>NC_136067.1:1617017383-1618217383 GCF_964261635.1 Lissotriton helveticus | reverse complement strand
CAGAGAGAGGGAGCTAGAGGGAGCAAGATAGAGAGAGAGGGAGCTAGAGGGAGTAAGAGAGAGAGAGGGAGCTGGAGGGATTAAGAGAGAGAGCGGGAGCTAGAGGGAGTAAGAGAGCGAGTGGGAGCTAGAGAGAGTAAGACAGAGAGAGGGAGCTAGAGGGAGTAAGACAGAGAGAGAGGGAGCAAGAGGGAGTAAGACAGAGAGAGAGGGAGCTAGAAGGAGTAAGAGAGGGAGAGAGGGAGCAAGACAGAGAGAGGGAGCTAGAAGGAGTAAGACAGAGAGAGAGGGAGCTAGAGGGAGTAAGGCAGAGAGAGAGGGAGCTAGAGGGAGTAAGACAGAGAGAGAGGGAGACAGAGGGAGTAAGACAGAGAGAGGGAGCTAGACAGAGAGAGGGAGCTAGAGGGAGTAAGACAGAGAGAGAGGGAGCTAGAGGGAGTAAGGCAGAGAGAGAGGGAGCTAGAGGGAGTAAGACAGAGAGAGAGGGAGACAGAGGGAGCTAGAGGGAGTAAGACAGAGAGAGGGAGCTAGACAGAGAGAGGGAGCTAGAGGGAGTAAGACAGAGAGAGGGAGCAAGACAGAGAGAGGGAGCTAGAGGGAGTAAGACAGAGAGAGAGGGAGCTAGAGGGAGTAAGGCAGAGAGAGAGGGAGCTAGAGGGAGTAAGACAGAGAGAGAGGGAGACAGAGGGAGCTAGAGGGAGTAAGACAGAGAGAGGGAGCTAGACAGAGAGAGGGCGCTAGAGGGAGTAAGACAGTACCTAGCACCGTACATTTCCGACAGAGGTGGTCCATGCGGTAAGTCGTGAGGGGGTGACACCATGAGTTACCCGCACCGGGTGACACCAACCCCAGTGACGCCACTGCAGCTGGGTTAACAGTAGAATTGTCTAAATGTAAATTTGGTCAACGAAGTGTATCTTATTTAGGCCATATTATTAGTGAAGAAGGTGTCAGGCCTAAACCTACACTGGTAGAAAATATTGTAAGGTCATCTGCGCCTACTACTAAAGAAGAAGTGAGAGCGTTTCTTGGCATGGCTGTACTATTGTGCGAAGTTTATAAATAATTTTGCATCAAAAGTATATAACATTCGCACTTTACTCAAGAAAAATACAAAGTTTGAGTGGACTAAGGCATGTGAGGATGAGTTTGTACAGATCAAGGTTGTTTTACAAAAGTGAATGCTTTAGCTAGTTTTGATCCTAATGTGGAGTGTTTATTGACTACAGATGCGAGTGATAAGGGTCTGGGAGCGGTATTATCACAGAAAGGGTTGGATGGCAAGGAAAGGATAATTTTGTTTGCTTCCAGAGCACTCTCCCCTGCTGAGAGGAGATATCCTATTATAGAGAGGGAGGCTTTGGCTTGCGCATGGGACTTAGAAAATGTTTGGGCTTTTGTGTGGGGTAAACCTGTCATTATTAGTAATAAACATCGACCTTTAATTCGTATTTTGTCATGTGAATGTATTTCAGGAGCTTCGGCGAGACTGGCTAGATTATTTATGCGAATGAAAGAGTACATTTATAAAATGGTTTACTTGCCCGGAAGAGAAAATCTTATAACGGATTGTTTATCTAGATTACCGTCTCCACTTGAAGAGTGTGTTGATGATCCTTGGGGTAACTTCAGTGTGGTTTTGGTACATGATTCAGGTGCGCCTGCTATTAGCAAAGATCAATGGATGGAGGAACAAAGGAAGGATACAGTTTTGAAAGATGTTATGGATTACATTTGTAAGGGTTGGCCTAGGAAAAACTTTGTTAAAGGAAGTTTAAATGCCTTTTTGGAGGTTCGTATGGAATTGACTCTAGAGAAAGATATACTGTTGAGGGGTGATAGAATTGTTCCCCCTGTGTCCTTGAGGAGAAAGGTTCTGCAACTATGCCATGAGGGGCATTTTGGGATTGTAAGGAACAAATTGGTAGCAAAGGGTATGTTTTGGTGGCCAGGAATTGATAAGGACATTGAACATTTTGTAAGGGAGTGTGAGGTTTGTAATTCTGCTGATAAAACACTTAGAACTTTGAAACATATTATGAGTGAAGGTTTGATTCCAGGTCTTCCATGGGATACTGTTGCAGTGGATATTATTGGACCTATTGGTGAACTGAAAGAATTTGGATTAGTGGCTATCGACCTATTCACAAAGTGGCCCATTGTCAAGTTTGTTGACAAAATAGACACACATACTGTTCATCAAGTTTTAAAGATAAAATTTTCATTATGGAAGGCTTACCTGTTTGTATTTTAACAGATAATGGAGTACAATTTATGTCTAAAATGGTGAAGGATTATTTTGAGAAATGTGGTGTTAGACATAAAACTACAGCTTTATATAACCCAAGTGGCAATGGTACAGTAGAAAGGTTTAACAGGGTAATTAAAGGTATCATTCAAGCTTCTGTTAACAAGAGATTGGAGTGGAAGGTACAAGTGCAAAAGGCAGTGTCGTTTTACAGAATAACATCTAAGACTAGTACTGGATTATCTCCATTTGTTATGATGAGAGGCAGGTCACCTAGATGTAAATTCAACCCTGGTTGGCTTTTAGATGGAAAAGTTACACAATGGTCTCCTGTGGAGGTAAAGAATGAATTGGATTTTGTTCATGCCAAGAACAAGGACTTTTATGATAAACATCATGGTACCAAAGATGTTGAAATTAAGGTAGGTGATTGGGTACGGGTTAAAAAACCTTTTAAAGTACCTAAAGGTGAAAGCCGTTATGAACCATCTAGGCAAGTGGTAGAGATATTGAGGAACTCGGTGAGACTATGTGATGGAAGAGTGTGGAATCTTAAAAACATTGCTGTTAATCCTGAACAAAATAGGATTATGGATTCTCAGGAGTTGAACAATCAAAATGATTTTGAATGGATTGAGGATCACTTTGAGAATAGTTATCAGCAATCTCAATTAGCTGGTGATAATGTGAATACATATGAACAGACAAATGACCTTTCTTTGGGAAATGTATCAGCTTCCTGTAAGGGAGGGGAAAGGGTTGGAGATTGCAATTCTAAGGTTGTTGATACTGTACATGAAAAAAGAACAAGAGTTTTGCCAGGCTGGCTTAAAGGATATGTTATGTAATTCATGTGTTTAAAGGAAATGTTATTTGATTCATTTTGCTTATCTTTTCTCATTGGTTTTTTGTTCCCTTTGTTATAAGGGGGGGATGTGTTATGTTGTTATAATATTATTACTTTGTGCTTTGTTCCTTTAAATGCTCGATATGTCAGAACCATAGAATGTATGGTTATGTGCCATTCTAGTTCTGTTGTCAGTTGTCCAGGAGCCTCAGGACTGAATGCTGCTTCCCTGGCACTCACTTGTTGTATCTAATATGTTACTTAAATATACCAATAAAGGTATTTAATATTAATTGACTCCTTCAGTACAATTAGCTTCAAAACCTATATCAAAATGGCGACAAGTCTGTGCACGGTGACGTGAGCCAATACACAACTCCACCCGTCGGATGTGTTGTCATATTTCAGCGCCTTAATGCCTCCTGCGACAGACCCTTGTCTTCCACCGCTCGAGCCCAGGAGTGCCCACCTCCAGGGAAGAAGCCGGCAATCCAAATTCACAGTTAAGCACGCGCCTTGGATCACAAGCACTTGAGGCTCGATTCCTGCCTCCAATCCCAGCGTGTCAAATGTAAACTGTCCAACCAGCCCTTCCTTGCGCAGAATACCGTCTACACGCACCAGCCACTGATTAAGAATGCACTCACCAATTTATCCCCATATGTCCACGGCTGTTTCTTTCCTTATACAGGGCGTAGTACAGACTCACAGTACACTTGTAGATGCCAGGAGTCATATGTGCTTTCACAACACACCGGTGAGTCTTTCCATTGTTTCCTCTAATTCTTCTCCCTTCCTATGTGCTCCTTTTCAACATCCCATCCTCGTAGCCACTTTTAAGGAGACAGACGGACATAGCTCCTAGTGTAGATTCACTAGTTTAATCAGCAGCATACACCGACTCATCCCAGCTCCACAGCAACTGCCTGCTTCACTAGCCTACCAAATCCCAACACTCCATAATCTATTAGTGGAAGTATGCAGTTGCCAGGATACAACAAAGACCACTCTATGTTGGGTATATTTTCACCTTATACTAAGTTCTCATATCCCCTTCTTCACTTACCTCTGCACTCCGGATATGCTCTGATGCCAGGACGATCGGGTGCTAAACAGCTGCTGCCGCCTCAACCCTTATACTCCTTGGTGCACTTTTGCTCCAACGTAATTAAAGTAGGGGTGGGAGCCTTATTTGTGCTTCCCTTCTGTCGCCCATGTACCCGGTGTTGGTACACTGAGGCAGTTATGACCCCACTTTCCAGCTGTGCAGACTGCTGCATGCCATGCTCCTCATGGCTCCCCGGGGGAGCACAGTTGCACATGCCAAGCCTGCGCTGCGCTTAACACAGTGTCTCATTCTATCCTGACTAGCAGACTTGAGTCTTTGGGTACAGAAGGCTTGTCCTTGAAGTGGGTGATCTCCTTTTTAAAGGACCACACCTTCCAGGTCTCTTCGGCCTATGCGAGATCTAAGACACTAGCCCTGCCCTCTGGTGCCCTCAGGGATCCATTCTGAGCCCCTTGCTCTTTAACATCTATGTTCCTCCTTTAGCAGATGTAATTGAGAAGTGTGGGCTTACACTCTTTTCATACACGGATGACACACAGATCATCTTTACGTTATCAGCAGCCCAACATCATGACCCCCTGTTGCTTCACTTGGGCCTGAGAAATATCTCCTTATGGATGAACAAAAATGTGCTGAAGCTCAACGGCGATAAAACTGAGGTCCTGGTCTTGGGTAGCAACCCTGATCTCTGGGGACCTAGCCATTGGCCGGACTCCCTTGGGCCTCTACCCACCCCGTCTACTAAGGTCAAGAATCTTGGTTTTATTATTGATGATAAGCTTTCCTTGTAGCCTGTTTTTCAGTCCTCAGTGACTGAAAAAGATCATTTGGTTAATTCCCTTAGCGGCTCAGAGAACTGTCATTTAGGCTCTGGTCATATCCAGACTGGATTATGGCAATGTGCTGTATATGGGCGCGAATAAGACTTCGATTCAACGCCTAAAGACCATTCAGAATGTGGCTGCCAGATATTTTTTCGGCTACCAAGACATGCCTCAGTCTCTCCCCTGCTTCAGGAACTGCACTGGCTTAAGATTTCGAAATGCATCGAATTTAAGGCGTTGTGCTATATTTTCAAGGCTAATCATGGCCTAGCACCCTATTTATCCAAGGACTGGTGACTCCATATGTGCCTATGCGTCTGCTGAGATCCTCTAGCCGCTCGCTGTTCGCTACGCACAGTTTTTGACTAACCTGCATGAAAGGAAGCTCTTTGCCTACCTAGGTCCTAAGTTGTGGAATTCTCTCCCAGATGCTCTGAAGATTTGACTTTTCTAGCTGTCTGTTGGGGTCACCGTTATCTGCCTCTATCCTGGGCCAGGCAACCCCTCGGGGTAGCTGTGCGCACTGTAAGTCTGTCAAGTAATAATAAATAAGCCTGGGGGACACACTGTGGCCCGGGGTTAGCATAAATGGGTAAAACCCCTCTTACGATATGAGGGGCATGGGGGATAATGTCTTCCATTTTAACGTTCTCCGGCTTCAGCGTTTTCCGGCTCCACTCAGAATCAGGTGTGCTTCCTCCGGTACGGGTCGGTTCGCGCTTCAGATTTCCACTCGTATCGCGGGCGGGAACGAGCACGGCAGCATCCGCATCTCACGTCATACGTCAGGAGGCAAGGCACTTGTGGAAAGTGATAGCCAAATCAAATAGGTTGGACTGGAAGGATTTCCTTAAAGTAAAATGTGGTCACACGTGCATGGAATGGTACCGCTCTGCACTTGTTCCAGAATCAGATGGAAGCATAACAGGACATACTTGGCATTAAAATCAACAAGGAAAAATCCAAAACTATGTCATGCAGCTCCCCCCCCCATCAGGAAAACCTGCACATAGGAAGTTCTATAAAGATTGTGTTGGCTTTTGGAAGTGAAGCAGTTTCAATATTTGGACATAACCATATTTTCTCTGTCATGATCCATGAACCGTGCTCACCTGTATATATTTGACGGGCAAAGTGGCACTTTCCTCTGAACTTCGTGGGGGTGCGCAGCAGAAGATCTCAGAAGTATATGCAGAGGGTTGGCGTCGCTTGGTGTGAGGCTTTGTCTCTACAATGTGCGCTCTACGTGAAGCATACAGGTTGAGGTTAGATAGACTGCAGTCTTGGATGCCATGGGAATCTTACAAGACTTGCAAGAGTGGTGGCCATTTTGAATTCATAGATTCATTTTGTTCAAAGCATATTTACTAGTCAATGAAGAGACTTAGTTGTTGCAGCCAGACTCTTGTCGTGAGAGTTTGGGACTATATGAGCTATACCTTGAAGTATTCAAAGACTTGCTGGATATAGAGACGTATTCTGGACAAGATTTGAGATATCAAGGATTTATACTTTCAATATTTGCACATTACTAGAACTATCCTTTCAAGGATTGTGAACTTTGATTGCACTTTCTATTTTCAGCGAGGAACGAGAATAATTCTCAACTTGAATAGGCTATGTTTATATTTTCTTTTTTGCTCAAGTATTTTTCTAAAATTGAGATAGAGGTATGGAAGTGAATACTTCATGTCAAGAGGAAAGGTACACTTGTAATGTGTATTAATTATTTTACAGCAGAAGAACTTATTAAATTAAGAATCACTAATAGCACTGAATTAATTAATGAATCACTAAAGGTAGTTATCAGTATTGAAGAAAGTATTCTACTTCTGTTTTTCTCTTATATCCACTATAGAGGTTTCATTGTATTTCAGCTGTGGAAAGCCAGAGGGTTTCAACCACCTACATAGAGTCAGAAATACAAAGATTGTCATATAATATATCAAATGTCATATTAGCGATAGTGAATTGGAAAGACAATGGTAAAATATAAAAATGTCTTGTTTTAGATATTAATGTTTATGCGCCCCAAGTTAAGTCCAGCTCGAAGAATAGGAAGAGTGAAGGTATCCAATGTCTCTTTCTTTCTGTCTTGTCTCACTCCCCTTCCGCAAGGTTCACAGCTGACCATCATAAAATCCTTTGCATGGTTACTGTCATGATCTTGAGGCAGCATACAGCCCCCAACCCTCACCTTTCCAGGTTGCGCCTGAAAAGTACGAAAGTTGTAGGGACTACATCTCCCATAAGGCCAAGGGACATGTAACAAGAACACAGGAAGGAGCACACTCCTATATAAGTCCCGCCTCCAGAGAAAACGGCGCTTGACAAACTGCCGTCGGAGCCTAGATGCTGGTTGCCGTAGCCTGTCTACACTTTCCTGTAATTCGTGTGTTTTTGTACATACAAGAAACGCCTGCTTTGGAGCGCCATCGTGCTTTGGTTTATCCTGCCTTCGCTCACGGCAACTACCGCGGAACAGAGGGAGGAGCCGCGTCTCTGTTTCTTTGAAGCCGCTCAGGAGACGCCGACCCTTGCGCTGTGTGGGAGAGTGGTTTAACCTCTCCACAGCGGTACTTTGGTTTCCACCTGCAGTCTCGGTTCTGGAACCGAACCTTAGAGACTTTGTGGAATTATACTTTACTTTTTGCGCGAACTGAAGTTGGATTTCCCGGTGCCCGTGGAAACTGGCAAGCCACCCTTTTGAAACCTCCGTTGCTCCGAGGACAGGAGTCGGAGGAGATACAGAGACAGCGCCTGGCTGCCTGCGACGGTGCTTGCCGGTATTCTTTTCTCTCCGCACGCCGGACCAGCAATCCCAGGAGCCTTCCTTCTCTGACACCCCTCAGCCCTAAGAAAAATCCTGTGGACAACATTCAGGACGCATTCATGTAAGTGCATGTGTGAATGGTATGTGCCTGAGTAGGAGTGGGAGGGAGTACAGTGCTACTCATTCTGTTCTTGTTTTCTCCCTACTGCAGGGGTCCAAGAGGGAGTCTAGAACAGGTCTCCTATTCCTGTGAGCGAAACAGGCTTCTTTATTATTTTGTCCCCTTCCCCTTTTCCCTAGAATACTTCACTACCCATAGTGCTCTGCTTCATTGTGGTGGGTGTAGTGTTAAGGGGACATTGGGAACTACTCTTCACGGCATCGTTCCTGCTGGCTGTTCTTAAGGTTAGTGGCATAGTATTGTTGGCGCTACTGACACCTGACAGATTGTCAAGCCCAAGTTACTAGCCAGCCCGAGCGATGGATACTAACGCAGTACTCACCTCGCTCTTGGAAAGTTTTAATGCCTTACAGCATGAGGTTCAATCCTCTAGACTCGAAAACCAAGAACTCAGGAAAGAGATGGGTACCATAAGGAGAGAGGTAGCGGGGATTTCTAGACAAGGAGGCAGATCCTATATCCGAGAGGCAACCCTACCCCCTCCTTCTCAGGCCACCCAGCCCACCACGCTCACTCCCCCAGATGGAGGGTTCTTTACTCCCAATTCTCATGCCCAGATAGCTGCAGGACCCGTTCCTACGGTGCACGTTCTCCAGCACTCCGGAATCCCATTGGCCCCTCCTGAGAGATTCTACGGGGATCCTAAAAAGTTCGAAACATTTCTGAACCAATGCCGCCTACATTTCTTGTGCAAACCTGCCATATTTCAAGATGAAGCAACCAAAACAGCGTTCATGATGTCGTATTTGGGAGGAAATGCGGCGAGCTGGTCTATTCCTCTAATGGAACGCAATGACCCTGTATTACAGAACTTCCCAGGATTTTGCCTTGAGATGAGAAAATTGTTTGATCGCAAGTCACACATGCTAACCTTAGACCGAGAGTTGTTAACCCTTCGTCAGGGTTCCCAAGACCTACTATCGTACATCACCACCTTCAACCGATTGGTGGTGGAATCCGACTGGCCCCCAGCGAAAAGGACTTCACTTTTTTATCAAGGGCTGCGGGGGGAACTAAAAGATGTGCTCTCACAGGTTGTGCAACTACCGCAGACATGCGAAGAAATGATTGATCTCACAGTGCAACTGGATCACCGTTTACTCGAAAGGAAGGGAGACCGGTCCAAAGCTGACGTTCGTTTTATGCCTTCTAGACCTAGAATAAATCCAGAAGAACCCACAAAACAGAGCGACAAATCAGAACCCATGCAGATTGGGGGAATCCGGGGCCCCCTGACGGCTGAAGAGCGAGACAAAAGAAGGAAAATGATGCTCTGTATGTATTGCGGTAAAGCAGGCCATTTCATCAAGGACTGTCGTGCCCGAGCCCAAGTCTCTAACCAAAAACCAAACTCAAAGGGACAGGCCATCGTTCGAGGAATCGAGGGGTCGGGAAACGAACAGGCTTGAGCCAGGGAGAGGTCACTGGTTCAACATTCGCCTGGTCATCGATCTCTTCTGTGATAGCGAATACCCTCCAGAGTGCAGCAGCCCACCTCACTGTGGAAGTGCGGCTCCATCCAGAGGAGACCCATCAAATCATGGTAGCTGCCCTGATAGACTCCGGTGCGACCGGTAATTTTATCGACCAAGCATACTCTCGTTTGATAGGTGTGGAATGGCAGAAGAAGAAGGCCCCCACGCAAGTCCACGCCGTGGACGGAAAAACTCTCACATCGGGACCTGTCTGGTACCATACGGTCCCTCTACGTATGAAAATGGGAAAACAGCACTATGAATTTATCCAATTCGATGTCATAGATGCCCCGCAGTTCCGATTGATATTGGGCATGCCATGGCTCATTGTACATAACCCTACTATCAGATGGGCCGAGCGCTCAGTACAGATGGACTCATTGTACTGTCGCGAACATTGTACACACCAGAGGATGGTAAAGGAGAAACCACAAGAAAGCAACCGGGCCGTTTGCCTCGCCTTAGCTTGCCCCCCGTTGGAATCCTGCAGCACGACCTCCTTGCCTGGAGAATACGAGGCATATCGCTCGGTGTTCGATAAACAATTGGCCACACAACTACCCCCACATCGGGCATACGATTGTCGAATAGAGCTGATCCCGGGAGCTGAAATCCCTTGTAGCAGGGTATATGCATTAACGGAACCGGAAACGCGATACCTTCGCAATTATATTGATGAAAATCTTGCCTCCGGGTTCATCCGGCATTCCTCCTCACCGGCATCGTCGCCCCTCTTTTTCATCTCGAAGAAGGACTGTGATGAACTTCGCACCTGCATCGACTATCGGGCCATTAATCGTATCACGATCAAAAATCGATACCCATTACCCTTGATTCCAGTTTTACTGGATCAACTGAAAGGGAGCAGGTTCTTCACGAAGCTGGACTTACGCGGAGCCTACCACTTAGTGAGAGTAAAACAAGGGGATGAATGGAAGACCGCCTTCAGAACCAAGTTCGGCCTCTATGAATACAGAGTGATGCCATTCGGGCTCTGTAACGCCTCCGCGGCGTTTCAGTACTTCATGGATGAAGTGCTGAGAGGACTGCTAGAGACCATCTGCATCGTCTACATCGACGATATACTAATCTACTCCACCACTCTGAAGGAGCATGTGCAGCATGTAAAGACCGTCCTAGAACGTCTCCGACTCCATTCCCTATACGCCAAATTGGAAAAGTGCTTGTTCCACGTCCAAGAAATAGCCTTCCTTGGGTATATCATAAACAAGGACGGCTTCCAAATGGAAAAAGGCAAGGTGGAGGCGATAACCTGTTGGAAAACACCTTCCAATGTAAGAGCTATCCAGTGTTTCTTGGGATTCGCGAACTATTACAGGCGCTTCATCAAAGACTTTTCGCGGATCATCCAACCCATCTCTAGCCTTCTCAGAAAAAATACCCCGTATGTATGGGGAAAAGAAGCGGCGAAGGCCTTTGAAACACTTAAGGAACGATTCACAAAGGCACCTATCCTACGACATCCAGACACTCAATTGCCGTTCATCCTAGAAACAGATGCATCCCAGTATGCACTAGGAGGAGTACTCTCCCAAAGACATCCATCCACGGGGCAACTCCACCCCGTAGCCTATTTTTCGAAAAAACGGACTCCTAGTGAGATCAACTATTCCATATCAGATAAGGAGCTCCTCGCAATCAAAAGGGCATGCGAAGAATGGAGACATTACCTTCTTGGGGCTCGGCATGTGGTTGAAATCTACACAGACCACAGAAACCTGCTATTCCTAAGGACAGCAAAGGCGTTGACACCTCGGCAATTGAGATGGACGTTATTCTTTGCCGACTACGATTTTGTAATCAAGTATAGACCAGGACCCCAAAACGGCAAGGCGGATGCCTTGTCGCGGAATGAAGATATTCATGAAACGGGCCAGGAAGAAAGAACTGACATACCCTCCATCTTACCGGCATCCAGTTTTACTGGCGTACATCTAGGGTTGATCGAGTCCCATGACTTCTTGGACGACCTAAAGGTGGCGAATTCGGAACTAGACAGCGATGCCTGGATTCAAGAGGACCCAGAATCCCGCACAGAAAAGGATGACCTACTATACCAGGCGCAGGCCCTATACGTCTCACACTCCGCTCTCCAGAAAAAGGTGTTGGCATGGGCTCATGACTCCAACTTGGGAGGACACTTGGGACGGAGTAAAACCATCGCCGCCATAGAACGCTCATTCTGGTGGCCATCGCTGCGAAAGGATGTGGAGAAGTACTTACAGACCTGTGCAGTATGTGCACAAGGCAAGGCAAGCCATGCAAGACCAATAGGTCTTTTGCGCCCTCTCCCCATTCCTCCTAAACCCTGGCACACCGTTTCTATGGACTTTATAGTCGAGATGCCGCCATGTGAAGGATATACCACTATCTTAGTCGTTGTGGATCACTTGTCTAAAATGGGCCATTTTATTCCTCTCAAAAGATTACCCACGTCCGCAGAACTGGCATTCGTATTTCTCCAGAACATTGTACGATTACATGGTATCCCAAACGTCATAATCACGGACAGAGGGTCACAATTCATCTCCCGTTTCTGGACGGCAATGTGTAAATCCATGTCCATTGATGCGAAACTGTCTAGCAGCTATCATCCCCAGACTGACGGAAAAACGGAACGCCTCAACCAAACTCTGGAGCAGTATCTTCGTTGCTTTTCCCTACAGAACGCCACCGACTGGTATCCGATGTTATGGGCTGCCGAACTCACATATAATAATTCTGAACACAGTACGTTAGGGTGCTCCCCTTTCTTTTGTGTCCACGGATTCCACCCTAACATACTCCCGTTTGAATGGCCTATACAGTCTCGTCTGCCGAGTGTTTGTGAACACCATGCACACCTAAAAGCGGTATTGACGGATGCAAGGAGACATTTGCTAACCGCCCAACGCTCTCAAAAGCAGCAGGCAGATAAGAAAAGGAACCCTGAACCCTCCTACTAGGTTGGGGACAAAGTCTGGTTAAGCACGAAAAATCTGCCTCTGAAAGGCGTGAACAAACTGAAACCCCGATACGTGGGACCCTATGGGATAGTGGAAGTCATCAACCCTGTCGCAATGCGACTATCCTTGCCCGTTTACTGGCGCATCCATCCTGTTTTTCATGTCTCTCTCCTTCTCCCATGCCCTGTGAGCACTAGGTTGCCTGTTCGTCCTAAGCCCATCGAAGTGGAGGGGTGGGATGAGTACGAGGTACAGTCCCTCCTGGACTCCAGAGTAGTGCGTGGAAGGATCCAATACTTGGTGGACTGGAAAGGGTTCGGGGTGGAGGATAGAACCTGGGAACCTGTAGAGAACCTCCATTGTCCTGACCTCTTAGAAGAATTCCATTCCACCCACCCGGAGAAACCAGGTCGACCTCCGAGTCGGCGGTCCTTGAGAGGGGGTTCTGTCATGATCTTGAGGCAGCATACAGCCCCCAACCCTCACCTTTCCAGGTTGCGCCTGAAAAGTACGAAAGTTGTAGGGACTACATCTCCCATAAGGCCAAGGGACATGTAACAAGAACACAGGAAGGAGCACACTCCTATATAAGTCCCGCCTCCAGAGAAAACGGCGCTTGACAAACTGCCGTCGGAGCCTAGATGCTGGTTGCCGTAGCCTGTCTACACTTTCCTGTAATTCGTGTGTTTTTGTACATACAAGAAACGCCTGCTTTGGAGCGCTTTGGTTTATCCTGCCTTCGCTCACGGCAACTACCGCGGAACAGAGGGAGGAGCCGCGTCTCTGTTTCTTTGAAGCCGCTCAGGAGACGCCGACCCTTGCGCTGTGTGGGAGAGTGGTTTAACCTCTCCACAGCGGTACTTTGGTTTCCACCTGCAGTCTCGGTTCTGGAACCGAACCTTAGAGACTTTGTGGAATTATACTTTACTTTTTGCGCGAACTGAAGTTGGATTTCCCGGTGCCCGTGGAAACTGGCAAGCCACCCTTTTGAAACCTCCGTTGCTCCGAGGACAGGAGTCGGAGGAGATACAGAGACAGCGCCTGGCTGCCTGCGACGGTGCTTGCCGGTATTCTTTTCTCTCCGCACGCCGGACCAGCAATCCCAGGAGCCTTCCTTCTCTGACACCCCTCAGCCCTAAGAAAAATCCTGTGGACAACATTCAGGACGCATTCATGTAAGTGCATGTGTGAATGGTATGTGCCTGAGTAGGAGTGGGAGGGAGTACAGTGCTACTCATTCTGTTCTTGTTTTCTCCCTACTGCAGGGGTCCAAGAGGGAGTCTAGAACAGGTCTCCTATTCCTGTGAGCGAAACAGGCTTCTTTATTATTTTGTCCCCTTCCCCTTTTCCCTAGAATACTTCACTACCCATAGTGCTCTGCTTCATTGTGGTGGGTGTAGTGTTAAGGGGACATTGGGAACTACTCTTCACGGCATCGTTCCTGCTGGCTGTTCTTAAGGTTAGTGGCATAGTATTGTTGGCGCTACTGACACCTGACAGTTACCTGTGGGTTCAGTGAAGTTAGGAGAATGGACATTGCTCCTGATTGATCAGGATTTTCAGGCTGCTGCACCCTTAGCACTCTCCGACGGGATGGAAGAAGCACATTTACAAATTAACAAAGAATGCAGAGTCGGCTGCCAGCAGTAGCTGGAGATCTGACATGTGGTATGGAGGTGGGCTTCTAAACAATTTCAAAAACATCTTCCAAGTTCACCCAGGCCCCATAATAACCTCTAATGCTGAAATGTGGAGCCTTAAAAGTGGTGCAGAAACTGGCGAAACACTGTAAAGAAAAATCAGGATACATCTCTAGCACTCCAACAGTCAATTCTATTAGGTGTGCTGGAAGGAGAATGCCTTTTATCCCACTAATATTAAGAACAAGGAAGGGGGTGATGTGTTATGCAATGAAGAGTGGTGCATCCAGCGTCAAAGACCTAACTCATATTTACTGGTCTGAAAAGCTTCCATTTCACCCACCTTGCACACACACAAAATCCACAAAGCAAGGGGTCAGAATACTGCGTTTATCCTATCTTCCTTTTCTCCTAATGGAAATGTACCTGCTGAAGAAACAACTAAAACAGCAAGTGAACCTAGTTTAAGAGGACCTCTGATCCAAGGAGAAGAATGAAATTGACAAAATATCTATTTTACAGTGACATCTGTAAAATTGCCATTATCTTGAAGAACTATATGACTTCAATAAGGAGCAAAAAGGAAATAAGAATATTATCAATAGTGAGCACTGTTCCCTATAAGGTGTGTGCCTGCGCGCACGCGCACCGATATCTCGGTGAGTGTGCAGAGTAATACGTGGAGCGCACACATGCAGCTGAGGATCGTTTGCGCTGAAGCTTTTAAAATGCGTGCGACGTGAAAAAATGTCACTTCCTTCTGTAGTTGTTGGAGGTAGAGACCACCCGAAGGTTGTCCTCAAGTGGCTCCTGCTGCCATTCTTTTGTTAAAAGGGCACAGCTGCGGGGCAGATTGTATGCCTTTTTTAAAGTAATCATGTTAATCGCAGCGCCCGTGTGCACTGAAATTAACATGAATACTTTCATGAAGGGGCACACAATCTGCCCCACAGCTGTCCCCAATTAACAAATGAGAGGCAGCAGGTCTACAAGCATGACAAAGCTTTCAGGTGATTCTGAAAGCACACATCTGCTTGTAGACTTGCTGCATTTCTTTTGTTAATAGAGCGGGCAGATTGTGTGCCCGCTGTATTAAGAAAAGAAATGCAGTAAGTCTACAAGCAGACGTGTGCTTTCAGAATGAGCTTTCAGAATGACCTGAAAGCACACGTCATGCTTGTAGCCTTCAGAGACGCTTTAAGGCATGGCCAAAGTGGGCTCTGGCCCGGGGCCCCAGCCTTTCAGGCATTTGGATAATTTCAGTGTACTTTTTAGTGACATTTCACGGACTATGAGTGACACTACGTATGTGTGGCATTTTGGTGGTTTCAGTGTGTATATAAGTGGCATTCTACTGCCAAACGAATGACATAACTAGTATTTTTCTGCGTTACTGTGAATTTGCGATTATTATTCAAGGTAAAAACCCGGCTTCTGTAGTTCATCACTGAAAACCCATCAATGCCAGACAAATGTAAAGCCTTGCAATACTAACCACTCCAAACCACATGCTTTTTGATTCATGTTGGTAACTTTGTGCTGCATGATTATGGTTGCCTCACTAGCTCAAATCACTATGAGTGGTACCTTCTTTGTGCACAGCTACTTTGCTAAAGCGACAGTACTTCGTCCAGAGTATCAGGTTGGTCATTTGATTTTAAGTACAAGAATACACCCAGTGTTGTTTGTGTCAGGGCTCTGGGCAACGTGCATAGGAGCTCTATACTGAATCTCTAATCTTTGGGTAAGGTGACTGACTCTTCAATAAGCAGAAAGATCGGACGTCCAAACCATACACTAGCCTTGTGTTGCGTTGTCAATAGTCTCCATGTGCCTGTTCCCTGCAATGAGAGAGGAAGAAAGAGCAGCGATGGATTCTCATGACTACATGAAAAAATGCAGAGTTTACATGACTTGCCTTCAAACTGCAGAGCAAGGGCTAAAGGGCAGGGCCATCACAAGGGGCAGGAGCAGCCGGGCCATTTGCCGCAGACCCCACTCCTTTCAGGGCCACACACTGCCACTGCTCATCTATTTACATAAAGGTGATTTAGTCTGTATGCAAGTTACATATGCTGCTGCATAACTCAGCCTGGAGGCGCATACAGAGTAATATTTGGCCGAATGCAGCAGAGAATCTAAATCTCGAAGATTTCAGTGGTCCAAAATGTAGAAAGCAGAGTGCTGCCATTCAACAAAAACACATCCCTGTCACAACGGATGTACGAAGCGCTTGAGAAAGTGCAAAATAATTATGGCTTGGCAGTTCGGGCTGGACTATTCCCATGAAGCACAGGGTCAGACTGATTTGCATATGGCCATTGCAGAACTGGGGTGGCAGAGTGGGCTAAAGAACGGTGGTGGATTCAACCCAGATCTGTTGACTGGGTGTGAGTGTTTGATTAGTTCAGATGCTCCGTCCATCACCACCCCCTTTTGTAACGTTATTTAAGAACTGAGGGACCAGTACAAGTAACACTTACTATTAGTGAGCATAGCTGAAGTGCCGGTCCTACGGGCCTGCCCCGCCTGCCGCGAAGTCTCTCCTTTGCACGGGGTCAGCTGCGGCCTGTCCTCCAGGAGTCACTTGAGTCAACGACTACTGCTCACCGAGGCACGCAGCAGGCAGCCTTTGAGGTACCACCACTCGATGGTGATCCGAACTAGGACGGTGCCTGTGGGTCAACAGACTTGAGTGTCTGTAGAGTGTTGGCATCGCTTCTGGTGTAGTTGTTTGCCAAGGTGAATGGACGGTATGAGGTTTACATCAATGAAGAAAGATAGAAGCAGAATGTAATTTCTAGGAAGAACAGCACGCTCTAGATTTGGCCAAGGGCTGTTTCTGTTCCAAGTTGCAAAATAAATCAAAGTTAATGATTCAGACCCTAGGCCTCACGGTGTCACCATTTTGTCGATACTGAGCAGCGCAAGCCCCCTGCAGGTGTCCCCACACTGACCAGTCCTGAGGAGACCCGACATCCATTATGGGTCGAAACGTCGTCGACAGCTAAAAAGAGACAGACCGTGCACAATAGTTGACCGTGCACTCTCCAACTGTTGTAAATTGTATATTGATTGTTTATACGTTACTAGGTCGCCTCTTTTCAATGAAACCAAATGTAAACTAGAAATCTCCTGTTTTCTATACACTATTACTTATCACTTTAGAAGTATAGGTTCATTTTTTTATATATTCACTTGGGACATACCATCACTTTGTTATTATTTATATGTATGTAATATTGAAGATGCTTTGTAAAAATTGTTTACGTATATTTACATACACTATGCGAATTGATAATCAGATTCACCAAGTGTATATACAGCTTCGATTCATGCAATTGGTTATCAAAGCTCACGCTTCTTTGCTTTTGTCGGGTGTCGTTCGTCGAAGAAGGTCAAATTGCCTGTGAGGGGGACAGCATTAGATAGGTTGGACGGACTCCTGACAGGCTGCCTGGTCACACAGGAACCTCTCTTTACCGCATAATTCAAAGTCGACTCGGACATTTAAGTTGCCATATAGCCTCTTCATGTTACACGCCAGCTCCGAAATGTGGTACTCCGGTTCTAGTCCGATATCACCCCTACACACCCATGTCACTCCACGCCTCTCACAGTCAAATCTGATCCCTGCTTCTGCCATTAAGGAGAATTTATTTTTTGTATACTGCTGGGTAGCTCAGGTTTTGTGGTTTGTTACAGCTGCTTTATAAAAGGTGCCATCTCCACCATACCAAATACCGTTTTTCTCTGTCTTGCATGGAGAAAAGGCTGAGCTGCCCATGACCAACATTTTATCAGTGTTATGTTTCAGATGCACATTATCTACAGAAAGTGCATGAAGCATGCTAAACGACCTTACCTGCATAAAACATGCTTGGTGGAAAATCACAAACTCGTTGTGTAGTTCTTTCCCCTCTGCTTTTCAATCTCTATATCTTTCCTCTCATTTTCGCACTCCAGCAGCTGGAGGTAACCGTTTATAACTACGCGGATGACCTCCAGCTCATCTTTGATCTGTCCCCCTCTCCTCTCTCTGTCTCTAACTTCCAGTCAACTATGACATTCATCAGGGACTGGATGAACCACAACCACCTTAAGCTGAACCCGGATAAAACCGAGCTGGTTCTCACTGGTGGTTCATCCAGCCCCTGGAACTCTCTCTTTTGGCCCCCCTCTCTCGGCCCCCCACCTACCCCTTCCACCACGGTCAAAACTCTCGGTGTCAAAATAAACAACCAGCTCACTCTCCATTCACAAATTAGTTCCGTGGTATCCTCTTGTTTCCTCACTCTCCGCACTATCCGCACTGTTTCCCGTTTTTTTTCCCCCCAGGCACTTAAGATCATCATGGCCGCACTAGTGATATCACGACTGGACTACGCAAACGCTCTCTACCATGGTATCCCCGCGTACAGCTTGCGTAGACTCCAGATTATCCAAAACCAGGCAGCCCGGCTGGTGTATGGCCTTCCTCGTTATCACCATTCCACCCCCCTTCTCAGGGAGCTTCACTGGCTCCCTGTAAAAGAACGCTCCCTTTTTAAGATCGGCTGCATGGCCTTCCAGGCCCGCCAGGGCACTGCCCCCGCCTTTATCTCTTCATTAATTAATCCGTATGTACCTGTAAGAGAACTTCGGTCTTCCTCCAAGTCCCTTCTTCAGACCCCTCGCTTCACACGCAAAAAGTGGGGCGGGGCCAGCTTTTCCACCCTGGCTCCAACCTTCTGGAACTCACTCCCTGACCACCTCCGCTCTGCCACTCAGTACCTCCCCTTTCGCAGAGATTTGAAAACGTTCCTCTTCAGCCAGGCCTTCCCCACTTAAACTCTCTCAATATCTCCCTTTTCCTTTCTTCTGGTCTCTCTCCCTCAGTTGCCAATCCCCCCAGCGCCAAGAAACCGCAAGGTGTACGCTGCGCTTTAGGAATATTTTAAATTAGAAATTAGAAATTAGAAAGACACAGCGTTTCAGATTGTCCCCTCCACATTCATCGTGTGGGCGTTTCTGGTGTAGTCGTTTGCCAAGGTGAATGGACGGGATGAGGTTTACATCAATGAAGAAATCCAGAAGCATAATGTAATTTCTAGGAAGAACAGCACGCTCTAGATTTAGCCAAGGGCTGTTTCTGTTCCGAGTTGCAAAATAAATCAGAGTTAATGATTGAGACCCTAGGCCGCATCTTGTGAGCAGGGCTTACATTCCCAAGATAATGTAACATTAGTGAGCCAAAAGACAAGACAGTTGTCAGGTGAAGCCTGTATGTGGCCCAGATTTTGTAAAGCAAATTAGATTCTACTAAATCAAACATAGTTCGTTTTTGTACAGCTGATATTCAGAAGTTACGCATCTGAAAGTGCTTTCATAAGCTTTTATGAATAAAAAGGAGCTTTGGTGAAAAAAATGATTTGTTTCAGAACACACAATTTAAACGGAGAAGCCGCGATATATCCAGGTTTTCTGAGATCACTTCCTACATATTAGCCTTTAACCCCTTGCAAGCTCGTGACGGAACCATTCCGTCATGAGCCACGGTGGTGCTTTGCTGGTGACGGAATGGTTCCGTCATGGCCCGGCAGCTGCGCGGCGCTGATTTTGCCCCTGCGCTGAGCGTTCTATTAGGCGGGCGGGGCCGTGACGGACCCATTCCGTCACAAGCACAGCGCCACCGCGGCTCGTGACGGAGTGGTTCCATCACGAGCATGGCGACGCCGCGCGGCCCTCCCTCCCCCCTAGCGCCGAGGTGGAATTATCGCCACGGCCAAGGGGTTAAATGGTTATCTATTTGTGTCTCCTTTTGATGTTATTGCTTTGTTTTTACTTCTTTGTGCATTCTTCTACAGTTTAGATGGTGTGAACTCGACCTGAAGGTATTGAGCGCTTTACATAAACACCAGTTACATCACCCAATGTCATTCTTTTTAGGTCTCGCCTACGCAGCGTGCATGCGCTGCATAGGAAAGAGACCTAAAGCCGTCGATTCCCATTTTGAGGCAAACACGTGCAAGCGTTCCATTGCCTTCAATGGCAACGTGTGCACGAAAGGCGATTGCCTTTCAGGAGCGAGCGGCAGCGCCATATGGTATCAATTATCGCCGCAGGCTCCCGCAAGGGAATCGGCAGGCCCCCTCCCCCTGCTGGCCCGCGAGGCGCGCTCGTGTTACAGTTTTCATCTATCCCATGTACGTCCTCCCCCCGCTGGCCCGCAAGGCGCGCGCTCGTGTTACAGTTTTCTTCTATAGTGTATATGAAGGAGAAGCACACCAATTTTATAACTATTTTACCTCTAAGTAATTTTCAATTTCACTTATGAATACTCTATGCGTGCTACAGTGGTGGCCCGTATGTCCACACGTGCCGTAAACTGACCCTACCTACCTCGAGTGAATTCACACCCGACCACTGTGCACTGTTGCAGGACACTGTTTTGTTTATTAATTTAAATGAAATTTTTTCATTTTTTTCCATTTTCAAAATGAATCAAATTAAATATATTTTTCAGAAAACTAAACAGAAATGAAACATTTGCATGAGAAACAATCCGGCAAATGCGGGACCAGCTCACTGATGTATGGTGTGTGTGTGTGTATTCTAACTCGTAAACCTCCATGTTTCTCATGCAAATGTTTCATTTCTGTTTAGTTTTCAGGCCCCAGAAGAAGAGCCTTGTACGGCTCGAAATGCATCAGGCATCAAATGATAAAATGCAATGAACAATGTGATATGTTTGTCGAGCTTACAGATTTTGCTGTCAGATCTGCTAATTGTTAAAATAATTGTGAATGTTTTGTTGTAACTTTTGAACTGAAAAATATATTTAATTTGATTCATTTTGAAAATGAAAACATTTCATTTAAATTAATAAACAAAACAGTGTCCTGCAACAGTGCACAGTGGTCGGGTGTGAATTCACTCGAGGTAGGTAGGGACAGTTTTCTTCTATCCCATGTACATTAGTCGAACACAGCCACACAGCGATTCAGTGTGATAAACTCTAGAGTTCGGCGTGCCTACGTTTGCGGAGACGTTATGCTTTTGCTGATGTCACTTCCTCTCCAGGTGTCCTCTGCGGGTTTTTGTAGTTCTGACATGGCGGGGAGTGAGGAGGCTGTACAGGTTCATCGGATAAACTTTGAAGAAAGGGTGGTAAACGGCTGGCTGATACAGTACTACTTCCATTGTGCGCTAGACGCCTTCAAAGCACGGCAACACTGGGATTTCCACCAGCTGCGCAATGTCCTTTCCGGAGAGGGGTGGAGCCTCGGACGGAGTTGGTGTAGAAGGCGTGGCCTAGTAGTGGAGAACAAGTATTTATTTGGGTTTAGAAAACACCTTATAGAGAATCAATTTAATGTATAATTGGTTGCAGTAAACGGCAGAATAATGGGCTGAAGTGGTTGCAAAAGGACCGAGTATCCGAAGATAGAAAATGAAGGAATAGTGTGTTCAGTGCTGCAGGGCAGTAGACTTTTGCTTTAGGAAGAACAAATAATGTGTTGCGTCCTCGTGACTGTATTGAATGATTTGACCAATGAAGGTAGTTTTTAAGGGTGAAGTAGTAGAAGGAGTGATATGTAACATTTGATGGCACGTTTCCTGAGATCTATAGTCTCCCTAAGTTTTAGCTGGACAAACATTTGGAGGTTGCTTATTACTCTCACTAGACTGTGGCTCACACTCAGCTAGGTGGAATTAAATATGATATGAAAGTAGTAGTTTTCTTAGCACCCTGCCATTATTTCTATTTTACCAGCATGTCCAGTATTTTAATGTCCCAGCCGGGTATACAAGTTAATGAAAACCAGTCTTTTCCCCTTATCATTAAATATTTAAACCCGTGAATGTAGGAAGAAAGCGCTTTCAGTTGTTTTCTAGGGGTGCCTTAATGATTCCTGACTGATTTTTAAAGTACATAAATGTAGAAATGTCATGTTAAAAATGAATACAGACAATAAATATTACCTGAAGCTACGTTTAACTATCATTTCTCGACCAGTAAAGCTCTGTTGTAGCCTCCAGTCAAGAGGTGGAACCAATTTGCACACAATGGAGCTCTGCACTGTAGGTTATTCACTTGCTTTATGTGGTCCTGTTAGTGTTTTTTCTATTAGACATACTTTGAGATTTTCAGTTTTACCGACAGCGTTGCCTATGATGTCACTTATGCCTGTAGCCGTGTGCCATCACTTCTGTTGTAATCTGTTTACTCTAACAAAGTGCACCTGAATCCACCGTGGTAAGTGCATATGGGTGTTGTTTGTGCTAACCTGTTCGGCAAAGGGCAAAACTCCTTGTATGTATGTTAAGCATATTCAGTTTATATGGTAGACTTGAAAAATGTGAATTCAGTACCACCATTTTGATTTCATGCCAAGAAAACTAACCCTGTGCATCTCCCAGGGACCCAGTCACGTGCTGAATACGTCCCATATTTAGAGATTTGTATATACAACCCCTGAGCCAGCAGGGAAAACACATAACAACCAAGATACATGAACACTCGCTCTGTTGCTCACCCATGGCACGATTGGTGCCCTCAAACTTATGACTTAACATCTTTCTTTGCTCCTCCATCAACGGTTACGGGCATTGCAACCCTCCAATTTTGGCAAACTTTCCCAGAAGATTACATCTGCCGTTGGTAGTAAGCCGATCAGACAAATGGTGAGGTCAAACTAATCTGAGCGCAGATAAGAGGATATTTAGGAGGTGGTTCCCCCCTTAAGCTATTCTCTGGTGCACCTGCGTGTCTGGCTATAGAAAAGGTCTGTAGATGGAAGTGTAATGGCTTCTGGCAATGGCTTAGGGCCAGTGTCTGTCAGGACTGTTATGAATGTATGCTGCCTCACTAGCTTACCTAAATAGTCAGTAGTCCTCATTAGTCAGATATTGCATTTCATCTACTTATTACTTATGAAGGAAATGTAGGTTCCATAACTTCTCCCTCTGTATTACCTCATGCGCCTCATAATCCATGTTAATGAAAAAGGTCCTATGTGAGTTATCTTTACACTGCCCTCAACAATTTGTAGAAGCGATCAATGTCTGAAACTTAGGCCACATGTTTAGGTTTGAATTGGCAACTACTAAAGTTTGCCCTATTTTTTTCTAGGGGTCAGAGTACAATATGGAAAAGACAAACACAGGGAATTTGTAGAGAAAAACAACTAAAGTGTAATGTTGGATAGCTGTTGCCTACAACTTTGTAGTATATTCCTTACCCATAAAGGTAAGATGGATGCTGGAAGGTGAAGGTGACCTCTGAAACATCCAGTCTTCTGTGCATTGTGTATGTTCTGTGGGAGTGTTCTTCAGGTGGACGCAGGGAACTGCACCTTCCTAACTAGGTATTAAATGGGTCATAAACATGAATGTGCAATATTATTAAGTTGGTAGATGTTTACCTAGGTTTTATATATTATATATGTAGTTTATGTATAGTGCATATGATTTGCATACAATGTAACAATAATTGTATTGACTACACTACTGTAGCTTCACAATGTGTTTGTATAGGGTTACTTGGCGCTTGATGTGATTTATTTTGCTACAGTTTGATTGTCCGACCTCCATCTTCAGCACATGACAGTCTGTTACTGTTGATAAGGGTATAAGTTTGTCTTTTGAAAGCTGTAGGACTGTTTGAGCGTTCGAGGCACAGGAGAGTTATTGCACACTGTATTCTTTTAGTAGTGCCAGCTGAGTTCTCTTGCACATGATGTGAACATTTAACAAGCTTGGCATAGAACAGAGGGAGTGGCACTTGATGGATAGATGTAGCTTAACAGGCATGTGCTTGTCTAGTTTGATTCTTCATAAGTGGAATGATAGTGTAGTGTAGTTCCTATATTCTCAATAGGCTCTGCGCATTGGAATAACATAAACGATAGTTTAGACGTAGGACTTAGGTCGACTAGGTCTCTAATGAATATGTTAGACTAAATTATGAATGCCAGCTAGCTCAGAGGTCACTAGAAACTTTCTAGAGTAAACAGGAAGGTGTTAACTTTCCTGAATAGACAAGAAGGGATTAGTTTCTGACAACCGCATAAACATGACAACTTTGCTCCCTCCAGAATAAGGAGTATACCTCCAGAGTCGCAGAAACACTAGATAACTATTTCACTCAGTCAATCGTGCACGCTTAGTTTCACCAGAAGCGCAGAGAAAAAGAGAGACGGCGTTTTCAATAAAAGAGGTTATTTATTGAACAGTCTTCTTTCTTATGCAAGAGAAGTGAGTTGCCACAAATGCAATACTTGTCATAAAGTAAAGTGCGTACAGTAAAAGGAGTATTATGAAATAATACTGTAAAAGCATGGTATGGTTTCTAAGCCATACGGTGTTTAAAATAGATAAAATATATACATAGATAAAACCATGACTAAACGTACTCAACTGGTGCTTCTAAGATACGCCTACCCCGGTGTACCTAACCTAAGTCTAGTACGTGGGAAGGAGTAAGTGAGCTGCAGTTTAAGTTAAGATAGTTTTTGCCAAGAATCTGAATCAAGAATTCTCTAAGGGTCTAATCAGCTCCGTACCTTGTTTATAGAATGAAGGAGGTCTTGTATCTCTCTCTCAGGACTCGATCTCCCAGCAACCCGCAAGGGTGACTAGGAAACACTGGAGCTGGATTTCTCGACAGGAGAAAAGACAGCGTCTCTCTCAGTGCGTCAATGGGAGGGTCGGCTTCCTTCGGCACTTGCCACAGCAGGGCGTCGGGCAAGTAGATAGCTGATCTGCTCCAAACCACCGTGTGTTTTGCTAGAGCAGATGCTGGTATATTTATACCTGGAAGGGGCCGAGTTTGACGTAAGGTTGGATATAAGACGTCACTAAGAACTCGCAGTTCTTTCAGGACTCCAGGAGTTCTAGGACAAATCAATACAGAAGCAGGGGGAATTCCAGGGCTGCTGGAGGCTTGGTTTGTTTAAGAACGCGTTGTGCTTTCTAGGAGTCTATGGGAGTAGCCTTGCCGTATTTGGACTGCATTGGCTATGACTAAATATGGATATGATTCTTATGCCTTTATAAGGATATGATTTGTTATAACCACATAAGGGCATAAATCGGGAATATTGAAATAGAATCCTAGATACGTTTACAACACCCACTCCACGTATAATGTCCATCATTACTAAATACTAAGCAATTTTAAACATATAACTATGCATGTGTTTTCCATCCCACCCCAAAATACATAAAATGCATTTGAAATGGTATATACACGAACAATGAGTAATATATTGTACGTTTTTTAAGCAGTTGTATCATTCAGATAATGCATATATAGTAGGTTGAAATATTGGCTGAATGAATCAAGAAAATTACATTTATGAAATGGCTCCTAATACAGAAGAGAAGGTCGAGACCATTTCATCACATATTTATACAAGATTGTACATGTGCTAGAGGCTAATTCAAAATATTGTCTCTAGAGTTTCAATAATAGAAATCTTGTTCTCTAAGAATAGTTCTACTTTAAGCAGAGTGTCATGTGCCAAAAAAAGGTAAATATTTTGGAAACGGGGAAAAAATAATTTCGCTTTCAGGGCAAAAAATAGTTCCACAGTTTTTTAGAAGTTTCTGTTTTCAAAATTGAAGGTCGAATTCAGAGTTCAGGGAACGCTATGTGCTCAAAAGTTATTCTCGTTGTTAGGAGAGAACATTAACTCAGATAGGCTGGCAAAGAATTTGTCTACAACAGTAGGTGAAAGTTGGACCAAGTCCGAAAAAGTAGAAATAGTGCATATATGAGAAGCATTGCTGTCATCGGTGTTCAGATCAGCGATGGTTACAGAAGGTTGTTCCTGTGTGCCGCTTTCATCTCGTACCTCACCGTCACCTAATCGTAATGGTGAGGTCTCAACCAATGCCGTCATCAGAATAGGTAGCCACTGGGGACAACATGTTGCATGAGCCGTTACCGAACCAAGCAAAGTATCGATATCCATAGGTACTGCTGATGGTAGTGTGAGACAGATGTCCAACACGCATTCTTCTCCACAGTGCAGGCATCGTAGAACAGGTAGGATGCAATCTTGCCAGATTGGTCTGAATGAAAGAAACCAAGTAGTATTCAAATCTCTTAGCCGAGCCAAGCCGAGTACTTTAGTTATCCGGTCTCAGTATCTCATCGCTAGTATTGTTTCTTCCATGGTAGCCTGAGTTTTGTTTGTGGCTGGATTTGCCATATCGGAGCAGATGGAACAAATTCCTGCTACGAGTCCCAAGATGAGAGGCAGGCCGCCAAACACAGAGTGCACGAAATTCAGGAAGATGCTCAGGACTGCTTCAAAGGGTGCTAATAGTCCCGAAAAAATTGTCTTAAATACATGTGCGATGCCACTGGTATCAGACATGTTTAAGATTTGACCTAACATTTCTACGATATGCACGGGGCAATTTGTTGATAATAATGCATGTATCTCTGCCGCTGTCCTTGCAACTTGCAGATCATACGTCTCTCTAGACGAGGTTAAAGGCACAGTTGTTTATAAAAAATGGATTTCATTCTGCTTAAAGTATCAATTCGAATAGAAGAGATATTTAGAGAAGACTATATCGTTGCCTCCTTGTCTGGTTTGCTGTTTGGATACAATACTTGCATACAGCAAGTGAACATGGAAGTTACACTGACGAGATAGGCCCTTCCTGGCACCATGCCACAACAGCTGCGGTCACTTATTATAACGTAACTGCCGTTGGAAAGTTGTCTGAAAAAAGGCTCTATCTGTGTAGCTGGGGTGCCGTGCAGGTGGCATGAAAGGTTATTTGATGATCCTTCGCAGGCTCCATGTAAGTTAATTCCTTGACACGGAAGTGTACCGCTTAGTGAATTTTTACAGTTGTTACCACTAAGAAATACCTCTTTTTTCCCCCCACTGTAACATCTATGTGTATATGGTAGATTCCAGGTTGACTTGATGTAACTTTTACCCAACCTTTCATACAGGCCTGCTGGTATGTGCTTTTGGCAATATTTAAACTGAAAAGTTGTTATCGGAATTGTAATTGTGCCATGCATTATCCATTCAATGACGGGTCTTTCGGAGACTGTCAATGGCAATCTTTCTAGTTTTTCAATGCTCAGCACCGTATAGTCTGCTCCTTTTTGTGCCAAAGAGATTTGTTTATCAGTAAGGTTAAAGATAGAAAATAATGATGTTGTGTTGATCAGACGCCATGGCACGTAGCCTGAACGGAGACTTTGTAACGTCCAGCCTAACTGTACAATAGAACGTAATTGGGACTGGCCATGTTGTAACATTAGCATATCCTGTTCTATTATATCAATAGCAGATGATACAATGCTGTCCAGTGAATAAATTCTGGAGGACAGAGTCGTTAACCCATTGTCCACTACAGACAGTGTTTTTTCCAAATTAATACGATCAATTTCTCGTAGTTTTCCAGCAGTTTCAATTTGCGTTACTTTCCAAGCTTCGTTGTAAGCAGCGTATATACTGGCGTATATGAAACGTTTTTGACGCTGTTTGCGAGGTCCCAATATGAAATCTCGTAAGCCAGCACCTTCTTTAAGTAAAGTCAAGTGTTGCTTAATTTCAGGCAGTGTGGATTTCTGTAGCCATTCGAGGCATAGTTTCCCTATACTGTATGTTGTAATTATCCCTGGATGTTGTCTCTGGGAATATCTTGGGTCTGGCCTGTTCTGTTTGAACCCCTGTCAATTATTCAGGAATCTATCTTGACAGTTATTAGTGTCTGTGGGCCAGATCAACCAATTTCTCCAATCAGGATTAGTTCTGTTTTGGTGTAAAATATGGGATACGTCTATTTGCGCATCTGTAGAGCTATTACTATCAGGTATGGGCTTTGGTATAGACGGTTTGGTTAAGTCCTTTATCTTGGCTAGGCCAAGACAGGTTGTTTGTTGAATGGCGTCATTCAGGAACATTATTTGTTCTGGGATCATGCAGGCTCTGAATAATGATTCTAGTCCTTGTACCTGCCAATCTTTTGTTCCACAGATTGTTTTTGTCTCAATGTTGTTTTTCAAAAATTCAAAACCAAATGTAGACATTTTTTCATAAAATGTTGTGGAATATATCAATTTAGTGTTTGTCAACATGTTTTTCATTCCTGTCTTATTTAACATTTTAAAATAAAACGTTTCTGGATCAGTGATGTTAAACCCTGAGAAGTATGAGAATTTCTCATAAAATGTTTTCGAGCTGCCTTTTGGCGGTGTTGGACAATGTTCCCATTGATTATAAGCAAAAACATTTCTAGGATTAGCAGATTTATGCAAATAGTGATGCCCATAATGATTAAAGCAATACATTTCTTCATAGTTTGATGAGCCTTCTAAATAATCATGTTCTGTAAATTTTGCTGACATTTCTAGATCTGACATCATATTGTTAATATTTTCAAAGTCCCAATCATCAGAGAAAGTACTACGTGATACAAAGTCACTTAATGAAACTTTGAACTGATGTAGATATCTCAACAGTTCAACCGGGACATAGATGTCGTAATTAGTAGCGTTCCATGCTACACCACCAGGTATAGGAATGGCTGTGATGTTTACTGATGATAGTTCTCTTTTTTCAATGTGAGAAGATGTATGAGGCTTTAGAACCAAGTTGATGTTCTGACTTGCTGTGTCCATTGTACTGTATTTTCCATCAATCATTCTTCCCAAGCTTAAAAGCAAAATGAGCCAGAGTAGGAGGAAAAGTACACCTAACACAATCCACAATTCAATCCATGGTGAAATCAGATATGTTTCCTTGAGTTGATGAAAGAGTTCAGTCATTTTTTCTTTGAAAGTTTTAGTTGCTGGCCTTTCTTCATGTTCACTTGGATCTTCAGAAAAGTCATTGAAATTGATGAAGTAGCCAGATGCAGTTCTGTCAATTGTTGGAATTGCTTCCGGATTTTCATTAATCTTTGCATTTGTATAGTCAGAGGCTACATCATTGTAGATTGGTGTTTCTTGACGAACTGTTGCAATTTATTTTCAAGAGGCACAAGTTCCATGGCTTTGTTGCATAGTCCTTTTTTATTCACTGCAGGTTTATCAAATGAGATTAGTCTCTCAGTTTGAACCTCTTGAATTGTAGCAAGGTTTGGTCTTCTGCTACTTCTTGGGAGTCCACTGGGCCTACTACTTATTATTGGCCACATGATTGTGGTTTTACCAGGTCGATTGATACAACTCTGTTCTCCTTTTTACCAGCAAGGGGCGGTAGTACTACTGATCTTGTTCCGCTGATAGCTAAGACAGGTACTGCTTTTCTGTAAGAAGGCCCAAATTCCTTCTTCACCGCAATCTTTTCTCTGACCAGATCCCCAATCTTTTGGAATCCAGACAGGTCTTGCTGGGACAGGTGGTTTTTCTTCAGTGGCCGTTGGCTTTAGCTTTGTGTTACTTAGACTTCTTCTTGTTTCATTTAAGTCCTGTAAAACAGCCAAACGATCTTTGATATCAAAGGTTTTTTGTTCCACCACTGAAGTCTGACTATCTTCAGGGGTGTGGAATTTATAAAATAAACTGCTTGTCCTAGGGACGAAATGCAACTTAAATCTACTTGTCCTAAAACAAAATCTACTTGTCCCACCTATCGATAACATCAATCACAAGGGCCAAAACAAAAACCTTTGCGCAGTATGTAGCTTTAATAGCCTATCTGTATTTGGGTGTGGTAAGTTTAAGTTAATGTTTTCAGTATCTTTTATATGTAGATTGGTAAGTGGATATAGATGCACCATAGATTCAATGGATGCACCATTAAAGTGGTACATTACAAGGCTGTGTTGTTGGCATGATTGGGCCAGGTTCAAACATGTACTACAAGTTGATGTACTCGCATAGCTCACTCTGGATGTGCTGCTGAAGAGAAAATACTGAAACAACAGAATGACCTGGTACCATGCTATGCACAGGATGGTGCTAGGAGTCGTGTCTAATATGTACTGCTGATATAATGAGGGGATTGGTGTATGTAGGGATGTTAGTTGTAACAAGGCACAGATAGAAGAATGTAACCTCCACGGTCAGATGACCAGATTCCCTTGCTGTTTTCTGATTTGGCCTGCGACATCCACAGAAGTAGAACAATGAAATGCAGTGATGCATTAAAAGCAAGAAAGCATGACATGCAGGACCTCCCTGCTGAGGAGGGGTAACTAAGTCCCGTGCCGTCTAGAACCTAAGATACAAAGCAACTGTTTATCTCGATCATCACTTAAGTGTCATCAGTGATTTCACAAAAAGGACAGGCTGAGACGGAAAGTAACCTGCATAAATACTTTGACTTAATGTTGCCCATTGAAACTGCATGAGGAAGATGAGGAGGAGGAACCAGTAATCATTTAATTATCTCTCTCAGCCATTCATGCCATATAGGGGGGCTCACTGCAGAGGGACTAGAAAATTTCCCTCCCAGGCATCCGTTATGTTGGGATCACTATAAGAGAAATGGAAGGTTCTCTTTTAAAGCCACCTAGAGAAATGGAGGGCTAATAGGGGAGGATTCATCACCTCGCAGTCATTCTTTACTGTAAGGGTAGCTGCTAAAAGCTCCCTCACAGCAGAGGAGCTTATTGGCAAAGTTGAAGGTCTCTCACACCTTGTCTACATAGATGAATTCCCTCCCCCGGAGATTAAACATTTTTCATCCCCATCGCTAGGAGATGGTTCTCTGAATGATGGCTATAACACTCACAGCTGTAAGAAAAGCATGTGGAGATTCTATAAGGGAAAAAATAACCCCTCTTGTAGTCACTAATACGACTGAGGGAGGTCACTTCAGGAGTAGCTAATACATTTTATTAATATAGATTTTTTCAGTAACATTTTGCAATAGTAGAACTAATAGAGAGAAATAAATGATGTAGGTGAGGACCAGTCAAAGCAAAAAAAATATATATATAACAAATTTGGAATTAATCATTAAATTGAGTTGTCTCTGTTAGTCAGTGATTGAAGAGCCTGAAGATAGCTCACAGCTACTTAGTGCATTTTTTAAACTATGATCTCTGCAATATGATTTTGAAGCAACTTATTTTCCAATTCATGAGTTTTCCCCTTTTCTCACAGCAAAATATTTGGGTACATTGAAGCCATTTTGCTTCAGAGTAATATATCGGGCCAAAATGTGAAGAGCTTGATTATGGGTGAATTTTAAATCACCAACCCTAAGGAACATTGGTAAATCATGTCTGCAATAAAGTCAAAGTCCGTCTGTAGTCCTGCCTTAGACCAGAAGTAGCACTGTGACTCAGTATCCCTCGGACTGCACACACAAACCCACTGCTCAGACACACAAGTCCACTAAACAAACACACACTGCCACTGCATAGATGCAGGAGCCCGTCAGAGACATACACATTAGTGCAGATGCACATGAAACCCTGCACACACGACACTGCAGATGAAAACTTCTTGAGACACAAACACACACACACTCTTTAAGACATAGTATCCCTACTACAGACACAGTTTCCCTGGCAGACACACAAACCCTCCCTGCAGAGACAGACACACACTGGCAGTGACACCCACACAGACTGGCTCTGATGCACACACCCTGGAACAGAGCACACATTATTGAAAAGAAACACAAACCCCCTTGCATAGACACACAGAGTATGCAGAGAAAGTCCCTGCAGACACATACTTACAGAGACAGATTTTGAGGTACACACACGCACACACCTTCCCCCTTTGGTACACACAACCCAATGCAGAGACATGTACACCCCCGCACACATACACTCAGCCCTTCAATGATAAACATAGGCACCTTCCAAACGCGCACAATTCCACCATGCACAATCTGCTGTTAGCACATACCTTACAGATGTGCGAACCCTGTAAACAAACACACATACAACTTGCAGACACACTGCAACAAACACATTCAGCTGGTATCCTGTCCAGCAAAACACTGCCCAAATGGTTTATCCTGTTGCCTGGGAGGTGCATGATATTAAGCAGTTGCACTAAGTGTCATTAAGAAGGCTTCAACATATGGGAACAAAAACAGACAGGTTCGACACGCTCTGTGTTCATGGATGGAGCAATGTAGCCTATATTTGAGCTTTTGGCCCGCTTTACAGCTGGTTTACCGCCGATGCCCTGCTGGTTTAGGATTGTTTTACTGCAAGTAGTGGCATTCACTAATTTTGGTACTTGCAAAAATAATAAATAGCTTTACAAAGACGGTTTGTGAGTGACACTGTGCTGCAGTGACTCTCTTCATATACCCTTGCACCCAAAACTAGGCCCCTCACACACTCCTAGGCCCCTAAGTACATAAATGTAAATACATAAATCGATCTGGGACAGTCCAAATTTCCCAGCTCCCCTTATAGTCTGAATATTGGACTCTGAATATTGGACATCAGAAGCCTGGAAAGAGCAAATATGTGAGAGAGTGGGTGTGAAGGGAAAGAATGAGCGCAAGAGTGGTATGTGACACGAGATATGATAATAAAAAGCCTGATGGGGAGGGAAAGAGAGAAACACCTCCAGCAGGCCTGGGGCAGATATTGGAGCCCGAGTGGGAGAAAACACCAACAGAAGGACGAACGAGGGCGGGTATCAGAGGCCCTGGGGGAACTAATATCCCAGGCAGGGGCACAGACGTCAGAACCAGGAGCAAGCTGCCACAAGAGAGGCCCGCAGGAGACTTGGTCATAAACATTACAGGGGAGAGCAAAGAGATTAGGTGTGGCGAGAACCCCTCCCAGCCCCCCAACCTCGTACCAGCTGCTTCTGAAGATGTATTCTTAGAAACTGGATTGTATTTTCCCTCCTTCACAGCCTCACAAACAGTATGTGGCGCCTCGCGGCCAATAGCAACACATTGTCTGGCCCTAAACACACCCTCGCAGCAAGAACGCAGTTTCCTGCATAATGGGTTTAAATATTTCTTTGGCCAATACCAGGCTAAAATACTGGGTTTCTAGTCTATTACAGGTCGTGATACGTTTCCCATGGTGATTGCATTTCATTATGCCTTTGTGACTGGCTGTGAGCACAAGAGCTTTATCCTGCTTATGGTTAGTAAATATCTAGTTGTCCGTCGGGCAAAATACACATTAAATCTTCTTGCCCTTGACAGAAAACAACATGTCTCGGGCGTCGGGAGATATGAATTCCTCACCCCTGTATCTTCGATTATCATTCTAGTACCAAACAAAAGTTCATACGGAGTGATTCCACCCAGAGAATGTCTTGGCAGATTATTAAGACTACGTTGGACACTTGTTAGATGTTTGACCCACCCATCACCCAAACCTAATACCCTCGCTGTTAGAGATTGCTTTATGTCACGGTTTTTTCTCTCCACTACCGCATTTTCCTCGGGATGGAATGGACTAGAGTACCGCAATGCAATGCCCATGCTGGCCATGGCCTCCTTGTAAGCTCGAGAGCTAAACGCAGGACCTTGGTCAGAATGTAGCATACCAATTGCGTATGTGCCGATAAAGACTCGCAAATCTTTTATAACAGTTCTGGCGTCAGCCGAGCACTGGGGCCACATCTAAATGAATCTCGTCTTAATATTTATGGGATCGCATTTTTCCGTGTGGATGTCTGCGTGTAGATAGCCTAATTCTGTCTAATAGAGGTGTCTGGGCTGGTATCTGGTCCGGTTCACAACTTCGATCTCTGTTGCAGTCCTGACAATCCATTGCAAAGTTATAAATTTGCACGCTCATCCCCGGCCACCAGTATTGTGATTGTAATTCTATTAGAGATTTCAAGATCTCTTGGTGCCTCAGACCCATTCCCATGTGTGCTTCTTGAATCAAGTAAGCCCTCCAGTTCGTGTTTGGAATTACTCTGTCCCCCATTCCAGGGATTCGAGCAAAAGGAACGGAGTTCGCATCAATTATGTATGTATTGTCGAGTGGATAGTTGAGAGGTAATGCCGTATAGTCGCCTTTTAATGAGGCTTTTACTGCCAGCATGGTTTCTCCATCTATTTGTTTTTTAGAACGCTTTTTTGTAGCTACGGAAGCCGGTTGGACAGCTGCCGTTGTGGCTCTGTTAGCCAATGAATTCCCTGCAACGTGAACGCCATCACGTCGAAGACTCTGCGTATGTATCACGTGAGTCTTTCGTAGTTCTTTCTGTAAAAGAACTACTTGTTCCCATAGTTTTTTATGCTTTATTGTGACACCTGTCTCATCTTTGTAACCGTTTTCAATCCAGGTCTGCATGTATTCGTTGTAAGACTGGACGCAATAATACGAATCGCACACTATTAGTGTGGGGAATTCGCGATCGGCATTCTCAAGCGCCATCGTTAAAGATCTTTTTTCAGCTCGCTGAGCTGTACAGTTTCTGAGTGATTCAGTTTTAGTGACCATCGGTCTGAGTTTACCTAAGCGCCAGCGACCTTTAACAATCGCGCATGCTGCATTGTAAACTTGTTCTTCCACAACGTATTGTTGTGCAAATCTGTCCATGTAGATTACACAGGTGTACTGTTCGAGAGGCAGAATTTCGATTGACAGAGGACATTCATGTTCGTATTCTAGATGTTCTAGTTTTTTCATTTTAGGATCAAATGCGTGTATCACGTCTGTTGTAGCAAGAGAATTTTCCCATTGTATCCATTTTGGATCTAAAGCTTTAGCATTCTGAATGCTTGGTCTTGTTACTGCCTCAAGGGCTGATACTGCTGTTAAAACAGATATGATCTTCCCTTGGGCTAGGGCTCTTTCTTTTGCTACAGCAGTTTGAACCGCAGTCAGAATTTTTTCAGTAGAACTGAATTGAATTTCATTTTAGCTTGTGTGTACAAGTGTGATTTATATGCTATTGGTACCGTTTCTCCCTCATTAGAGGTCAGGTACATAAATCTGCATCTTCCTGGGATGACTCGGATTACAAGGTTGCGTTCGTTTGCGCGTGTTTGCAGTTATATTTCAGTTAACATGTCTGTTTGTATAGATCTTAAAATGTTTGTGTGTTTCTGAGTCCAATTGATTGGTTTGAAATCCGGTTTTATTAATTCGTAGAGGGGTTTAACTCTCTCTGCATAGTTTAGAATGTAAGTTCTTTCGAAATTCAGAAAACCTAGAATTGATTGTAAGTTTTTCAGCGTTTTTGGAGCTTGGAGTACTGCACACTTCTCTAAGAAGTTGTCTGCTAGGCTTTTGCCTTCACTTGATAACTCATACCCTAAAAATAGGACAGTGAGGTGGGCAATTCGTGACTTTTTAAAGTTGAATTTGTATCCTTCAGATGCAAACCCAAGTATTATGGTGTTCACTCTTTTCAAGTGTGTCTCCAGGTCATCGTCTGTAATATAGATATCATCGACATAAGATAATGCCTCATCATCATACATTTGTAGTAATTCTGTTACCCTGGCTGAAAATAATCCTTTGCTGTTTTTGAATCCCTGGGGGAGACGACAAAATTGCCTTTGCACCCCCATACTTGAGAAAGCGGTCAAATACCTATTTTCTGGTGCTATGTTTTGACAAAAGAAACCATTCGAAATATCTAATGTCGTTTTATATTTTTTGCGCACTATGTTATTCATTAGTGCTGCACTGTGAGTTTTGTACTGCAAATGTTTTGCAGCAGGAGTTTAGGTGTCTGTAGTCCAAAACTAGACGATATGAATCGTCTGGCTTGGAGACAGGAAACAAAGGATTGTTCATTTGTGAGGTGCATGTTTCAATCACCCCTTGATATTCAAGTTGATCTAAGATCTCCCTGACTTGTTTTTTAGCTTCTTGCTTTACAGGATACTGACTCTGTGCAGTAGGTTGATTTTTTAACTGAATTTTATGGTGAAGAGAATCCTCATCCCATCCTACATGATTTTTATATAAAGCAGGGGCTTGGGCCACTGCCCATTTTCTAGCATATGTGTATTCTTTATGAATTGGAATGTGATTTGAGAAGGCAGGCATTATCATTTCTTCGACATGTGGGCACTCCCTGACAAACTCTGGTGGCCAGTCTTTCTCTGCTAGCAGGATATCATAGCCTTTAGATAGGTTCTCCCAAAAGAGACCTTTTATTTTCCTAGTTTTGTCCCCTTCTATACGTAATGTTATTTCATATAATTTATGGGGTACACTATCTCTTGTGTCTGCAGTTTCCACTTGAATGTATTCATTCGTGTCCACTGTCTCCAGAAGATTCATCATGATCTTGCGAGCTATGGTCACTTCTGCAGCGCTGTCTAGCATTGTCTGGGCCCATTCTCCGTTCTTGAGTTTTGTCCTCAGAATCCTCGGCATGTTTTATTTTAATACTGGCTACCTTCTTTTTGGGAAATTGAAATTTTTTACTTTGATGAGCAGGTTCCTTGTCTTTGGACTTGACGCGCTCTTCTTTGTGTTCTGACCGTCCTCTTCTTTCCGATTTCTGTGAGGAAGTCTGAAAAGATCGAGAGGGACGTGTATCATTATCTTGATATCTGTCAGGTTTTCTTAAATTATCCCTATTTCTAAGGTTGTATCTTTTTTCAGAGGGCTCCCGTTGTGGAGACTTGCCCCCCGTTCTGGAGATCTATTTCTCCGTTGGGGAGACCTTCCTCTGGACTGGAACTGTTTTTCTCTGGGAGTGGTTTGTTTATGATAAAATTTGAAATTCGAGAATTTAAAGTCTAGTTTTGAATGTGTTAATATTTAAGCGGAGTGTCGCAGAGACAACCGCGCACAGGTAAAGTGCGCTGAGGTTAAGGGTCTCAGACTCTTAAGATAGGTTGTTTATTACCCTCCCACTTCTTTTTTGGAGTAATGAGATTATTTTTAATAAAGCTCTTTTCAGGATTTTCAGTTAGTTGTGGTTTTAGTGGTTTCCACCCAAACTATCCCTACCTAATTCTTCCTAGGATTTTTCAATTATTCTGGCAAGTTCAAAAGGTTGTTCTGCTATATCTGTTTCTTTCAATTTTTGGCGGATCGTCACAGATGCTGCTTCTCCTCTTATGTTGGCTAATAGTATAGCCGAGACTTGCTTAAAGTCTTTCAGTAATTTCATACCTAGATTTAAAGCAGGCTCTGGACCGTAATCATTTTGAATCTGTCTTAGTACGTCTATAACCGCCATAGACGGACCACCATGTGTTTTTGTGTATATTGAAGCAAAGACTGTGCCCCAAGTGTCACAGTCCTCCACATGTGGTGCGATCCCCATTGGAAGACAGATTGTCAGAATTCTGTGTTTTTCATGAGGTGTAGTATCAGGAAATACTGCCTCTATTTGAGTAATTTTTTGAGCTAACCAGAACGGAATTTCTTCCCGTTTTGCGGGTAATTTGCCAATGACTGATTGTATAGTCTGTGGTGTAATTTTATTTGTGTTCCCCTGGTGAGGGGTATGCTGTGGAATTCTTATTGTTGGTTGGACTGTTAGAGTCCGCATGACATATTGGACCAACTGTCTATGTATTTTAATTAGTTGTTTTAGGTGAACTAAAAGTTCTCCGTTTGACATTTTTTCAATGTCAGGATGTGGTGTATAGCTGGCTAGAACCGGCCATGTGGCTCCTGGTCTACCTAGTGGACCGAGCCTGGTGAAGTGATTTTGATGTTTCAGGGCGCCATTAAACCAAAGCTGGTACGTTAGTGGAATTTCAATGTCCTCGAAAGGAACGTATTCCGTTGGAGATTCCTCTATTTTGTAGTAGTGGAACTCGTGTGTCACAGCATTTGCTGCTGGAATATGTATCCATGAATAGAACACCTCTGTCTGCCGATATTCATGGGCCTCTACCACAAATATGACTGTACCACCTCTTGATGATACTCCATTTTCTATAAGTTTTATAGTTATGATTTTCCTTAAATTTACCGGGATGATTATAGCATCCGGGTCATCATGTTGGAGAGTTGTGTCATCCGCTAAAAGTTGAGCTGCTATTCTAGCTCTCTCCCTTTTGTCTTCACTTTCCGGCATTTTTTCTGACAGAAAGTGTGCAGAGCAAGTTTCAAGGAAACAAAGATTAGGTGCACAATATTTTGGAACTCTGTATCCTTCAACGTTGACTAAACCAAAAACTAATACATAGGAATCTCTTCCTACTAAGTTTTGGCGGATATTAACCTTTCACCCACTCCAGACGTCTATTGGAGTATTTACAGGAAAAAGGGGTCTGTGTGAAAAGAACGACTGAGTTACTCTAGTATCTAGCGTTAAATTATCGCCTTACCAAAGGTTGGGTGCCATGTAGTGTAGTTCCTATATTCGCAATAGGCTCTGCGCATTGGAATAACATAAACGATAGTTTAGACGTAGGACTTAGGTCGACTAGGTCTCTATTGAATATGTTAGACTTAATTATGAATGCCAGCTAGCTCAGAGGTCACTAGAAACTTTCTCGAGTAAACAGGAAGGTGTTAACTTTCCTGAATAGACAAGAAGGGATTAGTTTCTGACAACCGCATAAACATGACAACTTTGCTCCCTCCAGAATAAGGAGTATACCTCCAGAGTCGCGGAAACAATAGATAACTATTTCACTCAGTCAATCGTGCATGCTTAGTTTCACCAGAAGCACAGAGAAATAGAGAGACGGGTGTTTTAAATAAAAGAGGTTATTTATTGAACAGTCTTCTTTCTCATGCAAGAGAAGTGAGTTGCCACAATTGCAATACTTGTCATAAAGTAAAGTGCGTACAGTAAAAGGAGTATTATGAAATAATAGTGTAAAAGCATGGTATGGTTTCTAAGCCATACGGTGTTTAGGATTGGATTGGATTGGATGAAGTTTTTATATAGCGCGATAGCTACCCGAAGGCATCCTAGCGCTTAGCCAGATGCAAGTGTGTGGGCGGGTCAATGTTATTTGTTAAAGAAAAAAGTTTTTAATTTTTTTCGGACGTGCAGAAGGTTGGGTTCTGAACGTATAGAGATTGGGAGGGAGTTTCATAGCCTTGCCGCATTTGTTGAGAACATTCTTCCTCCACTCCTTTCTCTTTTGAACCTGGGTCTGATGACTTGAAAGGTATGAGTCGACCTAAGCAATCTATTGGGGTGGAAGGGAGTAATCAAGGTATGGTTCAGGATTGCTCCTTTCCTCCAGTAGGCACGGTGAGCAATGCACATGCTTTTAAAGTTAATCCTGTCTTTTACTGGCAACCAGTGGAGGGCTTTTAGTTCAGATTTCACTGATTGGCACCGGGGAATGCGCAGGAGCGTGCGGGCAGCACAATTTTGAATCACCTGGAGTCTTTTCAAGGTTGATTCAGGGGCGCCTAGATAAAGGGCATTTCCGAAATCCAGCCGGGAGAGGATTAGGCCCTGGACCATGATCTGTCTAGCCTTATAGGGGAGTAGCTGTAGGATTTTTCGGATGAGTCTTATAATGCCCATGCATGTGGCAGATAATTTGGTTGCCTGGTGTCCGAAGGATAGAGTGCTGTCAAGCCAAATTCCTAGACTCTTGATGGTGTTCCTAGTTGATGGTGCTGGACCTAGATCTGGTGGCCATATCGACTCAATTGAATTTTGGGGGGAATTACCCATTACCATTAGCTCTGTTTTGTCGCCGTTTAGTTTCAAGTAAGACTGGCTCATCCAGGTACTTACTGCTTCCATGCAGCCTCTGAGATCGTTAGGACATGAGGAGGGATGATTTAGGGTAACCACCAGTTGCGTGTCATCCCGTAGGACACGACTTGGACGCCGAAAGGGCGGATTATTTCTGCGAGGGGGTGCATGTATATGTTAAACAGTGTGGGGCTCAGGGACGAACCCTGCGGCACCCCACAACTGAGTGGTTTACTGGGCGAGGTGGTGTCGCCCTCGCAGACTCGGAAGGAGCGTTCTGACAAAAATGATCGTAGCCAGGCCACTGCTGTGGATGTTATCCCTAATTCTGATATTCTGTGAAGTAGCATGTCGTGATTCACAGTGTTCACAGTGTCGAAGGCGGCACTGAGGTCCAATAAAATAATGGCCGCAGTGCCGCCCTGATCCATGATCATTCTTGCTCCTTCTGTCACAGCCAGTAAAGCAGTTTCTGTTCCGTGCATGGGGCGGAACCCAGTTTGAAATGGGTCCAGTAGTTTATTTGTTTCCAGGAATTCTGTGAGGGATTGGTTGACGTGCTTTTCCGCGATTTTGGATATCCAAGGTAGCAGGGAGATTGGGCGGTAACTTCCTGGGTTCATCTGATCTAGATTTGATTTTTTCAGGAGGGCTTTGACTGTAGCCTGCTTCCATTTTGGGGGAACGACTCCTGAGGAAAGTGAGTTGTTGATTAAGTTCAAAATGGTGGGCAGGATGGTAGGGGTAATTGTTCTAAGAAACTGAGCTGGAGCTGGGTCACTGGGGGATCCAGATTTTACCTGGAGAAATAAGGTTTCCAGGCTGGTGGACTCCAGTAATGGAAAGTTTTCTAGGATGGTAAGTGGAGGTGGGCTGATGTCCTCCTGTTCTATTTTGGGATGAGGGGGTAGGGGGAAGGATGAGTAGATGGTGGCTATTTTATTGAAGAAGTAGTCTGCCTGTTCATTGCAGCGGGTTTGAGCGGTGAGTGGATCAAGTGGTTTATCGGGAAGTTTGAGCAGGCTCTTCGCAATTTGATAAATTTCCTTGGGTTTGGATGCTGCTTAGTTAATTTTGTTTTCGTAGAAGGTGGCTTGAGCTTTTTTTATGTCATTTTTATAGATTTTTATGGCGGCCCGATATTCCTTTTTACTGATTTGTGAGTAATCAATGCGCCATTTCCGTTCCAATCTTTTGCATTCTTTTTTAAGAGTGCGCAGGTTCTGTGAGTACCAAGGGGCGTTTTTAGGTCCTTGTTTGGATTTGATATCTTTCAATGGGATAGTGAGATCTAAGGAAGTGATGATCCAGTTGTTGAAGTTGTCATTATCAATAATCGGATCAGGGTTGTTTACAGGGACAGAGGCTTTCAGCGTGGATGTCCACAGGTTGGTGTTAAGTTGTGACCATTTGCGGTCCCTGTGGGAGGCAGTGGAAGGTTTAGGGCGTGGTCCGGACGGCGCCCAGATAAATGGGATCAGAAAATGGTCCGTCCATGGGAGGGGGATGGATGGGCTAACTGTGAGATGGGTACAGTTAGTGAAGATTGGGTCCAGGAGGTGGCCTTTATCGTGGGTGGGTTGCAGCACTCGCTGGGAGAGTTCAAGAGCCTCCAGATTGTTGCATAGTTCGGCGGCTGCCGAATCTAGGGGGTCATCTAGGTGCACATTCAGGTCGCCTAATAGGGTGTAGTTAGGTGAGGAGCAGGCACGATTGGCTACCTCCGGTGCGAGTTGGTTTATGAAGGTAGTCTGAGTGCCCGGTGGCCGATAGATGAGAGTCCCTGAAAATGTGCATGTAGGGGAAAAGTCCCGCGAGAATGTAAGGTGTTCACAGCTGGATAGGGTGGTTGGAGAAGAACGGCAGGTGTAGTAGTTCTTGTAAATAATGGCTACGCCGCCGCCTTTCCCAGATGGACGGTCGACTCGAAGTATTTGGTATCCTACAGGAAGGGCTTGAATGACATCGGGGTCAGATTCCGATTGTAGCCAAGTTTCCGTGAGAAAAATGGCATTGGGTTCTTTATCGGAGATTAACAGAGATATTTCTGCAGCATGTTTGGGGAGAGACCTGCAATTCAGCAGGAACATGAGGTATGAGGGAGGTGTTGTTTTTGGACTACTTTGGTGATGTAGAGTGCTAGACGAATATTGGATAGATTTGATTTGGCCAGCGGTAGTGCCCCTGGTCCCGGTCGCCTTCTGCGCCCCGCCGGCGCCGCCGCTGCGCCCGTCCGCTGCGCCTCCTGGGTAGAGTGATCATTTTATGGGGGCGAGGACGTGAGGGTGGGAGGGGCCTAGCCCTGTTCAATGATCTGGTGTTCCTCACCCAAGATGGCGGGCCCGGAAATGCCAGTTCGAAGGAGACCGAGTCTCAATCAGGTGCTCGAGGGGGTCAGGAAGCGCTCTCACTTCAGCGGGTCTGATCGTAAGTGGCGAATTGATTTTGGTATTTTCTAAAATGCAGTTTTCTCCAATTAAGTAGTCTTTGGAGCAAGTTTAAAATCAAAGGTAAGCTTTAAATTCAAGCAGCAGGGGTTAAAAACAATGTCCCGGCTTCCACCTCAGGACCAACACAACACACCACACTCACTCGTAGTCAGTGAGGATGTGGATAAATCAGGTGTTTTTATGGGGGCGAGGGCGTGAGGGTGGGAGGGGCCTAGCCCTGTTCAATGATCTGGTGTTCCTCACCCAAGATGGCGGGCCCGGAAATGCTAGTTCGAAGGAGACCGAGTCTCAATCAGGAGCTCGAGGGGGTCAGGAAGCGCTCTCACTTCAGCGGGTCTGATCGTAAGTGGCGAATTGATTTTGGTATTTTCTAAAATGCAGTTTTCTCCAATTAAGTAGTCTTTGGAGCAAGTTTAAAATCAAAGGTAAGCTTTAAATTCAAGCAGCAGGGGTTAAAAACAATGTCCCGGCTTCCACCTCAGGACCAACACAACACACCACACTCACTCGTAGTCAGTGACGATGTGGATAAATCAGGTGTTTTTATGGGGGCGAGGGCGTGAGGGTGGGAGGGGCCTAGCCCTGTTCAATGATCTGGTGTTCCTCACCCAAGATGGCGGGCCCGGAAATGCTAGTTCGAAGGAGACCGAGTCTCAATCAGGTGCTCGAGGGGGTCAGGAAGCGCTCTCACTTCAGCGGGTCTGATCGTAAGTGGCGAATTGATTTTGGTATTTTCTAAAATGCAGTTTTCTCCAATTAAGTAGTCTTTGGAGCAAGTTTAAAATCAAAGGTAAGCTTTAAATTCAAGCAGCAGGGGTTAAAAACAATGTCCCGGCTTCCGCCTCAGGACCAACACAACACACCACACTCACTCATAGTCAAATATATACATAGATAAAACCATGACTAAACGTACTCAACTTGTGCTTCTAAGATACGCCTACCCCGGTGTACCTAACCTAAGTCTAGTACGTGGGAAGGAGTAAGTGAGCTGCAGTTTAAGTTAAGATAGTTTTTGCCAAGAATCTGAATCAAGAATTCTCTAAGGGTCTAATCAGCTCCGTACCTTGTTTATAGAATGAAGGAGGTCTTGTATCTCTCTCTCAGGACTCGATCTCCCAGCAACCCACAAGGGTGACCAGGAAACACTGGAGCTGGATTTCTCGGCAGGAGAAAAGACAGCGTCTCTCTCAGTGCGTCAATGGGAGGGTCGGCTTCCTTCGGCACTTGCCACAGCAGGGCATTGGGCAAGTAGATAGCTGATCTGCTCCAAACCACCGTATGTTTTGCTAGAGCAGATGCTGGTATATTTATACCTGGAAGGTGCCGAGTTTGACGTAAGGTTGGACATAAGACGTCACTAAGAACTCGCAGTTCTTTCAGGACTCCAGGAGTTCTAGGACAAATCAATGCAGAAGCAGGGGGAATTCCCGGGCTGCTGGAGGCTTGGTTTGTTTAAGAACGCGTTGTGCTTTCTAGGAGTCTATGGGAGTAGCCTTGCCGTATTTGGACTGCATTGGCTATGACTAAATATGGATATGATTCTTATGCCTTTATAAGGATATGAATTGTTATAACCACATAAGGGCATAAATCGGGAATATTTAAATAGGGTCCTAGAAACGTTTACAACAATAGGATGGGGAAGAACGTGTTCTTTGTATCCAGGTCAATCCACTTGGTAAATCACCATTTGGAAGGCAGTTGGAAGTCAGAGTATGATCACAACTCTGAGACTACCCTTAACTGGAATGCGCTGGTGGACACCACAGACTTGTAATTGTGCTTCTTTGTGTTCATGCCATTGGTTGGCAGTGTTTTACTTGGACGGCACCGCCAACTCTCTGCGCAGTTGCAGTGCTTGTACTTGTTTTTTAAGGCATGCTGAGATGATTTGCCAAAAATCTCAAGTTGTTGAGCCGACACAAACTTGAAACCAGTTTGAAGGTTGGCAGACTGGCCGCAACTCCACATCCTGGGTACAGCTAGGATGGCACACAAACAAGCATTGGTATAGCCAATAGCTCTCACGTTTGGGTACTTACAAGTGTTTAGTCATGCAACAGTTGATGTTGTTGCACCAAGGATATTGTGCTGCATAACTAAATACTTGCAAGGTTCCAAAGGCGAGACCTATTGGCTATGCCAATGCTTGTTTAAAGTGGGTGATGTGTGAGAGTCTATTATAGACAGTCTGCAGAGAAATGTTTATTTTTCATGCAACATCCATAAATATGTTTCTTTTAGCTAGAAATAGAAGCAAACATATGAGAAATGGAAGTGGGTCACAGATAGTATTCGCAGTAATATTAGTGAACTGCTGATGTGTTACAATCTGTAATCTGACACCAGTTTGTGCTAACATTTAATGCTATGATGAGATAGACATTTTTATGCCCTTGCCTGTAATTTGGCATCACTTAATATTCAAATCTAATGTTGAGATGAAAGAGCTGTATTCTGGTCTCATTTAACACCATCTAATGCTGACTTCTACGATGAGATGAAATTTCCGTTTTGAGGTCTTTTCTTGTTATTTGACACCACTGAGTGCTAACATCAAGATGAAAGGAGATGAGATAACCCATTTCAGATCTAGTAATTTCACGTCACCTAGTGCGGTCATCTTAAGGCAGTAGCCTTACCTCGTGCTATGATTGTCCTACCTAAATGAGTTTGCCATATTAGTTCTGCTTACCTAAAAGTAGCCATCAAACTAAAATTACCTTACCTTCACCATACTTTTCACAACACTCTGTTTTGTTATATCCCTGAACAAACTACATCTCTCCTGTGGATGGGACAGGCCTGAACACGGCATAAAGGAATTCCATGACAACAAGCCTATTCCAGAGCTACAACCTCACAGCCACTCTGTGGCTTTTAAAACCTATAATTAGGTAGGTACTAAGCAATCCATGATTTTCACAAGCCAGTGAGTGGAGAGTAATGGAATGTGATAGATGTGTGAGGAAATTCCACTGCGGCCATTGTTATTTGGCAATGGTGTGGTCTGCATAGATTCAGTGGCTTCTTCGATTCTGAATGCAAACTGCTCTAGATGATCAGAGTTGTCTGATCGGGTCATGAATGGAGATTTTGTCTTGCTGGTAGAGGATAGTATGGAAGCTGCTGGTATAAAGTTAAAGTGGCTCTGAATATCTTGACTCACATCTTCAGGCTAATTCTCTCGTGAACTGAAATCTAGTGGTGCCCAGTGAATGACTGGCTGGCCTGGCTCTTCCTTGGTCGTTCCTGTTTGTTTCACATATTGGAGGGAGTTATCCTCTTTTTCATATTTATGGAGATTGGCTGAGAAAAGCAGAGTGATGGATGTAGTACATAAATCAACACTTTATACCCTCCAATTAGCTTTTCGTTACAAGGCAGTTTAGCCCATCTCTGCGCGCAAAGAACAATTTGCAAATCAGCTGTGACCTCACTCCCAAAGGAACATTCTGACCTAAATTACCGTGCCACATTCCCTTTTCGAGGGTAAAATAATGGTCAAGGAATGAACTACACAAGCTTACTATCTAAGACCAAGTAATTTTGAAGGCCAGCTTCATCATTTAACACTCAAATTACTTTCACATTTCGCTATACCGATTCACCACTAATCCTTTAAGCGTTCTGGAGTAAAGTGCTACTCGCCAAAAAAGCGCTTTAACATCCCATCAGGGGTAACAAGCGCTATATAAATGCATACCTTTTTCCTCTTCTATCCCTCAACCATCCTTCTGAATCCAAATAAATGACTAACATATCCACCACTCAAATTACTTTCATATTTCACTATACTAATTCACCACTAATCCTTTATGGATTCCGGAGTAGCGCGCTACTCACCGAAAAAGCGCTTCAACGCTTAGTCAGGGGTAGTAAGCGCTATAGAAATGCAATTATAATACAATACAATACAATATTGATAACACACATCACTATCCCTGAACATTAGATGTAAACACCTTTAGAATTTGGACAATTGCGCCTGTATACTGTCAGTGACCTGGATTAAGAGGGCATGAAAGAGCTGAAATTAAATCATAAATTCAAACCTGTCCTGATCAGGGGCCCCCAAAATAGGTTTGACCCAGGGCCCCCACATTAGATTTAACCCATGGCCCCCAAAATCCTTATGATGTCCCTGGTAGACTTGCTGCACTTCTTTGGTTAATAGGGCTCGACTGCGGGGCCAGGGCCGGCTCTAGGGCGGTGTGACTAGTGCCACGGTATCGGGTGCTGACTTTGGGTAGGAACGCTGTGTTTGCAGGTATATTATTGTTTTAAAAGCACCTACTGCGACGTTCCTTGCCACCAGCAATTTTCATAAAATAATAAATGTCAAGATAACTCTCAGAGTTTTCTCTAGTGAAAGTTTTATTGTAGCACAGAGGGTTAATATGCCTGCTGCAAAGAACGTGCACCATGCAGATCACAAAGTGCATAGAATGAAAACAGGTTAGCGTGTTAGTACTTCTGTCAGAGAGGTCATTTTGTAACTTGCAGTTTATAAGTTAAAATCCTCATATAGAACAGTAAACTATTAACTGTCATCAAAGAACTTCATGCATACTGAAAAGCATAGATCAGAGCATTATGATTTTTTCTCCAGCCAATCATTGTCCTAATGTTGCAAAAAGTGTTATTTGGGTACAAAGCAATTCTTATTAAAGAGAACCCCCAACCATGGTGTTACATTTTAAATTCTGAGTTGGTGCTTCTTCAGACCAAGCACACTTAAACTATACTGCCTACCAGTATGGATGACACACTTTGCTGTCCTCTGTCTTATGTAACATTTCTCATACACTGATTTAGATACCTATGAATGATTGTCTCTGTTTAATGTGTGTGAAATGTAAAGTGCTCTGACACCCTACACTAGTATGAGGTGTGCTATAAAACGAATTAAATGCATCTCAGAGAGAGTGGTAATGGAGACTTGAGGCACTGTTAAAGGGTGGTATTAAGGGGAATCCATGGCGAGGTAGTCATTGGGGGGCACCAACAAACATTGTTGCACAAGGCGCCACCAGCTCTAAGGGTGGCCCTGTGCAGGGCAAATTGCATGCCGCTGAGAAAGCATTTGTGTTAATTGCAGCGCGTGACGGGCGCTGCGATTAACATGAATACTCACACAATCTACTCCACAGCCGCACCCTATTTGCAAAAGGTATTGAAGGCACTGGCGATCCTCAACATGCATCATGGGCGAAAAACACAATGAATGACAAATACAAGAAATCCATAGTTTTGTTGGATTTAGAGTTACTCAAACAAATTTGACATGGAAACGTTTTGGCTTTGAGGGTAAAGAGAATTTGCTCTCGAGCTACCTTCACACTATATTAATATCTATACATAATTTTGTGAAATACCTGATATGCCCCTGTTTTAATCAGAAGATATGCAAGTATGATCAATAGTATGACTGTTACTTATAAAGAATTATTTCAGGAGATTGTATGATGGAAATATAAACAAAACAAGCTTATGTAATATTCCTCAGCACCTGATACATTAACCATCATCCAATCAGAACCTCTGTTGCCAGATGCCTGATGTCTTTTTGCCCTCTACTGTGCAAGTGCACATCCCACTGCTGCAATGCATTCTGTGTTATTGCTGCTCTGTCAGCTATCCAAGAACTACCGTTAGTTGTTGTTGCTGGCAGGTTTGCTGGTCTTGCTACAAATGCTATGATTACCATGCTGATTTAGGTCCTAAATATGAGTTTGGCGGTGCGGGACCGCCTCATTCCTGCACGACCAAATCCCAAAAAATGTCATTACTGGTAGGCTGTCCCACAGCGGGTTCTATCAAAAAGGCACAGCAATAGGAACGCAAAAGCAAATTTCTTCAGGGCATGGACTGCAAAGTCCATGACTGCAGGAACTGGGGGTGCATGCATACAGGGGGGAATAACATGTGCCCCCTACATGTATCCCCCGGTATGCGATCTTGTATAGGCGCCCAACATTTCCCCACCCTGTGAACAGAGCTCCAGTTGAGAATCTTTAGTAAAATCTTATAATGGTACCACCGTTGTAGTCCTGTGCTTTTCTAAAGCTGAAGTGTACTTGCCTGTGTAACCAATTCATGTCATGGTGTGTGTATCTAAATTGCAAACCTGCCTTAGGACCCATCATGTGGCTCTGTATGTGTGGAGATGCACCATCTTTTCACTTTTTAAGCAAACGTTTGGAGTGATTTTTGCACTGATATTTGTCGCTTTACCCACACACGCTGTTTCGTTCTTGGCGCACATAGCCTGGCTACAGCGCACAGAGACCTTACACTGTGGTACACAGAGGAAAAAAATTAGCGGGAACATTGATAGTGAGACTAAACATGTCTCCAATGAATACGTTTAGTACTTATTCAGAAAAACTACGCCTATATAGTACACAGAACATGGGCAGACCTACAGGGTAGATTCGCTGCAGTAGCCGGAACGTGGGAGGGGAAATCGATCAATATACTCTCGGTGTACATACCCCCGACCTTAAAGAAGACAACGCTCACAGATCTCGGCAGGCTCTTGTTGGACCTCCCAGTAGGCATCCTGCTGATGGGAGCAGACTTTAACTTAACAGTAAACGAGCAATGAGACCGACGTCCCCCTCGAGGAGAGAAGCATGACACGTCGCAACTGGCAGACTTTCTCGGGGCCTTTGGTCTCGCTGATATCTGGAGATACCTCAACCCACAGAAACACCAATACACATTCCACTCGGGTGCCCAAGGCAGCCAATCCCATATCAACTACCTACTGACACATACTGAAGACATCCCCAGCTTCACAGAGGCAGGGTTTTTAGCCAGGGGTATCTCCGGCCACTCCCCAGTCTACACTCAAATAACAACACAACCCACGGCTCTCACAATCAATCCATGGAGCATAAAGATCCCGCATATAAAATGGGAACTAATAAAAGACACAGATTGTTATTTCAACAAAAACACAGGCACGGTAGAATCAGCACAAACCCTGTGGGGCACGTTTGGGGCAGTGATCAAGGGCTGCACGCTTTCTTTAACAGTCGGTCATAAATAAGAGTTAAGGGCATGCATAGAGACGCTCAAAAAGGAAATCCGGGAAGACGAAGCCAAGGTAGCAAAACAGATGATGATTTGGCTAGACACACCCTTAAAATCAAAAGAATAGATTTTAGGCAATTATTAACGGAGGCAGCCAAAACCAAACAAAAGGACATACAGCACAAAATATAAGAGTTAGGTGATAAAACGGGAAAACTGCTGGCCTGGCTGGAAAGGCAGGACTGGGCCCAGAGATAGGCCTCCCTAATACGGGGTGAGAAGGGAGAGGAGTTAAGAGACCCACAGGAGATAGCAGAGACATTCGCCTCTTACTTTACCCACTTATATTCATCCGCAACCACAACCACACCCACAGACTCTAGAGACCTGCTGGCCAGCATCCCAGTTACCTCTCTGACTCCAGAGGATCGCATCGAATTACTAAAGTTGACGGCCTCTAAGGTGGTAACCCCCCTCAGCGCCATGTATCAAGAAAGCCTCCAGAAAGGTTCCCTCCCAGATGACTAGCATCAAAAGTAGTGATACACCAACAGGGTAAACCGGCAGAGGAGTGTGGTTCCTACCAACCCATCTCACTGCTCAATGCAGAAACCAACATTTTTCCCAAGGCACCAGCCAATTGCCTACTTCCTAATATCAAAAAACTTGTACTCCCGGACCAGTCAGGCTTTATGCCTGGATGTAACACTGCCCTTAACCTCCGCCATTTGCATAGAGTGCTGGGTAGGACTGATACAATCCAGAAAGAAGCGCCCCTGCTCTCACTGGATGCCAGAATGGCATTCGACACGATCGAATGGCCTTATCTATTCACAGTTTTGGAACGTATGGGCCTTGGACCTGTGTACATCAGATGGATCAAACCAACCCAATAGCACAAATAGTCGTCAATCCCACACATCCCGGCAATTCCGACTGGGGAGGGGAACGCGGCAGGGCTGCCCCTTGTCGCAGCTCATATTCGCCTTGATGCCCGAGCCACTGGAGACATGGGTGAGGGGAGACCCCATGATTAGAGGACTGAATTGGACAGAACAGCATGAACCTAAAATCTCCCTCTACGCTGATGACATATTGTTATATGTAGCGGCCCCGGCAGCTTCGATCCACAGGATCTTACATATATTCGCGATTTTTGGTAAACATTCAGGCTATAATATAAACTGGACAAAATCCACACTATACATGATACGGGGGCCGCGCGGTGAACACCGTTAAACTACAAAATTACAGTGGCGGGAATGGTGTTCAAGTACCTTGGAATCTATATAACACCAATGGATCTATAGTCCACAACTAGAACCAGCCTACCAGATGGACACATGGTTAATGAGCCCGAGTAGCTACCAAAGAGCCCTTTACACAAACCCTAAACGCCAACGACTCACAGGACCCACGGCCCATACCATAGCAATCTGGCACCAAGAATCTAAGAAATTGGGCTGGCATAAGAAATTAACAAAAGCAACACCACTTTGAGAAGCAAAGCAACTGGGTACACGGAGCAACTGCCCCGGGTTTGACAGATGGGATATGATAGGCATCTCGACACTTGGTGACATGTGGAAAAGAGATGGGGTGCGTATCGCCTCAGGTTTATGCCCTCCAATTTAGCTTCTGCTTCATCTGTCTTCCAAAGAGTAGTAGAAGGTATTAAGGGGTTCCTGCACTTCAAGACAATGTCCTACTTTTTGGGAAAAACCAAAAGAAGCACAATGAAAAGAGTGTGGTCTGGACTGCCAATTTTGAAGTACAAAGGTGTTACACTCAATTCTGATAAGTGCAAATTTGGTGCAAATGTGATGTGTTTAGCACAGATTATCTGGGGTACATGGTATCTGCAGGTAGAGTTTAACCTAAATATAGTTTAGCCAAAGCCATTGAGGAATTTGATATTCCTGAGAACAAAGATCAAGTAAAGTTATTCATGGATTAGGAGGAGCAAGGTGCCAGTAATCACTGCCATTATACGAGCTGCTTTTATTGCGTGATTGCACTGATTCACTTGTGAATTGATTGCTGCTATTGCACATTTGCACCGAGTGCCACGATTTTAACATTTTTAACTTCAAGTACATTGCTTTAAATAATATTGCACCTGATAGCCCGACTCCTTGGTCTACCGCAGGAAGTCCAGTTTGAGCGGAAGGAGTGCAGGGGTACTCCGGGTTCGGAGAGAGTAGAGACGACATCTTGGGAGTGGTGAGGCCGCGCTCTAGCTGTTGCTACTTCCGGGGAGAGCCTATTTAGCATGATGCTCAGCCGGAAGCGCAGAGATTAGGAGGAGCAAGGCGCCGGTTACCACTGCCATTATACGAACTGCTGTTATTGCGTGATTGCACCGATTCACTTGTGAATTGATTGCAGCTATTGCACATTTGCACAGACTGCCACGATTTTAAATAATTTAAACTTCAAGTACATTGCTTTAAATAATATTGCACCTGATAGCCCGACTCCTTGGTCTGCCGCGGGAAGTCCCATTTGAGCCGAGGGAGTGCAGGGATACTCCGGTTTCGGAGAGAGTAGAGATGCCATCTTGGGAGTGATGGGGCCACGCTCTAGTTGTTGCTACTTCCAGGAAGAGCCTATTTAGCATGATGCACAGCCAGACGCACAGCCAGACACTCAGCAGATGCGCGCAGCGGACGCGCGCAGCGGACACGCCAAAGGCAAACCGTCTGCGCCCGTCAGCACACGGAACGTGACCAGCACCACAACCCCTGCCCCTGCCCGTTTTTACAAGAAATGTTATACTCACGATGAATTATTGGGACTAAATGGTGGTAAATGCCTAATACCAACTTTACTGCTCGACTATCCTATCACCCGCCACAGTTGTTCAACCTGTGGATTAGAAACCACTTATGTGCCGGCTAAAGCTGCTGATTGCTACCAGGATAAAAATAATACTATCCCTGTGACCAATTCCGTAACTACAACTACTAATCAGACTAAAAACCAAATTATTGGGAAGCCAGCAAATAGGACCATGTGTGAAACGTCCAATGTAATAAATTGTATTCTGTTAAATACCAGGTTCATGCCTAAACATAAATACGCATTGGAATCCCTAATATCTGATAATAGCCCAGATCTGGTATTCCTCACAGAAACATGGGCATCTCCCACTTCCGGACCAGATTGGAACATCGCAGTTCCAGGTGGATACTCAGTGGCACAGGTAGAAAGGAAAGGAGCAGTAGGAGGGGGTATTGCGTTGATATATCGCTCCCATCTTAAAGTCAATTTTAGATTGGAATCTACATTGGAGGCAGAAGCTATGCCTTTCAGTGTAAAACATAATAATCAAGAACTCCTACCGGGTTTATTGATTTATAGGCCGCCAGGGGCGAGAGCCCCTTTTATCAGAGCACTACAAACCTTTCTGGAATCCAGTCTTGACACTACCACCTTTACAGTCTTAGGTGATTTTAATTTTCACTTAGAGGAAAATATTAACTCAGATGCCTCTATTCTAATTGATAATTACTGGGCTATGGGGTGAAACTAATTCTATCTAAACCTACTCATCAAGCCGGGCATACGCTGGATGGCATTTTTACCAGCAATGACCATATTGAAGTAGGAGTGGTACAGTCCATCCCTTGGTCAGATCATGCGGCTATTCACTTTAAAGTAAAAACAAACTCATCTATTAATGGCCGAAGGATCGTCCCCTGTTAGTGAAAACTTGTCCCTGGAAACACATACAGAGAGATGAGCTAGTCACAGTCCAAATAATGCCCCCTCTATGGAGGATAGTAAAGGTGGGGTAAATAATTTTGATTTATGGATTAACCAGGCAGTAAATGAGTTGGCCCCGAGGAAAGAAAGGATCCAAGGAGACGATTAGTTACCTCACCATGGTATACAGCAGAGATCAAGCTTTTTAAAACTAAGTGCCGGCATCGGGAGCGGATATGGAAATCTGACTATAGTGTAGTGCATAGGAAGGAATACAACAGAACCTTGGAGAACTATAAAACGGAAATAACACAGGCCAAGACAGCGTACTTTACCAAAAAAATTCAAGAGGCCACAAATTCCGCCAAGGAATTATTTAAAACCGTATCGATCCTAACTAAGTGTCCTCGAGACAAAATGTTTGTCCCAGACCAAAATTTTGTTGACAAACTAGCTCTGTTTTTTCAGCAAAAAGTCCAAGCAGTTTACAATGAACTTCAAAACTTGCTGGTAAATGTGGGAATTGACAACAGGGAATTAATTAAGACCTCTTCAACCCTGCATTGTCTGTCCCAATTTTCCTTCCTTAACGAAAAACAGATCACCAACCTGCTAACTCAAACAAAATCAGGCTCACCCCTGGACCCATGTCCCCCCTATATACTCCATCTGGCTTCTGAAGTAATAAGCACTTCTCTGACTCCTCTTCTTAATGAAATTATCAGATCCAGAGTCTTTCCTCAAAGATGGAAGAAGGCCTGCATAAGACCCATCTTGAAGAAAGACTCACTGAACCCACAGTATACAAAGCATTATCGTCCTATATCCTGTCTCCCTTTGCCATCTAAAATATTGGAGAAAGCAATGAATCAGGAGCTAATGGAGTTTGTGGACCTTAACAACATCCTGGACGCCACGCAGCACGACTTCAGATCACGTCATTCTACGGAATCTGCTCTAATCATGGCAACGGAGGAAATCCGTAGCACCATGGACGAAGGTGGCAGAGCTATCCTAATACTACTTGATTTAATGGCAGCTTTTGATACTGTTAACCATGGGGTCCTACTGAAAAGGCTCAAAGCTGTGGGTATTAAAGATACTAATCTAACTTTACTCAGGTCCTTCTTGGACATCAGTGTACAACAAATCTACTGGGATGGAATTCAATCGGGAGAGTTTTTTTCTCCTGTGTGGAGTGCCCCATGGATCGGCATTATCCCCCACATTGTTTAATCTGTATGTGACCCCATTAGCAAAACTGATATAAGATCAAGGCCTGCAACTGGTGTCATATGCAGACGACACTCAGTTAGTGGTGTCACTCATTCAGAGTGTTGAAGTCACAGCAGAGCGCTTCCGAAACTGCCTCATAAGTGTTAAGAGCTGGATTATTAAGAGTTTTTTAAAGCTCAACACAGAGAAAACTGAGGTGATAGAATTTGCCCAAAAAATTCTATTTGGAATCATCTATGGTGGCCCCCAGAAGCTGGCATCTGTCCCGTCCCGGCACAAAAAGTTAAGAATTTAGGGTTCATGATTGACAAAGATCTAACACTCACCTCACAAATCAATCAGGCCACCTCGGCCTGTTTCTTCATGATTAAGGTCCTTCGAAAACATACTGCCATTTATACCTTTTGTCCTAAGGAAGACAGTAGTTGGAGCCTTGGTTTTATCACGTATTGATTATTGCTATGCAATGTATGTAGGAATTGGAGAAAGACAGCTCTCCAAAATCCAGTCATTGCAGAATGCTGCTGTAAGAGTGCTGTTGGATCTTCCGAAACATCACCCGACGTCCAATGGCATAAGGCTACTACATTGGCTTCCTGTTCAACGAAGGATGCAGTTTAAGGCCTTATGCCTAGTATACAAAGCTGTAAATGGAGGAGGTGCAGAGGATATGAAATCTCTTTTTCCTCGCTATGTACCGTCTCGCACACTAAGATCTGGTAGTTTGGGCCTGATCTGCCTACCAAGGATAAAGAGAACCCGATGGGGTGATAAGGTATTCTCATTTCAGGCGGCAAAACTATGGAATTCTTTGCCCACCGAGTTACGCCTGGAAACAAATAAGATCCTGTTTAGAAAGGCCTTAAAAACCTCGCAATTTACTAAATCCTAAACTGGAAATGCTCATCCTAATCCTCACACAGCACCAAGACGCCTCGGCAATAGTGCGCTGATGAGGATTATGAATCCGAAACCGGTCCCAGGATGCTTGTTTCCGGTCCATGGAAGACATGGCTTGGCAGTTCGGGCTGGACTGTTCCCATGAGGCACAGGGTCAGACTGATTTGCATATAGCCATGTCTGAAATGGGGTGGCTGAGTGGGCTAAAGAATGGTGATGGATTAAACCCAGATCAGTTGACTGGGGGTGAGTGTTTGATTTGCTCAAACGCTCCCTCCATCATCCCCTTTTGTATCGCTTTAATAAATAATTCAGTCAGTCAGTCAGTCATGGGATGTAAGAATTTTACACCGGGTTAATTCCTAAATGTGTGGAGAAAACTTACAACAAGCACAAACCTTTGAAAAAAAATGAGAGATTTGTGTGGGGTGATTGTTATTGATAACAGTGGTATGAGGTGAAATGGGAAATTGCTCATTCAATTCCTTTAAAACCTTCTGATACCCGTGACGACAATATCTGTAACAACCCCTTTCAGAGGGCCACAGAGGCATGCAGAGGCTACTGCACCCAAACGCTGTGTGAGAAGTTGGCCTGAGATTTGCTGTCCACTAGTTCTGGTGGGTACCTTGCACCAGTCCAAACAACCTTACTGATGATAGGTTTAAAGACAACCTTTATTAAAAGCTATCCTAGTGGTAGCTATGTAGAGCAGCCTTCAGGCTAAATCTTGAAGGAGTGTAAAGCAGCTTGGTTTACCAGATTATAACCTCTTGAATGACCAAATGAAAGGAGAAACACACAAGGTATATATAAAAATATATGTATTTATTACTAAACACTCTCTACTAACCTCTTTATGAGATTAGAGAATAAAGATACACAATATCAACACTTTACAACTTCAGTGAATAGCACAATATACAATGTTCCCCAGGGGGAGACCAAACTATATATGAAGAAAGTGGTATAAGAACCACGACTTGACTAGACACAGTGCCTAGAGCACGTAGATTCGCTGGGACCCCAAGGGACCACCCAAGGTAGTGACACAGGGGACCCTCGGGGGACGTGTGCAGTGTGAGAACAAAGCCGTGAGCTCCGTTAGCTTCTATGGGGAAAGTCGCAGTTGGAATTTTAAAGTTTAAGGACACTTAGGAGAGGACCTTGAGCAAACCTCTTTAGACATAGAGGGTTCTAGGGCGAACACCCACGGAAGCACAGGAGTACTCGAGTTACCTCACCATGGGAAGCCGGGTGCATAGGTGTCAAATGGTGTCGGGTCACGTAGTCATTTTCAATAGAAACCTGCAGCAAAGTGCTGCTGCCGCGAAGAAGGACAGTGTCCAGAGGGATCCAAGCCTGGATTGAAGATATAAAGAACCTGAAAGCAAAGGGGACAGAGTCTGGGTCACTTGCCAGTGACCAGGGGCACGATAGACGAATGCCCACCGATGTTGGGTGCTTTAGGTGCGAAGAGGTGAAGCTTGACTCTGCAGCCATGAGGACCAGGAGGTGTCGACGATAACCAAGAGCTGAATTTGAGCTGCCCCACGAAGGATGTCGAGTGCTGCAGCATCGGTGCTCAGATTGAACACAACAAGCCTTGGCAACAGCAACCCACGCAGGAAAAGAAAAGATGCTTCGGTGCGGACAAGCAAGGTCCTGGCGACTCCCCAAGTGGTGGAGAGTCAGGGAACGTCTGGAGCAACCAGGTGAGCCTGATGAAAGTTAGAGTTGCCTTCACAGCGACCCACCAGTCGACGGACCAGGGATCGCAAAGGGACCTCGAGATGAATCCCACATCACCAGCCCTCGGGACACTCGGTGAGTGTAGGCCAGTAATCTTAGGTGGAAACACTGCTCGGGGCTTGGACTACAAGTAGCTCAAAGCACAGCCTCAAGGATCGCCAAGAAGCATATGCACTTGCAAATGTGCACGGTGTCCAGGGGTTCCGGTTCCACTGTCCCCACAAGGGCTACGGGTCTCAGCTTTGCTGGTAGCTTGGGTCTGCCTCTGGGAAGTTTGGGAACCCACCTCCTGTGTTGCAAATTGTTTGGAGTCCGGCGGTGGGACAAACTCTGGGGACCCACCTATGGGAGGGTCAGGATAGAGGGGTGGTTACACACATATCCTTTGTCCAGTTTTTTGCCAGAGCAGGGGCTGGTAGCCCCTGCAACCGGTTTGAGCTGGACTATGCACAGGGACACCAAATGTGCCCTCAGTGCAGACATCAAAGCACTCTTGAAGTGCACCCACCCAGCCCCAATACACTAAAGCCTGTCTGCAAGGTGGTTACACCTCCCTGTGACAGGAAACCTATTGTCCAGCCTCCCCTGCCGGAGTTTCGTCCAGCAGCAGAAGGCCAGACTTGTGTCTGCGGCTGCAGCATCCATTTTGTGATGCCAGGGTTCTGTTAAGCTGGTACCGGGTGTACCGGTGTGGTCACGTTTCTCCCTCTGAGAGGGTGGAATCATACCTCCGCCGCCAGAACTGGCGGGAAGGTATGATTCTAAGGTGTTTGATACCAAACACAACATGTTTCCTTGCAGCCATTCCGAAGTTAACATTTACCGTGAGGTTATAATGCACTTAAGAGTATATGGTCTGGCTGCATCACAGATCAACCCCGGAGAATAGATTCCGAAGGCTGCAGAGGGGCCCTGCTCATGCATGGGCACCCTCTCACACAAAACCCCGCACCCTGCCTTCAGGATTGATAAGGCCTGCCATAGGGGTGACTGACAGGTTTATTTGTGTAGTGATATAAGGTAGATATAGGGAACCTATATCTAACTAAGGGATGCATACACCACCTTACACATGCTGCTGTAGCAGACCTGTTGTGTCATTCTGAGTGGTCTTTAAGGGTTGGCATAACACATGCTGCAGCCTCTGGGGTACCTATGCCCTGGGTATGTAGGATACCGTATACTAGGGACTTATAAGGGTAACCCAGAATCCAATCTGTGGTGTACCTAAAGTACATGCAATAATTTTAGAGAGGAAGCAGCTAGGCTGGGTTCCTGGATAGCAGGGCCCCAGCCAGACTAAAGTCGAAAAACAGTGAAACATCAGCAAAAAGTGGGGGTAACTATAAGAAGCACATCTTACTCTCCTACATGCCTTTTATTCCTGGTGTCCCAGGGCCTGCCTTACTGTGGATCCTGTGTAACTGGGCGAAATAACCCTGCTGCACTTGAGTCTCAGGGTATTGACTGTCCGAGCAGTCTAAGGCTTCCTCAGGAGGAGGAGTGGATACGGATTAGTGAACATAGGCTCACAATTCAAAATGAGCACAGGAGCAGCAATAAATCATTGTACAGCCAAATACTCACTTGCAAAAATGTATGTATTTTATTTTTAATGCTACCCATACAAAGGAAGAATACAACATTCACAAACAATTTACATATCCCCCACCTGATGTCGGGGCTCTTGTGCCTCTCTGGTGATGCCCTGTCCCACTCACTTCTTGCGTTATCGATTGTGGTTATTTCCCATTCACTTATTGGTAACATCCAGGGCACGCCCCACTAGAGGCCTGAGTCTCAAGAGTCCACTACAACTCTTGATTTAAAGTCCTCACTCCCTCCAACTGTTATGTTATGTTATAAAATTTGTAGACAGACAGCAAACGGAAGACCAGCAAAGCCAATACCCCAATCCATTATTTAGAGAACAAATAGGTTTTTATAGCCTTACGGAAAGCTATGTGATCATGAATGCATCTAATATTCCCCGGGAGGGAGTTCCAAAATGTCGGAACTAAAGCTCGAAAGAAACGTCCCCCGGCTCTGGCTTTCTTGACCCACGGTAGAACTGCCAGGTGTTGATTACAGGAGCGCAAAAGACTGGATGGCGTGTACTGAGTAAGAAGATCTGCCAGAATTTCTGGGGATTAGAAGTTCAAAATCTGATGAGTAATACAAAGAGTTTTAAAAAGAACACGCTTTTCCACTGGGAGCCAGTGAAGACTGTTAATGAATTCTGAAATATGGCAGGTTCTGGGAAGCCAAAAAGACAGTCGGGCAGCTGCATTCTGTATTCCCTTGAAGCGATGTGTCTCTGCTCTAATTACTGCCAGATATAGAGTGCTGGCATAGCCCCGCCTCGACAGTGTGGTAGCCTGGACAATGACCTGCCGGATTTTGGGATAAAAAAAGCCCAACAGAGGTTTAAGACCTCGGCGGAGTCTGAAACAAACTCCGGCCACAGACTTCGTTTGTGGCTGGAAGGAAAGGGCCGAATCGAACCAGACACCCACATTTTTTACTGTCTGCTTAGGTGATGTGGAGGACCAAGAACCGATGGCCACCATTGCTCACTCCACAAATGTATGTTCTTACCCACCAGCAAGATTTCTGATTTAGTGGTGTTGAGTTGAAGGCAATTTGATGTCATCCAGTATGCTTCCTCTGTTAAATCCTCCCTAAATTTAGCAGCATCTAAATCAGGATTATTAGACAAAGCGATCACTAACTGTGTGTCATCTGCATGAGAGACAACCTTCAGGCCTCTATCTTTTGCCAATGCTGCCAAGGGCCGGACATAAATGTTAGAGGGCCGGACTCAGGGCCGAACCCTGTGGAACACCCTGGCGGACACTGTGCGTCTTAGAACAAACACAACTCACTCCTCTTCCTCACATGGTACACTAGTTTTGGCAAGCAGGTGTATGCTGGTGCTCCAGAGTAGGTGGTCTTGGATTTCCTGGGTGATATCCCCTAACCCAACTCAGAGACTAGCAGGCCTTGGCCCCCAGTCTTGGTCACAGGCAGAAGACTTGCAGATTTTCCTCTCCTCACACAGTCTGTCTGGCTGCTTGGCAGATGAAAAAATTTTCAGCGTCTCATCCTGTCCTTCTTTTAGTCAATTTGCAGACATAAAATGTAATTTATGGTCTGAGTCCTTATGTTGGGGTTCTGCTTCTTTTAATGTGCAAACTCCGCTGATCCCTCTTGCTCGGGGGATGTCTCCGAAGCTGACAGTCTCACAACACTGTTGATGGAGCGCAATGGTGCTAAAAAATCGTAGGGGTGCATCATAATCATTGATAGTCCGCACCCGCATATATTTTTGTGTTGTATTAACATTGATCATTAGAATTATGTCGTAATAATAAAATGTGCAAGTGAATGAATAGAAATTGTATTTTGTGTTATGCAAAGGAAATGAAATGGCGTTTATATTTGAAACTGTAACCTCTAGTATATTGCAATTGCCTAATGAAAAGCTTATGTTAATATAATGCATTTTGATCTAAATGTGCACCATGACGAAGATTGCGAGTGGAAATGACAAGTTGTGCTTAATTTGTAATAATTTAGATGTTTGCAAAGCAAGGCATTATTAACATGTGTGTATAACTTGATGTTTAAATGCCTAAATGAAATGTTCACGTTGTGTATATGGAAAGGCCTATTTGTTTATTTTTATGTTGACTAAATTGTGTAGGCCTGAAAATGTAGTTTCCCTGGTAAGCTCTCACACTTAGAGGTTGTCAGCGAATTTCATGTGCATGCAAGGATGTTCTGTTCTCCCGTTTCAGTTGCAGATGGAAGAAGCTGCCTTTGTTAGTTAGAACTAACGCCTTTTGTTTTAAGAGTTAGGCATGGAGGAGAAGAGTTACTTTGTAAACAGAAGGTCGATAATTGGGGGCTGGTGTTCTTTCTCGTTGAGGAGGCCTGGGAAGCAAGGTCATCGGACTGCACTTGGAGAATGTTAGGAAGACGGTGGAAAACTACCTAGGAGAGTTGTCCATTAGAATGAGGTGATCTGTTGGCGTGTTTTAGATCTTTGCATTTTGTATTAGCGAAAGTGTCCCAAGGGAGGAGAGTCAGAAGGAAACAGATTGAGTTAGGAGAAGGGGTTAGGAGATCGATCTGAAAAGAGCATCTTAGAAGGAGCTCTGTAGCTTTGGCTACCTCACTTACATCGTGAATGTGCTTCTTAGGAAGACTTCACGAGCTGACACCTGAACCTAACTTTGTCTGGGAATGCTAAGTAGGGATGTCACTGTAGGAAGGCGGAATCTGACTATAGGGTTACCCCCACTTTTTTGCTGGTGTTTTGCTGGTTTTCGACTTAGTTGGCCTGGGACCCTGCTATTCAGGGCCCCAGGCTATCTGCTTTCTCTAAAAAATGGACTCTATGTACTTTATGTACATACCAGATTGGTTAATGGGTTGCGCTTGTGAGCCCCTGTATAGTGTACCATAGGTACCCAGGGCATAGGTGCACCCAAGGCCTACCAGGGGCTGCAGCATGTATTATGTCACCCCTGGCTGGCCCTCCAAACTGACACCACAGGTCTGTTCACACAGCCTGGGTAACGTGGTGTAATCACCCTTTACTTAAATATAGTATACTTTTATCTAAATATATATATAGACACATATACACCTATAAGTCACTCCTATGGCAGGCCTTAACAATCCTGGAGGCAGAGTGCTTGATTTTATGTGAGAGGGTGCCCTAGCATGCGCTGAGCACCTCTGCAGCTTTTGGAACCATCTCCTTATAGCTGTTCTATGATATAGCCATACCATATTCTCTTAAGTGCATTATAATCCTTGCGGTTAATGCTAACTTTGGTTTGGCTTCATCAAAACATGTTGACGAAGGTGTCAAACACTTTGGAATACTACCCCCCCCCCACCAGTCCCGGCAGTGGGGCTAGCATTCCACCCTTCTAGAGGGAGAAGGCATGTAGTTACTGTTAGCAGTGTGTGACCAATTGGACTTTCTTTTATATTCAAGCACCCTTGAGCTGGTGGGGCTGACGAGCCCGGGTTACGCACCTGCGTGCAACGAGTGGTATCGAACCTGAGGATATTTTTTGGCAGCCTACGCAGCACCCCTACATATATGCCTATTCCCTGCTGACGAGAGGTAACAACCTCGAAACACGGGTCCAGGGATAGCCAACGCGACAGTGATTTTTTGCTCAAGACCCTGGCAGAGGCGCATCCGCTGATGCTTACTTCATGGACCATAATGCTTTGGGGCAACACGCTGATAGGACAAGCAGTGTGCGACCAATTGGACTTTCTTTTATATTCAAGCTCCCTTGAGCTGGTGGGGCTGATGAGCCCGGGTTACGCACCTGCGTGCCACGTGTGGTACCGGACCTGAGGATATTTTTTGGCAGCCTACGCAGCACCCCTACATATATGCCTATTCCCTGCTGACGAGAGGTAACAACCTCGAAACACGTGTCCAGGGATGGCCAACGCGACAGTGATTTTTTGCTCAAGACCCTGGCAGAGGCGCGCCCGCTGATGCTTACTTCATGGACCACAATGCTTTGGGGCAACACGCTGATAGGACAAGCAGTGTGCGACCAATTGGACTTTCTTTTATATTCAAGCTCCCTTGAGCTGGTGGGGCTGAGGAGCCCGGGTTACGCACCTGCGTGCCACGAGTGGTACCGGACCTGAGGATATTTTTTGCAGCCTACGCAGCACCCCTACATATATGCCTATTCCCTGCTAACGAGAGGTAACAACCTCGAAACACGTGTCCAGCGATGGCCAACGCAACAGTGATTTTATGCTCAAGACCCTGGCAGAGGCGCACCCGCTGATGCTTACTTCATGGACCACAATGCTTTGGGGCAACACGCTGATAGGACAAGCAGTGTGCGACCGATTGGACTTTCTTTTATATTCAAGCTCCCTTGAGCTGGTGGGGCTGATGAGCCCGGGTTACGCACCTGCATGCCACGAGTGGTACCGGACCTGAGGATATTTTTTGGCAGCCTACGCAGCACCCCTACATATATTCCTATTCCCTGCTGACGAGAGGTAACAACCTCGAAACACGTGTCCAGGGATGGCCAACGCGACAGTGATTTCTTGCTCAAGACCCTGGCAGAGGCGCACCCGCTGATGCTTACTTCATGGACCACAATGCTTTGGGGCAACACGCTGATAGGACAAGCAGTGTGCGACCAATTGGACTTTCTTTTATATTCAAGCTCCCTTGAGCTGGTGGGGCTGACGAGCCCGGGTTACGCACCTGCGTGCCATGAGTGGTACCGGACCTGAGGATATTTTTTGGCAGCCTACGCAGCACCCCTACATATATGCCTATTCCCTGCTGACAAGAGGTAACAACCTCGAAACACGTGTCCAGGGATGGCCAACGCGACAGTGATTTTTTGCTCAAGACCCTGGCAGAGGCGCACCCGCTGATGCTTACTTCATGGACCACAATGCTTTGGGGCAACACGCTGATAGGACAAGCAGTGTGCGACCAATTGGACTTTCTTTTATATTCAAGCTCCCTTGAGCTGGTGGGGCTGACGAGCCCGGGTTACGCACCTGCGTGCCACGAGTGGTACCGGACCTGAGGATATTTTTTGGCAGCCTACGCAGCACCCCTACATATATGCCTATTCCCTGCTGACGAGAGGTAACAACCTCGAAACACGTGTCCAGGGATGGCCAACGCTACAGTGATTTTTTTGCTCAAGACCCTGGCAGAGGCGCACCCGCTGATGCTTACTTCATGGACCACAATGCTTTGGGGCAACACGCTCATAGGACAAGCAGTGTGCGACCAATTGGACTTTCTTTTATATTCAAGCTCCCTTGAGCTGGTGGGGCTGACGAGCCCGGGTTACGCACCTGCGTGCCACGAGTGGTACCGGACCTGAGGATATTTTTTGGCAGCCTACGCAGCACCCCTACATATATACCTATTCCCTGCTGACGAGAGGTAACAACCTCAAAACACGTGTCCAGGGATGGCCAACACGACAGTGATTTTTTGCTCAAGACCCTGGCAGAGGCGCACCCGCTGATGCTTACTTCATGGACCACAATGCTTTGAGGAAACACGCTGATAGGACAAGCACTGTGCGACCAATTGGACTTTCTTTTATATTCAAGCTCCCTTGAGCTGGTGGGGCTGACGAGCCCGGGTTACGCACCTGCCTGCCACGAGTGGTACCGGACCTGAGGATATTTTTTGGCAGCCTACGCAGCACCCCTACATATATGCCTATTCCCTGCTGACGAGAGGTAACAACCTCGAAACACGTGTCCAGGGATGGCCAACGCGACAGTGATTTTTTGCTCAAGACCCTGGCAGAGGTGCACCCGCTGATGCTTACTTCGTGGACCACAATGCTTTGGGGCAACATGCTGATAGGACAAGCAGTGTGCGAACAATTGGACTTTCTTTTATATTCAAGCTCCCTTGAGCTGGTGGGGCTGACAAGCCCGGGTTACGCACCTGCGTGCCACGAGTGGTACCGGACCTGAGGATATTTTTTGGCAGCCTACGCAGCACCCCTACATATATGCCTATTCCCTGCTGACGAGAAGTAACAACCTCGAAACACGTGTCCAGGGATGGCCAACGCGACAGTGATTTTTTGCTCAAGACCCTGGCAGAGGCGCTCCCGTTGAAGCTTACTTCATGGACCACAATGCTTTGGGGCAACACGCTGATAGGACAAGCAGTGTGCGACCAATTGGACTTTCTTTTATATTCAAGCTCCCTTGAGCTGGTGGGGCTGACGAGCTCAGGTTACGCACCTGCGTGCCACGAGTGGTACCGGACCTGAGGATATTTTTTGGCAGCCTACGCAGCACCCCTACATATATGCCTATTCCCTGCTGACGAGAGGTAACAACCTCGAAACACGTGTCCAGGGATGGCCAACGTGACAGTGATTTTTTTGCTCAAGACCCTGGCAGAGGCGCACCCGCTGATGCTTACTTCATGGACCACAATGCTTTGGGGCAACACGCTGATAGGACAAGCAGTGTGCGACCAATTGGACTTTCATGTAGTTACTGGTATACCCGGTTAAAGTTAAACAGAGCCTCAGCATCACAAAATGGATGCTGCTGCCACAGACACGAGTCTGACCTCCTGCTGCTGGACAAAACTCCAGCAGGGGAGGCGTGGACAATAGGTTTCCTGTCCAGGGAGGTTCCAGCACCTCCCCAAACAGGGTTTTGTGTATTGGGGCAGGGAGGGCTGCATCAGCAGATGCTTTTCCAGACACTGCCTGGGGCACACAAGGTGCTCCATGCATAGCCCGGTTCAAACCAGTTGCTGGGGCGCTCAGCCTCAGCTCTGGTGCGAAACTGGACATGGGGAAAGGGGTGTAACCACCCCCTTCTCAGGTCCACCCATAGGAGGGACCTTAAAGATAGCCCAACCCCTAAACTTAGTATAAGTATAGGAACCCAGTCCCTGGGACTTCAGGTAACCCTGGACCAATCTTTGCAAGACATATCCTGGACCTTCGATATTCCATTTCGACTGGAAGACGGAAGACATCTCCCTTGTGGTCAAGGAGTGAACACCCTGTTCAAACAGGCACCAACAGCAACTTTGCCGGTCTGCATTTTCGAGGCTCCTGCCGGAACCCGAAGAATCTGCGACACAAGACACAGACTTCCAGATATCTCTGACCCCGGCCCACAACCAGAGCAAAGCTGAGACCCGTGGCTGACACAAGAGACGTGGGACCGGAACTCCTGGACATCCTGCATTTTGCAAGCTGCACTCTTTTCTCGAGGTATCTTAAAGTTGTGCATTGGGGTGCTTGAAGCCCCAGACCTGAGCACCATTTGCACCGAAGCTCAGGCCTCCACACTCCACGAGTGTCCCCTGGGGCCTGCTCCTGCATTTCAGCTCAAGGAGTCTTCCCGGTTCCTTGCCCATTGGCTAGTGAGTCCCCCGAAGACGCCATCTTGAATCTAACTTGCTTTCCTGGTTGCTCCAGGCTTGCTTCAGCTTCCCTGCAAAGGATAAGTTCCTCAGACCTTGCTGGTCTGCACCATAGCCATTCTCGACATCCTGCGTGGGTTGTATTTGCCAAGGCTTGTTGGGTCTAGTCCGGATACCGACACCGCACTCAACTAGATCCTCTGTGGGACAGCTCAAATCCAGCGCCTGGTCCTGGTCGACGCCTCCTGGTCCTCCTGGCTGAAGAGACAAACTTCACTTCTTCACCTGGAATCACCCGACATCGCCTGGTTCCTTCCTGGTACCTTCCTGGTCACTGGCTAGTGACCCAGACTCTGTCTCTTCTGCTTTCAGGTTCTTCAGATCTTCGATCCACCCTTGGATCCACCCGGACACTTTTCCTCTGGTAGCCTGCAGCACTTCTTTGCAGCTCTTCATTGAAACCGACGCCGAAACCCGACACGAAAAGACACCTATGCACCCGGCTTACCTGGGTGAGGTAACACAAGTACTCCGGTGCTCCCGCGGGTCTTGACTCTCGAAGTGTCCTAGTTTAAAAGGGTTCCATCCTAGTCCATCCGGAAGTGTCCTTAAATTGTATATTTGTAACTTTTACGTTTCCCATAGAAAGTCAATGGTAACCCGCGTCTGTGTTTAGACACTGCACGCGTCTCCCGTGGACCTCCTAGTTCCTAACCTTTGGTTGTTTAGAGTAGCCCCAGCGATTCTACAGGCCCCAGGCCTGCTTTCTAATTCTCTCGTGGTTCTTATACCACTATTTTAGTAAATGGTTTGTGAGGCCCCTAGGGCATAACGTATACTGTGCAACTTATCGTATATTAACTCAGTGACCTTTATTGTATTTTTACCTATGACCTCATAAAGAGTGCAGAGGGGTTGTGTTTAGAATAAATACATATATATTTGATATATACCTTGTGTGGTGTCCTTTCATTTGGTACTCAACGGATTATAATTGGTAAAACAACTTGCTTAATACGCTCTCTGAAGCCTAATGACTGCTGGTCCATGCTACCACTAGGATAGGTTTCTATAAGGTTGACTTTACAACCACCATCAATAAGAGTCGATTAGACTGGTGCAAGGTGCCCACTAGAACTAGTGTTGTAGGAAGCACAGGAGGTAACCCATAAACCACGTTGGGAAGGGTGCGTTATGTAAACAAGAACAGGTCCCAACAGGTATTATTTAAAAGACTGTTTCAATAGGAGTATGCCACAAGCATTACTAAGAACAGAACACAAGGAGTCAGAGGATTGAAAAAAGGGTGGTATTATTCACCAAGGGCAAGGGGTAATACATTTACAGTTAAGACAGCACTGTAAAGATTAGATCTTGTGACAACCCAGTGGCACTTGGTGCAAGGTGCTATATACAGTTTGAAGTGAAAATAAAAAAGTGCAAGTGCTTTTAAAAACAGCATAAGTGGCGCATACATGAAATTATGTACATCATTTAAAGCTTTAATTACAGAACAAGTTACAATCACTTGAAAAATAGTTTTTGGTAAGAGCTTTAAGTGTGATATGCGTCGTATGATTCAAGCTGTGTGGTCGACGGCGTTTCGATCCCCTTGGTTTGGGATCGTCATCAGGACGGGGTTGTCGATGGATACAGTGAGTTGCCAGTTGGGATGGCGAGTCTGGCATCACTGCCGACCAGCCACGCCAGATGAGCGCTTGCCTTCTGTGCTTTCCTTTTTCCAGACGCTGCCCAACTCTGTGAGCATCCCTAGGACGGAACGCGACCAGCAATTGACGCTAGTAACAGCCGTGTGCCGCCAGACTCGCCATCCCAACTGGCAACTCACTGTATCCATCGACAACCCCGTCCTGATGACGATCCCAAACCAAGGGGATCGAAACGCCGTCGACCACACAGCTTGAATCATACGACGCATATCACACTTAAAGCTCTTACCAAAAACTATTTTTCAAGTGATTGTAACTTGTTCTGTAATTAAAGCTTTAAATGATGTACATAATTTCATGTATGCGCCACTTATGCTGTTTTTAAAAGCACTTGCACTTTTTTATTTTCACTTCAAACTGTATATAGCACCTTGCACCAAGTGCCACTGGGTTGTCACAAGATCTAATCTTTACAGTGCTGTCTTAACTGTAAATGTATTACCCCTTGCCCTTGGTGAATAATACCACCCTTTTTTCAATCCTCTGACTCCTTGTGTTCTGTTCTTAGTAATGCTTGTGGCATACTCCTATTGAAACAGTCTTTTAAATAATACCTGTTGGGACCTGTTCTTGTTTACACTAGAACTAGTGGACATCATATGCCAGGCTAACCTCTGACAGTAACTTTAGAGATAGAGTGGGGAAAGCCTAATGATTTTATTTTTCAGCCACAGATGAAGCTTGACTTAAATATTGGAGCCGTCCTTGCTTGCGTCTTGTTTTTGGAACTTTTTATTCTCTTTATTATTCATCGGATTAGACTCATTCGTAGATATGGTTTTGTATTAGTTTCCATGTATTTTTACAACCTTGTCTTGAGGTGCTTGATTATTAAGTTGTTTTGGCATTGTTTTAAACCCTCTGAACTGGAGTTCGGAGTCTGTGATCTTTTGAGCCATAGTTATTACAGACTGTTAAACTGACTAAAATGATTTTTTCTCCCCTTTACACTTCTCAGCAGGTAGAAAAGATACATCGACCTGGGGTTCCTTGTTAAGTTTTGATAGTGGAGCCCGGCCTTATCAGTTGGTAGCGAGAGGATGGTTACCTCTGTAGAAAGGGGAGACATTAGTTAATAAGTTAATAAGAGCAGGGGCATGCCTGACCTAAAATGGCAGCACCTCGGTAATATGGAGAGCATTGTTTTTCCCTGATTGTTTGTGGGAGCATTCATCAAACAAGACGATTAGCTACCGCCTTTGGGAGTCTACACTGTTTAGTACTAGAGATTGTGATATACTGTCAATGTCCTTCACAGTAGCCATATGACTAGCAGACTGATCAATGCCTGACCCTAAAATGGTGACGTATGAAGACATTATGATCGACTTTCATTGCCTGACCTTAAAATGGCGGAGCTCTAAGATAACCTGATTATCCTCATCCTCGCTAGCTATTTTTAAAGAGCTGCTAACCATGCCGTAACCAAATGGTGCGCTCTCCTGTGGTATTGTTACATTACAATTCTGTGTCCCGCACGTTGGGCATTCCACTCTGCTGCATAACTGTCCCTTATCGTTCCTTGAGTACCCCACCGAGCCAACATGGCAAGCCCTGGCCTGTCTGCTACTGGGGAAAATTCTTACTCTCTGGTTTACCCCCCAACCTCTCCAAAACCGCAGCAAAATCCTTCACGCACTCCACCCTGAAAAGTCACCCTGAGACACTGATCTCTGACCTGCGTTCCAGTGCAGACAACGGCACAGTCATTAATTACCTAATTTTCTACTCTAGAAGAACCTCCTCCTGGCGCAAAACTTTTGCTCACCTCCTCCATTGTACATGCAGATGAGAACATTCCATACGGCACTAAGCTATCAAGAGCACCTTCCCCAACCCTGCGAGCTGACCTCACCATCACTCTCTACAAAAACGGCATTGTCTTGATCCAAGCCTCAACCAAAAACCTGAATAAATTTGCGGACCTATTTACCCTGCTCAGAAACCATGTGCACGACACTAGCAGCGCAACTAACTCCCACCCCGATGACCCTTCGACCAGTCCATCTAGAGTGTCTAGCCACTCATAAAACCCTCTAAGGTTTTGTAACACTGACCATCCTAACCACCCCAGCACGTCTCCCGGCCTTACCAACAGAATCATACCTAGACATTTGGTCTCCTCCCATCTAGCTCTCCAAGTCGACTGTGTCACTGATACGCCTCCAAAGACCTACGATACAGGTCGAGCTAACCCTTCCAGCCCTCAAACCAACCCGCTAAGAAGCTCCAATACAGTTCATCCTAACCCCTCTATCACATCTCCCGGCCTTGCCAGCAGAAAAGCCCCGAGACCCTTCCACCCCCCGACCGCTAGCTCCCCACCCAGACTGTGAGACTGGTTTGCCTCCAATGTCCTACGATACAGGTCGAGCTAGGCCTTCCACCCTTTCACCTGTACATGCCGATAGAACTGTCCTGATCCACTGCCCCATGCCCTTTTGCACCTCCATCTTATATGGACCTCGAATCCCTGCACTTCAGAGCTGCCAAACTAACCCAGAGCATTCATATTTCCATTCTGGACCTAATAAACCTCCTTCACCTCACTGATCTCTCCTCCGCCAACCTCATGCCTCTGCCAAACTCCACCACCCTGCATACCAAAGAGTTCACTATACAGCCTCTTCCGCTATCTTTAAGACATCTTCGCCCCCGCAAGCAACCATGCCACCTCTCAGAGGAGGAAATCTTTGCTCTTGTCCTCTCCTATAACTCTACTCTTGCCATTCCTAGTCTGCTTGACCTCACTGAAATGGAAATCCTTGCCATCCTCCGGGACTATAACTCTACCCCAGCTACCCCTTATCCCCTTGACTAGAAGGCTGAACATGCCATCCGCACGATCACTATCAACCCCAACAGACCAGCAACCCTCCGCGACAGAAATGTGGTCAAAACTAATCTAGCTCCTGTTCACCTATCCGTCCAGTCTCCCGAAACTCCCTCCAAATCTTCTCTGTCTGGTCTCTTAATCAACTGCCAATCGGCAGCTAAGCACACTGCCGATATTGCAGACCTTATCCTGTACAAAAAATGTCGACTTAGCAATCCTAACAGAATCATGGCTCAACGAATCCTCATCTCCACGTCTGGACCTCCTAGTCCCACCCAACTACAACCAACATTGCAAGGCTGGACAGGCAATCTAACAAGAAAGGAGGAGGCATCGCCTGCATCTACCGCTCTAACCTTCTTGTCACGGAACTTCTGGCAGTCACCACCGAATCCTGCAAATACCTCGCCCTAGCTATTCGCAGCAAGTCCACCCCACTGTGTAACCTGCACATCATTTACCACCCCGGAAGCATGAACGATTCCTTCACCAACCACCTCATGGAAATCATCACAGCCAAAATCTCTACTAACACTAAAGATATTTTCCTTGGTGATTTTAACTTGCACTGGAATGATCCCAGGGATCCGCATGTCAACGCAATCAAAGACCTCCTGACCGATCAAGCCCTGATCCAAGCCTGCTCACTTCCAACTCACTCGAAAGGGGCCACTCTGACTGGATCATCACTAAAGAATCAATAGTTGTCAATGGTGCGCCTTCCTCAGGATCTGTGTGCAGATTGTTTATTCCACCTCCAGGCAGCTCCAACTCAGAAAGCTATAATAGCACAGAGTATTGAGAGGCCAGGTGAGGGAAGGGAAGGAAGGGGACTGTGGGGAAGGAGACCTCTAAATGAAAAGACAATACACACACATTAGCAAATATAGATATATTGCAATCAGAATAATAACTTAATAAATGCTTAAGTTATTTCTTGGTTTACCTCTGTGCATAGGAGGAGTTCTGGTAATGACCTGGGAGGTTAACAGCGAAAACATATAATGCCAAAACACAATGCCTCCAAGAATAATTATGGCTTTAACATGAAACAAAACCCAGAAGATCACATATGAGATGAAATTGAAGAAAGCCTCTTCAAAACCAATGTAGTGATGCCAGCGAAATTCTTATTATATTGATAAAGAAATGCCTTTTAGAATAAACACTCATACACACTTGTATGTTGCCAATAAGAACAACTCAGTTCACTCGCACACATACGCACGTTTGTTAACGTCACAAATGTGTAAAAAACATATATATGTCATTCATTGTGCGAGATTGGTAGGAGTTACCACGACACAAGGCGTGCGCGTTTGTTTAATCATCACAAACGCATTCACAAATGTACCAAAAGAAAAAATAAAGCAATTCAATTAAAATCAAACCCAGAAAGAATGAAATCGTAGTTTGCTGTTTAGGCAAGATTTAACTGAGGGGAGGAAAAGATCCCGTCACCGCGCCATAGGCAAAAAGCATTAGCGGGCCAGGAGGAATACCGGGAAAAGATCTTACCGATAAGACAGGGCCGGTCTTCACTTGCCTCGAAGAAGGAGATCGAGATGTAGAACTCAGTCTGAGGCGAAGAACAGCGTCTGGAAGGACTGCGCCTTCAAACCAGTTGCCAGCACCAAAACACGTCCGTGTAGTAGCTGGGATTCTGAATAGTAAGGCCCAAGAGACGGGCTCACGCTGACTCATCGGCACGCAAGTTTCAAGATGGCCGCCACCCAGGACTTCTGGGACTTGTAGTCCTTTTCAGGAAAAACGGGAAAAAACACTCAAGGGCTAAAAAATAAACAAATAATATTTTGTAACAAATAAGAGGATCCTGCCCTGTCACATCAACATATGAAGAGGGACTTCACAAGTGCATTAAACAGGATTTAAACATGATGCAGAAAACCTTTTTGTGAAACACAGCACAACCACCAGCGAGACCGTGGGAAAGGGGCATGTACCTTTCCACATGGCAAATTCGCCCGCTGGCGTCGAGAACAGAACCACTTTGGCAATTCTGCGACAGAGGGTGGGGCGGGCCCCAGACCGCGCACTGCCATGTTAACAATAGTCAAACTTATCTCTATAGACCCATGCGACTGGTCTGACCACCACGCCATCACCTTCCTCCTACCTGGCACCCACAAGACAAGGGCACGGCAACCAGTGATTCCTAAACGCTGGATCAGAGACACCAAGAATCTGGACCTCAGGGAACTTGAGACTCGCTGCAAATCTGACCTCCCCCCCTCGCATATCACAACGGTCAGTGGCCTCAACGATCACTACTCTACGACTATATAGAACATCCTGGATGATCTAGCCCCACTAACACTGAAAAGAGCCCAAATCAAAGACAGAAACCCCTGGTTCACAGGATCCCTCAACAATAAGCGGAGATCCCTCTGGCAATCTGAAAGAACCTGGAGGCAGCACCCCTCTGCCGCACATCTAAAACTTCTCCAGCAGGCCAGAAATGTCTATAACATGAACATCCTCAATTCAAAAAAAGAATTTTTCAGAATTGAACTAGAGAAGGCCAAGAACAGACCCCACAAACTCTTCGAAATGGTCAAACACCAATCTAATAAACTGGCCAAAACATCAAAAGAACCCCCCATGTCTTGTATATCCTCCGAGGAGTTCTCCTCTTTTTTCGCTGACAAAATCAAAACCCTAGGAATCTAACTCAGCTCAGCCGCATACTCTCAACCCGCTCCTGACCTATCCTCCTGCCGCGATGCCCCCACAGGCTCCACCTAAAAATCAAGCTCTCTGGACCGACTTCAAAGTCTATGACGAAGACTCCGTCTCTAAAATCCTATCTTCCTTTAAACCGAATAACCATTTTAATGACCCGCTCCCTTCCAACTGTCTAGCTGCCATCGCCCAATCCATTATTCCTAGCTGGACTGCAATAATTAACACCTCTCTCCGGCAGGGATCGATGCCTGACTCTCTAAAAGCCGGCCAAGTCCTCCCCATTTTGAAAAAGCCATCGCTGGATCTTGCTTCCCCTGACAACTTCAGACCCATCTCCAACATCCCACTCCTAGCCAAAGTGCTGGAGAAGTGTGTGCAACAGCAGCTAAGTCAACACATCAACAACTTCCATCTACTCGATGACTTCTAATCCGGATTTAGACCTGGGTACAACACTGAAACCACCATGCTCCACATCGATGATGATGTCCTCCAAGCCCTTGACCAAGGCAAAACATGTCTCCTAATCCTCCTAGCTCTATCCTCGGCCTTCGACACGATCAACCATGAAAAACTACTTGAACGCCTCAAACTCAGGATGGGATTGGATGGCACTGTTCTAGAATGGTTAAGGTCCTTCCTCCCAAACCGATCACAGCAATTCCTAATCAACTGCAACCTATCTGCACCCTCCCCGGTCACTGTTGGAGTCCCTCAAGGTTCAACCCTGCCCCCCACCCTCTTCAACCTTTACCTAGAATCGCTGGCCAAGGTGCTACGCACTGCAAATATCTCCTACCATATGTATGTTGATGACACTCAGATCTACATCAAAACCTCATCTCTTGAAGAGATTCTTTCCCTGAACGAAGCCCTGAAACTCACTGTCCAATGGCTTGCCTCGAATAATTAGTGCATTGCCCACCCCTTGGATGGGAGAGAGCGCCTCCAAGCACAACTGTAGGGTGACCGAACAGCCTCCGCACAGAGCGTTAGGTTTACAGCTGCCGGCTCGGAACTCCGCTGAGTCCGTGCGTAGTTTCATCTATGTAAGTACCCCCATAGGGACTTTAAGTCTTTAATCGTCACACTGGTATATGTTTTTATGCATGTACACTAGGCACGTCGATCTGTGTTTTATTTATGAGCACCGCGGTGACGGATTTGTTTACCGTTATACCCCTTGCTAGAGCCCGTTATCACGAACGTGAACACTGCCAACATATGTCCTCACGTTTCCCTCCCCACATGTCCTACCACCATTCACTTACCGGTTACCGACGGGTCTATCCTTCTGTCCTTTATCTTCCACTTTCTCCCCTCAACACACGTTGTACCATATGATTGATATCTTTGATGATGATTCTTAGCTGACACTATGATTCTTTCGTTTCTGTTTGTAGAGTAATCCCCTGAAGAAGGGCGGGGCCCGAAATGCATCGGGATTTGTTGAGACTATGCATATAACATTGATCAGCATATTTTGAATACCAACTACCCAGTGAATGATGGTTAAGCCATGAACTTGCAATGTGTTTAATAAACTGCGAAAGTTGGAACAACACTTTCATGGGTTTGGATTGAACTGATTTATGGAATAAGACCGTTCGGTCACCCTACAGTTGTGCTTGAAGACGCTCTCTCCCATCCAAGGGGTGGGCAATGCACTAGTTCTTACGGATTCCTCTCTGTCAGGTCAGACAGAGATTCCCTTTTAGCACACTACAGAACTTTACCTCAGTTTAACCTCACGGATTATAACCCAGGCTGTGCGGGTTCCATCATCCTTTAGTTTCCATTGCCTCGAATAATCTCAAACTCAACGCTAAGAAAACTGAATTTCTCCTAATTTCCCCTCCTAATACCAACCACAAAATTCAAACGTGGATTAACGCTATCACAGCCTTAAATTGCCCACCGACCATCGTGGGCTCGGCCAAATCCCTGGGAATTACCCTTGACAGCAACCTGAACAATCGGGACCACATCAATTCGAAGGCCAAATCAGCCAGATTCCACCTGAGCTACCTTAGGAAACTGAAACCCTTCCTTGATGCTCCTGACTTGAACATGGCTGTCCAAGCATCTCTAGCCTGGAATATGGCTGTTCTACCCTGTCAGGTTTACCCAAGATCTCCCGGGCACCTTTAAAAGCCAGCCTAAATGTGGCAGCCAGACTACTTACTGGCACAAGGCAATTCGACCATATTTCCCAACACCTGAAAGCTCTGAACTGGCTTCCCTTTGAAGCAAGAATACAGCTCAAGCTAGCATGCATCACACACAAGGCTTTATACTCAAACTCCCCTGCATATCTTACACGGAAACTTGTGATTTCTGGAGGAATCAGAAACTCCCGGGCTGCCAAGGATCTCTTGCTCCAACCTGCATGCTTTCGGGGAAAAAAAACCGTACAATCTGGCTTTTTCTGGACCCGCTCTAAGAATATGGGACTCTCTCCCACCTGACATCAGAAAAATCCCTTCTCTGGCCCGCTTCAAAAAGGACGCCAAGACCTTCCTTATGAGTAAATTCCTTGTTTAAACTTTGCCCTCAACCACCACTGTGGCCCTGATCTACGTCTGTCTATTGTCTCCCCTCTGATTACTTAGTCACCCCCAGGGGTGTGGAATTTAATAAAATATCTACTTGTCCATTGGACAGGTTGCTTCATAAATCTACTTGTCCTGTAACAAAATCCATTGTCCCTTTTGTGCCATGTAATGCGGTGACAAATTATGGCAGCCATCTCATTATATAAGAGCTCCTAAATACCCTCTCTGATTATGCCAGGGCTCCTTCCATAGTAGGGTTTGAATACCAGCAATTCACTTATGTTGCCACGTTTCCGCAGATCTACATATTGGCGCTGAAGTTAATGGTAAACAGTTACAGGGTTGGAATACTCTGTGCAAACCTACTAACTTGCATGTTCTATGGGGTTTCACCAATTCTTCTCTAATCTTTTCCCATACAGAAAAAGGTTGGAAATTTACTCCTGACAATGGCAGACATAAAACTTCTTCCAGGTTGGGAAAAAAGTGGTTAGAGGGAAAGTGAATTTGCTAACACTCAGATTTTCGTATGAGCAAATCTACACCGGCATCTTTGCTCATGCTAAAATGCTGTTAACAAATATTTTCTAGGAGTACTATTTCTTGGCCTACTTCTGTAAAGTTTTGTGAATTCACGAAAGTTGCATATCTGCACTTAATGCAGGAAGATGAGTGCACTTTTGAGCCTTTATTTAATAATTGGGCCCCTAATTAGGTCTGGCGTTAACCATGACCTTTTGTGTTTATTAACATTCTCTCTCTCTCTTTCTATCGGCTAGCTTCCCTGTGAGTGACATCATTCTGTTCTTTCACAAGCAGTATGATCGACACAGTGGTTTTGTTCAGTGGTAAGAACTACTATGGCAATGTGTGCTTTTTGAGGCCAAACGTATTTTTGCTTTTGCAAATGTTTGTTTTAATGATGAGGGCCCAGCAGCTCCCACATCAATAAGGGTTTACAAAAACTATGACAAAACATGTCACGCATTGACAAAACCAAGGCTGACCAACAATTTCAGAGCTATAGGCTTTACCAATGCTTGTTTATTTTTATGTTTCCCATAATCTTATTTAGACTAGTTACACTCATTTTCCATTAGGAATATTTTTGGGAACTACTCGCATACATCAACACATTTTACCAAATGATGCTGCAAAAAAAAGTACCTAAAATGTTACAGAGTTTAGCAAAATGTTTTTGCATTTTTTTGTGAACATTTTATTTTGAAAGCAAAGAATAATCAATCTTGCTTTCAAGCTTCTGCATATATTTGCATCTAATCAGAGAGCCTTCTGGGAGCAGTATACAAAGCCTCATATTGTTAAACATTGAAAACGCGTATACACATTTTTATACTGAAACCACTGTCAGTAGTACAGTCTGAGCTTACAACATGTACTTAGATCGCTCACCTTAATAATAAAAGTTTTGCATTAAGGCACCATAAATACAAGTTTGAACAGCATTAACACATGGTCACAAATATTACCTTACCTGCACACAGTGCCTTTCCCTTGTCAATAATGTGGTACAGTACAGTGGCAGTCAAAGGGTGTGTGATGTAGGGTGTTGGGCATACTTGTCCTAAGGACAAATAACACATGAAAACTTGTTGCCCTTGACCCCAAACAATATGTCCCGGGCGTCAGGCTTTAGGAATTCCACATCCCTGTACCCCACCCAGAATCCTGGGATCTTGTCTTGAGAAATCTGTAAATACTTGTCTCATCTTGAGTAACTTCAAATGTCATTTGTAAATACGTGTCCTTCTATCTCTTATGTATCCTATAACCCGCCCCCTACTATCCGTTTTTTTCGTGTTTTTTTTTACTTGGTGATTCTATGCCTTTTTTACAATGCTATGTTTCCTGTAAACCGCTCTGATACCCTAACCAAGTGGTTCCCAAACTCTTTTGACCCGTGGCTCCCTTGACCTAATTGGCAGTTGGCCGTGACTCCCCACCATTTTTTCACCGGTAGCCGGGTGGGTGAGATGTAAGCCCAACCTCGGGTGTACTTCCTGTTGTCTACTTAATTTAATTGGGATGCAATGAAGGTATTTTAATCATATTTGTAACAAAATAAAAAGATAACAATTGTTTGATAAAAACTCGTTAAGGAGAAACGATACAATGAGGAAGACGAAAGCACATTCCCTTGGAGGACTCTCTGGCTGACATTTGGATCAGAAGACCAAAACAGAACTGAAAGAGACTTGACTTTTATATATTCTTTAAAATTAAAGTGTCTTAAAGTGTGTCACTGGCGCAAATATCTTTTTGGGGCGCTCAATTGTGGTGTTGATCTTTAGCTCAAATGAACTCTTTCAGGTCAATTTTGGATGCTTGTTAACAGTTGTTGATACCCACTTATCATGCCACTCCACAGACGAATTAAGCCTTTTTTGTTTTGAGTCAGGTGGCATTGAGCAGCAACCTGGAAGTAGTTTTGACATGTGCAGCTGAGTGCTTGTTGGGTTTTGTCTGGGTTTAGCAGAACTCTTTACACAGGTGCTTGTATGGGTCCCTAACACTTTGAATTGTTTGTTCTAAGAAGGTCATGCTGTTGTCCTAAAAATCACATGACAGGGAGAAACAAAGGACAGCAGCAACCCACACTGAGAACAGAAAGATCTATAATAAAGCACTGTAAAAAAATCTTTCACTTTTATATGCATGAGCAGTTGACCCATGAGGGTGGGCAACAACTGCATGCACTAATAAAATGTTGGATGGTGCGGTTCAATTTACCTTAGATTACCAAATTTTGATCAACTTTCATAAGCATGTTTCTCCCCATTGTCTGCTCTGCGAAAAGAGATTTCCACTTATTTTTTTGACTAACAACTTGCTGGCACACAGACAATACAATGTAAAAAAGGCTATGCTGTTATGGTCATGTGGAGATCAGTGCTTCTCTGTTCAAAATCTATTTTTGGAATCGGTAAGATGCAAGTGGGACAGTGTTCTGCCCGAGGTCTTCAGGTGTAACAGACAATAGGAAAGAGTATATCCTATCTCTTTATGTAAGTTTCTTTGCAGAGGCGAAAGTAAGAAATATACTTACAGTCCACAATACATCAGTTCATACTTTAAACCTGCCACTCGCGAGCAAGACGATCCTTTTGTAAATGTGTTTATATTTTAGCTTCTTCATCACAAAAATCAATTTTGTACATGTTGAAAGGCACCTTTTTTCTAGTGAGGGTTAGGAAGTTGCAAAACAGGTAAGAGATTAATTTGGCTTGGGGGACCAACATTTGAGAAACATCTTTTTATTAGCATTGAAACAAAAGGTCTTAATTTTGACCTTGGAACCTGCACTCCTGGGTCCTAGTCCCATTTCTGTGATGTCACCAAAATCAATTGATTGCAGGCAAAATGTTTTATTTATCTGTAAATGGAATTGCTAAAATGTGCTTAGGAAAAGAATCATGTAAGCTAATTACTTGCAGCTGGTGTGCAGTCTAGTAAATAGTTGTTTAATAATGGCGATTTTATGTTCATCATAAGACACTCCAACAGTGCTTCTTCTGGACAGGCACATGACATATATCAGTGGTTCCCAAACTTTTTTGACCCGTGGCTCCCTTGACCTAATTGGCAGTTGGCTGTGACTCCCCACCATTTTTTCACCGGTAGCCGGGTGGGTGAGATGTAAGCCCAACCCTCGGGAGTACTTCCTGTTGTCTACTTAATTTAATTGGGATGCAATGAAGGTATTTTAATCATATTTGTAACAAAATAAAAAGATAACAATTGTTTGATAAAAACTCGTTAAGGAGAAACGATACAATGAGGAAGACGAAAGCACATTCCCTTGGAGGACTCTCTGGCTGACATTTGGATCAGAAGACCAAAACAGAACTGAAAGAGACTTGACTTTTATATATTCTTTAAAATTAAAGTGTCTTAAAGTGTGTCACTGGCGCAAATATCTTTTTGGGGCGCTCAATTGTGGTGTTGATCTTTAGCTCAAATGAACTCTTTCAGGTCAATTTTGGATGCTTGTTAACAGTTGTTGATACCCACTTATCATGCCACTCCACAGACGAATTAAGCCTTTTTTGTTTTGAGTCAGGTGGCATTGAGCAGCAACCTGGAAGTAGTTTTGACATGTGCAGCTGAGTGCTTGTTGGGTTTTGTCTGGGTTTAGCAGAACTCTTTACACAGGTGCTTGTATGGGTCCCTAACACTTTGAATTGTTTGTTCTAAGAAGGTCATGCTGTTGTCCTAAAAATCACATGACAGGGAGAAACAAAGGACAGCAGCAACCCACACTGAGAACAGAAAGATCTATAATAAAGCACTGTAAAAAAATCTTTCACTTTTATATGCATGAGCAGTTGACCCATGAGGGTGGGCAACAACTGCATGCACTAATAAGATGTTGGATGGTGCGGTTCAATTTACCTTAGATTACCAAATTTTGATCAACTTTCATAAGCATGTTTCTCCCCATTGTCTGCTCTGCGAAAAGAGATTTCCACTTATTTTTTTGACTAACAACTTGCTGGCACACAGACAATACAATGTAAAAAAGGCTATGCTGTTATGGTCATGTGGAGATCAGTGCTTCTCTGTTCAAAATCTATTTTTGGAATCGGTAAGACGCAAGTGGGACAGTGTTCTGCCCGAGGTCTTCAGGTGTAACAGACAATAGGAAAGAGTATATCCTATCTCTTTATGTAAGTTTCTTTGCAGAGGCGAAAGTAAGAAATATACTTACAGTCCACAATACATCAGTTCATACTTTAAACCTGCCACTCGCGAGCAAGACGATCCTTTTGTAAATGTGTTTATATTTTAGCTTCTTCATCACAAAAATCAATTTTGTACATGTTGAAAGGCACCTTTTTTCTAGTGAGGGTTAGAAAGTTGCAAAACAGGTAAGAGATTAATTTGGCTTGGGGGACCAACATTTGAGAAACATCTTTTTATTAGCCTTGAAACAAAAGGTCTTAATTTTGACCTTGGAACCTGCACTCCTGGGTCCTAGTCCCATTTCTGTGATGTCACCAAAATCAATTGATTGCAGGCAAAATGTTTTATGTATCTGTAAATGGAATTGCTAAAATGTGCTTAGGAAAAGAATCATGTAAGCTAATTACTTGCAGCTGGTGTGCAGTCTAGTAAATAGTTGTTTAATAATGGCGATTTTATGTTCATCATAAGACACTCCAACAGTGCTTCTTTTGGACAGGCACATGACATATATCAGTGGTTCCCAAACTTTTTTGACCCGTGGCTCCCTTGACCTAATTGGCAGTTGGCTGTGACTCCCCACCATTTTTTCACCGGTAGCCGGGTGGGTGAGATGTAAGCCCAACCCTCTGGAGTACTTCCTGTTGTCTTCCTTAATTTAATTGGGATACAATGAAGGTATTATAATCATATTTGTAACAAAATAAAAAGATAACAGTTGTTTGATAAAAACTCGTTAAGTGAGAAAAGATACAATGAGGAAGACGAAAGCACATTCCCTTGGAGGAATCTCTTTGGATCAGAAGACCAAAACAGAACTAAAAGAGTTTATTACAGCAAAAGATCCAAGCAGTTGGCAGTTCTAGAAAGGTACCTTTGCAGCCCGAAACAGGTGTCAGCAGGGAATATGCTGCTATGAGAAACTGTGTTTATATAACTTAATAAAGAACATGACTTTTATATATTCTTTCAAATTAAAGTGTCTTAAAGTGTGTCACTGACGCAAATATCTTTTTGGGGCGCTCAATTGTGGTGTTGATCTGTAGCTCAAATGAACTCTTTCAGGTCAATTTTGGATGCTTGTTAACAGTTGTTGATACCCGCTTATCATTCCACTCCACAGACGAATTTAGCCTTTGTGTTTTGAGTCGGGTGGCATTGAGCAGCAACCTGGAAGTAGTTGTGACATGTGCAGCTGAGTGCTTGTTGGGTTTTGTCTGGGTTTAGCAGAACTCTTTACACAGGTGCTTGTATGGGTCCCTAACACTTTGAAATGTTTGTTCTAAGAAGGTCATGCTGTTGTCCTAAAAATCACATGACAGGGAGAAACAAAGGACATCAGCAACACACACTGAGAACAGAAAGAACTATAATAACCAACTGTAAAACATCTTTCACTTTTATATGCATGGGCACTTGACCCATGAGGGTGGGCAACAACTGCATACACTAATAAGAAGATGTTGGATGGTACGGTTCAATTTACCTTAGATTACCAAATTTTGATCAACTTTCATAAGCATGTTTCTCCCCATTGTCTGCTCTGCGAAAAGAGATTTCCACTTATTTTTTTGACTAACAACTTGCTGGCACACAGACAATACAATGTAAAAAAGGCTATGCTGTTATGGTCTCTGTTCAAAATCTATTTTTTGGAATCGGTAAGATGCAAGTGGGACAGTGTTCTGCCCGAGGTCTTCAGGCATAACAGACAATAGGAAAGAGTATATCCTATCTCTTTATGTAAGTTTCTTTGCAGAGGCGAAAGTAAGAAATATACTTACAGTCCACAATACATCAGTTCATACTTTAAACCTGCCACTCGCGAGCAAGACGATCCTTTTGTAAATGTGTTTATATTTTAGTTTCTTCATCACAAAAATCAATTTTGTACATGTTGAAAGGCACCTTTTTTCTAGTGAGGGTTAGGAAGTTGCAAAACAGGTAAGAGATTAATTTGGCTTGGGGGACCAACATTTGAGAAACATCTTTTTATTAGCATTGAAACAAAAGGTCTTAATTTTGACCTTGGAACCTGCACTCCTGGGTCCTAGTCCCATTTCTGTGATGTCACCAAAATCAATTGATTGCAGGCAAAATGTTTTATTTATCTGTAAATGGAATTGCTAAAATGTGCTTAGGAAAAGAATCATGTAAGCTAATTACTTGCAGCTGGTGTGCAGTCTAGTAAATAGTTGTTTAATAATGGCGATTTATTTTCATCATAAGACACTCCAACAGTGCTTCTTCTGGACAGGCACATGACATATATCAGTGGTTCCCAAACTTTTTTGACCCGTGGCTCCCTTGATCTAATTGGCAGTTGGCTGTGACTCCCCACCATTTTTTCACCGGTAGCCGGGTGGGTGAGATGTAAGCCCAACCCTCGGGAGTACTTCCTGTTGTCTTCCTTAATTTAATTGGGATACAATGAAGGTATTATAATCATATTTGTAACAAAATAAAAAGATAACAGTTGTTTGATAAAAACTCGTTAAGTGAGAAAAGATACAATGAGGAAGACGAAAGCACATTCCCTTGGAGGAATCTCTTTGGATCAGAAGACCAAAACAGAACTAAAAGAGTTTATTACAGCAAAAGATCCAAGCAGTTGGCAGTTCTAGAAAGGTACCTTTGCAGCCTGAAACAGGTGTCAGCAGGGAATATGCTGCTATGAGAAACTGTGTTTATATAACTTAATAAAGAACATGACTTTTATATATTCTTTCAAATTAAAGTGTCTTAAAGTGTGTCACTGACGCAAATATCTTTTTGGGGCGTTCAATTGTGGTGTTGATCTTTAGCTCAAATGAACTCTTTCAGGTCAATTTTGGATGCTTGTTAACAGTTGTTGATACCCGCTTATCATTCCACTCCACAGACTAATTTAGCCTTTGTGTTTTGAGTCGGGTGGCATTGAGCAGCAACCTGGAAGTAGTTGTGACATGTGCAGCTGAGTGCTTGTTGGGTTTTGTCTGGGTTTAGCAGAACTCTTTACACAGGTGCTTGTATGGGTCCCTAACACTTTGAAATGTTTGTTTTAAGAAGGTCATGCTGTTGTCCTAAAAATCACATGACAGGGAGAAACAAAGGACATCAGCAACACACACTGAGAACAGAAAGAACTATAATAACCAACTGTAAAACATCTTTCACTTTTATATGCATGGGCACTTGACCCATGAGGGTGGGCAACAACTGCATACACTAATAAGAAGATGTTGGATGGTACGGTTCAATTTACCTTAGATTACCAAATTTTGATCAACTTTCATAAGCATGTTTCTCCCCATTGTCTGCTCTGCGAAAAGAGATTTCCACTTTTTTTTTGACTAACAACTTGCTGGCACACAGACAATACAATGTAAAAAAGGCTATGCTGTTATGGTCTCTGTTCAAAATCTATTTTTTGGAATCGGTAAGATGCAAGTGGGACAGTGTTCTGCCCGAGGTCTTCAGGCATAACAGGCAATAGGAAAGAGTATATCCTATCTCTTTATGTAAGTTTCTTTGCAGAGGCGAAAGTAAGAAATATACTTACAGTCCACAATACATCAGTTCATACTTTAAACCTGCCACTCGCGAGCAAGACGGTCCTTTTGTAAATGTGTTTATATTTTAGCTTCTTCATCACAAAAATCAATTGTGTAAATGTTGAAAGGCACCTTTTATCTAGTGAGGGTTGGGGAAGTTGCAAAACAGGTAAGAGATTAATTTGGCTTGGGGGACCAACATTTGAGAAACATCTTTTTATAAGCATTGAAGCAAAAGGTCTTAATTTTGACCTTGGAACCTGCACTCCTGGGTCCTAGTCCCATTTCTGTGATGTCACCAAAATCAATTGATTGCAGGCAAAATGTTTTATTTATCTGTAAATGGAATTGCTAAAATGTGCTTAGGAAAAAAAACATGTAATCTAATTACTTGCAGCTGGTGTGCAGTCTAGTAAATAGTTGTTTAATAATGGCGATTTTATGTTCATCGTAAGACACTCCAACAGTGCTTCTTCTGGATAGGCACATGACATATATGCATCCTGTTGAAACAATGATCAAACTGCACCTTTGCTCATGAAGAAAAAACAGAGTAAACCGCCTCCCGTATTTGTGGCGCACAGGTTAATTCATAAACGTTGTGCTATAAGACATAAGTAAATGCAAACATTTATTTCATACTATTGTAACTGATTCCATGTCATACCATAAACTCATGCCCATAGTACAATTATCAACCATAGCAAGGCACAATACTAAATGGAGTGAGATTTGTCCCGGCAAATGTTCATAATTAGATTTTCACTACGAGCCCTTACTTACCGATTTCTCTGGGAAGAGGGTCCCACGAGGCGAGGCACGGCACAACACTGCGGGCAGGAACAACGCTACTGAAACGCTCTGAGCTGCGTGGGCAGAGTAATGTGAAGACTACGCATGTAAACGCATGTTCAATTGTCCATACAGAAGAACGTATAGCAGTGCGCTCTTCAGTCAAAAAATTTTTAGGTGGCATTTCAAACCCTGCCCTGCAAGTTTCTGAGGCTCCAATTTCTTCATTGTGCGCGACGGCGCGGCGCCCCTGGCTTCTAATCACGGCGCACCGGGGTGCCGCGGTGCACAGTTTGGGAAGCACTGCCGTAACGGGTCAAGTTCGCGCTCTATAAAACACAGAAATAAAATAAATAATAGTTAGGGAAAGGTTAGTTAAAAACCCCATAGAGCCCAAGAGATGGTTGTCCGGAGGATAGAGAGCAGAGAACGACAGTGTTTGGCGGAGACCGACGGAGAGTGACGGTGCAGCGGAAACAGCAGTTCGCGGAGTTGTGAGTATGAATAGGGATGTTTGTTAGATTGCTGTGATTATATGATTGTCTGATGTCTTGCGGAGTTGGAATGAGAGTTGAGTGATTGTGGTTTCGGACTGTGGGCGAGTGCGGTCCATGTGATTTTTATTTTTTTAAACAGATTTTATTTGTCAAATAACACATATAGAGCAGAGCTCTGCACCCCAGAGACTTCCACAGCATCAACATACACCATTTTGACTTTGACTATTTTCATGTAAATACGGGAAAAAATGAAAAGCAATACAAATGAAACAGAACAAAAGGACTATAACCCCCCAACCCCCTCCCATCGCACTGTCGTCCACTCCAGAGCAGTAAAGCAAGCCAAGACTTTAAGCATATATTTACAATGTGTCATCACCCAGGAGGCAGCTTTCCCACCTCACACAAATAGAAGGGAACACAAGAAGAGAAGGGAGAGGTTAAGCCGGGTTGAGGCGCTGGGTCAGTGGGGCAGGCTCTAGCTCCAGGCCGCAATAGTCCACCCAGCGCTACCAAATTTTGAAGTGCGTATGTGGGCACCCCCTTGCCACAAAGATAGGAGCCTCCAAGCCCATGCAGAAATCCAGACCGTTCTTCCACGCAGAGTTGGAGGGTGCCACCATTGCCTTCCAGGCCCTGGCAATTACCCCTTTTGGCTAGGGTAAATCCCAGAAGCATGATATGGTGTTTATAAATATTGCCCCCAATTCCATCCATAATGTGTAGGAGCACCAATTTTGGTGAACAGGGAAGGTCCCAACCCAAAACTTCAGAAAGGCAGGCCATTACCCACCTCCAGAACCGTGCCAGTGCGGAACAGTGCCATACAGTATGTAGCAAGGTACCCTCCTCATGTGCACATTAAAGACACACCGGGGAAGCCACCAAGCCCGCCTTCCACAGCCTGACCCTGGTATAGTATACCCGGTTGAGGTTTTTGAACTGGATAAGCCGAAGGCTCATCACAGTAGCTGTCCCACGTGGGGAGGCAAAAGCCTGTGTCCAATCTTCCTCCTCCATCGGGCCTACATCTCCCTTCCATGTCTCCCTAACATGCTGCAGCGAAGGGGAGCTATGCGTGACCAGGTACTGGTAGATCTTGGAGATCTTATGATCCTGGAGATCACCCATAAATACCTTTGCCTCCACCAGACTGAACTCTGCCAGTGCCTCCAACCCCTCCTGGCTAGGGAAAATGGCATGTCGGAACTGCAAATATTTGAAAAAACAGTTTTTTGGGCATTAGACAATCTTTTTGCATATCTTGGAAGGATTTCAACACAAACCCCCGCATAACCTTCCCCAAAGTAGAGATCCCGATATTGTCCCAGTCGCGAAATCCAGGCAGAGCCGCCGGCTGCGGCAGGCGCCCATTGTGCCATAAATGGGTCTCCCGAGTCAACCTATTCCACCAACCCATCCTCCGTAGCACCTGCCTCCAGACCTGGAAAACAGTACTCGTGGCAGACGGCAGGGAGCGTCTCAACGGCGCAGAGTAAAGAATCGTGTGTAGGGTGTGGTACCCCATGCACCTCCGTTCGACAGCTTACCCCGGATCAGTCCTATTCCCATATTACCATTTGTTAAGGACCAGTAAATGCGAGGCCATGTAGTACGAAAGAATATCAGAGGTTGCCAATCCCCCACAGTACGTGGACAGAAAGCAGGTCCGTAGTGCCACCCTAGCTACTCCACCACCCCAGAGAAACTGACCCAGGGCCACAGTAACCTGACGGAACCACCTAGACGATATTGGATATGGATGGTTTTGTAACTGGTACAATAAGCGTGGGAGCAAGACCATCTTGAAAATGGCCGACCAACCATAAATAGATAGGGGCATATGGGACCAGGTTCTAATGTCCTCATATACACAATCCCATACAGGTGCCAAATTTCTATCCCAAGATATGGTAGGGGAATCTGACTGACTGACTAACTGAGAGTATTTGTAGAGCGCACTACTGCCAAAGCGTCTTGGCGCTGAGTAAAGTTGTTGAGCATAACGCTGACTTGTTTAAAGTTGGGAAAAGAGCCATGTTTTAATTTTCTTCCTAAAGACCAGTCGATTTGGTATCATTCTCAAATGTACGGCATTGAGTTCCAAAGCTTAGATGCCAGGAAGGAAAAGCGTTTTCCTCCACACCTTGCTCTTTTTATCTTAGGGCGTTTGACCAAGCCAAGAGTGGCTGACCTTAAGGAACGTGTTGGCAGATAACGGGTAAAACAAGGATTGTACATCCTCAGCTGCCCCACCAAACAAGGCTTTCTGTACCAGAGAAAGTGTCTTAAAATCGACAAGTCGTCGGACTGGAAGCCAGTGAAGGTCATCGGACTGGAAGCCAGTGAATCTGAATCTGATAGGAACACGCCCAGATATTTCATCCCCCATACACCACTTGCACCGCGGATGCCCAGGAACCAGGGTCTCCCTCACCACCCAGGACACAAAGGGTAGACTTCCGTGGGTTCCTTTTTTAGGCCGGAGGTCTCCCCGAAAACCTGCATGATGCGTAACAGCCGCGGGCCTGTCCTATCCAAATTAGTAAGGAAGAACAACACATCATCGACATGCAATAAGATCTGACAATCCGTGCACCCATTCGAGACCGGTCACTTGAGCGTTAATCAGCACCTAGGCAGCAAGGGGCTCCATCGCTAATGCAATCAAATAGGAATATAGGGGACACCCCTCTCTGGTGCCCCGTCAGATGGAAAACGTAGCTGAGACAGAGCCCGCCACACATACAGACGCGGTTAGGTCTGTATATATTTGGGTTAGATAGGACAAGAAACAAGGCTCTTTGTTCAATCTATGTAGAAGTGCGAATAGGTACACCCAGCTCAGAGAATCAAACGCCCTATCCATGTCCGTCAGCAGATGACGGTCGCAACAGCAACGTGCGCCCTGCGAATATTATGACGGGTCGCCCGCTGGGGCATAAACCTGGCCTGATCAGGATAAACTAAGGAGGAAATATGTGGCCGAAGGCGGTTGACCAACGCCTTGGCCAAAATCTTTGCCTCAACGTTTAAGAGGGATATAGGGCGGTACGACGCATGTTGATCAGGAGGTCTACCGGGCTTTTGGAACACTACCACTTCCGCATGCCTCCAGTCAATAGGCAAGCGACCCTGTTCCCTAGCCTCTTCCACCACTTTGCGATAGTGAGGACCCAACTACAAGAAAAAACATTTAAAAAACTTGTTCGGTCCTGGGGCTTTCTGGTGCAAGTCCCCCAGGGTGGCACCCAGTTTGTCCTCTGTGAGCGGGCAATCTAACTCCACACTCACTTCGTCTGGAAGGGCCTTGGGCAGGAGGTCATCTAAGAAGCGTCCTATCACCTCTGCCGATAAGCATTCCTTGGGGGCATAGAGATCTGCGTAGTACATAGCAATGCTCTCGGCAATATCCGAGGGGTCTAAAATAGGTGACTCGTCCATTCCCACAATACCTGGAAGAGCCTGGGAACTAAGGGCCCGATTCACAGAATGAACTTAAGACAAAATCCTAAACTTACTACTATTTGCTATTCACAGAATGCACTTACTACTTTCGGGATTCACAGAGTGAACTTACTACTTTCGGGATTCACAGAATAAACTTACTACTTTCGGTATTCACAGAATAGATTTAAGACTACTAACTCTAAGTCCGAAATCGGGGAGTAAATTCCGGCCCGGAGGCGGAGCTTCCTGCTTGGGGGGCGGAGCTTGCAGACCAGAGGCGGAGCTTCCGGCCTGGAGGTGGGGCTTGCAGCCCAGAGGCGGAGCTTCCGGCTCGGAGGTGGGGATTTTTGCCATGCTGAAATCTCCAACTCTGGGCCGCAAGCTCCGACTCCGGGCCGCAAGCTCCGCCTCCGGGCTGCAAGCTCCGCCCCCAAGCCGGAAGCTCCGCCTCCGGGCCGGAATTTACTCCCCGATTTCGGACTTAGAGTTAGTAGTCTTAAAGCTATTCTGTGAATCCCGAAAGTAGTAAGTTTATTCTGTGAATCCCGAAAGTAGTAAGTTCACTCTGTGAATCCCAAAAGTAGTAAGTGCATTCTGTGAATACCAAATAGTAGTAAGTTTAGGATTTAGTCTTAAGTTCATTTTGTGAATCGGGCCCTAAGTGACCCCTGAAACAGTCTGTGCAGCAGCTTGCTAGATTTATCCCCCCACTGATAGATCCTGCTCCGAGTCGCCAACCAAGCCTGGCAGGCCTCGTCTACCAGGAGATGCTAATAGCCCTGATGCGTGATCAGCAGTAGGCGGTGGACAAGCCGCCCCCCATCCTCCCTACTACGCGCCTCCAGGCCAAGAATTTCAGCTCCCGCTCGTACGAGAGATTCTCTGCGCGTTCTATGGGCTGCCGCACAGAAGGAAATGTCCATCCCACGAAGTGTGGGCTTCATTGCCTCCCAAAGAGGTTAGGCCCCCTTTAGGGAACCGATATTAAACAACAAATATTGATCAATGGCCTCTTCCATACATTCTCTAAAGTCCTCCTTCTGGAGGTTCCAGGCCAAGAGCCGCCACCTAAAGGTCCCAAGCGCCATTTCTGCACGTAGAGTGATAGCCACCAGCGAATGGCCTGAGAGCCCACGTGGAAGAATATCGGCTGCCACCATCCTGCTATCCACCGCCTGGGAAACAAATATGTAGTCGATGTGGGAAAATCAGTCATGCACCTCCGAGAGGTAGGTGTATCCCTGTGTTGTGCCATGTAATCTATACCAGGGGTCCACCCAATCTAAGCCCATCGCAAGGGAATTACGTTTGATTGGGAGCAGGCCTCTGGTGGATCCTGGGCCTCCACCGGTCTCTGACCACATCCATCACATTGTTCCCGTCTCCACCCACCACTGACAGGCCATCTTGTAGATCCGCCCACGGGGACAGAAGTCTCTCCACCAACCCCCAGGACAGTGGCAGGGGGCATATACACTCCCCAGTACCACAGTTTCGCCACCCACTGTACCCTGCAAGAACAGATACCTGCCCTGAGTGTCCCCCATGTCTTAACATGTGTGTATGAAACCCGGCGATGAATCAGAACTGCAACCCCCCAAGACCCCCTCACAAACCGCGAGTGGAAGACATGTACATAGCCAAAGCGCTGAAAGCACAGCGCCTTCGTCCCCATGAGGTGTGTCTCCTGCAGCATTAGTATGTCTGTGAGGGCGCGCTTTGCCTGTTTAAGGATGGCCCCGCGTTTAACCTTATCAAGTGCCCCACTGAAATTCCAGCTGATTATCCGAAGGGACCCTGGGAGATCTGGTGAACTACTAAAGATATTGAAATTAAATTAAATGAAAATGGGTTCTTATAAATCGCATGGCTACCCGGGAGCATGCCAGCGCTGAGCGGAACCAGAGTGGGCGACCAGAGATTATGGGAAGAGCCAGGTCTTCAAACGCTTACGAAAAATTAGATGGTTAGGTTCCCTACAGAGGTGAAGTGGGAGAGTGTTCCAAAGTTTAGCGGCATTAGCCTGCCCCCGCTTCTAGCTTTCTTGACTCTGGGCACTTCCACCAGATGGAGTGTGTCGGAGTGAAGGTTTCTGGAGGCTTTATAAGGTCGGATCAAGGCTTTGATAATGGGTGGTCTGTTCCCTTCCAGCGACTTGTGGGCCACGCAGAGGGCTTTAAAATTGATTCTCTCCTGCACCGGGAGCCAGTGCAGGGAGCGCAGTGTGGGTTTTGCAGAACAGCGATGGCCAGTCTTGCCACAGAGTTCTGAACAATCTGGCGTCTTGTGACCACCGCATTGGGGGCCCCCAGATGTAGGACATTGCCAAAATCTATCCTAGATAGGATAAGGGCATGTATGAGTAGCTTTTTTTGCTTGGAATGGAAGTAGGGGGAATACTTTACGAATTGTTTTAAGCAGGCCATAGCATGAGGCAACCTGGATTGGGTTTTAAAGGTGAGATCTTGGTCTAGCCAGATGCCTAAGCTTTTTATTTCAGATTTTGGGACCGGGCCATACTCATACAGGCTGGCCAGAGGGCATTTAGGTTGACACTTAAGTGGTTACCAAGCATCTTGAGCTTGGTTTTGTCCCCGTTAAGTTTAAGATGAGAGAAACTCATCCACTTGGCCACTTCCTCCAAGCAGGAGTGGAGGTCAGTCGGCGGCTGGTCAGCTTGATTCAATGCTACGACCAGCTGCGTGTCATCTGCGTAAGACACTATGTGGATCTAAAAAGGGGCTATCATTGGGGGGCTCCACAGAGACTAAAGACACAGAAAACATCATATAGAAAGCACGAGCTGACTCCGAAATAGTACAAGACAGTGCGATCAAAGAACGAAACTCCCCAAAACAATCCCACAAGCCCTCCCACCCTATACCGCAAAAAAAGTGAAGTACCTGTTGCGGCAGGCGGAGCAGGCTGACCCCAATGGGAGGTCCCTCCCTTCACCCACCAATGGATCCCCAACTTACAACCCATTGTCTGCCGGCCCTCTCTCTGCCCGTTAAGGTCCCACAGAGATACCGCCCTTCTTTTGATCTTCTCCGGCCACAGCAGTATACTTGAGTCCCTGAGACCAATGTCCCATCTATCAGCTGGACCGCTGACACATGCTTTTGTGAGGCCAACCCAGCCTGAGAGGAGGCACCGCAGGATCTGGTTCGTCTTCTGGACCTAGAGCGCCTGGAGCCTCTCCCCTTTACTTTGGGCTGATTCCGAGCCACCCCACTCGAGGAAGAATCAGAGTCCCTCCCAGGTGGCGAATGGGGACGCAGCCACACCGTCTCATCGGTCCACTGGAACACCTCCTCCAGTGAGTCAAAGACTGAATACCAGATCGATACACTACCCGCAGTTTGGCTGGATACAGCTAAGCATAAGGAAGTTTGAGCTCTTGGAGGTGGGCTTTGGCAACCAGGAAGGACTGCCTCAGCTGCTGAACTGATTTTGTGTAGTCGGGAAAGATCAGAATACGGGCATTGTCGTATAACAGCGGTTTCTTGGCTCTAGCTTGCTTCAGGAGAGCATCCCGATCATGATAATTGAGTAGCTTTGCAATAATGGGCAGCGGTCGAGCTCCCGGCGGGTGTTTCAGCAATAAGGCCCTGTGGGCGCGCTCCACAACAAAACATTTAGATAAGGACTCCAGGGGAAGTAAGCTCTCCAACCACTGAGTAAGGAACCGCTCCATGTCTACATTCTCGCGTCCCTCCGGAAATCCAAAGAAGCGTAGATTGTTGCGCGGCGTCCTCTATTCTCGATGCTAGACCCCGTTGGGTGGTCTCCAAAGAAGTCACCCGCTGCTGAAGGATGGTAACTACATCTTCCACTCCCGAGAGTCTTGTTTCGGTCCCGGTGATGCGCGCAACCGCATTCCGTAGGTCCTGCCGAAACAGCATGACGTCGGAACCTACCGCCCCAATCTTGGTATTGAGGATGTCCCTGGACTGTGTGATGGCAGCCATGAGAGCGGCGTTGTCGGGCCCGTCTACATGCGTACCCCCGGTGCTGCCGCGGAGGCCCCCGGGCACGTGAATTTGTCGATTGTGCTCTGCTTAGCCGATCCTCCCCCTGGCTTATCTCTCATCATGGCAGGCAGTGCGCCTCTCCGTGCCCCGGATAACATACTGTTCATAGCCAATGTAGCGCCGTCCAGATAAGGGAGTCCGCCTGGTCAGATCAGAGGCTGCACAAGTATAGGACCACGGCTCCGGTGGCCCGACCTGATTGCCGACCACAACACCAAGGACGTGGAGCACTGGTGGGGGACACGGAATCCAGAACCACTACAGGTGCCCCAAGGAGCACAGCATTCCAGGCCCTCCACCAGTTGTCTCAGGAGGCGCTCACGCAGCCCGACCGACTGCCGATACAGGCGCTCTGCACAGCAGGAGGGAGGGAGCACCGCGTAGGCCACACAGCGGGTAGCAAGATGTGTGAGCGACCGCCCTCGTTCCCCTGCCCGGACCTCAAGACACCCGTCATCACCCCACAGCACCTTCAGGCAGCACCCCGCAGCCCAACAAGGCCGCTGAACTCCCGGTTCAACCCATGCAGGGAGGGAGGGGGAGGCGAAGGGGTCCGAAGAGCAGAAGGGGCGCCTGTGGGGGAGAGGCCCTGATCCCCTAGGGCCCCAGAGGTTGCTTGCGCGACTCGACCAGCCACCGACACGAGGATGTTGCTGGGCAGGAGGGGAAGGGAGGCATAGCCAAAGCCTGCAGGGGTGCACACGGCTCTATGGGCTGCCGATGTCAGCGCTCCACCGAGCAAGAGGAGGAAAGCACAACTCTGGCCTTGTGTGTGCACCCCACAGGACCTCCAGGTGGCACCCTCATGGCCCAACAAGGCAGCCAAACCCCCAGATAGATCTGTGCAGGGAGGGAGGATGGAGGCACCCAAATAGGAAGATGGGCGCCGGTCTGTGCGAGGCCCCGATCCCCAAGGGCCCCGGATGGTACTCGTGGATCTCACCAAGCCGCTGATGAAAGGATGCCGCTGAGTGGGGGGAGGCAGGCGCACGCCGTTTTCCAGGGGGGTGTCTGGCACCAACACGGTTTGAGGCCCAGCCAAGGGACGGCGACTCACCAGTCTCGCCGCTTACACCCTCAGTGCCTCTCCCTTGCGGACCAACACAACCGCCGATTGAGGGAGACCTGTCTTGTAGCTCACCAGAGGCGGGGAGGCAGCTAATCCCCAGGAGGAGACACCTGGCCGGGAGGCACCTCCAGAAATTAGCCCGTCTCGGCTACTCAGTGTGCCAGTCCAGCCACCTCAGCTCCGCCCCCCGCCGGGGAACCCAGGCAGCATAGTTCTCAAGGTCCCGGCTCCCACACCGCCTGTAGGACCCGTCTACGACCATCGCCGCCCTGCCACCCTAGGCCACGTCGCGGGTTGGGACTCGGCTCAAATATGCAGCGCCAGATTGCGTCTCCCCCGGGGCAGCCTTGCAGCGTCTGGGCGGGCCGGAGAAGCAGGATATATGCAGGATAAAAATCGAGGCTGGACGGAGCTCACTTAGCACATGTCCACAATGATGGCTCGCTAAGCCACGCCCCCGCGGTCCATGTGATTTTGAAGTCAGGCTCCACGAGTAGTCTAAGATCCCGGGATAGATAGATTGTGGTGTAGAAGACACCCAGAGCCGAAATTGTCGAACATTGATTGTGGGAGTCGTGAGACGTCATCGACAATCCCACCCGAGATAGGAAACGAGAGAGTGAGTGTTTGAGTGACCAACACAGGTTGGTACTGTGTTTGTAAAATCAAGTGATTGAATTCTATCTATTATATGTGACTGTCCGGCCGTGATGGGCAGATGGTCGAGGACAGTTGTTCCTGTTGTTTCACGGACAGACAAATGTCAGATTGAGGTAGACAATTACGAGTGCCTGTCCGGTCGTATGGTGGACAGACGGTCAAATGATTGTCCGGTCGTAGGGTGGACAGACAGTTACTTGCTGTATGAGTGAGACGTGCGAGAGTATTCGAAACAGACTGTGAAGGAGGGGAACTGCTGAGTGAGGAGGAAGAGTGGCGTTGAAGTGTGCAGCGCTGTGATTGGTCGGTTGGTGTAAAGCCGCGCTGGTATTGGTGGATTGATATCAGGAAGTAAAACTACAAAGTTGTGGGTAAAAGAATTGATTTCATCATGAAATGTTTTACGGTATTGCAAGATCTTTGTAGGGGAGATAGAGGGTTGGTAACTCAAGTGGGGGAAGAGGCACTGCCCGAGTATACCCCAGCTCATTACATGGCTACGAACATAGGGCTCCATACTATAATTTGGCTTTTGAATTGGCAAAAGATTACTGAAAAGGAGGGAGATTTGGCGTTCCCATGTTATGGTTCATTCAGATTTGATGTGATGTATCACTTGAAGTTGGTAATGACTGCTTATGGCCTTTACCCAGACAAACCCAGTTCAAAGCGCTAGATGCATGGATAAGAGCAGCACATGCAAGAAAAAGAGATTGAAGTCAGGAAAGGGTGAAGCAGTTGATCAGGGCGTTTCAAGATGCGCGATGGGACGCATTGGCGAAAAATGGAGGGTAGACACCATTGAGGGAGATAGATTGTTTCCTTTGTTAGTAAATGTGGGAGATGCCCAAAAGAGAAGAGAAGAGGAATATTATAGTGACACAGATGACAGTCTATTGGAAAGGTTACTGGCAGAGCGTCCGCCTCCATATAACCCAAGTTCGGAGGAGGGAATGAGAGCTCTTTCAGAGGAAATTGGGGAACCGCAGATAAACTCTAGGATAGGAGTAAGAGGAAGGATTTCAGCAGGAACAGAGAGAATGGGACAAGCACTGAGGGGAACAGAAGCACAGGGCTATATTGTTACGAGACTACCGGAAGCTCTTACAGTGCCAGTCACCATTGGTCCCATAGTGTCAGTATACGATCCAGATCAGGCCGGGAATGGGAGCCTAGTACAACCAGCGATGGGAGAAAGTACTGGTTCTGAGGAAAATGGGACAGCAAGTGGAAGCGGTCACCCTTCGAGGCCCATAGAATCAAGTACACCGTTGCCAGCCACAGCAGATTCTTCTAGAGGACCGGTGGAGCAGAGAGCAGCAAGGACAGGGTCCTTGGCCGATTCACGATCTGAATTGAGGATGTGGGAACCCCCAGTGAGGGGTCCTAGTGGAAGGATGTTGGGAGGTGACAATGGTCAGGGAGTTTCAGGGAGTCAACCTGTCTCACGGAACATAATGGAAGGGAATCAGAGGGAAGATCAGTGTAGTGAGAGTGAGAGTCGAGTAGTGCGTCAAGTAAAGGAACGATTAAAGCTGCTAGAAAGGATCGAACTCTATGAGCCAGATGAACTGCTGTTTGTGGCGAAGGACGTAACTCGCTAGGCGAGGAAAGCACATGAGAAATTGACAGAGTTGGCACAGATGTATGATGTAGATTTGTCCAAAACAAAAATGTTACAGCGAAATCACAGGCTAAATTACAGTGATCAGGAACTGGAAGAGAAAAGGGTCATAGTTCTGAAAACACATATTCGAGAATTGATTGTAGGGATACGCGCATGGAGCATGCTTGACAAATGGGAGGAAAGGTGGTCAAAGAAGAAGAGTGCCAAGAAGAGCATAAGAGAAACGCTGCCTCCAGGAGGAGAGAAGGTAGGAGTAGAGGCTTATCCGTTGCGAGAAGTACCGAGTTGAGGGTACGTGCATGTGCCTTGGAGTAGAGGTGATTTGGCGGCGTTTACCAATGATTTCCCTCGGCTGAGGTAAAAACCTGTAGAGTGGTACAATCAAGTTGATCGATTTGTCAAGATCTCAAAGGAGTTGTGAATTGATTTAAATACGTTGTTTGATATTGTGGTACCAAGTGATATGTGGTCCGCTTGTAAAATTGCGGTCGATTGGCCGACTTCGGAACCTGAGCGAGATTCTGTTACACATGGTCCTTCAACCGTGGTTAAGAAAAAGTATGAGCAGGTAATCACATGGTTGCAATCCAAGATTTCTCCACAAGATATTGATTGGGTTAAGATAGACAGAACTGTTCAGGAGCCAAAAGAGACTGTACATGCCTATTATGAGAGGCTCTTGAAAACCTTCAAGCAGTACAGTGGGTTGGATACTCTTGACTCAATGGATATGTGACAGTTTGTCTATAAATTTGTTCTAGGATTGAGACCAGAAGTTAGCCTCATGATTCAACAGCATTTAATCTGCTGACAGAATAAATCAGTGGATGAGATTCTACGGTATGCCAGGTATTGTAGTGATGAAGTGGACTCGAAGCATAGGAAGCTCAAGGATAAGCTGATGCTGGTCTAAATGCAGAATGCAGAAAAAGAAGATCAAACACAGGCAAACGGAGGGACGTTAGGAAGAAGGCTAGGAAACAATCGAGGGGGGACTCAGAATGGATCAGATCAGGAAAGGGGGAAACCCATAGATCCTAGGACAGGAAAAGATGTTGCCACGCTAAAGAAAACCACTGCATGTCATAACTGTCACAAGATCGGGCATTGGAAGCGCGAGTGTAGATCGAATCCAGTTAATCAGATTCACGAGGAGGAAGTGCTGCAGACACCTAAGGTCGTCAATACAGTGACGAGACCCAGATCTGTACAAGGGGGGACAAGAGGTCCGCAGGTACAAGTTCCCCAGCCACCAAGAAGCCCACAGGGAAATCGAACATACCAACAGATGCCCTTTATCGAGACCTTCGATTAATTCGATTCAGACCCCTTGCAACAATGGTGTTTGAGGGGGGAGGAAGACTGTACCCTTGGAGCAGCTTTAAAGGTAGACCAGAGAGGACAGTTAGTAGAGGCGGATGTTGACGGACATCCAACTACCTTTTTGGTTGATACTGTTGCAACCGGTTCTACTGTAAGATCGGCAGTAGCTCCCAATTTACCCTTTTAGGAACAGTCAATCCAAGTTGTAGGGGTGGCAAAAAAAAAGAATGACTAATCCATTGACTGAAGCAATACCTGTGGGAATAGGAACCTTTCACAATCAACACCAATGTGTGGTATGTGACTCGAGTCCAGTCTGTCTGTTGGGACATGATCTTTTGTGCAAATTGAACTGCACCATCTATTGCATGCCCAAGGGAGTGGAACTGCAGACAAATGATGATGACGCTGCATTTAAAGTGGTAAATCAGAATCTGTGTACAGAGTTATTTCCCATGTTAACAGTTGAGGAATTCCCACTCAACTTGAGGGTTGCTGTCTCTTTGGATGTATGGGATTTCACAGAGGAAGAAATAGGACTGATCAAAGGAGTTGAGCCAGTTAAGATCCAAGTTAAACCAAATGCTGAGTTTCCGAGAACACCTCAGTATCTTGTCACTGGAAACAATTGCAGAAATCAAGCCCATGATTGAGTATATTACTGAACAGGGAATCCTGAAGGAAATAATGGTAAGTCCATGTAACTCACCAATCATGGGATTGCAGAAACCGAGTGGGAAGCATAGAATTGTGCAGGACCTGCAAAAGCTCAATACGATTGTGGTTCCATGTTGTCCTGTGGTATCGAATCCATCAGTGATACTGTTCCAGATCCCATGTGAAGCTGAGTGGTTCACAGTGATTGACCTATGTCAGGCATTCTTTTCGAAACTGTTGCATGAAGAGAGCCAATTTTTATTTGTTTTCCGGCTGGTAGATCGTGTGTTAACATGGTGTTGTATCCCTCAAGGGTATACAGAGAGACCATCGATCTTCAATCAGCTTTTGAAGAATCTTGAGGGACTCGTACTGCCACAAAACTCAGTTCTTGTGCAGTACATCGATGACCTCCTGATTGCGTCCGAGACGGAGGATGCTTGTAGGATCGATACTGTAGCTTTACTGAATCATCTAGCAAAAAATGGACACAAGGTGTCTCCAAACAAGATACAATATTGTTTGACTGAGGTTCAGTACTTCGGTCACAGAATCGAGGAAGGCAAAAGGAAGGAGTCACCAGATCAAATTGAGGCGATTATGAAAATGACTGGGTCCAACCACTCAGAAGGAAATCAGGATGTTTCTGGGAATGGTTGGGTACTGCCGCCAGTGGATCCCAAATCTTTCCTTGAAGGCGAAGCCTTTACAGAGGCTGACGCACAAGAGTGTGAGAGATCCAGTACTGTGGGATCATGACTGTCTGGTTGCTTTCCTGGAGTTGCGAGAGGACCCATGTTGTGCCCCAGCTCCAGGGATGCCAGACTATAACAAGTCCTTTTCATTGTTCTGTTATGAGCGAGAAGGTTGCGCATTATCAGTTCTTACTCAAAGTCTGGAGGAGTTCGTAGACCAGTTGCCTACTTCTCAGCTACTTTAGATCCAGTAGCTTCAGCATTGTCCGGATGTCTTATATCCGTTGCTACAACCGGTGTCATCATTGAGAAATGTGAGAGTATTGTTATGGGTCACCCACTTACTGTGTTTGTCCCACATTCAGTTGAGCTCCTGATGACGAGAACTAAGACACAACATATGACCAATAATAGACTTACACGTTGTGAGCAGGTTATACTTGCTTCGGAGAATGTGACTATGAAACGTTGTTCTGTGTTGAACCCTGCTACTTTGATCCCTTTGCCAAATGTAAGTGATGACGATTGTGAGGACCATGACTGTCTCGATATGACTGAAATTTGCACCAAACCGAGGCCTGATATTGTTGATGAACCTCTACCTGAGTCTGATGAAATCTTTTTTGTAGATGGTTTATGTTTAAGACACTGTGGGTCACCTGAGAGCAGCATTTGCTATATGTACCATTTCTGGAGTTGTGGAAGCTGCTTGTTTACAGGGAGTATACTCCGCACCGATAGCTGAAATCATTGCTTTGGCTCGTGCCTGTTTGGTTGCTGATCAAATCCGAGTCACTGTCTACACCGACAGTCAGTATGGGTTGGGTATGGTTCATGACTGCGGACAGTTATGGTCACAGAGGGGTTTCCTAACGTCATCGGGATCTCCCATTAGAAATGGGGAATATGTGAGACAATTGTTAGAAGCTTTGCAGCGGCCACAAGAAATTGCTGTGGTAAAATGTGCAGCCCATTTATGTATTTTATTTATAAAGTTTTATATAGCGCGAACTTGATCCCGAAGGATATCAGAGCGCTTTACAATTTGAAGGAAAGGAAGATAACAGTTTAGTACATGAGTCAAATAGGGAGTCTACCTAGGCATTGAATCAAATAGGGCTCACATAACAGACCGTTTACAAACCTGGGGTAAGCGAAGAATGGGCTAGTCGATGAAACATAATGACATAAGGGGAGCAAATACAATAATAATATACAAGATTAACAACAAATTCTGCAGTATGTCCGATGCGATTAGAGCTGACAGTCGCACATCTTATTTTTTTTTTGTAAAAACAATTTTTATTGGTAGTCAAGTTCGAAAGTATAATAGTACAGAAGAGAAAAGCCAATATGATGTTAGCCAATAAATCAGGAGAACTGTACATTTCGGACAAGACACCTTTTATGCAGAACATTCCCCCATAACTTGCCCTCCCCTTATCCCTCCCCCCTGGTCAGTGTGCTGTATTCCTCTCTTTCAGTCACCCCATTGCCAACAGGGTCATTCCCTTTGCAAGAGCCGTAACAAAAGTTTAGTAGCGCATATCAATGGGGAATCCGATTTCTCAGAACCTCTATCATTGTTTGTGAATAGTGTGCGTCTCGCTGGACGTGAGGTGCTCCCTAAGACAGTGCCCCTACTATGTCATTCCTCCCTCATCTTCGCTCAGTTCGTTCTCAGGCTGCTGGAGCGCAACAACCAGGGCCTCCCACGCTCTAGCCACCTCCAATGCCTTATCATTATCTAGGCTCCTGGCCTGTCGCAGCCGCAAAACGCTCTCCGCTTTCGCCCATCGCTCCAGAGTGGTCTTCCAACGCAAGTAGCTGGGTCCCTGGCTAGATTTCCAGTGCATGGTGATCTCCCGTTTGGCTAGTATCAGGCCCAAATCGTAAAATTTACTGGTAACTCGAGTGCGAGGGGTGTGAGGGAACCATAACAATAGGCAGGTGCCCATTTCGGCTGCAATCTGCCGGTCCGTGACAGCATTCAGGCAAGACATCACCGCCTCCCAGTAACCAACCAGCGTACTGCAGGTCCAGAACATGTGTGCGATGTCCGCTTCCGTCGTCCTACATCTAGGACAGAGCGAAGATGCACCCTCGAAGTATTGCGAGATCTTAACCGGTGTTAAGTACGCTCGGTGCAGGGTGAAAAACTGGACCAGCTGGAACCTGGCGTTCCTAGTGCCCTTCCATGCCCGCCGCAAAAGCTGCGGCCATGTCGACTCAGGAATTGGGTGCCCAATATCCCCCTCCCATTTGGCTCTCAGTCCATCCAGGGGGCGCAGGGTGGCAGTCGACAACCTCCTGTAAAGGCAGGTGACGGCCTTGTAAGTGCCAGCAGCCATGACCACATATTGACAGCTCTCTGAGGTCGGCGGTTCGGCAAGTCCACACTTCCAGTGCCGGCGAATACCGGCCACTAACGAGGCATGTAGCAGGTAGTCACCTCTCGGGAGATCGTAGGTGTCCCGCAGCTCTTGGAACGTCAGCAGTGATCCATCTTTGTAAAGATCGCCAATCATCTGCAAGCCTAGCTCCTCCCATGTCGCCAGTGCGGACCAGTCGCCACCATGCGGGAAGGCCGTGCACATCCCTAACGGGATCTCAGGTGCATAAGGGCGAGTGGCACCGGAGCGCCTGTGGCAACTAAGCCAGCAGCTACGCATCGTACGTTCCTCCATTGTGAGCCAAGCGAGGTCCAATCTCTGGCCCAAGATTATAAAAGAGAGGACGTGTCTTGGGAATAGCCTGCCCGCTACTTCCTCTGGGCCTCAAAATTCCAGAGCCACCGCTTGAGTGAGCCACTGCAGTTGCGCCGCCAAGTAGTACCACTCGAAGTCCGGCGACGCCAATCCCCCGTCTGCCCTGGGGCGCATCAGCGTCGCTAGTGCAACTCGCCGTCTGCCCGACCCCCAGATGAACCCAGAGGTTATGGAGCGGAGTCTGTTAAAAACCGACGCAGGGATCCAGATCGGCAGAGTGCGAAACAGATATAGCAACCGAGGAAGTGCCACCATCTTCAATAACGCCACTCGTCCCGCGACCGAAAGCGGCAGCGTCCGCCAGAATCCCATGCATCCCTGCAAGCTCCGAATTGCTCTGTTGATGTTACCCTCTAAGAGGGCTAACGGCGAGTGGTAGATGTGCGTACCCAGATAAGGGAGGCAATGGTATTCCCATCGTAGCTCACCCTCCGGTTGAGAGTCATCCGCCCCCGGCGCCAGGGGGAAAAGGCAAGACTTCCCCCAGTTGACGCACTGTCCTGAGAGGCGGCCAAAATCCGACAGCAATCGCTCGGCCCCACGCAGGGAACCGCCCGTGTCTGCCAGAAACAGCAAACAGTCGTCCGCGTAAAGGGAGATGTAGTGGGTGTCGGCTCCTAGAGGAAGACCTGCATACGCTCGACCCATGCGGGCGTGAGCTGCCAGTGGCTCGATAGTGAGCGCAAATAACAGGGGGGACAGGGAGCATCCCTGTCGGGTTCCTCGACCTACTGCATAAGGGGCAGAGATGGTGGCCCCCGTCCTGACTCGGGCAGTAGCCGCAGCATAGAGCAGGGCGGTCCACTTTACAAAGCGCTCGCCCAGACCAAAGGCCTCCAGCACACGGAGCAGGTACGGCCACTCAACACTGTCAAATGCTTTCTCTATGTCAATCGAGAGGACAGCGGCACCCGAATGAGCAGCGGCATCGCCCCCATGATCCGAAGCAGCCGGCGCACACAGGTGGCGGTGGTGCGCTGGGGAATAAAGCCCGCCTGATCGCAGTGAACCAAGGTGCGCATGTGGGCCAGAAGCCGCGTCGCAAGGATCTTGCTCAGGACCTTATAGTCCGTCGTGAGCATAGAGAGTGGGCGGTAGGCCGTGCGGCAACTCGCATCGCCATCCCGCTTCAGGAGGGGTATCACCAACGCCTCACGAGTGGACGCGGGCAAGATCCCGGTGTCCCAGGCCTCCCGATAGATCATCTGCAATCGCGGGATCAGTACATCCGCGTAGGCCGTATAAAATTCTATCGGTAGCCCATCCGTGCCAGGGGTCTTGCGGCGGGCCATGTGTCGGATGGCCACTCTAATCTCTCCTTCAGAGATATCTCCGCCCAGATGGTTCGCGTGTTCCGGGTCGAGCCGGGGCAGCTGTGCCGCTGACAGGAATTCCTCCAGCTCAACCGGGGTATCCGGCATCCTGCTCCTATACAAGCGCGCATAGTACGCGAGGAATTGATCGTTGATCTCAGATTGCGTGTAGACCATGTGTCCCTCCGGGGTGGCCAGCGCCACAATCGGGGTGCCACGGGTCCCAGGACTGGCCAACCACGCCAGCAGTGAGCCCACCTTGTCACGCTCAGAATGAGCTCGAACAAGGAACTCCTTATAATCAAAGCAGCGCAGCTTTTCCATTGCTAATGTCACTCCCTCCCGCGCGGTCGACACTGCCCCGAGAGCCGCCGGAGTCGCGTGGCTGCGCCGTTCCTCGTCGCGTAAGTGGTCCTCGCTTCGTTCAACCTCTTGCAGGAGGGTCTTACGGACTCCCGCGGTAGCTGATATGCAGACGCCCCGAATTACCGCCTTAAAGGCATCCCACTCCAGCGCCCTGCTGGAAGCCGTGCCCGCATTAGCATCAAAATAGCCCTCCACACCGGCGCGCACATCAGCCTTAAACGCTGGGTCCTCCAGCGCCAACGGATTCAACCGCCATGTCGGGATAGCTTGACGTTGCCTCATCCATTGGACCGCCACTAAACAAGGGTTATGGTCGGATATCGTCCTGGCCAAGTATTCGCTGTGACGAACCAGGCTTTGGGCATCCGGCGAGCAGAGAATGCTGTCAAGACGAACATGCAGATCGTGTGGAGGGGAGTAAAAGGAGAAATCCCTCTCTGTGGGGTGTTGGGTCCGCCATGCATCGACTAGGCCCCAGCTACTTTGCCACTCTCTCCTACTCTTCACTAGTCTGTGAGCTGCCGCCTGCGCCAGTGGTGGGTGAGATCTATCTAATTCCACGTCCAGTACAGAGTTAAAATCCCCCCCTAGTAGGACCGTGCCGGCCAGGGCAGTCGCCAGTTTCCCAGACAATCGCGCAAAGAAGGCAGGTTGTTCCACATTTGGGGCGTAGACGCTGCAAAGTGTCACGTCCCTCCCATCTAAGCGGCCCTGAACAGCCACAAACCTCCCCTCAGGGTCGACCACTGTTACCAAAGGTTGGAAGGGAACCCCTGCCCGTACCCAGATCAAGACCCCCCTCGCAAAGGCCGAGAACACCGTGTAAAACAATTGTCCCCGCCATCTGCTCTGTAGAGCCCGCCCCTCGGTCTGGTCGATGTGGGTTTCCTGCAAGAAGGCAACCTGAATCCCCCTGTGATGTATTCCTATAGGTTCTGTATCGATCCCCCTATTCCTGACCCTGTTCTGGTTAACAAGTTAACTAGCAGCCATCCCATGATGCAGAAACCGTTATCTGATTAAGCCACACTACGGCACAGGAACGTGTTATCTGATTAGGTCATAACGCTTGCCATCTAATTAGACAAGCGATATTCCTCCAGCCCCTGATAAGGCATACGGAGTTCTCAAAACAAATCAAACCTATGACAACCTGGGAAAAACCCTGCGGCCATTGTTTTGATTTCATCGAGAACTTCAGCAATAGAATGTGCTAACGACCAAGTCGTATGACATCCTTGTTGACGTATCTATGTCCATCCTTACGTCAATCTCGGCACCTTACAGGTATAAATATTACCGGTATTGCCTTAAGCAAACACACTCGGTGGTGACGAGATCAGAGCAGCCAGACTTGCCGAAGCCCAGAGCAGAGCAGACCCCGCTGGCGCAGCCCCGCCTTCCTGACGCGCTGAGAACGAGACGCTGCTTTCTCCTGCCGAGAAATCCAGCTCCGGCGCTTCCGGGTAGCCCTCGCAGGCAGCCTGGAATATCGAGACCAGAGACGAGAGATACCATCCCTCATTCATCCTAAATTCCAGGTACAGAACTGAATAACCCCTTGCAGAGAATTCTTGAGTCAGTCACTTGGCAAAACAAACTTAACTTAAACTGCTACTTTCTATTCCCACCGAGGTATTAGGCTTAGGTCAGGTACACCGGAGTAGGCGTAGTTAGAAACACCAGTTGAGTACGATTAGTCAAATGTATATGTGTATGTATCTATTTTATTCATTTTAAACCACCTTATGGCTTAGAAACCATATAAATGTTTTTACAGTATTATTTTATACTTCTGCTTTTATTGTATGCACTTTACTTAACCATAAGTATTGCGATAATATCGATCCATTTCTCTTGTATGAGAAAAGAGACTGATCAATAAATAACATCTTTTATTGAACACGCCCGTCTCTTCCTTTTCTCTACAATCTGGTGAGACTAAGAATGCACGTACTGACTGAGTAAAATAAGTTGTCTTTTGTTTTCACACGACTCTAGAGATACACTCTTGATTAGGGGAGAGCAAAGTTGTCATGTTCTATGGTTGTCAGAAACTAAATCCCTTCTTGTCTATCCAGGGAGGTTCAACTCCTCCTTGCCTATTCGAGAAAGTTTCTAGTGAACTCTGAGCTAGCTGGCAAACCCAAAACTTTAAGTCTAATATCGACAATAGAAGACCTAGTTAACGTCTGGTCTAGGCCTATACTATTGAAGGTATTATTCCAATGCGCAGAGCCTATTGGGATAATAGGAACTACACTACATGGCGCCCAACGTTTGGAAAGGCGATAAAACTAACGCAAGACATTAGAGTAACTCAGTCGTGCTTTTTCACTCAGACCCCTTTTTTCCCATAATACTCCAAAGACGTCTGGAGTGGGTGAAAGGTCATATCCGCCAAACCTCGCAGGAAGAAACTCCTATGTATGGTTCTTGGTTTAGTCAACGTTGAAGGATACACTGTTCCAAAATATTGTGCATCTAATCTTTGTTTCCATAAGAAACCTGATCTGCAAACAAACAAAATAACCTTCCTGACAGTAGAATGTCAGACACTGAAGAAGAAAGAGAGATAGCTAGAGTAGCAGCTGAACTCGTAGCAGCTGATAATACTATGCAAGAAGCAGACCCGGATTTAATACTCATCCCGGTCAACATAAGAAAATCTATAACTTTAAAACTTATAGAAAATGGACTGACACCTAGAGGTGGCACAGTCATATTCGTAATAGAGGCACACGAATATCGGCAGACAGAGGTATTCTATTCATGGATAAACTTTCCAGCAGCAAACGCTGTAACAAAGGTCTTCCACCATTACAAAACAGAGGAACCTCCTGAAGAATACACTCCTTTCGAGGAGGTGGAAGTACCACTTAAATTTCAAGAGCACCTGCTCTTGTTTAATGGCGCCCTAAAACACAACAATCACATCACCAGGCTCGGTCCATTAGGTAGACCAGGAGCAACGTGGCCGGTCCTAGCCGGATACACACCACATCCAGACATCGAAAGAATGTCTGCAGCAGATCTTCTAATACAACTAAAACAATTAATAAAAGTACATAGACAATTAGTCCAATATGTAATGCGGACTTCAACAATCCAACCAGCAATTAAAATTCCACAGATGACCCCTCATCAGGGGAACACAAATAAAATTACACCACAGAACATACAGTCCTGCCTAGGTAAAGTACCAGCTAAAAGGGAACAAATACCATTCTGGTTAGCACAAAAAATCACCCAAATAGAGGCGGTGTTTCCAGACACCACCCCTGTGGATAAACACAGGATTCTGACTATCTGTCTTCCAATGGGAATCGCACCACACGTGGAGGACTGTGACACTTGGGGTACAGTCTTTGCTTCCATCTACACAAAAACGCATGGTGTTCCATCCATTTCGGTAATACCAGATGTGCTAAAACAAATTCAAGACGAATACGGTCCAGAACCCGCTTTAACTCTTGGTATGAAATTACTGAAAGACTTCAAGCAGGTCTCGGCTATATTACTAGCCAATATAAAGGGAGAAGCAGCAAACGTGGCGATCCGCCAAAGGTTAAAAGAAACAGATATAGCAGACCAACCAGCTGAAATTGCCAGAATTATAGAAAAATCCTATGAGGAACTAGGTAGAGATAGTTTAGGTGGAATACCAGTAAAACCCCAACTGATTGAAAGTCCTGAAAAAATATTTATTAAAAATCATCTAAACAGTCAAAAGAAGAACTGGGATGGAAACAAACAATCCAATCCAAAAGAAAAGAGATTCCAGTCCAGAGGAAGGTCTCCTCGGCGGAGAGAAAGATCTCCGGACCAAGGACCCAAGTCTCCCCAAAGTGAGCCCTCTGTGAAAAAATACAACCTTAGAAATAGGGATAATATAAAGAAACCGGATAGATATCAAGATTTTGATACACGTCCCTCTCAATCTTTTCAGACTTCCTCGCAGAAATCGGAAAGAAGAGGACGATCGGAACCCAGGGAAGGGCACGTCAAGTCCAAAGACAAGGAACCTGCTCATCCAAATAAGAAATTACAATTTCCAAAAAAGAAGGTAGCCAGTATTAAAGTAGTTAACAATGCCGAGAATACTGAGGACACAACTGAAAAACGGAGAATGGGCTCAGACAATGCTAGACAGCGCAGCAGAAGTGAGCCTAGCTCGCAAAGTCCTTATGAATCATCTGGAGACAGTGGACACGAATCAATACCTTCAAGTGGAAACTGCAGACACCAGAGTTAGCAAACCTCACAAAATATATGAAATAACTTTACGTATAGTAGGGAATAAGACTAGAAAAATAAGGGGACTATTTTGGGATAATCTCTCCAAGGGCTATGACATCCTTCTAGCTGAAAAAGACTGGCCACCAGAGTTTGTCAGGGACTGCCCTCATGGCGAAGAAATAATTATGCCTGCCTTCTCAAATCATATCCCAATTCATAAAAAATACACACTTGCCAGAAAGTGGGCAGTAGCTCAAGCTCCTGCTTTATATAAAAATCACGTAGGATGGGATGAGGACTCTCCTCCTCACAAAATCCAGTTAAAATCACAACCTACTGCACAAAGACAGTACCCAATTAAGCAAGAAGCTAAAAAACAGGTAAAAGAAATACTACACCAATTAGAATACCAGGGGGTGATTGAAACTTGCACCTCACACATGAACAACCCTTTGTTTCCTGTCTCCAAACCAGACAATTCATATCGTCTAGTTTTGGATTACAGACACCTTAACTCATGTTGCAAAACTTTTGCAGTGCAAAACTCGCATAGTGCAGCGCTAATGAATAACATAGTGAGCAAAAAATACAAAACAACATTAGACATCTCTAATGGATTCTTTTGTCAAAATATAGCACCAGAGAGCAGATATGTGTCTGCGTTCTCAATAAATGGCGCTCAAAAACAATTCTGACGGTTACCCCAAGGGTTCAAGAACAGCCCAGGAGTATTCTCAGCGAGAGTAACAGAATTACTACAAAAATATGATGACGAAGCATTATCTTATGTCGATGACATATACCTAACAGATGATGACTTGGATACTCACTTGAAGAGAGTGAACACCATAATACTTGGGTTCGCAGCAGAGGGTTACAAATTCAACTTTAAAAAATCTAGAATTGCCCATCTAACAGTCCTGTTCTTAGGATATGAATTATCAAGTGAAGGCAAAAGCCTGGCTGACAATTTCCTAGAGAAATGTGCCGTACTCCAAGCACCTAGAACACTAAAAAACCTACAGTCAATTCTAGGCTTCCTAAATTTCGGAAGAACATACATTGCAAATTACGCAGAAAGGGTCAAACCCCTTTATGATCTAATAAAACCAGATTTTAAAAGAACCAATTGGACTCAAACACACACAGAAATTTTGAGATCCTTACAAACAGACATGGTAATTAAAAAAAATTAGAAACACGTGATAACACACGCAATCTTGTGATTCGAGTCATCCCAGGAAGATGCGGATTCACATACCTGACCTCTAACGAGGGAGAAAAGGTACCAATTGCATTCAAATCACACTTGTACACAGAAGCTGAAAAGAAATTCAGCATTAAAGAAAACATTGTTCATGCAGTTCAAACCGCAATAGCTAGAGAAAAAGATAAAGCTGACGGTAGACACATCACATTCAGAACAGCAGAATCAGCCTTTGAGGCATTAACAACACCGTGTAATTTACCAACAACAGCATTGAATCCGGAATGGATACAATGGGTGAATTCAATTACAACGGACAAAGTAAAATACTACTTTGATCCAGAATTAAAAGAATTGAAAAATCTAGAATATGAAAGAACATTCCTTCTGCCAATCGACATTCTGCCCTTACGACAGTACGCTTGTGTAATCTATACAGACGGACATGCTCAATCCTCCGTTTGGGGAGAACAAGCATACAACCCCACATGTGAGATTACAAAAGAAGTGTGGCGCGGAGATAAACTAAGACCTCTATTAACAAAAACACACTCAGTAGAAACCAATTCAGAACAACAGACTGAAATAATAGCATTGAAAATGGCGCTAGATAATGCAGATCGCGAATTCCCGACACTTATAGTGTCCGATTCGTATTACTGCGTCAAATCATATAACAGCGATTTGCAGAAATGGATTCAAAACGGTTACAAAGATGACACAGGTGCAACAATAAAGCAAAAACTGCTTTGGGAACAAATAGTTCTTTTACAGAAAGAACTACCAAAGACTCACGTGACACACTCACTGAGTCATCAGCGTGATGGCGTTCACGTTGCAGGGAATTCATTGGCTAAGACAGCCACAGTGGTAGCAACTAAATCGGCTTCCGTAGCTAGAAAAAAGCGTACAATGAAATACATTGACGGTGAAACAGTGCTGGCGGTAAAAACGTCATCAAAAGGCGACTGCTCAGCGCTACCGATCAACTATCCACTCAATTATACATACATAATCGATGCAAACTCCGTCCCTTTTGCTCGAATCCCTGGAGTGGGGGATAGAGTAATTCCAAACATGGACAGGAGAACTTTGTTAATTGCAGACGCACATATGGGCGAGGGTCTCAGACACCTCAAACTAAAAGATTCTCTGGAAGAACTACAATCAGTGTACTGGTGGCCAGGCATGAGCCTGCAGCATCACATTTTTGTAAAAAAATGCCCGGACTGCAACAGAGATCGCAGTGGCGAGAGAAACGGTATCCTACCGTGGCGTTTCACTCCAGAAAGGATCAGCATTAAAAAGCAAAGCATCCGATTAACATATACAGGCTAGTTTCCACTTATAATGTAGATCCCCAGCACTCGGCTGACGTCTGGACTGTTATACAAAGATTTGCGAGTCTAAATGGCATGTACGCTAGGAGCATGCTACGTTTGACCAATGTTTTCACTTTAGCCCTCAAGCTTGTGGGGAAGCACGGCCAAATGAGCATAGCGATGCGGGATTCTTCTCACTTCCTTCCTGAGGGATACGGGATGGTGTAAAGAAAAAACCAAGGCATAAAGCTATCTATAACAGAAAGGATATTAGGTTCGGGAGCTGGGTGGGTCAAACATCTAATAAGTGTCCAACGTAGTCTAAATAACCTGCCAAGAAATTCTCTGAAGGGATTCAGTCCGTACGAATTATTGTTTGGAACTAGGATGTTAGTCTTAGATCTTGACAGTCAGACTTCAGTGGTAAAGGAAAAAAGCTTTGATATCAAAGATCGTTCGGCTATTTTGCAGGACTTAAACAAAACAAGAAAAGACCTGAGCAACATAAAGTTGAAACAGCAGCCAACAACCACTGAAGAACCACCACCTGTCCCAGCAAGACCTGTCTGGATTCCAAAAGTCGGGGATCTAGTCAGAGAAAAGATCGCGGTAAAGAAGGAATTTGGGCCTTCTTACAGAAAAGCAGTTCCTGTCTTGTCTATCAACGGGACAAGATCAGTTGTACTACCGCCGCTTGCTGGTAAAAAGGAGAACCGAGTTGTATCCATCAACCTGGTAAAACCACAATCATGTGGCCGATAACAAACAGTAGGCCAAGTGGACTCCCGATAAGTAGTAGAACACCAAGATTTGCTACCAATACAGAGGTCCTAACTAAGAGGCTAATCACATTTGAAACGCCTACAGAAGAACAACAAGGACTATGCAACAATGCATTGGAACTTAAACCTCTGAAAACCCAAATAAAAACATTTAGTAGAGACACACCAACCTACAATGAAGTAACAAACGAATATGCAAGAAACAGTAATCCTGAAGCAATTGGAACAATTGACAGAACTGCATCCGGCTACTTCATAAACTTCGATGATTCCTCTGAAGACCTAAGTGAATCAAAAACACAGCCATCAACAAAAACCTTTAAAGATAAAGCTAAAGAACTTTTGAAACAGCTGAAAGAAACATATCTGATTTCTCCATGGATTAAATTTTGGGTGGGCTTTGGTGCATTTATCCTCATACTTTGGCTCATCATGGTACTAACTTTGGGACGTTTCATTGAGGGAAAATATGCTAAAATGGACACAGCAAGTCAGAAAATCAACTTGATCCTCAAGCCACACACATCTTCACACGTCGAGAAAAGAGAACTTTCTTCAGTCAACTTCACAGCCAATCCTATACCGGGTGGGGTAGCATGGGACAATACTGACTACGAAATTTATGGTCCGGTTGAGATCCTGAAATATCCACACCAAATTAAGATCTTGTTGAGTGACTTTGTAAAAACAAGCTCATTTGCTGATGATTGGGACTTTGAAAGTATAAATAATATGATGTCTGACTTAGTGATGTCTGCTAAATTTACCAAACATGATTATTTGCAGGGTTCAACTAATTATGATAGTATGTACTGTTACAACCACTATGGTAACCATTTTCTACATAAATCTGCACAACCTAGAAATGTTTTAAATTATAATCAATGGGAACATTGTGCAACCCCTCCAAAAGGAAGCTCAAGAACCTTTTACGACAAATATTCATACTTTTCAGGGTTCAACACAAGTAATGCTGAAACATTTTATTTCAAATTGTCAAATAAGACAGGGATAAAGACCATGCTAACAAACACGAAATTGATATATTCAGACTCATTTTTTGAACAAATGAATACTTTTGGTTTTGATTATTGGGACAAAAATGTTGAAGTAAAAAGTGTTTGGGGTACAAAAGAATGGCAAGTACAAGGTATAGAATCATTGTTTAGAGCCTGCATGATCCCAGAACAAATTATATTTTTAAATGACACTGTTCAACAAACCACCTGTCTTGGCTTAGCCAAAATCAAAGACTTAAATAAACCGTCTATTCCAAAGCCAACAATGGATAGCAATAGCTCTACAGATGAAGAGATAGACGTAAACTATATATTAAACCAAAACAGAACACATCCTGATTGGAAACAGTGGTTGATCTGGCCCACAGATACTAATAACTGTCAAGACAGATTCCTGAACAAAAAACAGGGGTTCAAATTGACCAGGCCAGACCCTAGATATTCCCAAAGACAACACCCAGGGATAATAACCACCTACAGTGTGGGCAAATTATGCCTTCAATGGCTACAAACTTCCACACTGACAGAAATTAAGCAACACCTAGCTTTACTTACTGATGGTGCTGACTTGCGTGATTTCATTATGGGACCGCGCAAACAGCGTCAAAAACGCTTCATAGCAGCCTCTATATATGCAGCTTACAATGAGGCCTGGAAGGTAACTCAAATTGAGACAGCAGAAAGTATACGAGAAATTGACCGTATTAATTTGGAAAAATCACTTTCTGTAGTGGACAATGGGTTAATGACTCTGTCCTCCAGAATTTTTTCTTTGGACAGCATTGTGTCTTCAGCAATCGACATAATATCGCAAGACTTACTGTTGTTACAACACGGTCAGTCTCAATTGCGTTCTATTGTACAGCTTGGCTGGACGTTACAAAATCTGCGTTCAGGCTATGTGCCTTGGCGTTTAATCAACACAACGTCACTATTCAATATCTTTAACCTTACTGATAAACAAATCAGTATCGCACAGAAGGGGGCTGATTATACAATCCTGAGCATTGAGAAACTCGAGAGATTACCAGTGACAATGTCAGAACGACCTGTCAGTGAATGGATAATACATGGGATAATTAATATTCCAATATCAACCTTCAGGTTTCAATACTGCCAAAAATATATACAGGCTGGCATGTACGAAAAATTGGGAAAAGGGTACATTAAGACAACATGGAACTTGCCCTATTCACATGCATGTGTCAGTAATAAAGGACAGAAAGTGTTTCTTAGTGGCAATAATTGTGCGATGTCACTAAGCGGTACACTTCTGTGTAATGGAATTAGTTTGCATGGAGCCTGTGAAGGGAACTCAAATAACCTTTCATGTCACCAGCTAGGCGCACCTGCAATAGAGATAGAACCATTCCTTAAAAGACTCTATAACGGGAGTTACATTCTAATTGTGGATCGCAGATGTTGTAGTCTTATGCCCGGGACTCCTTATCTCATAACTACGACTGCGAAGGTCATGTGCTGTGGACACTCATTGTTCCCCAGCTCCTTTCCAGACAGGGAGGCAAGGGCATGGCCTAAGTTGAAAATTACTTCTATTCGAATAGATACTTTAAGCAGAATGAAAACAGTGCTTCTTCAGACGCCAACCAGACTCACGTCATCAAAAGAAACGTATGATCTCCTAGTCGCAAGGACGACTGCAGAGATTCACTCATTGTTATCAACTAATTCCCCCATACATTTCGCAGAAATCCTGAATGAAATCTTAAATATTTCTGATACCAGTGGAGTCTCAAAAGTATTTAAGACAGTATTTTCGATGGCATTAACACCATTCAAAGCCATACTGGGTATTTTTCCAGATTTCGTCCATTCGATTTTTGGCGGACTTCCTCTCATTTTAGGACTAATTGCAGGAATCCTATTCTTGGTCCTGATATTTCGTTATGGCAAACCATGTCACAGACAAAACACCTGCGACAAGGGAAGAAACAATCCGAGCCATTGGATACCGGGACCGGATATCAAAAATCCTGGGACTATCCCGGCTTAGAGACCTGAACATGACATGGTTTCTTTCATTTCGACCAATGTGGCATCGATGTGTTTTACCTGTATTAAGGTGCCTGCTGTGCGGAGAAGAATGCGTGTTGGACACCTGTCTGACGCTACAATCGGATGCGCCTATGGATGCAGAAACATTGTTGGGTCCGATAAAGGCTCATGCTTTGTGCTGCCCTCAACGGCTACCAATCCTGATGACGGCATTCGTGGAAACTTCACCACTACGATTAAGGGGTAGTGGAGTTCAAGATGAAAGCAGCATCGATCAGATACGACCTTCTGTCACAATACTAATCTAAACGTCAATGGAGACAATCATGCGCACGAATGCATGGTTACACCTTTTTCCGAGTTAGTGGAACTCTCCCAGGAAGCTGTTGACAGCTTTTTCGACAGTCTAAATGATATGATGTTCTCACCAGAGCAGAAATAGAGACTTTTGAGCAAGCTAGCACACGGCGTTCCAAACACCCTGAATTTGGCCTTCAACTTAATAGCAAAATAACATGAACAATTTTCCCTCCAGTTCACGGACAGCGATTTTTTCAGCAGCCCCAAAATATTTTGTACGATTTTTCGGGACACTTATCTTCTGCTTAAAGTAAGAACTATTCTTAGAGAACTAACATTTCTATTTTTAGAAACTTTATAGACATTAGCTGCCCGCTGGTATGTTCATAATTATTTTTATTCTGTGATGAAATGGTCTCGAACCTTTTTCTTCTGTATTAAGAGCCATTTCATGTGTAAATTCTCATATACCAATTAGCAATAATGTATACATATGCGTGATTACTTTAGCATTATTCTACAGCTTGAGTGAATATAGTACATGTGAATATTTTTTTCCGTATATTACATTATTCGAAATGCATTATATGTATTTTGGGGTGGTAAGGTATACACGATACTCTACAGTATGTTTTACTATGCCTAGATTCGTAAACATGCCCATAGTTAGAGTGGAGTGGGTGTGATGTATTCCTATAGGTTCTGTATCGATCCCCCTATTCCTGACCCTGTTCTGGTTAACAAGTTAACTAGCAGCCATCCCATGATGCAGAAACCGTTATCTGATTAAGCCACACTACGGCACAGGAACGTGTTATCTGATTAGGTCATAACGCTTGCCATCTAATTAGACAAGCGATATTCCTCCAGCCCCTGATAAGGCATACGGAGTTCTCAAAACAAATCAAACCTATGACAACCTGGGAAAAACCCTGCGGCCATTGTTTTGATTTCATCGAGAACTTCAGCAAAAGAATGTGCTAACGACCAAGTCGTATGACATCCTTATTGACGTATCTATGTCCATCCTTACGTCAATCTCGGCACCTTACAGGTATAAATATTACCGGTATTGCCTTAAGCAAACACACGCGGTGGTGACGAGATCGGAGCAGCCAGACTTGCCGAAGCCCAGAGCAGAGCAGACCCCGCTGGCGCAGCCCCGCCTTCCTGACGCGCTGAGAACGAGACGCTGCTTTCTCCTGCCGAGAAATCCAGCTCCGGCGCTTCCGGGTAGCCCTCGCAGGCAGCCTGGAATATCGAGACCAGAGACGAGAGATACCATCCCTCATTCATCCTAAATTCCAGGTACAGAACTGAATAACCCCTTGCAGAGAATTCTTGAGTCAGTCACTTGGCAAAACAAACTTAACTTAAACTGCTACTTTCTATTCCCGCCCACGTATTAGGCTTAGGTCAGGTACACCGGAGTAGGCGTAGTTAGAAACACCAGTTGAGTACGATTAGTCAAATGTATATGTGTATGTATCTATTTTATTCATTTTAAACCACCTTATGGCTTAGAAACCATATAAATGTTTTTACAGTATTATTTTATACTTCTGCTTTTATTGTATGCACTTTACTTAACCATAAGTATTGCGATAATATCGATCCATTTCTCTTGTATGAGAAAAGAGACTGATCAATAAATAACATCTTTTATTGAACACGCCGTCTCTTCCTTTTCTCTACAATCTGGTGAGACTAAGAATGCACGTACTGACTGAGTAAAATAAGTTGTCTTTTGTTTTCACACGACTCTAGAGATACACTCTTGATTAGGGGAGAGCAAAGTTGTCATGTTCTATGGTTGTCAGAAACTAAATCCCTTCTTGTCTATCCAGGGAGGTTCAACTCCTCCTTGCCTATTCGAGAAAGTTTCTAGTGAACTCTGAGCTAGCTGGCAAACCCAAAACTTTAAGTCTAATATCGACAATAGAAGACCTAGTTAACGTCTGGTCTAGGCCTATACTATTGAAGGTATTATTCCAATGCGCAGAGCCTATTGGGATAATAGGAACTACACTACACCCCTGCGGACAAGATAGGCATGGACTTTATGACGCTTCAGCATGGAATTCAATCCCCTCACATTCCAGGTCACACACTTCAGCTCAGGAACAGTCCCCATTCACAGCAACAAGTACAGTTCCGAATACAGAAAGAATCGTACGCACACTGACCACGCCCCAAAACCAGAACCCTAATACCACCCAACAGTCCCGCTTCCCACTCCTCCCCAGAATAGGCCCCAAACAGTAGAAACCCATCCAAATGCCTAAATCCCAAAAGGAACAGTCCCTGGTAACTACCAGATTCTCACAATAGGTGTGAGATAGGGGGGGTGGCTCGTCGCTATTTCCAATGGACCGCAAGCAACACATATCCCCCAATCAGCTCTCCCCATCGTGCCCAGGGCACCCTGCATCCCCACCCCATCTAAGGCAGGAACCACAGAATAAGGTAGTCGCCCAACACCAGTTCCTCGCCTACTCGGATGACATGTCCTCGCCCCAAACCCAGACCAGGGATACAGCAGTTTATACAATACCACTTCAGGGGGCATTAGGATCATTCGTCCAGCAAGTCATCAGCAGTTCCAGGAGTGACATTGGGCAGCACAGGGCCCCCCGTTCCCGACTCTTCTGATGCCGCCTCATCGGTGCCCCCTCGGGAGCCCGATTCCACTGCAGATAAAGAACCCACTGTCTTGGAGATGGTAGAGACCGCCCGGAGGGCATCCCTGCGCTCCAGCTCAGTCTGTGAGACAGAGGGTGTCTGAGCGTTCGGCGGTCGTCTCTTGGGCCTCCTGTTCCGTCTAGGTTTCAGTGTCTCCCTCCACTGCTCCCCTGTCATCCGATGTGCATCCACGCCGGTCCTGTACAACTCCAGCCAGTCCCACACTGCGTCGGGAGAATCGTAGAAGGAAGTTTGACCATCCAACATGATCCGCATGCGGGCCGGGAATATGAGAGAGTAGCGGATACCCTCCTCTCGAAGAGCCTTCTTGACCGCCAGAAAGGTAGACCGCTGTCTCTGCACCTCCAAGGAATAGTCTGGATAAATGGAAACCTGGGCGTTGTCCACCTTGTAGGGCCCCAGTGCTCGTGCCTTTTGCAGGATGAGATCGCGATCCCTGTAGTGCAGCAGGCGTGCCACCACCGGTCGGGGAGGCCGGCCCTCGGCTGGGGGCCGGGCCGGTACTCGGGGAGCACGTTCCAGAGTGTAGAACGGCGACAAACCCTCTGGTACCACCAAGTCGCGTAGCCACGACTCTAGATAGCCCAGCATGTCCGCCCCTTCAATCTTTTCAGGCAGGCCCACCACGCGTACATTATTGCGGCGGTTGCGTCCTTCAGCATCCTCTGCCCTCTGTTCCAGCAGTCGGACCCTTTGCTGCAGTTCCCCCATCAAGGCCTCCGTCGCTTTAGCTGTGGGTTCCAGGGCGTCCATCCGGACCTCGGCCTGCTTGACCCGGTCCGCCAATTTGCTGTGGTCCGCTCGTAGAAGGCCCAGATTCGGGGATACCTGACCGATGTCACGCTGCAAAGCCTCCCTGGTGTCGGTGATGGCCTTCAAGATCTGCTCCAGTTGGCCCTGCGGTAGGCCTGTCGCCGAACCAGTGTCCGAAGTGGAGGCCTGGTCGCTCGCAGTCCCCCCAGCAGCGCCCGGGGGAGGTTTTGGGCGCTTCCCCATGGAGGCGTCCGGTCTCGCCTCTCCCTGATACTGGGATTGGTGCTGTCCCCCAGGTAGGTCTGTGCAGTATGCACGCTGCGCCGGTTGTCCAGCACTGACAAGGCCGCAAGTTCAGGGGGACGCTCCTCACGCCACACACGCGCCGGCTCCACGGGTTCCCAAGGCCAGCGGCCCTCCACCAGCGCCAGGCCAATGCGCTTCTTAGCCCAGGGCAGCAGCCACGGGGAGCCCCCCCAGGCGAGCCGCCCCTCCAAGGACAGTAGTGACGTGCCCGGCAGGCGGAAGGTAACGTGGCCACCACCGTTCAGCGTCGGGGGCGGGTAGTTGAAGTTCCAGCCACGAGGGGGCCGGGGAGCAGCACGCCCGCTGATGGCCGCTCTTGGGGTGCGGGCCCCGTCACGTCCGTGGGCTCCCAAAGCGAGCCCCAGCACCCCTCGCCAGGTGCAGCCAGCAGGGCCCCAAAAGATCAGGCCGCCTCGGGGGTCCGCAGCGCCGTCCGGCCAAGCCTCTCTGTGGTGACAGGGCCCCCCGGCCTCAGGCAGCAATTGTCCAGCGCAGGCCGAGCACCCCTCGGGAAGGTAGTGCAGGATCGGGCTCTCCCCGATCCCGCGTCCCGCGTTTAGTGTCCGGTAGGCCCTCGGAGCCTTAGGATGCCTCCAGCCCCCTCACCTCCAGTCCTTGCTGCTTCGGCCTCTCCAGAGCACCGCTATCCGACAGCCCAGGCTCCGCCACTGCCACAGCTCGCAAGTTCGGGGCTCCGTCCTTCTCATCGGCCGGCGGCCGGCCGGCCCCCACCTCAGACCGGCCTCTTGACAAATCGAGGCCGGGGATGCGGCCGAACACCCAGGCCGCCGAAAATGGCCGGCGCCGCCCGTGATGTCCTAGGCGCAGCGCGGCCCCACACAGGCGCTGGGTCAACTCCGCCACCGCCGTTCAGGCCACCCTGCTCGCGGGAGTAGATGCGGGCAGTCACAGGGCCCCAGGGTCACCAGGATGAATTACGACAGGATAACTAGGGGAGGCCGCCACGGAGCTCAGCGCTCACCCGTCCATTTTCCTCGGCAGCCAAGCCACGCCCCCCCACAGTCGCACATCTTATTAAGGTAAGAACTTCTTCATGAGGAATTTTTTCAGTTCCAGTTTGAAAGCAACCTTGGAAGAGGTTCTATGAATTTCCGGTGGAAAAGAGTTCCACATTTTTGGTGCAGCTCTCTTTTTGCGGAAGATCTGAGGTTTCAAGAGGAGGGAATGAGCACTCCTAGACGGTCTACCCCCTACGGATAGTTATAGCTTTTGCGTTAGGTAGTTGGGGGTTTTGAAGTGGAGAGCTTTGTGCGATAGGCAGGCAATCTTTAGTTGAATTCTAGATTTATAGGGCAGCCAGTTTAGAGAGTTTAAGACCGGGGAGATATGGGCATTTCGCTTGGTGCCCGTAACCAATCTAGCCGCCGCATTCAATGATGCCTTTAGAGGGGCCAAAGTATATTTGGGGAGGCCACAAAGCGAAGCACTGCCATAGTCAAGCCTCTGCAAAACAAGTGCTTAGACCACTTGCTTGAAATCTGCTTGAGGTAGGAAAGGTTTGAGATTCCTGAGTGTCCTCAGAAGGTGGTTAGCTCCCTTGCACACATTGCTAATACGAGTCTTCATATTCAGATGCTTGTCCAGGGTGATTCCTAGAGATTTAGCCAAGTCAATAATGCAGGGGGAGCAGTTGAAGGCGGTGAGTTGGTTCATCCAGAGATCGATTTTAGGAGTGTGCTTCGGAGGAGAAATGAGGAGGAATTCTGTTTTGGAGGTGTTTAGCAGGAGGTGGTTCGAAGTTAACCAGTTTTGAGTAGTCAGTGGGGTGGAGTTGAGTGAGGTGATGTTATCCGGAGAGGAGATTTTCAGATAGATTTGGGAGTCGTCTGCATACACATGGAAGCGAATGCCCATGGATTTGAATACATTAGCTAATGGTTCCAGGAACAAAATGAAGAGAATGGGAGATAAAGAGGACCCTTGGGGAACCCCCATGGTGACTGGGGATGGTTGGGAGAGTGAGTGGTTCGCCTTAACTCTGTGGGACCTGTGCTGGAGGAAGGACAAGAACCAATGCAGCACCTGACCAGAGAGGCCAATCCTATGCTCCAGAATGACTAGGAGGTTGTCATGATTGACAGTGTCAAATGCGGAGGAAAGGTCAAGTAGGATAAGGAGGCAGGATTCATTTTGATCAAGCATTATTAAAATGTCATCCATCACTTGAGTGAGAGCCGATTCAGTGATGTGCCCACTACGAAAGCCAGATTGGTGTTGGTCCAGGAGATGGAAATTTTCGATGTGCGCACATAGTTGTTACTGGACGCATTTTTCAAGGAGTTTGGCTAGTGTGGGGATGCTGGAGATAGGGCGGAAGGTGTTAAAATCTGCACTGTCTGCTGTAGTTTTTTTAATATAGGTGTTACCTGAGCCACTTTAAGCCATTCTGGGATCGTGCCTTTTGACAAGGATGCATTGACGATCTTTGTCCATAGGGGAGAGATGGCATCCTTAATTACTTTGAAGATGGTGGGTGGTAACGGGTCACTGAAGTGATTAGATGGGTTGATACTCCGAAGAACCTTTTTGTAATCACTTTCATTGAGGGGGGTAAAGCTGTCCCAGGAAGCATTGTTCGTGAAACCCCAGCTACTTGGTTCAATATTGTCTAGTAATGCCAGGGGGAGTGCAGGTCCATTGGGTAGCAATGGAGCCCTCCTGGTTTCTAGATCAATGTTAATGAGTCTAGTTTTCTAAGTACAAAAAGCAGCTAGATCATCACATGAGGTAGGGCTGACTTCCGAAACTGATCGGTTAGGGGCTTCCACCAATTGTTGTTTAACCAGTTCAAACAGTTTCTTGGGGCGATTTGTCGCTTGGTTAAGTTGGGATCCGAAATATTCAGCTTTAGCTGTCTTGATTTGTTTGTTATAAGAGCTTCTTGCTGATCTAAGGATTTTTAGCTGGTCCGCAGATGGAGTGGATCTCCAGGGACATTCGATGGCCCTTAGATTGTGACGTTCGAGTTTAGGTTGCCGTTGAACCAAGGTTTGGATATTTTTGTAGGTGTATTTTTTTGTTGGAGAGGAGCCATAGAATCTATGATGCTAGAAATAGAGTTGTAGAAGTCTGTGAGTGCATGGACTTCGTGCATTTCCACTTGGGAAGAGAGGGCACATTTACAGCGGGTTGCTAGGTCAACTGTATTGATATCTCTGAGTTCACTTTTCCAAATCTTTGGTTTAGTTGTTTGAGCATTACTCAGAGACACCTCAGAGTTGATATGGAAGGAAATGATGTGATTGTCCGACCAATCGCAGGGTATGATGGAGTCCAATGTGATGGTGTGTCCTTTGGAGATGATGAGGTCTAGTGTTCCCCCTTCAATATGGGTAGGCTGGTCACAATGTTGAACCAATTTGTGATCATTCAAGAAAGAATTGAGGCATGAAACTGCTTGGTCATTAGGGTTCGATCAGTGAAGGTTAAAGTCCCCAAGGTAGATGTGGGACTGCACTGAATCCACATTGGCAGAGATGATTTCCATTTATTGTTCAATGAAGGGGAGGTTGTCCCCTGGGGGGTGATAGAATGTGTGTACTTTGAAACCAGATGATTGTTACTAGAAATGTTGAGACAAAGCTATTCACAAGTTACTGGCAAAGAGGACTCTGAGAGGGAGACCGAGAGCGTGCTCCGATGTATACAAGCTAGGCCACCTCCCAGCTTCTTAACTCTGTCTAGATGAATTATGTCATGGGTGGGGGGCACCAAGAGGTCCAAAATAGGAGTGGACGAGGGGTTGAGCCACGTTTCTGTGAAGATAATGATATCTATCTCATTATGTTGTATGAGGTCGAAGATATTGGAGGCGTGTTTGTTGGCAGACCTACAATTGAGTAGTATGCATTTGAGTGGAGCCGGATTATGGAGGGGGGAGGAATCTGAATGATGTTCACTCTCATGAGGTAGACGCTGTTTATGACTTTGAGGTTGTGGTAGGGTTCTCTGTTTGGGTTAGAATGAATGGTTTGAATTATTCCCTTTGGAATCATGTTGATGTCTATGCTGGACGAATAAGACGTGAGAAGGCTGTCAATTTCGTTGGGTGCGAGACAGGTCAACGAGCTTCTTGGGTGAGAGGCTGCGTTAGGTAGGGGTACAGTTTTGGAGATAGTGGGGGAAGAGGGTTGGTCACGGTGAGCTGTGTCACTGGCGCTGGCTGGGGCTCTGGGCAGGTTCGGACGAGGGAGGAGGGGGCTTAACAAGGGGAGATATTCAAGTGAGAGGGCTTTCAAACCGTGGAGTTTGAGGGAGAGAAGGTGCAGCTGGAGGGAGATATCGTCCAAGCGTGCCAACAAGTCTGGCTTCTTGGGAAAGGGGAGGAAGTTGAGTGAGGAGATCTGGAGAGGGGGAAGGGTGTCGATGAGTGTTAGAGGGGTCCGAGGCGGCAATGGGAGATTCCAGAGGAGGGGGTTGGTCACTGAGTATTAGCGGGGTTCCAGGAAGCATTGACAAGGAGGTTGGTAGAGGTGATAGAGTTAATGGCCGCAAAATATGTGGTTGGAATAGTTCAGAACCCATCAGGGGCAAGGGAAGGATGGTGGGTGATGAGGGAGGTAAATCTGAGGAAGAAATGGGAGCATCACTTTGGAGTGTCCTTGAGGTGACTAGTGCTAGATCGTGTCGCACTGGGGTTGAATTGTTAGCTACAGAGCTTTTGATCTTCACAAAGAGTTTGTTGAACTGCTCTAGGTTTCCATTGGAAGCTTAAATCAGAACGATCCCATTGTTGTAGATAGTAATGGTGAGATCTACTCTGTGGATAAGAGAGGAAGTAATAGAAAGACTAAATCCATGTTTTTTTTTTTATCTGTTTGCACTGGAAAAATTATATGAGAGTTTTTCTCCATTGGGCTCTTCTATTCGTGAAGAAGATTAGGTTATACATGATGTTGCCATTGGACATACAGAAATATGTATCTGATATAAGTGTTTCCTGGTTTCTTTTGAATAAGTTGTGTTTGAACTTTTTTGATGCATTCTTAGTGAGGTTAGGGGGATAAGTGATCTTAAAGGCACTGAGGCCCGCTTGTGAGAGGACAGATGGTAGAGGCAGCCCATGGGAAGGGAAATTACTTTGTCTCTCTGGGAAATAGATATGCTGATGAAGTTGCACGTTTTTGCGCTGAACAAGGATGTATTTTTACTGGAGATTATACAGGATAGAGCCCAGAAAGAACCGAGCTCAGCATGATGTTGGCCATGGCAGACACCTGGGATGAGCTCAAGCGTGTGCAGGGAGAGGTTTCAGAAGAAGAAAAAGCAGTGTAGATTAGAGCAGGATGTGAGAAAGAAGATGAAGGGATTTGGGTTTCAAGTGATGGTCAAGAAGTATTACCAGATGATCTAATAAGTCCTATGGCAAGACAGATTCATGGAGCAGTGCACCTTGGAAGGGATACTATGGTGCGAGTGTTCAGATGTAGTATAATCCACGGTTTGTGCGTTTGCTGAAGCAGTGTGCCACAGGTGTGTTACATGTCAGCAAATGAATGCTGGAGAGAAGACTGTGGTTGCATTGAGTCATATTGGAAGGTCTGGAGGGCCTTTCAACAGAATACAGCTTGATTTTATTGAGATGCCTAGGTGCAATGGTTTGAGGTACGTTCTGGTTGTGGTGTGTGTTTTTTCTCGATGGTTGGAAGCATATCCAACAAGAAGGTGTGATAGCCTCACTGTAGCAAAGTTGTTGCTTAGGGAACTGATTCGGCTCTTCAGTTTTCCAACTTCATTGGAGTCGGATAGAGAAACACACTTCCACAGTGAAATCATGAAGTCACTTTGTGCTGCCTTAAAAGTTGATCAAGGACTGCATTGTAGCTATCGACCAGAGGCTTCTGGTATCGTGGAACAGATTAATGGGACTTTGAAGATGAGGATGGCAAAAGTGTGTTTGTCTACATCTTTGAAATGGCCAGATGGATTGTCACTGGTGTTGAGTGTTTGTAGTACCCCCGATAGAAGAACTGGCCTTTCACCCCACGAGATTTTGATGGGGGGGGCTACGTGGTTACCAGCAGTGCCATCCACAGCCTTGATAAACATCACAGATGATTTGATCCTTGACTATTGCAAAGAACTGGCTGACGTGGCCTGTTCTGCGCCTCACCAGGTGGAAACTGCAACTGCCCCGACCTCGAGGGACCTCTGCAATGACCTTTGTACGGATAATTGAGTGCTAGTTCGCAAGCACTTGAGAAAGAGTTGCCTTGATGCCCATAGGAGATGCCCTTACCAAGTGATTTTGGTGACGAATACAGCAGTGAAGTGCGGAGGCTTGCCGAAATGGATACATGCCTCCCATACTCACAGAGTTTCAGAACCCCTGGAAGAAATAGCTCCTCTCGTAGAAGAAAATCCAGCTGTGGCAGCAAGGCCACTCAAGAGAACAAGCCAAGCTGTGGGGGTTTCTAATGAAGCTGGTCCACCAGAACAAGCTGAGGGGGGTCACGCTACACAAGAATCAGGTATTGACTCTGAGGGGAAGGTAACGTTGCGAATGGTATAGAGTCAGACTCCGCTGAAGTAACTGGTGTGTAAAGTGGTCGGGCAGAGGAGAAAAGCTGACACTGCAGAGGAATCGTGGCCTGGGAGACAAAGAAGGCTAAATCTGGGACTAGCTCCTGAGAGAGATCTTGTTCCTGTGTCGGAGACATCAGAATCAGAACTGAGGGAAGTAGAGCAAGCTCAGGAAGGTTCAAGGAGGTTGAGGAGAGTAAGAGTGCCTTGCCAAAGATACGCTGCCCCGGAGTGGACTTATGTGGTTGCTGATGCCGGAAGTGGTGGGGACCAGGAGACAGGTCTTCACAAGTGATCAGCAGAACGCCCAAGCTGAAAATAGATGTGGGATTGATAGTTCCTGGACTGGAAATCGAAGGAGTGCTGACGATAACTGTTCCGAGACCTTCGATATTGAGCAGAGTGCGGACTCTGATCCTTCAGGAATTGTCCTTTCTGACTTTTGGATACCAGCCACCAGCTCAGGAGATCGCAGCTGTTCGCCTTGAGATTTTGCAGCGTGTGCTGACTGAAATTGGTTCTGAGCGTATAAGAGACTGTGAGTGAACTGTAAATAAATGTTTCAAAGAAGATAGCCTAGGTCCGAGTGGAAGAAGAATAAATTTAGGGTTTTCCGTAGAAGAAGAAAGAGGGTTATGAAAGTCTCCTTGAACTGTGTAAATAAAATCAGAAGAAACAAACTGTGAAAGAACTTCCAGTTCTTCAATGAACTGTGTTTGGACAGCAACCCGAGGTGAAGAAAAGAGACTTTTAGTGTATCTTCTTGCTGAAATAAACCGACAAGCTAAGGATGGATTCTGGAAATTGGAACCGTAGGTCTAAGTGTGTGATAGGGACACTCATTGTAGGGGTGATAGTCGTAATAGCAGTAGTTATATTTGTATCTGTAACAATTTCACCCGATGCAGAAGTTGGGGAGGTAGGAGTACAAGGGACATCCACACCTATGACTTCGAGCACAAAAGAGGGTATCGTAGGAGCTGTAAAGGCTATGCTAGATCAGACTGGCTGTATGTTGCATGTAGATTTGTCTAGATCTGATGCATATGCAAAGCTGCGATAGGAGTACTTGAACACAATGGATGTGAGATATTGTTGTGTGTGGAATCAGTTGCCTGAGTCTGTGGAGGAAGGAATTCAATATCATCATCATCTCCATTTAACGTATGGTATTACACATAGTTTATTGATACGGTCTTTGTGGGAGAGAGTGTATGATGTGATCATACTTTCACCATTGAGGCTACAACGAAGAGGTTTTGGCAAGATGCAGTATAAGTGGTGCCAAATGTGTATTTTGTGCGGGGAAAAATGCCTATGTGCGGTTGCCACTAAACTGGTATGGTACGTGCTATATAGCAGTGGTTTTTCCGAAAATGTATCATGTAGAGGACTTAGGATCTTTGGATAGTGGATTATATTCTAGAAGGAAGCGAGGTGCAAGTTCAGAAGAGATTGTGGGGGACATTTTTGGAGCATTGATACCAAATGTGGGAGTAGTGCTGATTGATATTAAGATTAGAAAATTGTCGACTATAGTGGACAAGTTGTCAGCAAACACAGCTCAGTCATTGTTGCTTGTAGATGGAGAGATGGTGTCGATAAGAGCTATGGTGATACAAAACCGTCTTGCTTTGAACATTTTATTAGCAAAAGAGGGCGGAGTCAGTAAAATGTTGAAAGTCCAACAGTGCTGTACTTATATACCTGACCACAGTAAAGATATGAAGAAGTATATAAGTAACATCACTGAAATTCACCATGAGGTGCATGATTTGGCCACAGAACGAATTTAGGACAAGGCTGGAAAAGGATTTGGTAAGGTAGAAAGTTGTTTTTCTTCCCTTGGAAAGGGAATCCTTGGTTACATTTTGAATCATAGTGGTGGTTTGTGTGATTATATTGCGGGGATTATTTAGAATTTACAAGTGGCATAAGGCAAACCGAGTTGAGAGGTCACTTAGAGAGCAAGAGAGATGGATGGAGAGACTGCAGGACAGTCATTATGAGAATATCAAAAGCCTGGAGAGGTTCAGACAAGGAAGAGTGGCTACGAGTTCTGTTTTGGTTGGTTCTTTCTCCAGGGAGTGTGATTTGGTGTGGAGGGGGGAACTGATGGAGCGCGATGGTGCTCTAAAATTGTAAGAGTGCATCATAATCATGGATAGTCCACACCCGCATATATTTTTGGGTTCTATTAACGTTGATCATTAAAATTAAGTCGTAATAATAATAAAATGTGCAAGTGAATGAATTGAAACGTATTTTGTGTTATGCAAAGGAAATGAAATGGCGTTTATATTTGAAACTGTAACCTCTAGTATATTGCATTTGCCTAATGAAAAGCTTATGTTAATGTAATTCATTTTGAACTAAATGTGCACCATGATGAAGATCGCACGTGGAAATGACAAGTTGTGTTTAATTTGTAAAAATGTAGATGTTTACAAAGCAAGGCTTTATTAACATGTGTGTATACTTTGATGTGTAAAGGCCTAAATGAAATGTTCATGTTGTGTATATGACAAGGCCTATTCGTTTATTCTTATGTTGAGTAAATTGTGTAGACCTGAAAATGTAATTTCCCTGGTAAGCTCTCACACTTACAGGTAGTCAGCGAATTTCATGTGCATGCAAGGATGTTCTGTTCTCACGTTTCAATTGCAGGTGGAAGAAGCTGCCTTTGTTAGTTAGAACTAACGCCTTTCGTTTTAGGAAATAGGCATGGAGGAGAAGAGTTACTTTGTAAACAGAAGGTCGATAATTGGGAGCCAGTGTTCTTTCTCGCTGAGGAGGCCTGGGAAGCAAGGTCATCGGACTGCACTTGGAGAACGTGAGGAAGACGGTGGAAAACTACCTAGGAGAGGTGCCCATTAAAATGAGGTGATCTATGGGCGTGTTTTACATCTTTGCATTTTGTATTAGGGAAAGTGTCCCGAGGGAGGAGAGTCAGAAGGAGACAGGTTGAGTTAGGAGAAGGGGTTAGGAGATCCATCTGAAAAGAGCATCTTAGAACGAGCTCTGTAGCTTTGGCTACCTGACTTACATCATGAATGTGCTTCTTAGGAAGACTTCATGAGCTGACATCTTTAACTGACTTTGTCTGGGAATGCTAAGTAGAGATGTCACTTTAGAGATAGAGTAGGGATAGCCTTATGATCTTACTTTTCAGCCACAGATGAAGCCTGACTTAAATATTGGAGCCGTCCTTGCTTGCGTCTTGTTTTTGGAACTTTTTATTCTCTTTATGATTCATCGGATTAGGCTCATTCATAGATATGGTTTTGTATTAGTTTCCATGTATTTTTACAATCTCGTCTTGAGGTGCTTGTATATTCAGTTGTTTTTGGCATTGTAATAAACCCACTAAACTGGAGTTCGAAGTCTGTGATCTTTTGAGCCATAGTTATTACAGACTGTTAAATTGACTACAATGAATCTTTCTCCCCTTTACACTTCTCAGCAGGTAGAAAAGATGCATCGACCTGGGGTTCCTTGATAAGTTTTGATAGTGGAACCCGGCCTTATCACTGTGACTAGAGTATTTTAGCCACAGTGGTATGTGCATCAAAAGGTTAGCCCAGGGCCCCAGCCATACTCTTTATGTTTCTCTTATTAGGACCATCTCCTTCCTGAGACGTGCCCAGGCCCCTTCCTTGTCATTGAATCAAATAGCAACCTTTGAAGTGTACAGCAGAGGCCTAGTTGTCTCCTCCCCAGCGTGTGTTCCACCCAGCTTATAGGAATTCATCAATCCACAAATCTGTGTTGGGGTATCTCTTTATCTCAATCCCATGCTTCACCATGCAGTCCTTTGGTCTCCCAAAATGGAACCCAGGACCCTCCACGTAGTGTACAATTCACACACACACTTATACATCCACTGCATGTGGACAGCATACAAGCACCGCATAGTACTGTATCCTCTATGCACTGTACCATTCAGAGGCACACATACATCCAGCACTTCCATTCAACATGTATGCCCTGCCCAGTGCTGTATCCTTTATTTATTGTACTGCTTGTATGCACACATACACCCATTACTTGCACTTTCATAAATGTACTACATCCTTCATAGATTGTACCAAATAACCGACTAACCTATCCACCACTCAAATTACTTTCATATTTCACTATACTAATTCAACACTAATCCTTTATGGGTTCCGGAGTAGCATGCTACTTGCCGGAAAAGCGTTTTGACGCCTCATCAGGGGTAGTAAGCGCTATATAAATGCAATTACAATACCACTCACAGGTGCACATACACCCAGCATATGCATGCACTGTACAGCGCTACATTATTCAGATACTGAGCCACTCTCAGACTATGCAACTCCAGCACATGCATACACCATGCACAAACTAATCAGTACTGCATTGTCCCTGTGTGTTACTCTCCCCAAGCACAGATACACCCTGCACAGATATAACACTTCTGTGCTGTGCAGCACTTCTGTTGTAGCCAAGGGTGAGTTAAGTACACAGCAGCGGAACTTTAAAAAGTGAGTGAGCCTGTAGGCCTCACTTCAGCGACACAGGTTAAAAGGAACCTGTTCACTCCTAAAGATTGCTACACAGTATGCTGCCACCACCGCGCTTGTGCTACTTAACTCTTTGTGAAGACAGTAACCTTCCACCACTATGAGGGAAGCATTTTGGGCACCCCTCTCGGTCCAACAAGACTATAATTCATGAGACAAGCTTAGGTCATGGCGCATACGCATTTGATCCGTGTACCCCTATGACAACAAAAAAAAAAAGCATTAGGTATCCAGATATCAGTACAATTCAGGCTCTCAGGGCAGGGCGTATGGCCATTACCATGCAGAGGACTTTATGTCCCAAAAGCATCATTATGACAGATGCAAGTCAAAGAGGTTTAGGGGCAGTTTTGCTTAAAAAGCGGAATGGTAGGGAGGAAGTAGTCGCTTTTGCTTCCAGGAATTCGAGAGGTGCTGAAACCTCATATTCGTCATAGAAAGGGAAGCATTAGTTTGCTGGTGGGGTACTCATTTCACAACTTATCTGTGGGGTACTAATTATAGAGTTTGGGTTGATCATAAGTATTCCATTGACCCCTTTACTGCAAAGGGGCAGAAAGAGCCACCCCCACCCTGAGATTAGCCAGGTGGCAATATAGGCTACAAGAGTACGATTACAAAATTGAGTGTGTTCTTGGTGCCAAAAACTTATTGGCAGATGTCTTTCTCGCCTTCCCATTAATCTGCATGATGCTGATGAAGATGTTTTTGATGACTTAGTGTCTGTGTGTAATGTAGACAGTCACTCTGAAGGAGCTTTGCCTAGGCAGAAACGGGTTGCAGCTTTAGGTCAGGATGAGGATCTAGTATAGCTCAGAGATTGCATAGTGCGAGGGTGGCCCTATTGTGAACTTGAGTGTCTATCACGGTATAAACATGTATCTGATAAGCTGTCCATGATCAACGATCTTTTCTCTCCTGATTTGTTGGTTGTTCCCACTGGCATGAGAAGTAAGATTTTGGCTTTAGCCTATGAAGCGTACATTGGCATGTGTGTCATGAAGAAGAGATTACAGGATACTTTTTGTTGGCAGGATTAGACAAATGGGTTGAGCATTCTGTGTGAGATTGCATGCCATGTGCTGATAGTGACAAGACCCACGTCACTGTTTCCAGTCCTATCGAGGTAATACTTGTTCCAAATAAAAGTTGGAGTATGTTGCACATGGATATCATTTGAGCTGCTGTGGTGTCTGGGGGTATTCTAATGTATGAAATTGGGGTGATGGAATTTTATAGTTAATGGTCGTAGTTTAAGTTTGTGAAAGTTGCCAGAAGGTCAAAGGTGATTGCATTTTTGGAGTCCATTTTCGCTAGAGAATGGGATTCCTGATTAAATTATAAATGATAATGGATGCCAGTTCACATCTGTATAGTACAAGAGTTTTTTTAGTCATTTGGGGTGAAGCACTCTAAAAAATATTATATTACCCAATGAGAAATGGTTTTGTGGAAAGATTTAATAGAGTCATTATGGACAATTTGCAACTACTGAGGATTAATGGGTTGGATTGTGTGCAGGAATTAAGGAATCTCCTCTGGGATGTAAGACCTATTCTCAATGCTCAATGCTGACACTGGTGTCTTGCCTTTGGCTTCGCTTAGAAGAAGAGTTCCTTCCCTTCAAGTTGTTGAGATCTTGGATGGGGCAATTTTCAGTTTTGGATAACAAGTTACAAGAGGTGTCCAATAAAAGATGACATGCCTAGTCCAAGTATGTGAGCGAGAGGGTGAGAGAGTCAAATGTTTCTGTCATGGGTTATGTGAAATTTAAAATCTCAAGGATCTTTGCCAAAGGGAGAGTAGAGTCCATGTTCTCTTCGTCCAAACAAGTGATTAAGGACAGAAAGAGTGGGGTGGAGTTGGAAGAAGGTAAATGGTGGAAAAAGGACAAAATGCTTATAGTTCCATTTATTTCTAGGGAATAGAAAAGCATGCGAGTTGGCACTGAATACAACAAAGATGCCACGAATAAAAGGGATCTAGTGAGAGGAGTTTCTCATCAGGTGAAATAAATGCTGACGAGATTCCACGATTTTGAATTGAGCAAATAGTAAATCTGGTAAAGAATGTATGTTTTGCTATTAGTGCTTTTCGTATAATTAATCTTTGATTTTGCATTGAGCAAATCGGAATTCTGGTCGACAAAGTATGTTTTGCTATTTGTGATTTGTCTATAATTAATTTTTATTTTTGGAGCATTTCTATAAGGGGGAGGTGTGTTGAGTCTTTCTAATAGACAGAGTTAAGGGTGCATATTTGGTTGTTTTGGAATGTTTTAATGTCATTCTTTGTAAGCAGTGATGTATAAAATGTGTGGAGGCCAGGGTGGCAGTTAAAGAAAAGGTGGTTGTGATCGGAGAGAGAGCTGTTCCTCCTGTGCTCGTCATGTTTGTACTTGTGCATAAAGAAGTTAGACCAACCCGAAAAGTAACATGCTTTCACTGTGGCAAAAGCAAAAACAACAGTTGATGGACAGAATGCAGAACAATGTCATACATTGACCCCAGTACAGAGATCTGGGCCTAAATCCATTGTTTGTTTGCTCACCATGCCATTCCAGTTTGAACCCAGTCATATGCAAATCAGTCTTGACCCTGTGCCTCATGGGAACAGTCCAACCCGAACTGCTAAGCCAGGTCCTCCCTGGACTGGAAACAAGCATCCTAGGACCGGTTTCGGGGTTTCACCCCTCTTCAGCCAGGATAGCTTGATTCCAGTGGCATGGAGAGCATGGGACCCACGTCTGGGCATACCCATCCCACTTGGGGTGACAAATGCAAAAACAACAGTTGATGGACAGAATGCAGAACAATGTCATACATTCACCCCAGTACAGAGAACTGGGTCTAAATCCATCGTTTTTTTGCTCACCATGCCATTCCAGTTTGAACAAAGCCGTAGGCAAATCAGTCTTGACCCTGTACCTCATGGGAACAGTCCAGCCCGAACTGCCAAGCCAGGTCCTCCCTGGACTGGAAACAAGCATCCTAGGACCGGTTTCGGGGTTTCACCTCTCTTCAGCCAGGATAGCTTGATTCCAGTGACATGGAGAGCACGGGACCCACGTCTGGGCATACCCATTCTACTTGGGGTGACAAATGCAAAAACAACAGTTGATGAACAGAATGAAGAACAATGTCATACATTTACCCCAGTATAGAGATCTGGGCCTAAATCCATTGTTTTTTTGCTCACCATGCCATTCCAGTTTGGACCCAGCCATGTGCAAATCAGTCTTGACCCTGTGCCTCATGGGAACAGTCCAGCCCGCACTGCCAATCCAGGTCCTCCCTGGACTGGAAACAAGCATCCTAGGACCGGTTTCGGGGTTTCACCTCTCTTCAGCCAGGATAGCTTGATTCCAGTGGCATGGAGAGCACGGAACCCACGTCTGGGCATACCCATCCTACTTGGGGTGACAAATGCAAAAACAACATTTGATGATCAGAATGAAGAACAATGTCATACATTTACCCCAGTATAGAAATCTGGGCCTAAATCCATTGTTTTTTTGCTCACCATGCCATTCCAGTTTGGACCCGCCATATGCAAACCAGTCTTGAACCTGTGCCTCATGGGAACAGTCCAGCCCGAACTGCCAATCCAGGTCCTTCCTGACTGGAAACAAGCATCCTAGGACGAGTTTCGGAGTTTTACCCCTCTTCAGCCAGGATAGCTTGATTCCAGTGGCATGGAGAGCACGGGACCCACGTCTGGGCATACCCATCCCACTCGGGGTGACAAATGCAAAAACAACAGTTGATGGACAGACTGCGGAACAATGTCATACATTCACCCCAGTACAGAGATCTGGGCCGATATCCATAGTTTTTTTCCTCACCATTCCATGCCAGTTTGAACACTCCGTCCATCATACCCTTTGGTTTTGCTTTGTTCGCCCTAAGTTGGCAGGGTATGCCCAGACGTGGGTCCCTTGCTCACTTTGCCACTGGATTCAAGCTAGCCTAGCTGATGACGGCTGATTAGCCAGAAACCAGTCCCAGGATGCTTGTTTCCGGTCCAGGGAAGACATGGCTTGGCAGTTCGGGCTGGACTGTTCTCATGAGGCACAGGGTCAGACTGATTTGCATGTGCCCATGCCAGAACTGGGGTGGCGGAGTGAGCTAAAGAATGATGATGGATTAAACCCAGACCAGTTGACTGGGGGTGAGTGCTTGCAATGTTCAACACTCCGTCCATCATCCCCTTTGGTTTTGCTTGTTCGCCCGAAGTTGGCAGGGTATGCCCAGACGTGGGTCTCTTGCTCGCTTTGCCACTGGATTCAAGCTAACCTGGCTGATGATGGCTGATTAGCCAGAAACCGGTCCCAGGATGCTTGTTTCCGGTCCAGGGAAGACATGGCTTGGCAGTTCGGGCTGGGCTGTTCCCATGAGGCACAGGGTCAGACTGATCTGCATATGGCCATGCCAGAACTGGGGCGGCGGAGTGAGCTAAAGAATGATGATGGATTAAATCCAGATCAGTTGACTGGGGGTGAGTGCTTGCAATGTTCAACACTCCGTCCATCATCCCCTTTGGTTTTGCTTCACTATGGCAAAGAGTAGACAGGCTTCACCTAGGGCAATTCATAAAGTACCCCACCTGTATAATGAGAGTGAAAAAGAGACCTTTTTAGTGGCTCAACTGCAAAACATGAAACATGGAAACTTGAGATTCACCTCAGTTCGCCATTTAAGTGATCCTAATTTGCCTGTGCCTAATTTTCCTTGATCATCACATCTGAGAGCACCATGAAATACATCAATTCTAATATATGGCACTTAATGCAGTGATTCTGTACTGAAGTTAAACACTCCCGCAACTTCAAGATATCCACTATTTTAAAATTTTGATTACGGCCTGAAAAAGCCAAGTGTCTGAAAGCACATAAAATGAGAAACATTTAGATCACTTCCTTCTGTGACCATTTTCGCACATGCCCACATTAGAAATTGTACCAGTCAACAGTCTCGCTTTCTGCCTCACTTTCTCTTTAAAATGTCAGACGCCACCACAGGATAATGCACCATAAGCTGAAGCAGCAGTGAAGGCTGCAGGCATCGGTGCTGCTCTAATTCCCACTACCACTACCCACTGTCATTAAACATTCGGACAGCAGCATTAATGGAAGGAGATAAAGCGCAAGGGGCTGCGGAGCGCTCATCTTCTGATAAATTGTGTTTGTGTGTAGATTTCACTTAAATACGTGCGGAAGACTGTTTGACAGCATTTAATACATTAATCTCTTCCGGGCAGTTAGGGCAGTGCAAAGGGGAAAGTCATGTCATTGCTCGGAGGAAGAGCAAAAGTTGGTTATGAATCTGATAAAATTGGTAAAAGCAGTGTTGGATTTGGACATAGAAAATGCCACAGATACCATAATAAAAGTGGCCCCCATTAGTGATTTCAAGCTATTCGACAGCAAAAAAAATTGCCCATGTTTGTACATTGGTGCCGTTTTGTACCATAGATCTACAGTGCGCCAGAGTACTTTAAGGGGCAGACGCAGAAAATAGCCAATTTATACACGTTTTCTTCATGAAAGCTGTGTCACGATGAATAAAGAAACTAGGGGCATGTCTGCACTCACTAGGTGCGCAGCAGTTGTGACAATACATCAGCACAAAGCAGAAGCAGAATTTGAAGCTATCTAGGCGCAGCGGGTTTGGGACTTATCAATAGGGATGTGCTGCCTTCCTGGGCTGGCATAGAAGCATCAGCAGGCGTGGCATCAGCCCCTTTGGCCTGGAGGAATCCCACGAAGTAGGCGGGCCAGGGGTGGCTCGACAGTAGTGAACGCCCTCTGTAGTAGGAGGAGGAGGGCTTTCCCTTCCTGCGCCCCTCTGGGAGGCGGAGAGTCTGGGTTGCATCAGCGTGGCTCCGGCTCGTAGTATTGCCTGGCGCTCTTCTCCGGAGCACTCAGCGTTGGTAGCAGGCAGCACTGGACAGCACATCTACTGGCACTCCCTGGCTACGCGGTCCAGTGCACTGACGACTACAATACCAACAGCGCAGAGGCAACTACTGCCTTCCATCCCCGACAGCGGAAGCGAGACTCCCAGCACAAGCTTGCATAAAGCATTCGCTGCCAACTGCAAGAGAGGTCCTGCAAGCCACCAAAAAGAGCCGATCCTCCCGCACCCCCCTGCGATCACCACGGAAACGCCCCATCAGCGCATACATATATAGCGGCCACCAGCACACCCTTACAAAAAATTGCATGCCCTAAGTCAGACCCCTTCACGTCCATGTGTCTTCCTGGCACTGATTGGCAGGTCCCTTAAAGCACCAACAGAATCCCATACCCACGTACAATCTCCTGCCCCCTCCTCATTCAGACCCTCCAAAAAGCTGACACACTCAGATCCAGGCACACGCCAGCCGCTGTACTTTCCTAACACTGACAGGTCCCTGTGAGTCTCAGTAGATTCTTCTGTTCACCCCCAAATTAAACCTCTGGATATCCACCGAGAAGCCCCACTTCACTTACTTGGGCTACCGCATCTAAAAACCCAGTGTATTCACTTATAGTACCTGATGCGCATTGCCAATACAGAGGACCCTTCACAAGCCATTGAGAACTAACTCCTTAGCCATCCCAACGAAGGTGACACCGATACCGATAACTTTTTGCACATTACCAGCGAGAGGCCCCTGCACATTTCAAAGAGACCTCTTGAATACTCGTTAGGCGAGGCCCAATCACAACCCCACCGAGGCGATTTCCTTACACCTCAGAAAGGCATACTCTTAGAACACATTCCCTCTTTGGGGCCCAAATACATGCCCTCGCAGAACCCCAAGAAGACACCGCACAGCCCTACAGAAGCCCCCTGCAGCCCATAATCCTTTCAGAGAGGCACCTGAACATTGACTCCGAGTGTCCTCCGCGGGTCCCCTTGAAGTCTCGGCTCCCTTCACACAGGACCTTTCACCCGCTTCAGAGCCCCTTGTCACACATCCTCTGACAGCCACCGTACAACAGCCCCCTTCCATTCACCTGCCCCCTGAAATCTCCTCAGAGTGCCCCCCGCAGACACCTGAGGAAGCTCCCTGAAGGGCCCAACTTACTACCGTTACCTCAAAAAGCCCCATCCAGGCCTAACCCCGAGTAGACCCACCTCGCCGCCCCTACACCTCTCTTAACGGCTACAGGCCGCACCCCCTGCGGCTCCCGTGAGCGCTCCGCCGCGCAGCTCTCGGGAAGCCTCTCAGTCAGCCCGCCCGCGGGCACATGGAGAAGAGGCCGGAGATGAACGGTCACGCCGCCGCCGAGCCCGACAGTTCCTCCGCTCACGCCCTGGTACGAGATGAGCGACCGGGCTGCTGGCGGCGGCGCTGCCTCCCCTTCCTCAGACGGAACACCATCGTGATCCTGACGGTGTCCGGGGTGCTCGTGGGCATGGGCCTGGGCGCCGCGGTGCGCGGCATGCACCTGTCCCGGGCGCAGATGGCGCACTTCTCCTTCCCCGGCGAGCTGCTGCTGCGCATGCTGCGGATGATCATCCTGCCCCTAGTGGTGTGCAGCCTGGTCTCCGGCGCCGCCAGCCTCGACACCCGCTCTCTGGGCCGGCTGGGGGCCATCGCGGTGGGCTACTTCCTGGGGACCACCCTGCTGGCCTCTGCCCTGGCCGTAGCCCTGGCGTTCATCATCCGGCCTGGGGCGGGCGCCGCCGCCCTCAACTCCAACACCCTGGGACTGGAGGACACGGTGCCCACCAGGAAGGAAACCGTCGACTCCTTCCTCGACCTCATCAGGTAACCCCTGTTTGATTATTTATTCTGTCACATAATATGATTTGTGAATCACAATTTGCGATTAAAAAGTTTGCTTACTTGTGGGGATGGGTGTGAACACTGGATCAGAAGGAGAAAGAAGGCAAGGAGAGTGTAAAGATGGCACAGTAGTATTGATAATAAATCAAAATAAACAAACAGAGGCAGTCTGACATAGATCTTGCGTGGTGGGCTAAAATAAGTTGTTTGAACCTGAACTTGTGAGCGACTCGAATGAGCACTTCAAATTCTGCCACCGATGGTGCTTAACTTTTTTCTGCAGTTTGAGCATTTTCAAACAAAATGAATTGGCTGTCTGTAAATATCTTGTTAATCGACTGGATGCGTCTGCTAATCAAAAACGTAGGACACTATGCACGAAAATAAAAACTAAATGTAGGACGTCTAGACAGCATGCCTTACTGCAACTCTTAGTGGACAGTGTCAGTGATTCTCAAAACACTGAAGTAAAATACAGGGCAATTCACGCTTTTATGAAACTGTAGCAGACAATGAAAAATTTCCTAGCTATCGTAACGGAAATGTTCAATTCTATTAAAGCGAGGAGTAAGCTATCCTTTCTCCACTTTATTCAATAGCAGCCATTTCAGAACTTTATTACAACAAACTACCATTCTCATGAATCCCTTGGAATGAAGCAAAACAGTAACATCCAATGGAGGAACAGTTACATGTAACAGCCAATCAGGCATCAGCAGCCCACAATATAGTCCATCATCTGTGTTCCCTCAGCCTCTTTCGTCGCGAGTCATGCCAGTACTCTGTCCTCACCCGTCCTGTTTACCCGTCCCAATAAAGAGAGCGCAATTTTAGTCGGATAATATGACTAATTGTAGCAACCTGTGGAAAAACAGCAGTTACGTCCAGAGAACATTGAAAGCATACAATATTCACATAATATGCTGAAGTGAGCATAATAAAACTCAATACTTACTTTTGACACAGAGGGTCTTCAGTTTATATCTGACCGGATGGGATAATCCTCGCCTCCGAGTCCTTGATAGAATTGAAACTTTCCATTACTATTGCTAGGAAATCTTTCATTCTATGTCGGGACCGGAGGCAAGGATTATTCTAGTTTAAAGCTTGCTCACCACCGGATGAGCCATATCCAACATCAGCTTGAAATAAACTCTCTTGAATGTAGACTCCAAAGACCAGTCTGCTGCATTCATGATCTCCTCCAAGCAGCACCCAAACTGAAAGTCTTTGAGGACATGTAACTGCATGCAGAATGCTCACCAAAGAGGGACAGGTCAGTACCGGCCTCCTGCATCACCTACCTCACTCATCGAGCAATAGTGGGGGAAGATACTGCCTTATGCGTTTTCCGCAGGGCAATGAAGAGTTGACGTTCACCTGAAGGGCGAAATTCCGCAGATTTGTCCTTGTATACCTTTTGGCATGGCACCAAACACAGTTTTGGGAACTCTGGAAATGCCGGATACGAAATGACCCTGGTATTACACTTCGTCCTTCAACTTACAGTGAATAATACCCCAGAAGATGAGAAGGTCCTGGCCGAAATATCCAAGGTAGAAATCAATAAAATAAAGGAGGCCCCCTTAACTGTCAACTTTGGGACAGGGGAGATAGCATTGGAAACTGGAGAACGTCCCACAAGTTTACCTCAAAATGGGTAGGAAATGGAGTAGTAATCTGTAGTGCGTTTTGCAATACCTAGCAATACCAGTAATATACTTCTATTGGTTGTCAGGACATAGAATACAGAGTATACGCTCAAACTTGTATTTATTATACCACCAGCAACTATAAATGTAATTGCATTCAAGCACACAAAGCGTCAAATGTAAAAAACAAATCAGAGAATAATGTTTTAGAAAAATATATATATATTTATCAAATTATTCAAAAGGGTACATTATCAACACAATTATAACAAATCATTAAAAGACATACATATTGCATGTTATTACATTTATTAAAAAAAGTTTTAAAAAACAACACATAAGCATCAGGTTAAAAAGTTCAAAGGAACAGGGGTCGACGCAGCGTTTCGGTTACAGTGAGATAGACAACCTTCTTCAGGACCAAGTTCTAGAAGGAAACATATAATTACTAATCTTGCCAAACCCGAATTTTTACAGAATCATTTTCTAAAACAACATATTTTCTTAAGCTATGGCATTTGACAAAAGGTGCTGTTGTCATACTTAAAAATTGGTGAAAGAGGTGGTTTTAGTAAGGTATTGCTAAAGTGCATAGCGCATTTGTACTGTTGCCATTTCGTGGGTCACTATGTTAATTGTCATAGTGATATAAGAAAACACTTATGTGGGTAGGTGATACTCGTATTGCCCACTCTAAGATTACTTTGCATAAGTGGTATTAATGGGAATTCCATAAGTACTTCTATAGGACACTTACTGGTGGGTTGCAGGTTGTATTTATGCAAAGCGATAGATTTTTCGATTGTTATACCCACATCTGAAATTACCTTAATGGTTTAAGTAGCCTCCAAATAAATCCAGGAGGGCACTTTGACGGTTGTGTGATCCGCTATGGAACTGGAAATGGTTCCTACTGTAGTTCTATATTTCCTCAAGATATCTGTAAATGGCAGTGAGGTTGTATTTTAAATTTGAACTATATGCATACGGGAACTTAAAGTAGTAAAAGGGTTATAATTTATAAATAAAACAAAACTACCTTAAGATTGCATGGGGATAAATCTTGTTCTGGTAGTAGGAGCCACCGATAAATATTTCCTGTATTGCTGAAAATGAAAGCTCCTATTAGTTTATTGCAAATAAGGAGTGATAACCAATGGTCCACTGGTCTACCTAAGTACATTGAGCACACATTTGTACTTACCCAGGTTTAAATTACTGGCGGTTGTGTATGATACACTTGTTTTTCGCTATGCTGGTATAGCAGCTATTTAGCATTCAATTCGTGGTGGGCATTGTCCTGCCACTGGTTCTTTGGGTAAAGGATAAGATAAAATATCTTTTTTAGGGTTCCAATCTAGATTAATATATGAAAAACAGCCTTATCCATTAAAATTCAATAGTCAGACTTCAAGTGTCTAGTTGTATTAGTGATGCGTTGTTAATAGTCTGATTTCACTATATTTCAAGAGTTATAGTTTTATTATCTATTTTGTACATAGATCATTTACTACATGCACCTGTCTGGTGAGTGTAGTCTTACACTATTTATAGATCTTGCCACTGTGTATATAAGGTAACCGGAGCAAGTCCCCTATGATGTTAAATGCCATTACAACATTATCCAACTTGTATTATAAATTGCTGAAATGTTATATGCTAACATAAAAGATTTGTATAGTTCCAACGATAATGGAACGAAATACTGGGTATACAATCCACCCCTCGGCTTTGCTGAAACATACTACTTGTTAAAAATATTTCAGCGTTAGACTAGCGCGGCTTCACAATTATGGTCTAACTGTCCCCAGCGTATATTAAAGAGAGTTTAGCATAAAAGAAACCGGTTGCAGGAGTTCGGGCTAGATCGTCTTACCTTGGGCTTTTAGTTCGGCCTCCCTGCTCCCACTACCGTCGCCGTTAGTCTTTTCTTTTCCGTGTAAGCGAAAGTATCTTTGCAGGCAAAGGGAATCCCTATTTATGCTAAGAGCGAGCTTATTGGGCGGTAAGAGCTAACCGTCCCGATTGGTCGACGTGCTGTCACGTGATATCACGTAATATAATAGCGTCGTTTGTTTACTTTTTTAGACGCTATCTGTGAAGGTGCTATAAAATCATACTCTGTCCTCGATTACATATGGATATTGGCTAAGTGTATAAGAATGTACTTAACATAAATAAATTAATAATGCCATTTATGCAACGAAGAAATAGAATATTGTCACGCTATAATTTGAGTAGCGAGGATTTGGCTCAGTACAATTTGCGTATCCATTAGTTGGCATACTATCACGTAATTTGGATATGTCGGATATTTATTATTTAGGCAATGTAGAGCAAAGGTGCTCAGATATTGTAGCCTCGGGTTACTCAAATGGAAACAAAGTTCTGCGTTACAAACATACCCGCCTAGGAGGGTATAGTTTATTGTGTTGTTGGATGATTGATTAAAGGGCAAACCTAGTCGTTTATAGAACGTTCTGACAGGGAATAAACTGCATTAAAGGTTTTAATAACTAAGACACAGATATGTGTCAAAAAAATATGAGCCAGTAGGGAGAGCAATGGAATAGGGAACGATAATAATAGTGAAATGTAATATACCAAAAATTGGGATTACCTTAATGACTTGTTTACTACATCTTGAAAGGGCATATTTGAAAATAAATGTGCAAGGTTAAGCCTCATTGGGAGAAGAGTATTCATCTATTAACCGCATGCCAAAAAGGCAGATCTAAATAGGTACAGCGATCATTCTAAATTGAAAGATCAAAAAAATCTAAAGAGATCTATTGATATTGCTGGTTTGTTGAATTGTTATATTATTTTCTCCCAGTCTTCTCTACTGTTAAGACCGGCACGGACACTATTGCACCTAGACATAAAGAATTGCTCTCGTCTTTTCCTCTTTTGTGTAAGGTTACCACCTCTAGTGCCAAGGATAACATGTTCCAGGCAACACCAGCGCAGATCTTTTATATCATGTTTCGCTGATTTCCAGTGTTCTGTTAGGGGGGCACCTGTCTTATTCGTACGCAAGGCAGATCTATGCTCATTTAGCCTGGTACGAACTTCTCTTGAGGTTTCTCCAATATAAATTAAATCGCAGGGACAACTTATTAGATAGATAACGCTGGTCGGTCTGCAATTCATGAAGCTCGTTGGTTTGAGTACAGTATCTTTTATTGTAATTGTATTACCGCGGATTATGTTTTTGCAATTGATACAACCCGAACAGGGGAAGGTACCCGTTGGCATCGGGGCACTATCAATACATAGTTGCTTGGTTGTGTTGGGTTCCCTATAGGTGTGAACCAGGCTGTTTTTGATGGTTCTGTTCCTTCTGTAGGAAAACATAGGTTTAGGTAATTTATTATTGTGTTTATCTGTCACAAGGTGCCAATTCCTATTAATTATGTTCTTAAGTTTATTACTAATGGGGTTGTAATTTGTTACAAAGATGATAGGTTGGTTGGTTTGCTCATTCTTTTCTTTTGGTTGGAAAAAAATCTCCCTATTATAATATTTGGCGCGTTTATATGAGTGTCTGATTAGGCGTTTAGGGTAACCTCGTTCTAAAAATTTTGTTTTAAGGGTATTGGCATGTTTTTCGAAATCTTGAGATGTTGTACAATTTCTCTTAAGTCTCAAGAATTGTCCAAACGGTATATTGTTGACCTGACTGGGTGGGTGATTACTTTTATGATGGAGCATTGTATTTTTGTCGGTTGGTTTGGTAAATAGTTCTACGCTCAATAATCCATTTGTGTTCTTAATGATCAGGTCGAGAAATTCGCACCTGTCATTATCTATATGGGAAGTAAACCTCAAATTGTTATCTCCTAGGTTAAGCCATGTGATGAATTCTCTAAGTGTCTCAATGGGCCCCGTCCAGATAAAGAAAACATCATCTATATAACGGGACCACATTGAGACATTTTCGTAAAATGGGGATACCAAATTAAAAATGTGATGATCTTCGAAATTAGAGACATACAGACATGCCAAACTAGGGGCACATGTGGCCCCCATGCTCGTCCCCTTGGTCTGTCTGTATAGTTGTTTATTGAATAAAAAAAGGTTATTTTTTAACACAATGGAGATACAGTCAATAATGAATTGTTCGTGGGTATTGAGGTCCCTATCTTCTTGGTTGAGCATAGTAGTGATAACTTCTATTGTGGCATTTTGGGGGATGTTCGTATATAACGATTCAATATCTAGTGTGACTAGAAATTGAGAATGGGGATCAAAGGCAATGCCTTCTATTTTTTGAATAATATCAGTGGTGTCCTTTGTATACGCTTTTTGGGATGTAACTAATGGCTGAAGAAAAACATCGGCGTACTTGCTGAGTGGCTCAGTCAAGGACCCGATGCTGGAGACGATTGGTCTCATGGGGGGGTTCTGGATGTCCTTGTGGACTTTCGGGAGTCCATAGAGAGCTGGGATGATAGGATCTTGGTTCAGGAGGAATGAATATTCTTCATCACAAATAACATTGTCATCCCTTGCATGCTTTAATAAGGCCGAGATGGATAGCTTTAGGGATGTCCATTCATCCATATGCGCTAATTTATAGTGCTCTCTGTTGGCTAACAAGGTCAGCATTTTGATGTTATAATCAGTAGTGTCCATTACGACAATTCCACCCCCTTTATCTGCCGACTTGATGGTCAGTTCAATATTATTCTGTAATTCATGTAGTGCTAGGTTCTCATCCTTACTGAGGTTATGATTAATCCAATGTTTCTTTTTCAGTAAATCATCAACACTCTTGTCTATGCTACGCTCGAACGCTTCAATATCTTTCGGAATCATGGTGATATTAGGGGTCCATACTGATTTGTTTCTAAGACTTGATTTATTATTGCTGGGATGCTTCTCTTTATCTTCAAAGTATATTGCCAACCTGACTTTCCTGAAGAAACTCTGGAGGTCTCTCTCTAGTGAGTACCTATCTATATTTGCAGAAGATGCAAATCCTAGTCCTTTTTCTAATAGAGTAATTTGGTAGGTGGTTAACGTGTGTTTAGAAAGATTTATTATTGGTGCCTTATTAGAAGTTGTTAATCCCAATGCTTCTGACTCCGCGTATTGGGACGTCGTTGGAATTGGGGTTTCGCACTGTAGTTCCCACGACCTCGGCCTCTCCCTTTCGGTTGGCCGAAGTTCTGTAGGCGCTGATCCAAAAAAGGAAGGCTACTAGAGGTAGCTGTGTTCGGCGCTTCCCTCTCTTTGGTGTTACTATTCTCGTTCTGTTGTTCATTTTCAGAGTCCGAGCTTGTATACGAGGTATCGAAAAACCTTACTCTCTTTTGGGAATTGTGCGATTGATTCTGCCATGGTCTCCGTTGTGGTTGGTTTTCCCTACTTCTATCATAAAAGTCTTTCTGTAAATACGGATAGACATGTTCAGGGTTGTAGTTAGCGATGTCTTTCCGGAGTTTATTACTCTTTTTGTTAGATAGGTAGTCATTATAGCTGGACACATCTTTCTCAATTTCTTCTAGTTTTTGTTTAGCTTCTTGTAATGCGGTGGTATTTAGTTTACTTTCCATTTCTTCTATCTCTTTACGTTCTATTACTAACACTTCCTGGGCTGTCTCTATAATGAGAATGATCCAATCGCGACTACAGCGATTCGCTATTAATGTCCAGTTCTCTATGAACTTTCTGTTGTTAATAAAGATCCCAGGTTCGTTAACTACCTGTAGGCCTTTAGGAATCACTCCTTTCTTGCAGTACTCAACTAGAAATTCTGCGTGCAGTTCGGCCCTAACCACCTTCTTTTTTAAATTCCAAAGGGCACGCCACTGCTCTTCGTCTGATTTATCTAGCCTAATGGTAGAGATATTTTTTATAGGAGGACCATTAAGAATTTTGTTAAAATGATCCTCTGTATAACTAAGTACTTTAATGCCTTCCATGAGTGTTTATGTTAAAGGTGCGGGTAGTGCTAGAGTGTATATGCAGATGTATGTATAGTGAGTAAGTACCTCCTCAGCTGAATAGCTGGGTAGAAATCAATAAAATAAAGGAGGCCCCCTTAACTGTCAACTTTGGGACAGGGGAGAAAGCATTGGAAACTGGAGAACGTCCCACAAGTTTACCTAAAATGGGTAGGAAATGGAGTAGTAATCTGTAATGCGTTTTGCAATACCTAGCAATACCAGTCATATACTTCTATTGGTTGTCAGGACATAGAATACAGAGTATACGCTCAAACTTGTATTTATTATACCACCAGCAACTATAAATGTAATTGCATTCAAGCACACAAAGCGTCAAATGTAAAAAACAAATCAGAGAATAATGTTTTAGAAAAATATATATATATTTATCAAATTATTCAAAAGGGTACATTATCAACACAATTATAACAAATCATTAAAAGACATACATATTGCATGTTATTACATTTATTAAAAAAAGTTTAAAAAAACAACACATAAGCATCAGGTTAAAAAGTTCAAAGGAACAGGGGTCGACGCAGCGTTTCGGTTACAGTGAGATAGACAACCTTCTTCAGGACCAAGTTCTAGAAGGAAACATATAATTACTAATCTTGCCAAACCCGAATTTTTACAGAATCATTTTCTAAAACAACATATTTTCTTAAGCTATGGCATTTGACAAAAGGTGCTGTTGTCATACTTAAAAATTGGTGAAAGAGGTGGTTTTAGTAAGGTATTGCTAAAGTGCATAGCGCATTTGTACTGTTGCCATTTCGTGGGTCACTATGTTAATTGTCATAGTGATATAAGAAAACACTTATGTGGGTAGGTGATACTCGTATTGCCCACTCTAAGATTACTTTGCATAAGTGGTATTAATGGGAATTCCATAAGTACTTCTATAGGACACTTACTGGTGGGTTGCAGGTTGTATTTATGCAAAGCGATAGATTTTTCGATTGTTATACCCACATCTGAAATTACCTTAATGGTTTAAGTAGCCTCCAAATAAATCCAGGAGGGCACTTTGACGGTTGTGTGATCCGCTATGGAACTGGAAATGGTTCCTACTGTAGTTCTATATTTCCTCAAGATATCTGTAAATGGCAGTGAGGTTGTATTTTAAATTTGAACTATATGCATACGGGAACTTAAAGTAGTAAAAGGGTTATAATTTATAAATAAAACAAAACTACCTTAAGATTGCATGGGGATAAATCTTGTTCTGGTAGTAGGAGCCACCGATAAATATTTCCTGTATTGCTGAAAATGAAAGCTCCTATTAGTTTATTGCAAATAAGGAGTGATAACCAATGGTCCACTGGTCTACCTAAGTACATTGAGCACACATTTGTACTTACCCAGGTTTAAATTACTGGCGGTTGTGTATGATACACTTGTTTTTCGCTATGCTGGTATAGCAGCTATTTAGCATTCAATTCGTGGTGGGCATTGTCCTGCCACTGGTTCTTTGGGTAAAGGATAAGATAAAATATCTTTTTTAGGGTTCCAATCTAGATTAATATATGAAAAACAGCCTTATCCATTAAAATTCAATAGTCAGACTTCAAGTGTCTAGTTGTATTAGTGATGCGTTGTTAATAGTCTGATTTCACTATATTTCAAGAGTTATAGTTTTATTATCTATTTTGTACATAGATCATTTACTACATGCACCTGTCTGGTGAGTGTAGTCTTACACTATTTATAGATCTTGCCACTGTGTATATAAGGTAACCGGAGCAAGTCCCCTATGATGTTAAATGCCATTACAACATTATCCAACTTGTATTATAAATTGCTGAAATGTTATATGCTAACATAAAAGATTTGTATAGTTCCAACGATAATGGAACGAAATACTGGGTATACAATCCACCCCTCGGCTTTGCTGAAACATACTACTTGTTAAAAATATTTCAGCGTTAGACTAGCGCGGCTTCACAATTATGGTCTAACTGTCCCCAGCGTATATTAAAGAGAGTTTAGCATAAAAGAAACCGGTTGCAGGAGTTCGGGCTAGATCGTCTTACCTTGGGCTTTTAGTTCGGCCTCCCTGCTCCCACTACCGTCGCCGTTAGTCTTTTCTTTTCCGTGTAAGCGAAAGTATCTTTGCAGGCAAAGGGAATCCCTATTTATGCTAAGAGCGAGCTTATTGGGCGGTAAGAGCTAACCGTCCCGATTGGTCGACGTGCTGTCACGTGATATCACGTAATATAATAGCGTCGTTTGTTTACTTTTTTAGACGCTATCTGTGAAGGTGCTATAAAATCATACTCTGTCCTCGATTACATATGGATATTGGCTAAGTGTATAAGAATGTACTTAACATAAATAAATTAATAATGCCATTTATGCAACGAAGAAATAGAATATTGTCACGCTATAATTTGAGTAGCGAGGATTTGGCTCAGTACAATTTGCGTATCCATTAGTTGGCATACTATCACGTAATTTGGATATGTCGGATATTTATTATTTAGGCAATGTAGAGCAAAGGTGCTCAGATATTGTAGCCTCGGGTTACTCAAATGGAAACAAAGTTCTGCGTTACAAACATACCCGCCTAGGAGGGTATAGTTTATTGTGTTGTTGGATGATTGATTAAAGGGCAAACCTAGTCGTTTATAGAACGTTCTGACAGGGAATAAACTGCATTAAAGGTTTTAATAACTAAGACACAGATATGTGTCAAAAAAATATGAGCCAGTAGGGAGAGCAATGGAATAGGGAACGATAATAATAGTGAAATGTAATATACCAAAAATTGGGATTACCTTAATGACTTGTTTACTACATCTTGAAAGGGCATATTTGAAAATAAATGTGCAAGGTTAAGCCTCATTGGGAGAAGAGTATTCATCTATTAACCGCATGCCAAAAAGGCAGATCTAAATAGGTACAGCGATCATTCTAAATTGAAAGATCAAAAAAATCTAAAGAGATCTATTGATATTGCTGGTTTGTTGAATTGTTATATTATTTTCTCCCAGTCTTCTCTACTGTTAAGACCGGCACGGACACTATTGCACCTAGACATAAAGAATTGCTCTCGTCTTTTCCTCTTTTGTGTAAGGTTACCACCTCTAGTGCCAAGGATAACATGTTCCTGGCAACACCAGCGCAGATCTTTTATATCATGTTTCGCTGATTTCCAGTGTTCTGTTAGGGGGGCACCTGTCTTATTCGTACGCAAGGCAGATCTATGCTCATTTAGCCTGGTACGAACTTCTCTTGAGGTTTCTCCAATATAAATTAAATCGCAGGGACAACTTATTAGATAGATAACGCTGGTCGTTCTGCAATTCATGAAGCTCGTTGGTTTGAGTACAGTATCTTTTATTGTAATTGTATTACCGCGGGTAGACCAGTGGACCATTGGTTATCACTCCTTATTTGCAATAAACTAATAGGAGCTTTCATTTTCAGCAATACAGGAAATATTTATCGGTGGCTCCTACTACCAGAACAAGATTTATCCCCATGCAATCTTAAGGTAGTTTTATTTATAAATTATAACCCTTTTACTACTTTAAGTTCCCGTATGCATATAGTTCAAATTTAAAATACAACCTCACTGCCATTTACAGATATCTTGAGGAAATATAGAACTACAGTAGGAACCATTTCCAGTTCCATAGCGGATCACACAACCGTCAAAGTGCCCTCCTGGATTTATTTGGAGGCTACTTAAACCATTAAGGTAATTTCAGATGTGGGTATAACAATCGAAAAATCTATCGCTTTGCATAAATACAACCTGCAACCCACCAGTAAGTGTCCTATAGAAGTACTTATGGAATTCCCATTAATACCACTTATGCAAAGTAATCTTAGAGTGGGCAATACGAGTATCACCTACCCACATAAGTGTTTTCTTATATCACTATGACAATTAACATAGTGACCCACGAAATGGCAACAGTACAAATGCGCTATGCACTTTAGCAATACCTTACTAAAACCACCTCTTTCACCAATTTTTAAGTATGACAACAGCACCTTTTGTCAAATGCCATAGCTTAAGAAAATATGTTGTTTTAGAAAATGATTCTGTAAAAATTCGGGTTTGGCAAGATTAGTAATTATATGTTTCCTTCTAGAACTTGGTCCTGAAGAAGGTTGTCTATCTCACTGTAACCGAAACGCTGCGTCGACCCCTGTTCCTTTCAACTTTTTAACCTGATGCTTATGTGTTGTTTTTTTAAACTTTTTTTAATAAATGTAATAACATGCAATATGTATGTCTTTTAATGATTTGTTATAATTGTGTTGATAATGTACCCTTTTGAATAATTTGATAAATATATATATATTTTTCTAAAACATTATTCTCTGATTTGTTTTTTACATTTGACGCTTTGTGTGCTTGAATGCAATTACATTTATAGTTGCTGGTGGTATAATAAATACAAGTTTGAGCGTATCCTCTGTATTCTATGTCCTGACAACCAATAGAAGTATATTACTGGTATTGCTAGGTATTGCAAAACGCATTACAGATTACTACTCCATTTCCTACCCATTTTGAGGTAAACTTGTGGGACGTTCTCCAGTTTCCAACGAAATATCCAAGGCACACACATCCAAGTCCCTTCAACAAGAAACCAGGCAGAGTAGCAAAGCCAGCTTAGCTGACAATTCCTTTCTGGACAAGAAACAGTTAGGCTGCCAGGGCAAAAACAATTTCAATACTTGGTTGACGTCCCAAAGTGCAGAGTAACGAGGTTCTGGGGGAAGTCATAGCCTGATCCACCAAAGGAGGCAGCACACGGACAGGTGTTCCCCCATAGGGGAGCCCTCCACCATCATATGCCCAGCCGAAAAAGCTGAGCGAAAGGTGTTAGTAGTGCGATAGGCCAGTTCGACCATCGCCATGCTAGCTAGGAAATTAAGGACATGAACTACATCAGCAGCCATGGGATTGAAACTCTGTCCCAAACACCAACAGGTCCACCGGATCCAGGTGGATCTATAACACTTGTACTGCCGGCCCATGCTTTTGACAAGAAAGTGTCAGCTTGGCACAAAAAGGCCAGGGACCGACCATGGTCCCCTGTAATCTTTCACACAATTAGTGAGAGTGAACCGTTCAGAACCATCTGGTGAGGAACCTGATCTGGATTGAGGAGAAGCGATGGAAACAGCGGGAGCTGGATTGGAGAATCCCAAGAGAGTTCCAGTGGAACCGGAAACCAAACTTGAGACTTCTATATTGGAGTGACTATTACCAGAATGGCTTGTTGGCTTCTGGCTTGGACAGATACCCGCATGATCATCGCAAAGGGGGAAATGCATATCTGGATTCCTGACTCCAGACTTGGAGAAACGCGTCTGCGGCTGCAGTCAACGGGTCAGGTCTCAAGCTGAAAAACCTGGGTAGCTGGTGGTTCAACCTGGACATGTCCACTGAGAATGGGCCCCACCAATCCTAAAGATCTGAGAGGATCTCCAGGTGTAGCTTCCACAGCCTGGAGTCCCGGAAATGTAGCAATTGGTAATCTGGCACTTGTTTCACCTGTCCAGATAGGTATTCTGCCATGACCAATATCTACTGGTCCAGGTAATACTGCCAAAACCTGGTCGCAAGGTTGGAAAGAGTCTTAGACCCAGTGCCTCCTAAATGATTGATATAACGGACTTCCGAGACTTTATCCATTTTCTGAAGCACACACAACTGAATCGAGTCCTTGGTCCTACAGCGGACCCTAAAGGAACTGTCTAAAAGTTCCAGACAGTTTATATGTAACTTCTGTTTATTTGAAGACCACAAACCTCCGGTGAAGAAATCTGCACATCGAGCTTCCTATCCTAACCAGCTGGCTTCAGATTATATCACGAGGTCTGGGATGAATACAAAAATCGCTCTCCCATTCTACGCGTCCATATGGGAAAGCCTCCATCAGATTTCTTCCTGCGCTTTATCTGAAAGGGTGACCATTTGAGAGTATGCGAGGCCCTTGCACGAATGGGCGGCATTCAGGCGCAGTAAGGCTTGATAGTGTGGGGGGACAGTAAAGATGGCCTGGATGGAGGAAGAGAGAAGATCCATCAGCCGAGCAATCTATTGTAGCGGGACCCGTTATCTGACCAGCATACGCTGCAACACTTGGCTGATCTTCGTCAACTTCCAAGGCAGAAGACCCAGAGTGGCTTTGGTTGAGACCCACACCTTACGGCATATTACAGAGCTGCACACCTTCTAGTGCTCAACGACTGGCGGTTTGAGGGGTTCGAACACCTAGTTTATGCAGTGGAGGTGTGGGTAATGGGTGAAGACTGTCTACCACACTTGTTATACGGCAGCGATCTGCCGGGCTCTTTACCCGCTTCTACTTGAGTGGTGCTGACTGTTTGGAGAGCAGCACAAAAGCTGCAAGATGGGCTAACAGACTTACATTGGAGACCCCGCTACGGAAGGGGACCAGACTTTCCCAAGTGTCCAAGCTCTGCGACTTTGCCAAATGGAACACCACAGGCATAACTATGCTAGGAGACGTACTCACAAATGGAACTATTAACTCCTTCACGGAGCTGCAAGTGGAGTATCAAATGCAAGATTTTCCATTTCCTCCAGATTCGGCATCCTCTCACACCGTACCTGCCACCTCCTGTTGGAAAACCGGCATATTCACCCCCTAGATGCGAAAATCGTACTCACAGATATTAAATCCCATAAACTCAGTTCTTTACCAAACCCTGGTACATCAAGCAGACTTATTGCTAAAAGTAAGGGAGGAGCGGTCCTGGGACCTTGGGTACCTAGAAGACGAGGACTGGCGGGAAGCCATAGCCTCCCCCAGGTAAGTGCTCACTAATACGACAGGAGGCGGAGTGGGGAGTGATTTATTGCCTTCATGTTATAAAAAGAGAAGACACACACTACTAGTTAGCTACTGTAAAAACATGGTTTTATTGAATTAGCGTGTACATGAAATGTCAAGGGAGGCGCAACGCCTCATTTGTTAGGACTGGGACAAGGAGGACTCCTAATCGGGTTAATGAAGATTACCGGTAAATAAGAGTTCATTACTGGAGCAGTCAGTTCATAGGATGCCTGTGAAAAAATGAGGAATTGCAAGAGAGACCTTTCCGTACATTGCATCGTAGAATCTAGGCCTGATGTACGACCATTCCATTTTGCAAGTCACAAACAGGCATTCTGCGACTCGCAATTTGCGACTCACAAAATGGAATGTATAGCAGTGTCTCAGACACTTTGCAATTCCTGATGGGGTTGCAAAATACCTACCTCATTAATATTAATGAGGTAGATCGCAATTCGTGACCCCTTAGGAATCTCACATATCACAGGGTTGGTGACCTGCTGGGGACAGTAGACCACCATGTCTGTGTTTGCATTTTAAAAATAGCAACTTTTTTTTTCAAATGCAGCCTGTTTCCTTAAAGGAAAACGGGATATATTTAAAAGAAAAAATGAAAAGTTTTCTTTTCGTTTTTTAAGGGCAGGCAGTGGACGGACCACGACCTGCTCGTAAAAAATATTTTCGCGTACATTCACAAAGGGGAAGGGGTCCCCTTAGGACCCCTTCCCGTTTGCGACTGGTGTACCACCAACTTGAAGTAAGTGGTAACTGCGATTGTTTTGTGACCGAATTTGCGGTTGCAAAACAATTGTATATATCAGTGTGACTCACTATTAGGAAGCGATGCTATTGGCACACCCCTTCCTAATAGTGACTTGCAAATCCTATTTTGCGAATTGGAAATAGGTTACCGACTCGCAAAATAGGGTTTGGACATACCACAACCATTTTTAGCAGTCACAAACGGGACAATTTCCCATTGGCGACCGCTAAAAAGGGTCGTACATCTGGCCCGAAGTCGTTTTCCTCATCGATCAAGGATAGGGTATAATTGTCTAATATTTTTCAGGGACTGCTCAGAAAAGGAAATAGCTTCAATTCAGTGTCTGCTCTTAAACCCTATTTACGTTTTGTTTTGGGATACTTGGATTCCCTTTTCAGGTGTGCGCATGCATGGTTTCCCACTGGACTAGTCCATCTACACTTTTTGGGGAATACGAATTACCAGTAGTTTTGTGCTGTAGAGTTCACTTTCAGGTAGATTCATCATGGTCCCGATTTGCGAGTCCTTAATAGCCATTATTAAGGAATCGCTATTAAGGACTCTCAAATCGGGATTCATGTAGAAATTGCAAAATAAATTGCGATTCCTACAGCCTCCTTATTTGCGATTAGCAAATTGCTAATCGCAAATAAGGAATAACTCCCCATTCATTTCTATGGGCCTAAAGGCCCATAGGAATAAATGGGGAGTCAATCCTTATTTGCGATTAGCAATTTTCTAATCGCAAATAAGAATGCGATTTCAAGGGTGCCAGGGGTGTCCAAAGGACACACTGTAGCACCCCTGAAATGGAAATGTAGCCTGATATTGCGCACACACATGTCCAAAGGACATGTGTGTGTGTAACATACTACTTTCTAAGTTTTCGCTATTTACCACGAAGTCAGACTTCGCGGTAAATAGCGTCTGGAAATTGCGAATTCGCATATTTTAAAAGTTTCATGAATTGCATTTAAGGAATCTCAAATAGAGATTCCTTAAATGCTATTCCTCGCTAAAATGCAAATTCTGTAATAGCGAATATTGCATTTGGAATGATGAACCCAAATGCAAAAATTGCGCTCGCAAAGGGCCAGATACTGAGAATCTGGCCCTTTATCTTTCTTCATCATTCACTTATCGGTGGATTAGTGCATGAGTACTACACAGATGAGTGAAAAATACATTGCACCGCTGCTTAATGTTTCTGTCTGTTGTACAAGGGTCGAGTGGATGATTCCAGTCACTCGACCTGCAGGGCTGGCAACATATTGAGTTTTCGAGGTCTATCGCATGTGTTTGCTGTGTGTAATTTGCTAAAAGTAAGTGTGTTATACAAGGGAGCAATGTACAAAAAAACATGCATAAATAGCACACATGTAATCTCAGAGTGGGTTTCTTTCTACAAGTAGATGTTCCACGGGAGTGTCAGAGGGAGATGTAAAGGAAATGCAATGTAAATTGGGGTTCCTTCCCCACAATACTCATGTTTGCGACTTTTTTGGTACATGTATGTCTTGTGCATATGTTAGGACATACGCAAACAGTACCCTATACAGATGTTAATATATAATTTTTTCTGAAAGGGATGGACTTGTCCCTAAATGGTTTTAGTTACCATTTTATGAGTTGCAGGGGTTGACCATAAGCGAATTAGGGGGCATATTACCAACAACTATCGATATTTATAGCTAAATGGGCTTAGCGAGTTTTTTTTTATCGCCAAGCATCGCCGGCTATTATTGCAGAGATAACGTGCTATAAGCAACGTTTATCTCTAAAGCGATCAAATATCCGGCGATAGCGGCGAAATGCGTGAATATCACTGAGAATACAGCGATATTCACGCATTAACGCCAATAGGGTCTTAGCCATAATATCCACCTCCCATTGGATATAATGGCTAAGAACTGGTCTGAGCAGGCGTTAAGTTTTGGAGATATTCGCGCTTAGCGCAAATATTTCCATCGCTACGCCTGCGTTGATAATAGGCAATAGCGATGTTAGCGACTGCTTTCAGTCGCTAACAGGTTGGGTACGCCTACTTTGCATGTCATTAGCGATAAATATCGCTGACATGCAAAGATGGCCCCAAACCGCTCGCTATCGCCTACAAGCTGTCGCTAACTGCTGTTAGCGACAGCTTGCTAATAGGGCAATAGAATTATCGCCGGTTAGCGGCCGAAAACTGCCGCTAAAGTGGCGATAATCTCTTATCGCCCTCCTTGATAATATGCCCCTAGGTTTTACCACTGTTTTGCTGATAATTCAGAACTGTCATTGAAAACCTTAGTATCGGGCAGAAAGACATATAGTGAAAATGTGCAGTCACCGTATTTGTCACCCTCATTGGTAAAATGCACATTTTAGTGGGTATTCAAGTTGGGTATAGAGTTGAAAACCAGACCTAAAAGAGTTGCGTGCCCGGGTTTCACTTAGCCCCTTCCAGGCGATTAAATCCAATTGTGCGCACTTGCCTAGTTTCGCGCGAACTCTTTCCTTCTGGTCCTGACTATAGCGACTTGCACAGGCAGAACAGTGCCGTAGGGGTAGGCTGCACACATATGTTTGCAAAGACTACTTTTGAACATTATTCTCCTTTTAAAAAACCTCAAAAGTAATAATTGGTACAAAAAACAACCCGAACTGGGCTCAAACTTTATTTAACCAGGCACTTTTTGTGTTCCATAATAATATCGCACTCAGAACGGGGCCTTTAATGTCTTGATCAAGTTCCTTTTTCCAACACATATATAGAGTTTTTGATGCGTCTTTCATGTTACGTATATTAAGAGTAAAAACCTAAAATGAAATATATCTCAAAAATGAAACACGCACCAAAATGTGAAGTATATGACATTTTTGGTGCAGTTATTATCTTTTGTACTTGTTTGTTTTATTAAATGATCAATTTTATAATGAGTTGTATTTATATTATTAGGATTGCGATCTACTTTTATTCATCATGCATTCATTGTGAGGTTTATGCACATGCCTATCTTTTAGGCACTTCTAAGAATTTAATAAAAGCCATCGCGCAGATTAGTTCTGACACCCGGTCAGAGGTGGTGATGCTTACCACTTTATGTGAGAAAAAAGTTCACCCAGAGCTGGGTGACCTGCTGTGGGAAAAATGTAATCATACCCTCAGTTCAACCACAGAAGTCAGCAGGATTTAAAATAAGCCCCCTCATTCCTCAGGCGTGAGGCCCTGCACATGTTTTGAAGGGGAGACTACTTTTCTGCTGCTCTTGGATATGTTGTCCTGTTGAAAACAAGAGGCTGCCTATCGCCTAACCCTGACTGCCTTGCCAAGCTCACTAAGGGCTAGATGTATGAAGAATTTTTGCGTTCTCAAACGCCCCAATTTGCAGAATTGGGCTGTTTGCGACTGCAAAAATACCTTTTGTGATGTACAAAGCCCAAATTGTGATTCAGTTGTTACCGAATCGCAATTTGAGTTTTGTGATTCAGTATTTGGATGGGAAGTGTTTAGGGCGACCATAATGTGGTTGCAAAACATTCACAATTTACCTTCAACTCAAAGGAAGGGAAGAAAATGGTTAAATAAATATTTTTTAATAAAGCAGGCAGTGGTTACAAAATCCACTGCCTACTCTTAAATAATGAAATTAAAAGTTTCATTTTTTTATTATACCATTCTCCTTTAAGCAAAATGGGCTGCATTAAAAAATGCTTTATTTAAAAGCAGTCAGAGTCATGGTGGTCTGCTGACCCCAGCAGGCCAGCATCCCTTTGTTGGTATTGAATCCTAGTGAGTCGCAAATTGCGACCTACCTCATTAATATGCATGAGGTAAGTCTATTTGTGACCCACTAGGAATCACTGATGACACTCTAAAAGACTTTCGTACATTAGAAAAAGTGATTTACTAGTTGTGATTCGCAGGAAATCGCAATTAGGAAATCACTGTTCCTATCTTCGTACACCGAGCCTTTAAAGTTCCACATAATGATTCCTTTCTTGATTGTCTGAAATTCAGGACTCCAATTTGCAACTTTCTTTTCACATTTTAGTGCTAGTTAGGCATACAACGAAATTTAAAGAGCACCGGAAATGTCAAATCCTAATTCACAGAATCTAGATTTGGTTAATAATTCAACTGATAATTCCATTTATCATGGGAGAAAACCTGCAAGTATGTTGAATTTCTAAAAGCCTTATGTTTACATGCAGGAGTTAGATAAGAGAAAGTCAGGGAAATGTTACATGGCTGCTATGGATAATGCTTGGCATACTCATGAAGTTGCAGCTTCATGGGTATTCGCATTGAATTTGCATGGCCTTTCCCATCATGGAAACAAGTAAATCTTTAAAAAAAGAAAAGGTTGGGGTAAAAGTGTTCCCAAGGTGGGAAAAGGCTCTAGAAGACCAAGGTGTTTCAAGGAGGTTTAGTGAACATGTCTATCCGCCTAGGAAACTTTTTCCAAGAGGAAAAAAAGAAAAAGGAAATCAAGTAGGCAAATGCACATTCCCAAGACACTTTCTTCTGAGGACTTTTTTTCCTGTGTGGACAAGCTGTAGGAGTGATTGTGGACCAATACGACTTATTTTGGAAATCTACAATGTGCGTAGTTTCCTTGTGGATGCCAAAAACCCGGCTCTTGTCTGAGATTTCAGATTGACAGAGGTCCACACTCCTGGTGATAACAAAGGAGTAATAATTAACGCAAAACATGACTGTGGCAATCCTTTGTATACTGGATTCCCGACCTACAAGCAGCAGCCCCTATAAATACCATCAACATGTGCCTGTTCGGCTCATTTTCAGACTAAGGAGAAATTATGTCTCTAAATTATGAAATTCTCTTCACTGTCTCCGGTCAAGATCTTTGAGTCCTATAAAATACATTTGTATAGTCTTCGGATGTCTTCAGGATGTTGCACCTCTATCTAGCAGTCACCATTTTTACCTTAGAGTTGACATGAGCAAATTATGTCCCTTGCTTATTCCTGTTTTTGAATGTAAACTACAGATGGTCCCTGTTTGTTGGTGCTAGGTCCTAAATGATTGAGTTTAAGCACCTTAATATTAAACATTTACATGTCATGTTGGCCTTCAGAAAGGCTGTCAAATCTGTTTCATTCAATAGACCGTCTTTTTGGTGCAGCCAGTGACAAGACTTGTTTTAATTTGACACCAATGTTCAGTTCAGGCTGTGACTCCATGCTTTACAAATTATTAAAATTAAAAACAAAATCGAAAAAAGTTCCATTAACCTGATTGCTATGCATTGTCATTTCAATGCCATAGAATGTGAATTCGGATTTATGAAATGCGCTGGCATTTGTGGCCCCATTCCCCTAACAAAATCTGGAGTAGATTGATGGTCCACAAGTGTTACAGGTACATGCAAGAATGTCACTTATGGAATTAAAGAGATGTGAGCCTTTAAGTAAACTTGATTTAGCCATAGTTATGTCCTTTCTACATTTTGTTATTTATGTGTGCTATTGTTTATAACCCAAGGAGCATTGAAACAGTGTGATTTGCTACTCACTGCCAGCTGTTGATTTCTTTACATCACATGGGGTAAACCTAATGACCATTTCTGTTTGTAACCATTATGATAATGCAGTCTCAATGTGTCCATTGGCCAGTTTATAACTAAGCCACCTGCTAACTATTTTTTACCTGGAAGCAGTTTGTCATGAATCACTTCCTGATGTCAAGATGTATCTGGGGCACAGGTGTGAGGTGAGAGAGTAAGAGTTATTGCAGTGATCCCTTACTTCAGCCTCAACTACTGTAAAGGCATGACTTCCTTATCCCCCTATATAATGTAAGACTTTCCCAGTAAAGAACAGCACTTGTATCTTAGGGCACATTACAGAGCCCTGCTGGATGCACCAACGCAAGATTAGCTTTCTTAGTGTAGCTAAGTTAATGTATAGGTTTGTTTGTTGTTGTAATTGACAAATTTGAGCACTGTTACATACATACATTCAGCAAAAGCATAAAGCAAGTTACAACAGTTGGGCTGAAATTGTGCAGCTCTGGAAGCTTTGCTGCCTTTCATTGTCGAGTTCTTGAGGCCAGTTCTGACTACCTGGACGAAGCCCTTATCGGGCCCTGCATACCACAGGCAAATCACACAATTACCAAAAGTCTGAGATGTCTATCTCAAATATTTTGTCTTCACACCCGTCACCAGTGAGTTTAGTGGTACAAATCATGTTTGCCTAATTGAAATGTAATGCTTTCCCCACTTGTCCTATGGATTGTGACTCACTTTAGTAAGTTTGACTATATGTGCAGAAAAGTCTTCTGGCAGCCTAGATCTGCATATTGCAAATTTCACAGTAACTGATCAAACCAGAATCAATAGGAGTTCTCACCAGGGGACTTACATTGACCCTGGTTTAATCTCTTCCTGTTGCGGGTAGTTGGCCCAACCACACAAGTGGGATATTGTTTTATTGGGACAAAGTGGGGAATGCTGAGTTGTAGAATATTTGGTGATCCCTGCAGATTCTTGATCTGTACGTCTCAGAAATGGAAAGAAAATGTGCAATTGAAAGCAAAGTTTGAGCTTTGCAGGGCATTGTGGATAGGAAAACGTTGTGGGATCTATGCAATACACAACACCCAGGACTCCCATTTTTCAGAAATATATGGGTTTGGTATGCTTCACTGGTGGCCGCTCTCCTTGGGCCCAAATATCTCACCTACCTGCATTGCCAGATCAGGTAATTTTCTATAGGAAATGATGATGTTACATACTGCACTTTGAGTCCTTTCCTGTTGCGGGGGCTGTGCCCACTTACATAAGTGAGATACCATTTTATTGGGAGACTTGGGGGAATGCAGGGTGGTAGGGTATTTATGGTTTCTCGCTGATTCCAGTACTTTCACCCACATAAGAACATTGTGTGTTTTAGCTATTGTGTGATGTTTGCAAGGGTTTCTAGCTAGGAACGCCTCGTGAGATCCATGTGAGGCACATCACTTTGTAGCCCCCTGGTAAAATATCTTGGGTTAGTAGGTACCCTAGAGACCATGTACACTCTGGCAGTGAAAGTCAGAAAAGACAAATAGTATGCCTCACTACTCAAGTTCACGCTCATTCTGGTTGGATTTGGCACAAGGGTGAGTAAAAAGTTCGAAATTTACATTTTATTAACAAATGATTTCACAAAAATGAAAACACAGAAATGACTGTTAATATGATAATTGAAAGTTCATAATACTTAACCTATGACTCACAACTTGTGATTTGTAAAGTCGCATCAAGGCATCAGCCGCTCTACAAGGCCATTCACACGCCTTTCATGTGTCACACACACAAAGCCATTCACACCGCTAGCTGCTGGCCCACATTACAATGCTCACAGCACCAACAACACTATTCAAGTACTCTTCGCCATCACACCCCCACAGGACTGGCACACTATTCATCCCACTAATCACCCGATGTCAACCAACTTACAAACACACCACTAGCAAGTCACTACACACACAGCCAGCTGCCACCACACAGACGCACACATCATCAGTCAACCACTACTACACACACACCGCTTTTCAACCACCACTACAGACACACACAAACACACACATACTGAAGAACCGGGTTATTTAAGATCCAGCGGCGCCAGGGGCACGCCCAAAGTCTTCGGGTTCACCTGTCTTAGAATACAGAGACACGGGATACTTCTTGGTGGCGTCAAAGATCAAATTTATTGGCTGCAGCCAGTAACAGAAGTCCTAGAAGTCATCACGGTATGAGTTCTCAGGAGACTGCTCAATTTTACAAAGCAAGTCATCCCTTTTTATGACAAAAATCACATTCCAGACAAATACCTTACATTTACGAACTGTCCAATCACATGTATCCACACCAGAGGTATCGCATGACGGTAAAACCCACTTTTCAATTACCCAGCCCATGATCAATCATCGGACTAACCAAACATTCTTCTTAAGACAGGCTGAACGAACCCATAATAAAAACGACCACAACCCATATCATAAATAAGCCATAAAGGAAGAAACAGAAACAGGTGGAGGAAAGATAAGACATATTTGTGTGTAGTAAAACTTTACGACGTCCTGTGCTTTGATCCTCAATCTTGATCAGCTACTGGGCAAGAACTGGCTCAGCAAGGTCGGCTTCAGGTAACAGGGTCAGTTCACTCAGGTCATTCAGAAGTCAGCTAAAGTGTACATGTGCTAAAGACTCGTTCGGCTGTTGTCATCGGCCTATGTGAGGGCAACCACAAAATGGCTGCCATATACAAAATGGAAACCAAGGTTCAGAACGGAATCTTCAAATACACTACGAATCCTTGTGCGTAACGTAGCAAAATCACTCGTACTTGCCGAACTCATCGGTTACGGTTCCTCGTTACCCAAATCGTAACGGAACCATGACATTTGAAACATGGGTTCAGAATTCACGGAACCTCAGACCCTCCTTTTGCCCTTACATAGGCAATCACTCAGTCTATATCAGAGTCGATGTCAATTCTCATCAGATCACCAAGGTGCTGTTGAAGCATTATCTTGTTCCTCTGTGTATCTCTTGAGGCAGGCGATCCCCTGACACACATAGTAGCACAAAGGCCACATATGTCAGGACCGCAGTGTATACAAATACAACAAGAGAAAAGAATCGCTAAAGTCACACCAATGATCGTCAGAAGCTTCCATCCCCAAGTGGATAATAGTCCCCAAAACCATCCAGTTAACGACCAATCTCCTTTGTCCACATGTATAGACTCGGAGATCTTATGTAACCTGGAAATGGCCTCGTAAACTGTCGGAGCATTATCTGGGATAAAAACGCAGCAATTCGATTGGATCACGTTACATACTCCACCTCGATCTGCAAGTATGACGTCTAAAACCATACGATTCTGTAACGTCATAAGCCAATCCGCTTGAAGCTCAGCCGTCAGATTACTAAGGGCACCGGCAGTTTCCTTTATGGTGGATTCAACCACTCTCGTCAATTGCCGTAAGCCTCTACTGTTAGCCATAGGTCCCCAAAACGGTAAGAAACCCTTAAAGAAGTCTCCCACTTCCTGTCCAGCGGTATCTTCCCGATCGAAGACACCTCTAGCAAATCTTGTCTTGTGGTAATCTGCAGCAACAGTATACGTAGGAGGCAACAAGTATCCAACATAGCACGTTCCCGAAAAATCAGGGGGCAACCATGTATATGCTCTGTTGTAACAAACAAAATACGTGCCCTTAGCTGCCAAAAACGGCGGGGAAGATTGAGACGCAAAAACGTACGTTGAGTACAAACACTCTTCCCCAGCTGAGCTTTCGGATTTTTGCCATTTCCTTGCAGACACAATTGACCACGGTGGGGTACGACCCAAATCGGAGGTGACCTCTTTCGTTTCTGCTTTTCACTCAGACTAACACTGTAACCCGGTCATGTTCCATCCAACATAAGCCGCTAACTCTTCCTTAGGAATAGTCCTGTACGTATCTTTATCTCTGCTCATATTCATAACTCCCTTCACCAAGGCTTGGTTACTCAAGTTATCTCTCATGGAATGCAGAGGATAAACTTCCAGGGCGTAAATGAACATAGTCTGAAAAGCCCATATCGACCCATTCTGACTAAACGGCAAGATCAGATAAGGAACAACTCTACCTGTAGTATGTGGCATAAGACCACACACCCAACAATTAGTAACGTTTACTACCAACTGATGCTGGTGTAGTAGCTGTATGAATGTGTTATGTACAAATTCTGACCTTCTAATCTGCTCGTGTTCAGGTAGGACATGAAAAGAATGCACAGAAGTAGCAGTAGAAAAAGACATAGATTGGGAAGTGGGTGCAGAAGTCAATTGGGTAGCGAAAACAATCCCACCCACCAATGCTAACGTCATGCTTAAAAACATCAGGACACATGTTATCAGAAAACATTTGCTATACATTAATTTACACAGTTTCATTTTAAAGTTCATTTTCTCAGCAGCTCTCTCTGTCCCAGAAAACTCCATCCTCTAACCGTGCTGTTCGCGGCAGTTGGTTTTCTTCTGCTAAGGAATGCGTCTGTCAGTCCAGGGAACGCCCTGAGACCAACCAGAACCGTCGACCTTGTGTCTACACGGCTTGCAATCCCAAGTCTTTATACCGCGACCCTACAGCTGAGCTCGGATGGCAGCTCAAAAAAGAAAAATAGGCCAAAACAGTTTCTTGGATGAGAGAGTGCAGTTCTCCAAAAACAAAAGGAAAAAAATTATACTTTTATTTGTCCATTATTTCTAGGTCGTAAATTATATTGGCCTTTACCAGGCACTGTGTGATCTGTAAATAAGAGTTCAGGCTCAGTGGTGTCCAATCTCAAATGTGGAGGAGCTGCTTGTAAAATGTCGTCGTCCTCTCGCTCAGAATTTGTCCATACTAGATGTGCATCGCTAAATGGCATGAACTTCGGCACTCGTTCTGTCTCTGAGTCACCAATACCATCACGGACCCACTGGTCGTACGGCAGAGGTAAAGGCGCCCTCTTAAAATGTACGCCGTGGATCCAATTTCGCTTCCCGAAGACCTTCACCGAAGTTCTTGTTGACAGGAGCACTTGGTGGGGACCGGTCCAGCGGGGCTGCTCGTTTTTGGTCCGCTGAAAATTCTTCACCAGGACCCAGTCACCGGGATTGATGGTGTGGCCTGGATCCACAGATGCTGGTGGCAAGTTATCATGAACCTGTTGATGCAAGACACGCAATTTAGTCGTCAGATCATACAAATAGTCCACCAACACAGGATATTCAATGTCACTAAACTTCACTGGCCTCGGCACTCCCCACACATTCGCCGGACGGCCAAAAACGATTTCATTAGGACTAAGGCCAATCCGGGAATGCACTGTAGTTCTAGTTGACAAAAGTGCCAACGGCAAAGCATCTGGCCATTGGAGACCAGAACTCGCCTGAATTTTGGCTAACTTTAACTTCAAAGTGCCATTGTAACATTCCACTAGTCCAGCTGATTGGGGGTGATTTGCGGCATTAAACTTCTGTCGTATTCCCAAACCCTCACACACTCTCTTCATGATCTTCCCCACAAACTCACATCCGTTATCACTCCACACCATCCTTGGCAATCCAAATCTAGGGAAATATTCTTTGAGCAAGACTCTAGCTGTGGACAAGGCCGTATTGTCTTTTAGGGGTTATGCCTCTACCCATCTAGAAAAGGCACAAACAACTACAAGGACGTATTTCAGGTTGTTACACCTTCCCATGTGGATAAAATCCAATTGCAGAACCTCAAACGGATACGTCGGAGGCGCAAAGTGAACAGCTGTAGTTGGAGTTCCCTTGCCAGGATTATACATCAAACACACCATACAATTCTTGACCACATTCTCAGCACATTTGGGAATTCCAGCATTCTGCCACACTGGAGCCAACAACTTAGAAATTCCTTTCACGCTAATGTGAGACAAACCATGTGCCATCGTAACCACCGCAAGCACATATGCATCCGGCAACATCCATCTTTGGTGTTCTGATAACTCAACCCAACAACCAGTCGAATCCAATCTACACGTAGTTTCTCTCCACACGTTCTTTTCACTTTCAGTAGCTTCAGCTTGGATTGATTTCACACTTTCAATCGTATCTTCACACATTCCAGCTGCACCAATCCATCTCGCAGGGCCTGCAACATACATTCGACTCATCATATTTCTCGCTGTTTCTTTCGCAACTTCATCCGCAAACGCATTACCACGACCAACATCATCCGTAACCTTCCGGTGAGCACTACATTTCACAATCGCAACTTGCTTCGGCAAAGTAAGTGACTCCAGAAGCTCATTCACCAACTGTCCATGTTGAATCTTAGTCCCATGCGACGTCAGAAATCCTCTTTCTCTCCACAAGCGTCCAAAACTATGGGCAACACCAAACGCATACTGACTATCAGTGTACACATTCACTCTCTTTCCCTCAGATAAAATACACGCTCTTGTTAATGCAATCAACTCTGCTGCTTGCGCCAAATTATGGCTCACTCGTGCAGTTTCAACAATTGTGCATAATGTCGTTACGGCATATGCTGCAGTCGTATCACCATTCGGGAGCTTGTAGCATGACCCATCAACCCATAGAGTACCATCAGGATCCAAAAGAGGAGTGTCTTTCAAGTCGACCCTCCCCTTCGTTTCCTCTTCCGTCCTCAAAAAACAATCATGCTGTTCCTGACAATCTGTATCCACAGAGATCGGCAATAATGTCGCTGGATTCAGTACATTGCACCGCTTGATGTGCACATGACTAGCCAAAAGCGTCAATTCATAACCCGACAACCTCGCACTAGTAAGGTGTTGAGTCTTGGTTCGATTTAACAAAGTGTCCACTGCATGTGGAACCATCACAACCAACGTATTGTCCATCACCAATCCAGCAGACTGTCGGATAGAAACAGCCGCTGCCGCTGTAGCTCTCAAGCCATTTGGCAACGCTTTAGCTACCGGATCTAAAGTCGACGAGAAATACGCACATGGACGCTGCTTATCACCAAATTGTTGAGTCAAAACTTACAATGCACAACCCTCTCTCTCGTGGACGTACACTGTAAAAGGCTTACTGTAGTCGGGAGTACCCAACACTGGAGCAGAGCACAACGCATCACGCAATTCAGAAAAACTCTTCTGACAATCGTCAGACCAAGGAAGAGGATTCGGTATATCCTTACAAGTCAATGCCAACAGAGGTTTGGCCAGCAAAGAAAAGTTCGGAATCCACTGTCTACAATACGACGTGATACCCAAGAAAGCACGCACTTCTTTCTGTGTGCTTGGTACAGTCATTTGCGCAATCGCTTGAATTCGTTCTGGGGTCAACCTTCATCCCTCCTTCGACAAGAGATGACCTAAGTAGGTCACTTCTTGGCGACAAGACTGCAATTTAGAAGGTGACACTTTATGATGCAAGTCAGACAAATGTCGTAACAAAGAAAGAGTAGCTTCTTTACAAGTTTTCTCGTCATCAGCGGCCACTAACAGATCATCCACATACTGTATAAGAGCAGCACCAGCAGGTAACACAAGAGTATCGAGCTGAGTTTTCAAAGCCTGACTATAAATGGAGGGACTTTCACAATAGCCTTGGGGAGCTCTCTTAAACCGGAAGCTTCGACCTCCTAAAGAGAGGCCAAAAATATCTCTACTCTCCTCAGCAATTGGAATACTGAAGAAAGCATTTTTCAAGTCTATGACTGAAAACCAGGCAGCTGAAGCCGGAATCATGGTCAGCAAAGCAGTGATGTCTGGAACAACTGGGAACTGTGGCACAACAATCTTATTAACCTCTCTAAGATCGATCACAAACCTGTAGACAGGTGGCTGAGAAGAGTCAGTACGCTTCAAGACAGGCAAAACCGGACTGTTACACACATTACCTCTCGTTTCTTCAATCACATCTTTCTAGATTAAATCATAAATAATTGCTAAAAGCGCTCTTTCACCATCGCTAGAAATCCTATATTGGGGAATGCGTGGCAATTTAACATTCGCTTTAAGCGTTACAACATAAGGTGGAATCTCTAAAAGACCCACATCATTAGGACTAGTAGCCCAAAGAGTATCAGGGAGAGAACGCAATTCCGGTGGAAGCCGATCTTTAGACAAATACATCGGAGAGATCACTTTCTTACCCAATGTAAGCTGTACTCCCGAAGGAGAACAATGCAATGTCGCATTCAACCTTTTCAACAAATCCAAGCCTAACAAATTCTCACCACAACCTGTCGTTAGAATGAGAGGTGCTTCCAATTCACAAGGCCCTATGGAAAGAGACAAAGAACTAGAAACTGGATTAAGAACTGGGGCGCCAGAGAATCCTACCGAAACATTCGTTAAGCCAGACAAAGGTGCGCCAGGGAGTTTAGAGTGCATGATAGAACTCTTCGCTGCACCAGTATCCAAAAGAAAAGGCTCTACCACACCCGATGTGGCTACTTCAACATAAGGCCCACTCTGATCTACTGGAACCGACACTACTCCCTCTCTTTGTCTATGGCTGTCCTAGCAATCATTATAGTCAGCATTCTCACTCTCAACATAATAGTCATCAGCATAGTACTGAGTCGACGGACCAGATGCAATTTTCTGTTGATCAAAACAATTCATAGAATTTTGTGGGAGAAAGGAACGTTCGTTCTGAGGAAACGCACCACGTCCTCTACCTCTTGACACTTGCTGAAAACCACCACCGGGGTCGGCATACCACTCGCACGCTGTCGCAACACAGGGCACTGATTTTTATAATGACCTTCCTCCTTACAATACGCACACTGATTCAAACCCAAGGGTGGTCTTGGAGGAAAATACCCAGCGTTCTGTTGCGGCCTCTGAAATGGTGGAGGTTGCTGAAACTGTGGACGTTGCTGTGATTCTTGCTGATTCGAGCGAGGCGGATACACCTAGGTCTTTAGTTTTTTTCGCTACTTTATCTTTTTCGTCCTTATCCCTATTCTCATAGTACTGTGCAGTTGCCAATATCTGGGCCGACGAAGAAACAGCCCAAGAACTATCAGAATCTTTCAACTTATTACATAGCTCAGGCAGTAAGTTAAAGACGAACTTATCTACGAACAATCTTTGCCCACCTTCCGTACTCATATCCTGACCACTGCGGTCTATAAATGTCTCTTCAAACCTAGTGAAGAAATCAGATACACTTTCGTCCTTCTTCTGCTTACATGCTGCTAACTTGTCCCAATTTACTCGTAACGCTGGCATCATCGTTTTCATAACATCTATAATTCTGCCAGGTAGATCTGCCACTAGAGCCTCAGGTTTAGCACCACCAACCTGTCTAGCGTCCGCAGCAGCAATATTGAGCCATGTGTCACCTAATTCAACCGCATGATCCTCATGACGAATCTTTGCCCATAGAGGTTGAGGTACTACGTTACCCAACAGCATATCTATATCAGCCAAATTCATGATGCATGCGTCAACTGTCTGGGACAATTCTTTGTAATAGCCAGCTGGATTCTTACGGGGATCAGGTAAAGACTGTTTAAGGGCCAAAACTTCTACTCTCTTCCATGGCGCATGTACCCATACTCTTTGAAAATATGCTGGTATAGCTGGGGGATTATTATTCGCACCAGCAGCTAACTCTTCGCGCCATACTGGAGGAACTTCTCTGATTGGATATTGTCGTACCTTTCTCCTGACTGCGGAATCAGGTTCAAATAGTCGCTGAGAAGGGAAATCGCTCCTAAATGCAAGTATCGTCGCAACTGCTTTCTCAACGCCGGGACCCACTATCGTCCCTTTCACAAACTCGGACTGTACATTAAGCGTTGCATTCTCAAGAAGAGATGGCAAAGCTGGATAACATTTATCAATAGCCATATTATGTTGCCTATCTGACACCTCAATTGCTTTATCTTCTTCGTTTTCTTTAAACTGCCTAGTAGCTTGCATTATTGATACATCCTTTTCTCTTTTATCTCTTTTAGCTTGTTTAATTTCTCGTTGTCTGGCTTCTTTACGCCAAAGGCGAAAGGAGTCAAACATTGCCGGCCGGGCTTTCTTCCTAAATAATTTTGTTTCTAGATTATCTAAAATCTCAGTATCAAAACTACCATGTTGGGGCCATAGTAAAACACCATCTTTTCTAGTGTAGTGGATCCATACTTCATTGAACGTAATGGGGCCCACGCCGTGTTTAGAATAGAGCTCATAAGTCGGAGTTCCAACCGGAGGTATCGGACACGAATCCTCCAATCGGGAATCCCTGTTGCAACCACAACCAAACCAAGTACCAAATTTGCTACGATTAGGCATCTTCGCTCACTAATCGAGCTTCAAACTTCAAGGGATTATCTCTACCGATACACTCGTAAATATACGAGACCCTCGGCTTTGGAAATTGCAATTTTCAAATCAAAACTAAGGACCTAGCAAACTAAGAACCAAAGGACCAAAAACTAAGGACTGGGAGCGACCCACTTATACTTAACTGAGGTATCAGTCATGCCACCAGAAGACCCATCTATCGTCTCGCCGTACAAATCATCACAAATGGGTCCAAGACAGGGCGACAGTCAGGGCAGCGGTCCTTCGTAGCCGTCCAGAAAGCGGGAAACCTCGCAGCAAAGACCTTCAGTCCACGTTCGACATACCGGGGTCGATGAAGTGGGGGCCCTCTTCCGGAATTTCCTCACGAAGCTCCTCACGATCTTCAGGCTTGGACCGGTACCGCTGAAGTTGCCCCACGTGGGCGCCAACTGAAGAACCGGGTTATTTAAGACCCAGCGGCGCCAGGGCCACGCCCAAAGTCTTCGGGTTCACCTGTCTTAGAATACAGAGACACGGGATACTTCTTGGTTGCGTCAAAGATCATATTTATTGGCTGCAGCCAGTAACCGAAGTCCTAGAAGTCATCACGGTATGAGTTCTCAGGAGACTGCTCAATTTTACAAAGCAAGTCATCCCTTTTTATGCCAAAAATCACATTCCAGACAAATACCTTACATTTACGAACTGTCCAATCACATGTATCCACACCAGAGGTATCGCATGACGGTAAAACCCACTTTTCAATTACCAGGCCCATGATCAATCATCGGACAAACCCAAAATGTTTCTTAGGACAGGCTGAACGAACCCATAATAAAAACGACCACAACCCATATCATAAATAAGCCATAAAGGAAGAAACAGAAACAGGTGGAGGAAAGATAAGACATATTTGTGTGTAGTAAAACTTTACGACGTCCTGTGCTTTGATCCTCAATCTTGATCAGCTACTGGGCAAGAACTGGCTCAGCAAGGTCGGCTTCAGGTAACAGGGTCAGTTCACTCAGGTCATTCAGAAGTCAGCTAAAGTGTACATGTGCTAAAGACTCGTTCGGCCGTAGTCATCGGCCTATGTGAGGGCAACCACAAAATAGCTGCCATATACAAAATGGAAACCAAGGTTCAGAACGGAATCTTCAAATACACTACGAATCCTTGTGCGTAACGTAGCGAAATCACTCGTACTTGCCAAACTCATCGGTTACGGTTCCTCGTTACCCAAATCGTAACGGAACCATGACATTTGAAACATGGGTTCAGAATTCACGGAACCTCAATACACCGCATGCCAGTCAGCCATCACTACACACACCACCAGTTAACCACAACTACACACACACTTACACACGAATCAACCGCCACTACATACACCACCTGCCAGTCACCAGCAGACACTCTGCGTTCCACCCACCACACAGACATCACCATGAAGCTCCATGCCACTTCCGATTCTAAAACCCTCCCAGAATTAATAGATGAAACACAAAAAGCAGATACAGAAAAAATCAACTAAAGGCAGCCAATAATTTCATTTTTTTTTATTTTCAAACTTAAAATAACACCTGTTGTTAGTAGATGAAAAAGGAACTATGTGTGCATGCATAACAGCGGTTACTAAACACATGAAACAATTGGTACCATTGTGTCAAAACAAAAATTACATAGCAATGCTGAAAATAGTAAAGTTGTCTTTCTGTTTCATCTCATGGAGATTTGTAGTAGTACATCAGGTAGAGTGGGTCTTATGTGTGGCATTGTTGCCCATCAAAAACATGTCTAGAAATAAATTGCCCTGCTCAACAGTGTAATTGAAAAATACATCATCAGTAAAGAGCTGGAAGAAATTCATAGGCAAAATCCCTCTGTATTAACTCTACACCTTTAAACACCACTACAGTCATGCAAAAGAGGCTGCACCATGTTAGGGGCAAACCAGGGTTCACCACTTCCAGTGGGAAGCAATCCAGACCCTGGCTGCAATTCAGCTTGCTCATGCTTCACCACAGGCACATCAATGTCTTCCTCCAAATGAGGCACTTCATCAGTGCTAATAGTGGAATCAACATTAGATGATTCGTCTTGGACAGAAAGTTCACTGCTATAATCTTGCACTTGGTCCTCTACCTCAGATGCAGAGTCAGTTTCAAAGTCATTTTTGGAGGCAGATTCAAAAAGCAAATCGACAACCAGATGGGCTGCAAGCCTACGAACTGCTATAATGCTTACTAAAACAACTGTCACAAAACACAGACAACTATAAACTACATTGCATCAAAGTAGAACTCAACAAACTGTGGCTGTATCAAACAGTAAATAATACTATTAAAATTGTCACAGCTTCTGGAAGTTGGACTCCTCTGGAACATTACCTCCCAAGTCCAACTTCTGGCAGCACTGATGCTGATTATCACTTCACAGAGTATCAAAGTGGCCAAATGAATGGAAGGAAATTTGGGAGGGTACTGCAGGGAGGGAGGCCTGGAAGAAGGATGATCACAACTTTAGTAATCTGTTGGCTGACGGGTATTGGATCTCACAGTTCTTTTAACTCTAACCACATCACATCTAATTGTAAACAGTAAACATGCTTTTGATCTGTTGTGAGTGTATAAAGTGGTGCTGGGCTCTCTTAGGTGATCACGTCGCTTTCCTCATATATGCTTCCTTAAAGTTCCCTATTCAGGCCTGGAATGCCTTTCCACACTCTCACTGATCTCTCGTAGAGACAAACAGTTCTCAATGAAATACTTGTAATGAGCAATGGCATTTATTAATAATCCAAAACGGGTCACTGTACATTCCCCCTGTGCAGGCAGCATCCTCGTACACAAACTGTTCTTGGGCTCAAGCCATTACAGCCTGATTCATGAAGCAAAATTGCACTCGCAAAGGGCAAGATTCTAAGAATCTTGCCTTTTGCAAGTGCAATTTTGGCATTTGGGATTCACAATCCCAAATGCAAAAATCGCTAATGAGGAATTAGCAAATATGCGAGGATTAGCATTTAAGGAATCTCTATTAGAGATTCCTTAAATGCTATTCATGACACTTGCAAAAATTGCGATTTAGCAAAATTGGGCCGCTATTTACCGAGAGGTCAGACCTCTCGGTAAATAGCAAAAACATAGAAAAATGCTTTTAAAAGCATTTTTCTAAGTTGCATGTTGCACACACACATGTCCTTTGGACATGTGTGTGCGCAACACCTGTTCAAATGTGCATTTTAGGGGTGCTACAGGGTGTCCTTTGGACACCCCAGGCACCCTGAAAATCGCTATCTGATTTGCGAGTAGCAAATTGCTACTCGCAAATAAGGGATACTCCCCATTCATTCCTATGGGCCTTTTGGCCCATAGGAATGAATGGGGAGTTATTCCTTTTTTTGCGAGTAGCAAATTGCTACTCGCAAATAGAGAACATGTAGGAATCGCTATTGATTTAGCAATTTCTACATGAATGCCGTTTTGCGTGTCCTCAATAGCGAGTCGCTATGATTCGCTATTAGGGCCACGCAAAACGGCCCGTACATGAATCAGGCTGTTAGTCTTTCTCCATCCTTGTTTTAGGCTAAATACACTTCTCTAGCTTTGTGTTCACAAGAAAGTTACAATAATGCAAGAATGTCTTTTTAGGCTCCTCTTTCTTGAGCCCAATTATCTCTAAACTCAGATAATTTTGCCAGGTTAACTTGAAACTTAAATACCCTTGCCGGGTTCAACAGAAAGGAAAATATTTTCCTACCTAACAGTATGACTTCTTTAAAATCAAAGAGCAAGGTCCCAAGTATGCAGAACTTCTTACCAACTTGCAAGAGTTCAGGATCTCCTCCTTTAAGCTACTCCTCAGGCTGGTCTTCAATAACTGGTGTGTAGTAGAGGAGGTGGTCATTCAACAATCCAGGTTGCTCATGCTGCACTACAATCACAACTATGTCCTCCTCTAAATGAGGTACTTCATCAGTGCTAATACTAGATTTATCATCAGATGATTCCTGTTGACAGAAAATGTACTGCCATAATCTTGCACTTGGTCCTCTGCCTTAGATTCAGAGTCAGTCTCAGAGTCCTCTTTGGAGGCGGGTTCAAGAAACAAACCAATAACCTGCTGGGCGATCATCAGCATACGAGCAGCCATAATGCTTATCAATAGACTCTCACCAAAAACAGACAACGATGAACACTGCGTCAAATAGAACTCAACAAACTGCACTATTCAGGCGCCCTTCTCCATCATACCCCCACAGGACTGACATCCCACCAATCACTTGATATCAACCAATTTACAATCACACCACTAGCAAGTCAGTACACACACACTGCACCCCAGCTGCCACCACACAGACACACACACCATCTGACAACCACCACTACACACACACATACAGCCTTTCAGCCACCACTACCTACACATACACACACACCGTAAGGCCAGTCAGCCATTACCACACACATATACACCACCATTTAACCACCACTACACACACACACAAACAGTCATCCACCACTACACACACACACACTGCCTTTCAACCACCACTACACACACACACCGCAATGCCAGTCGGCTGTCACTACACATGCACACCCCACCAGTTAACCACCACCATACACACACATGCACACCAGTCAACCACCACTACATACACTACCAGTCAGCCACCAGCAGATGATCCGCCTTCCACCCGCCACTCAGACATCACCATGAAGCTCCATGCCTCTTCCATTTCTAAAACTCTTCCAGAATGAACAGATTTAACGCCTGTTGTTAGGAGATAAAAAAACAGTGTTTTATAATGAAATGCATTAAACAATTGGTGTCAAAATAGAAATGACATAGCAATACTGACAATAGTTAAGTTACCTTTTACTCTCATGGTTACTCCCAATACTTGAGTTGTGTATGGTACAGTTTAAAACAGGTAGGCACATATAGGCCAGAATTAGAGGGACACTCAGAGGAGTACATGCGCCTCTCGGTTCTTACTTCTATTCGGACACAGACTCTACATTTCTGGCAAGGAAAGTCTTTTTGGGTGCTGGAGGAATGTATTTAGAAAGTGGCGATCTTTCAGTCTAGCTACACCCTCAACCACTCAAATTCTAGGAACACTTGTTTGCTCTCCTGCAGCAAAGCAGCCTATTGCAGACTGCTAGAGAAATGTCATTTTCAGGAAGAGAGAATGGCAGTTGAAGTTAGTATCTGTAATGATAAAAATATATTTCGTATGCTTCCAGTATTGATCATGTAAGTGCTATGGATCTCATGCAGACTCAAGTTTAAGGCTTCAGCCTTCCTCTGTCAGTTTGGCTCTGATTCTGGGCTGCTAATCCCATTGAAGTCATGGATTAGTGGCATGGTTTCCATCCTCCAGCTGCATAGTATATTGTAGCAGAACATGGCTCTGATATAGCAAGCTATAATTGCCTAACCATGTTGCATCAATGGTGATGTACTGCAGAGTAGATATGTGCACTACTGCAGTCAACCTGTGAGTGCTCTGGTTGTCCATGTCTGTTTATGGCCCTGTGTAGACGTGTGTGATTTTATGTTTTCAGCTTGAACTGTGCATGTAATGTGGTCTGTACATTGTTCTGTTGTTTTGATTTTTATGTTCATATTTTCCAGCTTTTCTTTCATTCCCTACACTTGGCGGTAATTGCCATTGCTTTCATACTTGTATTTGTTTTTAGTTTACCATGTGCATTATTTTGCGCATGCTGTAAAAATCAAAATGCTGTAAATAACAAATGGGAAAAATAAAGCACGTGGACCATGGACATGCCGTGTTTAGCACATTTGATAAACATTGCATTCTGTTTTTAACTTGGTAACAGACAAATTGATAAATTAATTTACTATTTACTCAGTCATGCGGCAATTACCCTACTCCTAACTCATAATTAAACTTTTGTAGGAAACCAGCATAACAATTCAGGTTCCCTAGGAGTTCTGATTTTTGATCAGACTGCCTAAGTCACATATAATCCCTTCTTAGATCATGGAGTACATTGGGAAATGATTCAGGTCAGATCTGGTGAAGGTTTTTCTTCTTTTAGTCCAGAGAGTGAAGCTGAGGAATCACTAGGGACTTTCAATGTCAAAGTCAGAAATTCCAGTGAGAGAATGGCTTTGTGCCTAGGCTATTGTGGTATTTATAGAATTAGGGTGATCTAATCATTGTGTTTTTATGGAGAGAGACATTTTGGAAACATATATTTTCATCTTTTTGGTTCTCAGGCAGCAACATTGTTTATTGTCCCCTGGGCACATTGTCACCTAGGCCAGATTGTTCTGCATATTCTTCAGCAACGGTCTGTGATCATACACGTTCATTCTGGTCAGAGTACACTTGAAATTCTCTCTCATGGTGGCTTAGACATGCAACCTTGGATCGGGGGATTTACACTCAAAAACTCTGAAAACAGATGCCACTGACTTGGATTGGGGATTAGTCTTTGGAGTTCAGTCAGCTCATGGTTTCTAGTCAGAACAGGAAAATATTCAGTCCTCCGATTAAAAGGAGCTCATGGTTTTCTTCAGGGCTCTTTAAATGTTTTAGACTAACTCAAAGTCGAAGTTCTTCTAGTTTACACGGACATTATGTTGTCAAAGGCATATTTAAATCAGCAGTTCTGCACAGGATTCCAGATCCTGACTCACTTGATTCACCAGATTTGATCATAGGCAGAAAACATTCTTCTTTCTCTGAGGGCAGTTCACATACAGGGGATACTGAATATACAGACAGACCATCTCAGATTTATATTTCCTATTAAGAGGGCGTTGTTGTCAATCCCCTTGTGGTTCAACAAATCTGCCTCCTTCATCAGCTCCCTGTGTTTTCCTGAATCTGTAGCCAAAGTCTATCCTGCACACTTTCCCACTAATTTCTCCAGCTCTTAAAGTTCTAGCAAAGATACAAAGAGAATGGGCCGACTGAATCATGCTTTTACTGTACGGGTGCGAAGAACATGCTTTCCTCTACTTCCGAGAAACAAATGCCTATGACTCCCTTGCTTCTGCCAGCTCTTCTTCTAGCTATCTAACATACCACAGCCTTTCTCTATCAGTTTCTCTGTCAGTGAAGGCCTCTAGAAGAAGCTCCATGAGGAGATCTTAAAACTAGCATTGGTCTTTTTTGATAAGTGAAGTTGGACAAATATTGTCTCTGCTATAAAATATACTCTTGTGGAAATATCTGTCTATCTCTACCTTGAGGCTTCTTTGTTCAGTAATCAAAGCTGTCCGTTCAACTTGGGTGTGAGTTGTCATCGACTGAACCACTTGTGTCAAGACTATTTAAGGGATTTGACATGTTAAGGTCAAAGATCAAAGTTATGTAGTTATATTGAGATCTTTTCATGATTCTATCTGTTTTGTTGAGGGCTCTCTACGAGCCTCTAGGAGAAGCTGAAGACAAAAATTTAACTATCAAGGCCTTGTTCTTTGTTGCCATTACTGCAGTGAGAATTGGTGAATTGGGTTCTCTACTTTGTCGCCACCTATATTTGAAGATTTTTGAGGAACTGTTCTGTATTTGAGGCAATTTTTATTTTTTATTTTTGTACTAAAGATAAATTCAGCCTTTCATAAGAAGCAGGAGATAATTATTCTTTAAGTGTAGGTTCCTTGGCAGAAGCAGATAATGAATTTCTAGTTGTAGCAGGGGCTCTAAAAATGTATCTTTAAAGAATCCCTAAATAAAGACTGTCTGACAACCTTTTTGTAAACTTTGGAACAGGGAACAGAAGTTGTAATCTTCTAAGGCTGCTGTAGGTAGAGGGATTAGATCAGATATGTATCTAGCCTATTTAGATGCTGACAGGGATTTTCCCTGGATCTTTGCAGGGCTGTTGTACCAAGGGTATGGCCGCTTCTTGGACAGTAAAGGCTGGTGCATTGATTGTGGGCATTTGCAAAGCTGATTTGTGGGCTACTCCTTCCACTTTTCATTTTACATTACAGGATGAATGTGTCCCAGGGTAATGAATTCTGCTCTGATAGGGAGATTCTCTCAAATGAAGCTGCCCCATAATGCCATATTGATTTACGTTGAATGACAAATGTCTCTGTTTTTTTACTTTCACGGGGGGGGGGCTAGGAGGGGTTCAGCACTCCCGGGCCTATTATTTTTTGTTGGTATGTCTGTTTCAGAGGTTCAGTAAACCGCCATGAAGACATACTGCTGGGGTATGTCCAGAGATAAGTAAGTAGAAGGATGAGGAAGGAGATGAGCATAAGTGGATTGCCTACTGGTAATCTTCATTGCTTCGATTCTTCATTCCTTTTCCCAGTACTTACAAAATTCCTGAACACCTTCATCAGCAATCTACTTTTGGCTTTAGTAGTTTTAGGAAGCAGAAATGGGGTATCAGGGATTAAAAGGATGGTGCAGAATTTCATAGAAATAGAGAGGGAAGTGACATGGAGAGGGGTGTGACAGTTACAGGGAATGGGAGTGTAACTCAAATAAAAGTTCTGGTACAAGAAGAAAGAAATGGATTAATAAAGATCACGGATAAGTAATCTGGTCCCTGTCCAGCACTTTTGGGAGCATTGACTGTTTAACAAAAGTTCCAGTCTTTTCTATTTAAAGCAGTAAGCACATAGCCAGATACACTTTTATTTCAACCTGTGAATATATGCTGCTCTGTTAGGAATATGGGTTGTCATTTGTAACGGAAACTCAGGATTCCTTGCCATTCAGAGTAGACCTGCTCTGTAATAATGGAGTGATAAATATTTCAAACAGACTGTTTTATGCAAATAGGGCATTCTTGAGTCTTATCATTAATGTTCACTGACCTTTTTCCGTTAGTTTTAACTGCTGCCCTTTATCTCTCACGCTGTGGCTAAGCGGTTTGCATTATGCCCTTTATTTAGTGAAAAATCTACTTGACAGTTGTTGGACTTGGCCCTTTTTACAGGGTCATCCCGGAACTTTTTGCCTTCTCCTTTATTTTTTCTGACCAGTTGTTGTTGGTTTTATGACTCTGGGCACTTTACCACTGCTGATCAGTGCTAAGGTGCATATTCTCTCTTTTGTAAATTGTGTTATGGATTAGTGTTTCCATGATTGGCTATTTGATTTACTTGTCAGACCCTGGTACAGTGCACTATGTGTGCCCAGGGCCGGTAAATCAAATGCTGATGGTGGGCTTGCAGCACTGATTGTGCCACCCACAGAAGCAGCTTGTAAAATGTGACTCAGGCCTGCCATTGCAGAGCCTGTGTGCAGTCTGGGACTGCCATGTCGACTTGGCAAGTGTACACACTTTCAAAAAACCATTGCAGAATCACCAGTCCCTAAACCTTCCCTTTTCTACATATTAGTCACCTCTAAGGTAGGCCTAAGGTACCCCTGTGGGAAGGGTGCATTGTATGTGAAAGGTAGGACATGCCCTGATGTGTGTGGCATGTCCTGAAAGTGCAATACTACCAATTTCATTTTTTACTATTGCAAGGCTATCTGTTCCCATTGGAAAGAATAGGGAGTTTGTTTATATCATCTTGGACATCGGGGGAAGTTTTGGATGCCCTCGGTCGCCCCGGCGGCCGTCTTGTTTATGGTCTGAATCTTGCTGGCTGCTGAATCCTGTTGACTGCCCCATCAGGACGCTCCTGCGGCTGTTTGTTTGTTTTTGTTTTTGCGGCGCTGAATCCTGTTAGCCGAGTTCAGCCCCCTCCCCCTGCAACGCTGACACCCTTGACCGTTTCGCAAATTTAACGGATTGCGGTTTGGCTGCCTGCTGGTCATCGGAGGCTGCCGGCTTGCTGCAGAGTGCTACTGATTGGAATTACAGAGCTTAGGGTCATCGCCTGAAGTCTCTGATGCCCCTGGTTGCCCCTACAGCTGGCTGTTCACGGAGCTCCACATTCAGATGAATGAATCTGTCTATGCTGAATCCTGTTGGCTGCTGTGCCTAACTTACCACGCTCATCGATACACCGGTAAGTGCCCTTAGTTACACGCCTATCTGACCTTTGATAGACTACAGTTATCCCCCAGCAAGTCTAAATGCTTTGGAATACTAACTGGGCCTATTGCAGGACACCGCCTTCTCTACTATGGTTCCCCTCTAAAATGGCTGCTCCCTACTCAGGAGTACTAGTCCTTGGACAAGTAAATTGGACTTTCCCTGTGCAGTTGTGAGTTGTGAGAAAGCTGATCATACTCTCACAAACTCATTACCATGCATCCTGACCTGAGCACATAACTTGGAACATGACTGATCATAAGTACTATTTCAGGGCTGAGATCGTTACTCCAGTCCCACACTATCAGGAATTCCATAACTGGTCCTATCATCTGACCATTATTCAGCAGACTCACTGAATTCTCCAACAGGCGGCTCCCTGGACACATGTGAAGCCTAAAGTCCGCCCCTTGCTTGATTACTGTATCTGTTCCTCTCTATAACTGGTAGAGGCCTGCTCTTTCAGACGCCGGATTACTGACAACTAGTCTTTCACGACTACCCTACCTTAATCCAAAATTGACTCCAGGCTTGAACATTTTGGCACCAATAGCTACACAATTAACTATCCAACCAGCCTCTCCAAAAATGCAACAAAAGCTTTGAAACACAGACTTCTTAAAGCGAATCACTAAACCCTTATTTCTGACCCCTACATATGTCCAAAAAAGGTACTTTCACTAGCGAACTGACCTTCTACACTAAAAGAAGAGCCCAGTGGAGGTCTATCTTCCAAACCTCACTCAAAATCTCTGCGACTAAAAAATTCCCTCATGGCCTTCGACTATTGGCTAGGTCGTCTCCCAAATTTAGAGCAAATGCTACTATATCCATCTACAACAATGGGACAATTCTAATTCAGGCCTCAGGCCTCAACCTTGACATCTTTGATGACAGATGTGCCCTGCTTAAAGGCTCTCTGGTCACTAATGTCTCCCTTACCCAACCTAGAAACGGGCGTCCACTTACCCCTTCTCCAGACGATACTGATTCCTCCCTTAGTGATCCCTCCTCTAGGGAGCTCATCCTGAGGACTGCCCTTCACACCTTTTCCAACATACACATTACCCTACCTCCACCTACCCGAGGCGCCCCAATTGCATCCAACTTGCACCGTCCAATCTATTCACCTGACCCCAAATCAGAAGCAAGGCATATTCCCTGCGCGGACGCTCTCCTCTCCGACACCTCCCCATCACCCATCTTTTCCCCCCTTCTTCACTCCCACACTCAACATCCGACGCTGCCACACTTCAACATAAAAGCATCTAACTTCCCTTCCCCTAACTTTCCCTCCCCTAACCTCCTGGCCACTAGCCCACTTTCCCCGAACCGCACTCCCATGGCCCACTCTCCGGGCAATCTCTGTCAGGTCACTGGGAAATCTCCCAACCCCCCTTTTCTCACCCTCAATCCCTTTGCCCTCTCTTCTGACTCTTCCCCACTACACCATGGTAATTCTCACAACCCCCTTCTCCCAACCTCCATCCCACTGCACACTCTCCTTGCTCTCCAGCTCATCACAAAGAGACCTCCCTGTTTGCTGACCTCACCCCTCATCCAGCCCGGGCCTCACCCCCCCTCCCACTGACCAATCCTCCGCCTACCCTCCACGCTATACATAATCCTCACTTAGAGCCTGCTGCAAAACTCAAGGAAATAAATCAAGTACTTCTTTCTCTCAAAACTGTCATTCAAAAACTCATTGCGTCAACCGTAGAGCTGGCTCGTGATCTCAACTTCAACAAGAGCTATCAAGAGACTCGGCATAGGATTCTTGTGAAACCCCCAGCCCAGAACTTGAATACCAACCCCTATCCTCACCCCCCTGCTAGAACCTCCAGTATCATGAACCCTCTCTCAGCTCCAGATATTCCCTCTGGACTGAACTGGAACACCACCCCCTACCCGAACGCCCCATCGAGACCCTCCAGATCCATGAATCCTTTCTCTGAGCCAGATATCATCGCCCTCCTCAGTTCTTACACCTCACCACTCTCACTCACCTCAGTCCCCTCTAGTACAGCACAAGCAGCCCCTCTACCTACCCCCAGCGTGACCCAGCCTAAGGAATCTTTCACAGTACCCATCCAAAGCATCACATCCAACCCTTACAGAGCTCCCAGAATCAACACTAATGCCCTAAACACTAATAATCTCAAGCAGATCCCCTTCACACTCCCACAGCTCACTGACAACCTGCACAAACCGCATCTGAACTGCATGTTACCTAACTGCAGGTCTGCAGTTAAACATGCTGCAGACCTTGCTGATCTCATCCTTGCACATGAACTGGACCTCCTGGTCCTCAACGAAACCTGGCTCAACGACTCCTCTGGGCCTATCCTTGACATACTAGTCCCTCCCAGTCACAATATTATCAGACTAGACCACGTCAAGAAAACTGGTGGGGGCATTGCCTGCATCTTCCGTAACTCTCTCACAGCCAAACAATCCTCCTCAGCTAATCTCTTTTCCTGTGAATACTTAGGAATTGACATCACTAATGCACACAGACCCTTATGCTCCCTTCACATCTTCTTTTTTTTTTAAATGTGTTTATTCGCATATCAAGCAGAGCATCAACGTGTTACATTCTGTACATAATAAAATGCAGAAAGGAGGGCATGCTCTTCGCTATGTTATAATAACAGTCACAATAGAATTTTCCGTATTTTGTCGTGAATTAGTCAGCTCAAAGAACTCCCAAAGAACCCCCCTCCCACCACCCCAATTATACCCACCCAAGGCATTCATATCCGTGAGTGAAATAAACAATTGCTTTGTGATATTCGGCTTCTCTCCTATATAGCACCTTCCTGTTAAGTTCGTTCCATAAAGTTATTTAGAGGTATAAACAACACACATTACAGGAATTTTGATCATCATGTATCAGGACGCACCCGGTGTTAGTTGAGGCAGGGTGTATCTTAGCAAGGGTAGATGGCACATCAGATAGTATATAGCGATGCATCAGAACCCTCTTCCCCATCCATTTCGAAGGCACCCAGCATGGCGAACCAGTCCAGTGAAATCGGCTTTTTCCTGTGGCCCCTGCGCTCTTCACGCTGCAGGGCCTCACCCTCTGCCTTACACCAGCGTACAACCTCTGCTTTCCATGTGTCTGGGTCTGGCGGTTTGGGTGATTTCCACCGCATTGTTATCACGCGTTTTGCTAGCAGCAAGGCCATATCAGTGAAGCGTGTAGCCACACTCCGTTTGCGCGCGCCCGGCCCTAGTCCTAATATTGTGTGTTCTAATGTTCGGGGTAATAGGGAAGACCCTGCTTTGGCGAGCGAGTCGTGGACGTTCGTCCAGTAGTAGCCCAATTTAGGGCAGTCCCATAACATGTGTAGTAGTGTGGCGTCATCAGCTTGGCATCTGGGGCAGGCACCAGTAGCGTTAGGGAACATAACATGTATGCGATGTGGCGTGAGATAAGCCCGATGCAATACCATTAGTTGGATAAATTTAAATTTCGGGCTCCTGGCCACCTTTTTGGGAAATTGTAGAATCCGTCCCCATTCTTTCTCTTCTAGTGGCCGTCCTATGTCGCCCTCCCATTTGGTCCTAAGGGGTGTTAAGGGGATCGCCCTTCCAGTTCTAATACCTGCAGTGAGCCATTTAGTGAGATGACTACCCGTTCCCATGAGGTATTGCATGGATAGTAGCGGGTTTATGGGTGGCTTCGTGTTGTCTCCCGTCCATGTTGCCGATACATAATGCCGTATACTAGCATGTAAGAGGAACGAGCCCTCCGGCACGTTATGTGTGGCCCTAAAGTCCTCAAAGGATAATAAGCGTCCATCTGCGAAAAGATCTCCGATGTGTGCGACCCCGGCGTCTCGCCACAGAGCTAGTTTGTGGGCTGTGAGCAGGCCGGATTCCAGCGGAATACCGAGCAGTGGGGTTGTAGGGGCGTAGGGAGTCGTGGGGGATGTGTACTTCACGCCTTCCGCCAATAGCGAATGGCAAGGCGGAGGAGGGGTGGGGCTTGTCTGGGTAGTTCCGAGTGGGGCAAAAGTAAGGCGTGGATTTTCCCTTTGGACCGGTCTTCCTCCGTCATGTCAATCTCATGTAGGTTTCTACCCGCCAGCCAGTAAGCTAGCCATTGAAGCTGGCATGCGTAGTTGTACGCCCTAAAGTCTGGCACTCCCAGGCCCCCGGCCCCAGTGGTGAGTTGCAGTTTATTCAGGCTAATACGCCTCCGCCCTGATCCCCATATTAGCTCCGTCAGCAATGTGTCTAGCGCTTTGAAGGTAGAGGCTGGGATCAGGAATGGCAAGTTTGTAAAGTAATAAAGGAGTCGGGGGAGCACTACCATTTTTGAGATCGCCACTCTGCCCGCCACAGACAGTGGTAGCGACTGCCAGAACTGTACCTGCGATTTGAGCGATCGTATGGCTCTGTCCAGGTTGCCATGCAGCATCGCCTCCTCTCCCCTGTATATTTGGATCCCGAGGTAACGGAAAGTGGTGGTCGCCATTTGTAAGGCGTACGGTGGAAATGGTAGTGGCGCGGGCGGATCGGTGTCAGTGAAGCAGTAACCAAAGGATTTGGAATCACTGCTCTCAAGACCCGATAGTAATCTGTAGGTCTCAAAGAGGGCGGGGATAGGGTGTAGGTCTCCACGTAGGTCACGGAGGTACAGGACGATGTCGTCAGCATAGGAAGACACCACATGTGTCTTCCCTCCCCTTTGGATGCCCAAGTGGGGGGCCTCTTTACGAAGCTTACATAATAACGGTTCCAGTGCTAGAATAAATAAGAGTGGAGAAAGTGGGCATCCCTTCCTGGTTCCCCTCGCAACTGCGAAGGGTTCAGAGATGCACCTGGACGTCCGAACCCGTGCCGTAGGCTGGGCTCCCTTCACATCTTCTACCACCCCCCTGGTGATAACCTCCCTGTAATTGAACAAACTATGGAAACCATCTCCGCCAACCTGGGCAGCCACTGCCCACAGATCTTCCTTGGTGACTTCAACCTTCACTGGAATGACCCTCATGATCAGGCGGTTAACACACTCAAGAACTTCCTAACAGACCTCTCCCTAACTCAATTCTGCGACTGCCCCTCTCACAACTTAGGCTCAACATTGGATCTAATCATTTCCAACCCCAACACCATTCATCTCGACTCTATTCTTCCCTGTAACTGGTCGGACCATCATTATATCAGCTTCCGTATCCTTGAATGCTGGATACCCAACAGATCACAACCACTAAAATAAAAACATTGGAAAAGATCACTTCTCAACACAAGCACTAATGAGCTCATAGCGCACTGCAATGACTCCCTACCACCACCTGCAAATATGGCCGACATGCACGACCTCACTGTGCACTATAACAATGCCATGCTCGAGGCGCTGACTGCTGCGGCCCCTCTACAACTAAAAAGAATACCAGCCAAGGACTCCAAACCTTGGTTCAACGACAACATAGACGCAGACAGACATAGCCTCAGACTTGCTGAACGCTCTTGGAGATCCGCTCCCTCCACGGAGCTGCTAAAAATCCTTAGACTCAAAAGAAGTAGATACAGTAAACTTATTAGAACCACGAAACTCTCCTTCTTCAAAGCCCAACTTGACAATGCAAGAAATCGCCCGAAACGACTATTTGAGCTGATTAAAACACAATCCAACAATGCACCCACCCAATCTCAACAAGCTGCTCGCTCACAGCCAAATTGCGAAGCGGTTGCTGACTTCTTCCTAGAAAAGTCGAATAAGATCGAATCTGACCTAAGGTTGGCTGCACTCTTACTCTCTCCCCTTCCTGCCTCCTCCCACTCCACGCCAGCGCCCAGCCAGTCTGTTATCTCTCTCAAAAACAATGCCTCTTGGAGCCTATTCACACCAGTCGATGACATTACCATCCTCAATACTCTATCAACCATTAAACCTTCAAACCAACTCAATGACCCCCTCCCTCCCTACTTCTTTAAAGATATGATAGGCTCATTAGCACCGCTCTGGTCCTAGATTATCAATGCCTCTATCCGTCAAGGCAAGATCCCGGACTGCCTGAAGGAGGGCCTAGTGCTCCTCATCCTAAAAAAAACCTCGGCTGACCCTGAAGACCTGGATAATTACAGACCAATCACAAACATTCCTACCCTGGCTAAACTACTGGAGAAATGTGTTCATGAGCAACTACGTAGACACATTGAACAATTCCAGCTCCTCGACCAATTCCAATCGGGTTTCCGCACTGGCCACAGCACCAAAACAGCCATTACTCACATTGTGGATGACACTTGGACCAGAATGAAGCCTGCCTACTAATTCTTCTCGATCTCTCATCTGCATTCGACACTGTCAAGCACGACAATCTTCTCCACCTCCTTGAATGCAGAATGGGCCTATCTGGCACGGTCCTTAAGTGGTTTGCCTCTTTCCTCAACAATAGAACTCAAAGAATAAAATCCAATCAGTCTCTATCCAACCCCAGTCCCTGCATGCTGGGTGTTCCACAAGGGTCCTCACTCTCCCCCACGCTTTTTAACCTCTTCCTCGAGCCACTGACAGTAATTCTTAAAGCCTCCAACATCCAATATCACATGTACGCCGATGACACCCAACTATACATGAAAATATCCTCCCCCGAAGACATCAATGCTCTCAAAGGAACCCTGCTCAAAACCCTAAACTGGCTTACCTCCAACAACCTCAAACTAAACGCCCTCAGGACGGAATTCCTCCTTATTGCACCGGCTAGGCAAACCCCCACTGTTTTGAAATATCTCTCTAAACTCACCGCGCTCAACTGCACACCTTACCTCATTGACTCCACAAAATCACTTGGAATTCTGCTTGATAAAAACCTAAACATGCAAGAGCACATCAGAGCATCTACCAAAGGAGCGAATTTCCAGCTGTGCATCCTAAGAAAACTCAAACCCTACCTACCCCATGAGGACTTCAAATCTGCAGTGCAGGCACTGGTCATCTCCAGACTAGAATATGGCAGTGCTACTTTATGCGGACTACCAAAACTCAGTTTAGCCCCTATCAGAGCTTCGCTAAATGCGGCTACGAGACTCATCGTGGGTTCTAAGCAAACCAACCACATTTCACCCGACCTGAAATCACTCAACTGACTTCCCTTTGAGGCAAGGATCCAATTAAAGATTGCCTGTATGACCCCTAGAGCTCTTCAATTCAATACCCCTCTCTACCTGGCAAACAAACTGGAACTCTCTGGGGGCTCCCGGCTCACGAGGAGCACCGGCACCTTACGGCTCAAGCCAAAGAAATTTAATAAGCTTAAAACCTACAACCGTACATTCTCAGGCATTGCCCCGAGAATCTGGAACGCCCTTCCAGTGGAGACAAGGCTTATTCCATCCTCCTTTGCTTTCAAAAGAGAAATGAAAAAACTACTAATGAACAAGGCGCTGATCTAGAAACCTTGCTACTCAAACCTTGAGACTTTTTGGTTATCCTTGCTATAACATGTCATATGTGGCGACCTATTGTTCCCTGCCTTAATGTCCCTTTTGCGCTTGATGTATATACTGCAATAGCCTGCTACCTATTGCCCTCAACTACGTAATTGTTACTCTTGTGACACATTGACCCACTTGTAAGTTGGTGTGTCTCTTTGAACTATATGCCTTTCTCTTAGTCATCCTTATGTAAAGCGCTCTGATACCCACTTGGGTCATGTTCGCGCTATACAAAACTTACAAAATAAATAAATCTTATAAGCATAACGGACCCTAGGAACAAGATAGAAAAGTAAAGTTTAGTATGCCTGAACTCCGAATGTTAAAGTGCATCTCTTAGTGAGGATGATTTTTACATTCTGTGTTTGAAAATACCACTTTTAGAAAGTAGGTATTTTCTTGCCTAACCATCCAGTGTGCCTCTGCTAGTTTTGTGTATTGCATGTCTGGCTTTTGGATGACAGGGGCTGTAGAGGGGCAGTGGCTCCAGTAGTCTGATGAGTCAGAGATCGGCTGAATAGGCCTGGTCTGCATTTGAAGTGGTGGGAGAAGTAGCACCTTCACCTGAATAGGGCCGTGCCTGCCTTCCACAATGACGGCTTCGCCCCCCTGTGGTGTGTCTGGAGCCAGGGCTCACACTTTCAATGGAGGTTGCTGCGTACTTGCAAAGTGCCCCACAGAACTAGTTTTGGCTGGGTACAGACACTATCTTCCCTCATAGAACAAAGGATTTTTGGGTATAAAAAGAGGGACCCAGACCCAAAACTTTTAGATCACTTCTGGGAAATCAAGAGGAACCTTTGCCAAGGAGAAGAGCCGGATAAACTGAGGAGGAATACTGCCCCTGTGCTGTTTGCTGTCTTGGGTTGGGGGTTGACCTGCAGTGGCTACTTGTAGCCAAGGAAAGGAGAAAAGGACTGTGTGCTTGCTTTGTCCGCCTGCTTGAAGTAAAGATCTATTGAAGCTGAGCTTGCTCCCTGTTCTAGAGGTCTCAGGAACAGCAAAGACCTCCCTGTGTCAGTGGGCACCGTCTCTGATCGTCGCTGCAGAAGCAAAGGGTAACTGACTCTGTCACGAGTCCATCGCAGGATTCTGTGTCCTGATAGCACCGCCGAGAGCAACGACTCGCTTCACATCGCAACCCCGGTCTCACCGACTCCGTCAATGAGCCGCTGCTTGCACCGCATCCTGAGGTCACTGCACTCCGCAACGCTTCGTTGCAAGGACGTCACTGACTCCGTCGCTGCCCGACATGTTCATCGACCAGCTCCGTAGCCGCACCGTGACCTGCCCGCACCGTCGCGAGCACCGTCTTACCCTTCAGCGCAAGCCTTGGTCTCACCGACTCCATCAACGAGCCGCTGCCTGCACCTCATCGTGAAGACACCGTCCGCAGCAGCGCTCCACTTCACAACGCAACCGCGATGTTGCCCCGACCGACTTGCACTAACGTATTGGTTGCAACAAGTAAGGTACTGTGTCCGAGTCTGTCGTCGATTTAGCAGGCCCGTATCGACGCGGTTCGCCGGAATTGTTAGACTCTGTCGTATTCAGTATCGCGGTAGCCCCAGGAGCAGCTACAGAGTCAGAGGAATTGTGTTTTATTGATTTTCCTACAATTTAAAGGTTATTTTGCAGAAGTACTATTTTTCAAGAGTATTGTATGTTGGATTTTTGTCGTTTGGTCCTGTTTGGTGTGGATAAATATTACTTATTTTTCTAAACTGGTGTGGTGTCCATTTGTAGTGTTTTCACTGTAGTGCTGTATGTGTTCACAAATGCTTTACACACTACCTCTGAGATAAGCCTGTCTGCTCATGCCAAGCTACCAAGGGGATGAGCAGGAGTTATTTTAGGAGTGTATACCCCTTACCCTGACTAGAAGCAATGGTCCCTATTTGGACAATGGTACCTACCTCTGCCAACTAAAGACCCCCATTTCTAACAACAGTGTATAAGATAAGTGAAAGGAACAGCTATAAATATAGTGAATATTAGGTTATATGTCACCTAGAAATACAATACGCTGAAAAAAAAACACCAAAAGAGAATCTGGTGGGCTGTCGACTATGTTGTGCACTGTTACAGTTAGATAATCGAGCTATGCTAATTATGTGCTATTTTCGGAGCAAATGTGAAGTACAAACATGGCACAAGATAACATTCTTAGAGTTTGTGATTTGCCATCCACGAGATGTAGATGTTCAAACTTCAAGGTCGATCATGGCTATGATGCAAAATGTGTGACAGCATAGCTTTTCGGGACAGAAAACCATTTCTGATTGTCTGTCTTTCTCCTGTGGTATTTGCGTTAGTGGCATAGTATTTCGAAAAAATCTGACACACTGACGAGTTTAAGATTTTAATTTTATCATGATTAAGATGTTAATGTATTGAAGTGCAGGACTGCTCATGTTAGTGCACCGAATTTACTATAAGGCATTTCATATAACATCTAAATGAATAAATAATAAATAAAGCGCCTGCTCTGATTGGCTTTTATGTTGTAACAATGTAATTAGTTGATGTCAGCATTCAACGTTTTGGACATTTTTTTCTTAACTTTATTTTATTGAGCTGCAAGGTACATCCAGTAGAGTGCGACTAAGCCACACTATCTAACAGTAATAGAAAGTCACATAATGTACAGCCTTTTTTTATGTCCCACCCAGCCCCCACCCTAATTGACCCAACAAGAAAAGGCAGAACAGTTATGGCACAGTATACCATTTACAACACCATTTGTATCAGTGAAAACTATAGATCTGACAAGCAGCGTACTTCCCATGTAACCAAGCTTACCGCAGTAACCTATGCCATGTCCGGGTGCTCTAACAGGTACGTAGTGAGTGGCGCCCAAAAGTCCCTAGGCCTAGAAGCCGCTGGGAGCTCCTCAGCATATGTCAGCATTTATCAATTCATCCCTGTGAGGCCTCCACTCCTGTGTGTTTATCCTCCCCCATAATGTGGGACAGAGGACTACTCAGCTACAGGGATGGGTCACTCCAAGTTTGGCCCAGGGGTGTCACATTTGAGGCATTAACTCAACTTCAGCTGTCGAGGCCGCCGAACTGGCTGCAGGGGCTGTCAGCTATTGTTCTGTTCACTTTTGCCTGTAGCACTCTCTACATTTAAACTGGCATAACCACAACTGTGCCTTGCATTACCATAATACTGCTAGTGATGCTCACAGTATGTTAAGGGTGTCCACCTTAGGCCAAGGCGACCATCACACCAGCCATGGCCTTCATAACAACAATGCGGCCTTCATAACAACAATACGGCCCTCAAAATATAAGGCATGGTCACCCTCTGCTAGGGCTATAATTATGTAAGGGTTTTCTATTATGCCAGAGTTCATAGTCCTGAGTGCAGTTTGAGGTGTTCATCGGTGACCAATAAAATTCCACTGTGCTACGCGGAGTTCTGCAACCAGCGGAGTTCGTTAGGTTGGGCTGTCCGCGCTGATTTTTAGCGCACGGTATTTGTCCAGGGCTGGAAAATCAGAGCAAACGGCACAATGCGCAGCGCAAGGGGGTGCTGCTTCCTTCTGCCGCGTGAGTTGATGTTCTACTCGAGTGTCAGCTTCCTCAGCGAGAGCAGAAGGTTTCACAATGTGAGCGGTCGCAACCAATCCACGACCGCCCTCATTTAGAAATCTCGCCGTGAGTTGGTCTGGAGTAAGATTTCCTTGCGCCAACTTGCCATTGGCGAGCGATTAAAAAAACTCTGCTCTGCGGAACAGCGTTTTTCGGAACTCCATGCACTACACAGAGCGTGGAGTGGGGAAAACTCAGTGAGCGGAGCGAAATTTTACTATGCTTGACCACTGTGATGACCACTGTTGTACTAAGTATGGCCACAGTATTGCTAAGGCTGCTCACAGTATGTGGGCTGTTCGTGCTTCGGATCTCGGCGGAGGCGAATGCTGTGTGGATGTTCACAGGTCGATGTATCACGATCGACCTGCTGGTATTTCAGTGCCCACATATAAGCTCTTGTGGTTCTCATATTTCGTATGGCCGAAAAACATTAGAAACCGAAACAGATTATCCTGATAGATCACAAATTCTTCTTCTTTACGAAGCAGAGCTGAAATACATTCCTATGGCGTCGACATCATCAACATCTTCTAATTCCAATTACTAACATATAAAAAAAGAAGACTTAGCCCAGGTCTTTTACAAATAGACGTATACATTACTTTTGGGGTTATTGCCTTTGGAAAGGCGCTATACGGATTTCCAACTTTGAATATACTAATTGGAAGGATCATTTCTCAACTCAAAAGCCCTGAAGAAGTCCCATAGGGACGAAACGCGTCGGCTGTATGGTGCTTACGTTGAAAAATAAAGATTGAAAATACAAGAAAGACATCATCCTCGCTTGTTTTATTAACAAAAAATTGTAATCAAAACAATTCTGTGGTGCACCTTTGCAGATGTTTATTTGTACTTAGTTCCTTAGGGAAAAGGCACAGTAACGGTGGGTGCCATACAGTGTGCACACAAATCCCGATTGTAATTTGAGGGATAGTTACATTTGTTCAGGGGGGACAGGAGATCAGGTGCTGCCAGTAGAAAGGGTCCATCGTTATGGTTTAGCTTTTCGCTGCTCACAGTATGTTGAGCTTGACCACCATTATGCCAGATATCACCACCATACCATGGAAGGGCAACACGTTTATTCAAAACACACAAGGACAAGCACACAGAAACACACACAAAAATTACTTAGCAACACAGCATTTATCCAATTGTGGCTGGCACAGAGGACCTGAAGGCTGACCTCACCTCCGGACAGACCTCAGAGAAATACCTTAACCTGTCCTAGCTTTGGTAAAATTGGTAATGCCACCAGTTTCCCATCCTCAGTTTGCCTCTCAACACAACTGTTTCAGACACAATTTAAGATGCATTGTGCTGTATGTATGCATATGTGAGTTTGTTCTTTTCACACTGCTCTGTTTTTTAGTACAATGACAGCAGTCCAGTGTGTTAATCTTTAACACCTACCTCACAACCAGAGGAGCTGTTACCAGTTTATGTGGGAAAAAAGTGGGCGTGGCCTGAACGGCCAAGATGGCGGCTGCTCCTGCTTAGATTTCCAACTCATGTGTCACCGCAATCCTTCATCACGGACTCTTCTCGCCGGCATACCTGGGGCTGCCCTACCATCTTGGCGGACCACACGGGGACCCCTTTGGGCCGCTGTTCCCCCGATTTGGACCAGCTGCTGCCTGACGACCCATTACACGCTATGGCAGTCTTGGGCTGCTGACCCTTGGAGGACACGGAAACTTGCAAGACGGCTGGGAATCAAGCCCTTAAGGAGCTGACAGGGGTTCGGTTATGAGTAGCCTACACCACTTTTTCTCCCCCTGCTAACACTGAAGCTGGAGCCCCAGCAGTCTGGAAGGCCCTGAAACAGAGTAAGCCGTGAGGGGCTGTGAGTGGTAAGGCGACATCAGGTGAGTGCCGTGGAGGCCTAAAAAGATGCCAGCTTCGGCAGGGCCTTGTCGATCCTGTTGGGCTTCCCGGGTTTGCTCAGTGGCGTCGGCTGCAGGAGTTTCGACCGCCTGAGCAGGGGCAGAGACATTGGATCAGCCTAGGAAGCAGCTGAGACATCCCAGGGCTCGAAAAATTCACTCGAACGCTCGCATTTGCGAGTCAGATTAATTCAGGACGAGCTATTTTTAGGTCCTACTCGCCCTTTCTGACGAGTAGGAAGACAAACTGACACTTGACCTCTGCCTCTGAAAGCAGAGGAAATATGACAGATAGTAAGATTTAAAGGCATCTTTATTGCTCACAAAGTAAATGAGCAATAAAAATGCTTTTAAATCTTGTTAACTTGTCACATTTTGCTCAGCTTTCAGAGTCAGAGGTCAAGTGCATTCCAGTTAGGTCGAGGAGATTTTGTAGGTTACTAGACCTGCAGGTCTAGTGCACTTTTTATGATTTTTCGAGCCCTGCATCACCGCCAGCAAAGCTCTACCAGGTGAGGCCTTGGGGCTGACGGCGAGGCCTCGCCTCGCTTCCCTCGCTCCGATCGGGGGGACATCTGACGACCTGGACTGCCCTCTTCCCGCAGCATAGAGATCTATGGGATGGCCGATTTGTGTAGCCCGTGCCGCTCTCCCCTGCTAACACTGCCACCAGGAGTCCCTACAGCCTGAGGGACCCCAGGACAGACTTGGCATGGTAGGCTGCGCGGGACTGTGGAAGAGAAGAAATTCCGGGCAAGCGGTGTGGCGGCAGCGGGAAACACGGACTCAGCAGAATCTCTCTGACCCTGCCAGGCCTAACAGCTTACTTGGCGGCATCAACCTCGGGACTGGTGGTGACGCCTCGTCCTGCATCCTGTGAACTGATCTGAAGTGACTGAAGATCTGGACGCCCCTCTTCCACAATGTCGCTCCCTGGTGGGGTAGGCGGCCTCAAGCAGCGATGTTCAGACACGGACAGACCATACAAGCAGCTGGACTCGGAGACGAGGGAAGGCAGCAGAACATACCAGCAGTAAACACACTTGCAGGTTGACAGAGACCACTCTAAGGAACTTACAGGCCACGGATACCTAGATTAAAGTATCCTGCTCAGATGGTCTCCTCCTCGCTGCCGTCCTCAAGTCATCCCACCCACGGCGGACCCAACCACCCAAACGTTAGAAGGCACACAATATGCTACTCCCAGTGGCAGACAAGCTTGATGCGCACTGGCAGCGATAGAAAGATCCCGTGTGTCCATGGAGTCGAAATTCGGCTCCCTCGTGGTCTCTGTGGTGACCATCACAAACTGGCAGATAGGGTGATGGAGGAAGAGAAGACGCTGGCTTCCCTGCAGCTGCAAATGACAGAACACCAGCACGCCATCCAGGATCTGCAGAGGAGGGTCCGTGGCCTTGATGATGCAAAGGGATGCTCCAGAAGGAGTAACGTCCGAATCGCTGGGCTGCCCGAGGGTATTGAGGGTAGGATCACCTATTGTTCCTGGAGAACTGGTTTCGGACCTCTGTTGCCCCCACTGATCTTACTCCCTTCTTCACATTTGAGGAAGGCCATCGAGTTCCAGCCCAAACACCACCACCAGGCTCCTCCTTACTTTCGGTGTTTTCATAGCTCCTTCACTTCCAGGATAGGGATGCCCTGCTTTAGGCGGCCGAAGTGAAGGGGCTGCTGAAAATCAAGCACAAGACTGTTATGCTCTTCCCAGATTATACCCAAGCGGTGCAGCAGTAGAGGGCTAATTTTCTGCGAGTTAAGAAGTGCCTGAGATAGCTGAATGTTCAATATGTTTTGCTGTTCCCAGCTCACTTCCAGATACTAGTAGATAGCACTTAGATCTTCTTTTCTGACCCCAGAGAGGCCTTGGACTGGGCGGACAAATACCCCACTACCGCCTGCATGGACCCAGAGGTGGCAGCTCCTCACCCACTGCGCCTCAGGTGAAAGAGGAGAGCTGGAGTGTGTAGAGGGTCCCTCACCTTCAGTCTCTCTGCCCATTAAAGGTCCTGGCCTTCAATGAAATCATTGTGGACAGACGCTGGGCACTTCAGGCAGCCGCCTCCCTTAGTGATGGGGCAGATACCATGGAGAGGGAGGACGGCACACGCGTCTGACACTTAGCATGGTCTCCCCCAAGTCTCCCAGACCCCCCAATTGGTACCCCTCAAACTGCAGACATCCTAATATAACTGCCCCAGCCCCAGACCAGGACCTGCTATTTGGAGCCATCCTCCATTACGTGAGTCGCTCATGACCCCTCCCCCCACTCCCCTTTGCTGGGGGTAGACCGCCATCTTGGCCTCAGGGACCCAAAACTCACAGCTCCTGACACCATCACCTCCACCCATCTTAAATTTATGCATGCTCACAGCCAATCCCGGCTCCTTTCAATTATGTGACCATACTTAGCTACCCCACATGCAGATGCTGAACATTGCCCCACCTCCACGCCCCTAGATTACTGTTTGTTGACGACTTGTACTGCCCAGTTTGGGCCTTTCGCTGTTTGAGATAGGCTCTTGCATATGTTGTTATCCCCTGTTGTCCCCCCAGTAGTTCCCTCCAACTTTTATCTGAGCCAGATATCCGGATGAAGCTCACAACAGAGCTTCTCAACTACACCACAGAGGTGGCTACGGCAAGCCCCCCATAGGCGCACTGTAGTACTGTCCAACATTCTTTACTACACTCCCCATGGCTATGCAGGGGGTCACTAGGTTCCTCACCCTCATTGCGAGCATACAGCTCAGAAAAGATATACGGTGTACTCCTACCTTAAGCGACAGCACGCCCACATAATCTTCCTACAGGTGACTCACACTACAGTCCCTGTACTATCTAGCCTACAGAAACGCTGGAGAGGTATGATAGATGCTACACCTATTCAGCCTACACCCAAGGTGTAATGGCCTGGATCCGACCAGGGGTACCCTCTCAGGTCCTACGCATGACCATAAATAGGGAGGGTCCTTTCGTGCTTGTAAAGAGACGGTTAGATGGCTCCAAGATCATGCTGGGAAGCATCTTCGCCCCAAATGTAGATCAGGAATTCTTCTGGGACACAATGTCTAAAGTCCTGGCACCAAAAATGCACATTCCTTGGATCTTGGCAGGGGATTACAATTGCGTGTTGTACCTCCACCTGGATCACTCGCACCTGCCTCTTCCCCATTCCCCACTTCAAAACCACTTAGAGCGGTCTGCTAGTTGGGTCAGGCACTGGGCCCTGGTAGATTACTGGAGGGCAGCCAACCCTACCGCTCGGGTCTATTCGTTCAACTCGGCACCCCATTCTCTATACTTGCACCTAGACTTCATCGTGTGCTCCCAAGCCTTTCTGAGCATTACAGATAGGGCGGATTACCTGAGTAGGGGGATCTCAGATCATGATGCTCATGCGGTTGACATGGGATTGAACACCCCTCTACCCCAACACCAACTTGGCATCTCCCCAGGGACTGCCTGGAAGACCCAGTCTTCCGAAGTTCACAGGAGTCCCACATATGCCAATATTTCACTGAAAATCATAATGCTGTGCTAAATAGGGTGGTGAAGTGGGACACTTTCAAGGTCGTGACACAGGCATTGTGCCTGCAGGTGGTGAGGGGAGTGCCTAGAACCCTCATAAGAGAGATTTGTGTTCTATAGTGCACATTTCAGACACTAGAAAAAGGCAGACAGGGATGACACTTGCAAATCAATACTGATTGAAGCTAAAAAAACAACACACCGCTCTCTTGGAGTGCCTGCAGTGCTTTAACTTTAGGGCTTACGCCGCCAAGGTCCACCGTGTGGGGGATAAGTCCAGCCGCCTGATAGTTTGGCTGATTCGTAGCAATATCCTCCCAAACTCAATATTAGAAATCTCTACTTCAGAGGGGGATGCCCTTCACACTCATTCCTCCATTTTTTGAGCTTTCCATAAGTATTACTCTGTAGTGTATGGCCCAGAACGCAGATGGCGCAGTAGATGCCTTCTTGACTGGGCTTTCCCTCCCTTCCCTCACGACGACAACATGGACTCCCCCATCTCAACTGCTGAGGTGAAACAGGTAATTCATGACCTAGCCAAGAACAAAACCCCTAGCCTAGTTGACCTCGCCATCAAATATTACTCTTCTTTCACCTCGAGTCTCACCCCCTGACTGACAGAACGTATAATGAGGCTCTGAACACTGGGGAGCTGCCAACCTCATTGGGTTGTCCTCCTATCAGCGATTAGCCACTCTCGACACTCATTATAAAATACTAGGCAAAGTCCTAGTGAGCAGGTATGCACGGTTGCTCTCTGCACTTATACATCCAGACCAGAATGGCTTGGTGCCTGGTCGGAGTACCTCCCAAAACGTTAGACGTCTCTTCAATGTGCAGGACGATTTCCCTGCCTATTTCCCACAAGCGGCGTGCCTGGTCCTAGACCTTGAGAAGTCATGATAATACCTGTTCTGAATATTGACCCTCGTTCGGGTAGGCAGTTGTCTCCTATGGTATTGGAAATTGCACTACGCTATGCCCGTCTCCAGGGTGTGACATGAAAAACGTATTTCACCGGCCTTACAAGGGAACAGAGGGACGAGACAGTGCTGCCCTTTGTCCCCTCCTCCTTTTTGTGATAGCGATGGAGCAGCTTGCTGTTCATCTCTGTCGGGAGAGGTGAACATGGGAAATCCCGCAAGCTGACGGCCAGCACGCAGTGTCCCTACATGTGGATGACCTGCTGCTCTACCTCCTTGACGTGCCCTTGGACTTCTCCTCCCTTGCTACCACGTTAAGCGAGTTTGCCAAGGTGGCCGGCCTCCGCGTTAACTAGGCTAAGTCTAGTGTCTACCCGTTACGCCCTGGGGTCCTCCCCCGTGAGGTGTTCCTGAGTGGTGCCAACCTCATCTGGCAAGGCACTACTGTTCGATACCTCGGAATGCATCAGTACCACTTAATCAATGAGCTTTTCGATGGGAATCTGGTACGGGCCCTGTCATCCTTGCGGCCCTGAATGCCCTTTTGGAAGCAGCTTCCATTGACAGTAATGGGAAGAATAGGCTTATCAAAGATGGGACTCCTTTCCTAATTTTTATAATATGTTTACACATCTGCCCTCCTCCTGGTACCCCAGCTCTTTTTTCCGATATCTTGAAGTCCTACTGAGAGAGTTAATATGGGGGGGATCAGCACCACCATCTCACATTGGCAAAGATGCAGCTGCCCACAGGCAGGGGCGGATCGGGTACCCCTTCCTATGAGGCTTATTATCTGGTGGCTCAACTACAGTGATTGTCCTGCTAGATAGCATGGCGGAACCTAGGTGACATGGGCAACAGGTCATGCACCCTCATGGCAGCTGCAGCTAAGGGCCTTCTGTTACCAAAATACACTCCCCTCTCTCCGGGGTCCCTATACACAATAGCCTGCTGCTACATGGTCAAGGTTCACTTCCTTCCGCATCATGTCATGCCCTACACCCCTGCGCATTTGCTACAGGACCCTCCCCCCGGGACATATACAGCAGTGGACCTGCATGAGCATTCCCTAGACACAGTGGGAAAGCTCTTCACTTAGGGACGACTACTCATCTTAAACCAACTCAGAGTTGACTACCAGATACCCCAGGCCAATTCCTCATGTATGAGCATCTCCACAACTCTTTCTGTGTTCTCTGGTCCATAGTGGGAAGATGATATTGGGAGGGTGCTTCACAATAAAGAGTGGGAATAGGTATTAGAATTCCCCCACTCAGTCTCACGGAAGTCATGGTTCAAAATCCTCCAGTTTTCCATACTGCATCGGGGTCTACTGAACTCCTGATCAGCTTACTCGCTATTTCCCCCATGCTCACCTAAGCTGTCCTCGGTGCCAATCGGCATCCGCCGATCTTCGCCATATGCTCTGCCATGCCCATCTCTTTCCCACTATTGATCATACCCTACAAGACGTCATAGAACTCCCGGACATAGACACATGAGAGGCTGGTCCATTGGGCATCTTCAGGCACTGGAAACGGCACTGGCTCTCCTGACATTAATCTGAATCATGAATGTAATCAAGTAATGTCACGCTGTGGGAATCCTATTGTTACATTGTAGTAGCTATGCTAAGCCAGCTACCCAAGCCTGCCTAGAGCAGCGCAGCGCGCACACCAGGCCGCGCCGCTACTCCATTTTGTTTCAGTCAGCATTGGTGAATTAGCAGCACTAGTTCAGCTTGACAGCCAAGGCAGGCGCTATGCCTATTATGCGTGACTTTGAATTTCAGTGAGATGATGTGGACCACCACACTGAAATGCGTTAGTCTAACGCCTGATGCATGGTACTTGGCAGGGCTGGTCCCATGGTGAGTCAAGGAGGAGTAAATTGACTTCTTTTGTCCCTGCCTTGTTGGCACCAGATCATGTATTTAGCATCAGTGCCTGACCAATGTTGTACTGGTAGTGAGTTATTTTATAGTAATACCGGGGCATTCTGAAACAGCCTTCAATACATTGTGCATAATTTTTATTGGCGCAAGAGTAATCTTAGACCGACCCCAGTGATTGGGCTACTCATACCTTACGTAATTTCCTGTTTTCAATATGCTTATGCGAACCACATAGCTTTATTTCACGAGATATTAGTTGGAGCTGAAATGTCTAACAGAAAGAAGTAAGGTTAGTAAGAGCAGGTTCTCTCCTTTCCCGATTTTACGAGGAATAGTTACTTAAGTCAACCTGAGAAAATCTACTACTTTCACAGTTGAAGCAGGTTTGATGTTTGCTGAAAGGAATGTTCTCCTGCAAACACTTAACGAGTACATCAAGAGTCGACCGCATGGGCTGTGCCTTGCTTAGACCCATGAAACTTAACAGAGTGCCGTCAATTTTCAGCTGCAGTTTGTTTCATCTCCACACTGATGATAGCAATACACGTGGGAAAAACGCAGCTGAACCGATAACTGCATCTGCTATCAAAATGCCCTGACCGTGAAGCAAGTTCAAAATGCCTTATCTTGTGTAAAGCTGCAGATGTTTTATGTAATTGGATTTTCATTGGTTGTCTTTATCGGTGTTAGACTAGACTCTAAGAAAAATATTCTAGGAAACCGTGACTTTAACTTGTATACTAAAGAAACCACTCCAAAAATGTACGCTCTTAAGCAGTGAGTGAATTTCCCACATGTCCACCTGTTTGGAAAAGAAGTACATCTCAATTGTGTCTTTTAAACGTGTGTATATATAGGGAGAAAACAAAAAATGCTCTTTGAATAAAAACAATGTCCTAACTATAACTATCTACTGGCGACTGCCAGTAGATATTTTATATAAATATATATATATATATATATATATATATATTCAAAAGTCTATTTTCCGCTGCACACCGCTCGCCTGCCTTTAAAGCGCCGGTGCCTGGCGTGGTAGCGAAAAGCCACAATTATGTCCAAAGTTCAAACCACAAAGGGAGAGAGGCAGCACACCAGCTGGAACCGTGTGAGTTTATTGCTCAATAACAACGTGTTTCTGCCGTGGAGGCCTTTGTCACTTGGCCAAAGTATGTAAACCTAGTTCAGCGATGATTTTTCTGATCCTAATACTGGTCACAAATACAGTACTAAAAAGTACATCACAGTGTCATTATATGCAGATGATGCTATGGTTTATTTGCGCCAACCAGACATTGCAGCTACGATCCGTTAAATGTGATGAGGGAGTTCGGGGAGCTCTCGGGGCTGTATGTGAACCACTTAAAATCTGTGCGGTTCCCATTGGGAGAGCTGAAAGGAATAGACACCGCATGACTTCCTGCAGCGGGTCTGCTACGGACAACAGACAGCGTTCAGCATCTTGGTATGTATGTAGCGCATTGGGGTGCTGAGGGTGCCACACCCTTAACATGGGCCGCATGATTAAAACCCTCAGTCCGTCCCTTCAGTTTTGGAATACCCTGAAATTGTCCCTGATGGGGAAATAGCCTCAATTAAAATGGTGCTACTCCCTCCCTGTCTGTATGTACTACAAGGCATCATGTATAAAATCCTCCAGAGAGTTTGTCGAGACATAGATTGACTTCTGGTAGACTGGCTGTGGGCGAGGAAGAGACGTAGAATAGGCTTGAACACGCTCAAATTGGAATGGGAAACTCTATTACTTGGCATCACACCTACAGCATGCTGTCCATTGGTTTGATGACAAACCAACCTGGGAGAAGTTCACATTGACAAGCACATATGATGACGCTTTTTTGGTATCCTTATTACTGAGGGTAGCAGAGCGTCTGTGCCCTTTTACATGTGATCAGATTCGTGTGTAAGCTTTGAGAACATGCAGTGAGGAGGGTGCTTCGTAGAGCGCCATACATGCCGGACCTTAAGATATGTGAGATTGCTCAAATAGCACAATATATGGCCATTGACTGCTGGCGAGCAGGGGGCTGCGTCACCTTAGATGTTCTATACCCGTCGGGCAAATTTATCACCTTACAAAATGCAATCAACACTTTTCACCTGGGCTGTGGGCAGTTTCTCCAGTATGCCAAAATAGCTGCCACTTAACTGGAATTGTGGCCGGGATTTCCTGAGGCCCCAGAGCCACACAGACTGTGATCACACTGTTGACGATGGTGCAGGATGGTGCGGGATAGGAGACTCATCACGCATCTATATCGTGCCCTCCGAATGGACAGGCTACACCCTCCCCTAAAAATTGAGCACCCTTGGCGCTAATTCTGTGAATTTCCAATCACATCCATGGAATGAATTAGGAGAAATGGAGGGGTGTGGGAGATCTCAGTAAACTTGATATTCAAACGTATCCAATACAAGATAATACATATTTCATACTTCTCGCCCAAACTCTTACATGCTAACCACCCGGATAGGGACTCTAGATGTACGCGATGCAGGTTTACCCCAGCAGACTTTTTCCACTTTATGTGGGGCTGTCCCCATATATTACCCTACTGGACAGGGATATTGAGCCATCTGCACAGGGCTATGGCTGGACTATCCCTCAAGGGAAGAAGCAGTTCCTGCTTGGCCTAGTCCCTGCCCAAAGAATAGGAAACCGAGCAGACGATTTGCTATTCTTGGGTTGACATTGGCCAAACAACGTATTGCCATTAGGTGGTTGAGCCCTAGTCCCCCCTTTATGACCGTGTTGTATCTATGCCTTTAATTATGTGCATTCCTTTCTGAGAATGCAGTCATGTCATCATAGAATGTAACATGTTTCTGCAGTTGCTTCTTGGTCTCGGATGTTGATGACTTGCCTCCCTGTTGGGCCAATAAACTACTTCTTTCTTGATTCACTCGTATTGCATCTTTACAATACTGGCGACGATGAGCCCAGCAGGCGATTATGAACCCAGCGTGAAAAGGATTTTCGTTTTTTTTTAAAGAAAACGTTCGTTTTTTCATTATTATTCATATGGACTGCCGTGTTCATTTTTGACGTGTTCTGCGTGATTTCTACTGGGGCGATTTCCTTGGCATCACTCAGCGGCAAGTACAACTTTCTTTATTTAATAATTAGGGATCATTTGTGGAAAGTGTCCCTACCTTCGTTGCTCGGCGTCTTTCAAATCCTGCACGCGAAGAGTTCAGACTGTGTTGGAGCGTGCCTGCCATTGTTGGAGCGTGTCTGCTTTGGAACGTCTCATCGTCATCTATCAAACCGGCGCTCAGCCACACGTCACACGCAAATACACGCTCTACGTGTTGCCGTGGTGCTTAGCAACCGCGTCTCTGCTGTTTGACACGCATTGTTGTTGCTACCTTGTCACCTAGCAACCGCGTGTTTGCCGTCCCGACGCGCTTTATCTTTCCCAAAACATTTACGGAAGTGCGCTGTGGCCCCGGATTCACATGTTGTTGTCTCCTTATTTTTGCGGATGTTACCACGTTTTCAAGATAGTTCGAGGCAAGTCATAATTTATTATGTTTGATGCAAATTTGACCATTTGATTTTCGTAGTCCGCTAGAAATCAGCTGGAAGTCATTTCCTTTACTTTGGAACTTATTGTTGTTCGTATGAAGATAAGAAGTATCTGAGAAAAACTGTACGCAGTATGGAGTAGCTGCAGTAAAGTAGTAAGGAGTATCCTGGAAAAGGAGGCAGTACGCACTAAAGAGAAGCTGCAGAGAAACTTTTCTTGTTGTTATTTTAATTCTTTATTTTGAATTATTATTTTAGATTGTTGTGTTAGCTTATTTAGTTAACTTATTGTGTTAGTTTGTTTAGTTGTTTTTCCTTTCAGCATGTCGTCTTCTGTAAGTGGAATGAATCAACCTCCCCAGTTTTTAAGTGAGCAAGGTGAACCAATTTTACCGTGGAAAAAGTGGAAACCTATATTTGACTCTTATTTACTTGCCATTGGTGGAGAGAAGTTTTCTGCTGTCAGGAAACAAGCTGTTTTATTGAACAACCTTGGTATCGAAGGAAGAAATATTTATGATAGTCTAGATCCGATACCTATTGGCAGGGGAGCTGGTGAACCTTCGGATGTGTATGAAATGAGTGTACTTCTCCTTAAAAATCATTTTGGTACACGCATTAACGTTGTCATGGAGAGACACAAATTTTTCATGCGCACTCAAGCTAAAAGTGAGAGAGTTGGAAACTATGTTGCAGCACTTAAATCCCTTGCACAAACTTGTGAATTTGAACTTTTGACTGACTCTCTCATTCGTGATCAACTGGTTCGTTGTACTAATGACCTCAAAATCCAAGAAAAACTGTTGTCTAAAAATCCTAATTTAAAAGAGGCCATACTTATTGTTGAGAGTGTTGAACATACCTCTACTTGGGTTAAGGAGATCAGGAAGGGTCCTTCTCAAAATGATCCTGTTTCCAGTGTTAGTCATGACCATCGCCAAATTTTTCAACCAGAGTGTAGTGTTGCTGCTGTTAGTAAAGCTCCTCCCAAACAAGAGAAGACCATTCTTAAGGCTGAAAGGCCTAAACAAAACTACAATGTTAACAGTTTTAACAGAGAGAATAAATTTAGATGTCCCAGATGTGGTAGTGAGAAGCATGGACCGAACTATCCGAACTGTTTTGCTAAAAGTACTGTTTGTAGAAATTGTGGAAGGAAGGGCCACTATGCAAGGATGTGTAAGAGCAACAAAGTTAATTGTATTGATGATGATGAAGTTTACTCCCAGGATTCAATTCATTACATTACAAATGATGTTGTTAATGGTGTGAGTCAAGTTGATGATGATGAAGTACTTATGCCCTCTTGTGACATCCAAATTGCCAACAAAGTTGTCCCCGTACTTGCTGACTCTGGTTCACTGTTTACTCTTATCAGTGATAAGTTTTGGTTTGCCAATTTTGATGGAGATAAAATCAAACTTTTGGCTCCTGATATCAATCCTGTTGGGTATGCTAAACAAAGGATTGAAGTATTAGGATACTCCATCCAAACCATTGCTTTTAAAGGCAGAGAAACTGTTGGTAAGGTTTACGTCGCAAAGAGGGGTGATAATCTCCTTGGATGGCGTCACCAACGGAATCTAGGAATTACTTTAAATCCTAATGCACCCGAACAGGTTATGTTGGTTTCTCATTTGGGTGATTTTTCAGACATTGTTGAGAAATTTCCTGAAGTTTTTAGTGAGGATCTGGGCTTACTGAAAGGTTTCAAACACAAGAGAGTTTTGAAAGGGAATGCCAAGCCTGTGGTACACAAGGTCCGGAAAGTGCCCAATCTCATGTTAAAACCTCTTCAAGTTGAAATTGACAGGCTGTTGAAACTAGGTATTGTTGAGGAGATAGAATCCTCAGAATGGCTTGCGCCAATTGTTTTGACACCTAAGGACAAGGGTACCAAAATTAGGATGTGTGTGGACCTCAGGAGTCTAAATAGTTCAATTTGGGTTGACAGGCAGCCTTTGCCTAATATCAATGAGATTTTGACCAAGTTGGGTGGTGCTACCGTGTTTAGCGTTATGGATTTGTCAGCAGCATACCACCAGGTTCTATTACATGAGGAGTCAAGACACTTAACTTCTTTTGTGACTCATATTGGTGCATACAGGTTCATTAGGATGCCTTTCGGTTTAGCCAGCGCAGCTGCCTGTTTTCAGAGAGTCATGAAAAATATTCTATCAGGGATTGATCGTGTCCTCTTCTTCCAGGACGACATTTTGGTCCACGGGATTGACGTTAGCAGGCATGATGTTATCTTATTTGCTGTTTTGACTAGACTAAAGGAAGCTGGTTTAACCTTGAAACGGGAGAAATGCAAATTCAGGGTTAAGTCTGTGTCTTATTTGGGACACAACATATCTGGGGAGGGCATCAGTCCAAAGATTGACCTTGCGGAGGCTATTCTTCAAGCTCAAACCCCTTCTAACAAGGATCATGTAAAATCCTTCAATGGTTTGTCGGAATATTATTCTAAGTTTATTCCAAATTTTGCTAGTGTTATGCAGCCTATCAGACTGCTTCTCAAAAAGGGTGCTGTTTTCAATTGGAACAAGGAGTGTTCTGATGCTTTTGATACTGTCAAGTCTGAGATTGCAAAGATGCCAACGTTGGGGCATTTTGATGTGCACAAGAAGACCATTTTGTCCACTGATGCTAGTTTACGTGGTTTGGGGGCTGTATTGTCACAGATTGTGGATGGTTCAGAAAAGGTTATTGGTTTCGCGTCTCGCTCCTTGAAGGGTGCTGAGGAGCGATATTCGGTCATTGAGCGTGAAGCCATAGCCTGTTTTTGGGCCATCAAGCATTTTAGGTTTTATTTGTGGGGCCTACCTTTTGTGGTTAGATCTGATCACAAACCTCTTGTACAATTGTTCTCATATAGGAATGTCGAATGTTCAACTCCTAGGATTAAGAGATGGGTTGAAGGACTCATGGAGTACAATTTCTGCGTTGAGTACTTACCGGGTCTCAAGAATGTTCCCGCTGACTTTCTCTCTAGGTTACCCCTTGATAAGTTGGCCATGTATGATCCAGATTCTCCTACTGTCTCATGGGTAAGAGAGTCTGCATTAAATGAAGTGGAATGGAAAGACAGTTTTTCTGATGATCCAGCTAGGAATTTTATTTTGGAAGCAACGGTCAATGGTTGGCCTGTTTTGAAAGAAGTTCCTGATCCTGCTAAAGGTTATTGGAATGTAAGGGATGAATTGAACATTGTTCAGAGTGAATTGTTTAGAGGCAATAGACTGATTCCCCCTTTTGGAATGAGGGGAAAGATAATTAACTTAGCTCATGAGGGACATTTAGGTCGTAGCCTCACCAAAGCAAGGGTCAGAGAATCCTATTGGTGGCCTGAGTTGGACCGAGAGGTTGAAATTGTTGTCAAGGATTGCCACATTTGTGCCAGTAATGACAAATCCAGGAAGGTGAACACCGCTCCTCTTTCTCCTGTTGCCATACCTGAACGTCCTTGGTCTAAAGTTGCTGTTGATATTATTGGACCATTTGAGAACCTCGGACCCTCTGAGAGATTTGTTGTCGTTCTAGTAGATTACACTTCAAAGTGGTTGTCTGCTTCTTGTATGGGAACTGTTTTAAGTAAAAATGTTATTGAGTTTTTAAAGGATGCTTTTACCTGTGAAGGAGTACCTGACATTTTGGTCTCTGATAATGGTGTCCAATTCACCTCCCAGGAAATGTCTGATTTTCTCAAGGATCTATCTATCACCCATCATAAGACTGCCCTTTATTCTCCGCAGGCAAACGGTTTGGTGGAAAGCATGAATAGGTTAATTAGGGCGTGTGCTCAGATTGCTTTGGAGAGAAAACTTCCTTTAAAACCTATTCTCAGAGAAAAACTGTGGGCGCACAGAAACACTCCCAATAGTGTAACTGGGATTTCGCCTTTCAAGAAACTCAAAGGTAGAGTTGCAGGTTCCAAGCTTAATCCTTTGTGGTTGTCTGTTAAGGATAGAGGCTCTGTACTCAATGATTCTAGGTTAGGAAACTACCAGGATAAGTACAAGCGCAGATTTGACGTCTTGCAGGGGGCAAAAGATTCTTTTTGGAAAGTAGGTGATTTTGTTTTTATCAAGAAGGCTGTTTGGTCCCCTAAGGGTAAGTCCAAGTTCTTTGGGCCTAGGCGCATTGTAAAGGTCATGAAGAATGTGGTGATGCTTGCTGGGGGAGATGTCTGGAGCATGTCACGTTTGTCAAAGTGTATGGAGGGGGATGATGGTATTGTGAAACCTGATAGTATTATGAAACATGCTCCAGTGAAATCTGGTCCAGTGAAATCTGGTCCTGTACCTAGAAAATGTATTGTGGAGACTGCTCAAGTGAAATGCTCAGATCTTGAACGCTCGTTCCAACTTCCTCAAAGTGAGCATGTGCTTCCTCAAGATAAACGCGTCCCTTCTCGTGGGACAAACTATAGAATCAGGAGACCTCCTTTGTATCTCCAAGATTACTATTCTGAATGACTCTTTCCTTTCACTGGATCTTTGTTTTCTGTTTATTTTCTTTTTCTTTTTCTTCCTTATTCTTGTTATATTTTGTTATTATAATAAGGGAGATGTGTTGTATCTATGCCTTTAATTATGTGCATTCCTTTCTGAGAATGCAGTCATGTCATCATAGAATGTAACATGTTTCTGCAGTTGCTTCTTGGTCTCGGATGTTGATGACTTGCCTCCCTTTTGGGCCAATAAACTACTTCTTTCTTGATTCGCTCGTATTGCATCTTTACAATAGACCGAATGGATGAAATATATAACAGAATGGGCTGGTGCGGAAGAACCCCATATGAAAAAAGTATGAAGAGATGGCAGATTGTGGGATGACCTACTTGCATGGAGGGCCATCATCTCTGACCTGACTGCTGATTGGGCTGCAGCGTTCCTTGCTGCAGGGGACATAACAGGAAACTGGTCGCTTGGATCTGACGACACAAAACCATGATAACCGAAGTGCTGTAACTCTAGGTTGACTGGTTTAGAGTATGAGAACTGTTGTTGGGACTTCTCTCTACTGTGCAGATACAGACGGACAGAGAGGATTAACTTGGCTTGAAGATCTAGGAGCAGAGCCCTGGGGCATTCTTTCATAACAAATGTGATTGTTTCTTGATTATGTTGGTATATTGCACTGACTTTAATGACCTATTTCATTACTTTATGGGGACACATATGTGCTGTTTGCTTTATTTTTGTTGATAATATTGCTGGGATGAAAAGGATCATTGCAAAACCTTTTGTTTTATGTCGAAGTTGTGTATCCTGTGCTGCTGTAATATTGTTGAAATGGCAATAAAAAACAAAAAAGTACATCACGTCAGACAGAATGGTATTGTGTGCCCAGTGCCCATGTCTCAGAACTATATAGCAGCAGTAATATTGTTGCTATTAAAAAGAGAATCCAAGAGCATATTAGAGCCATAAATCATCAGGATCCCAATTACAGCACTGCTAAGCAATTTAGGGATCATCATAACTGTTATTAGATCATGCTGAGGTACTTTGGGATAGAGCATATCACCAAGTACATTAGAGGCGGGGACAGAACATTAAAACTGAGATGACTTGAATCCCTTTGGATTATTGATGTCAGTACTATTATGCCATTTGGCATGAATTATGATTAGGAACAATCCGTGAATTATTAATGCTGTTGAACTGATTATATTAAGGTGCCTCGAATGAAATGATCACCCTTTGTTCATGATATAATGTTTTGCACTCTTTAGTTCTGTTGTTTATGATGTACTTTTTTTTTATAGAAGTGGGTCTACAGTCACAGTCAGACCATACCTATTTTGTTTGAAAATGAGGCTAATGTGAGTGGATCTGTGAGTGGTGTGTGAGGGGGTGTCTAAGTGAGTGCAGAGACTAAGAGGGTGATTAGGATGGCCGGTGGATCGCCGCCGCCAGCCCAGTGGTGTCGTTCCGCCCGCCATCGTACAGTGATTTACCCCCGCTATATTATAATGGCGGGGGTATGGCGGTGGACGTAAAGTGCATCTGCCGCTTTTTCGCCAGTCAGCAATCGTTCCAATTGCCGGCCGGGCGGACTTGGGCCACAATATGGCATCCATATTATGATGAGTGGGGTGGAAGGCCTTTCCATGGACTGGCGGGGATGTGCTTTGGGGGCCAGAGGTGGTCACTTGGGGGTACCCATGATACCTCCTCCATTTCCATGCACAAGGTGGCAGGCATTGTACGGTGCCTGCCACGTTGTGCATGGAAAAGCACACCATGGCACTTTAGCAATGTCAAACATGCGGAATGCGACCGCCAGGAGGCGGTCACATCCTAATTAGTGGTGCGGGAATGGAACGTCTGGCAGCCGGTCCCAGCACCGCAAGGATGGCGGGCGGACTAAAGTCCGCCCACCATCCTAATCATCCCCTTAATCTCGAGTAAAAAATATCAGGTTGCACAAATATCGAGTCGTTAATATTGTTGTTCAGAAATATCGACAGCAAGAATATTGTGGTCAAGAATATCGACTTAAGGTAAGTAATATCGATATTAAAAATATCGATGTGTTTAATATAGTTTGCAAAAATATAGTTGTTAAAATATTGTTTTTTTATTAATGTTATGTATTTTAGTATATATTTGTATGTTATGTATTTTTGTTGTATAAGAATTGTTTGTATTTTTAATATGTGATACATTTTTAGTAGTTATTATTATTTTTTATTTGAATTTTGCATTTTTAGTTCCCTAGTGGGTTGGGGGTTTGTAGGGGAATAGGGTGGTAAGTCGTTTTATTATATTAAATCAGGGCTCGACAAATCATAAAAAATGCTCTAGACCTGCAGGTCTAGTAAACTACAAAATCTCCTCGCCCTAACTTAAATGAACTTGACCTCAAACTCTGAAAACTGAGCAAATGTGACAAGTTAACAAGATTTAAAAGCATTTTTATTATTCATTTACTTTGTGAGCAATAAAGATGCCTTTAAATCTTCCTATCTTGTCACATTTCCTCTGCTTTCAGAGGCAGAGGTCAAGTGTCAAGTTTGTATTCCTACTCGCCAGAAAGGGCGAGTAGGACCTAAAAATAGCTCGTCCTTAATCAATCTCACTCGCAAATGCGAGCGGTCGAGTGAATTTGTGGAGCCCTGCTAAATGTATTGATTATTTTTAGTATTTATTAATTTTTTGTTTGAATTTTTTGTGTTTTTAGTTCCGTAGCGGGTTGTGGGTTTATAGGGGACTAGGGTGGGAAGTAATGTAATTATATTAAATGTATTGATTATTTTTTATTTACTAATAATTGTTTAATTGAGATGTTATAGTGTTAAATGAGTAAAGTCATTTATTATCAATCAATTAATCATTGGTTGTTAATTAATTGTAATTAATTAATTGGTAATTAATTATGGTAACTGCATAATTAATTGTAGGTGTGTGTTGTGGTGTTTATAGGTGTAAAGGGTGGGAAGTAATTTATTTTTAATTTATTAATTCATTTGTGGTTAATTAATATATAGTTAATGTTAATTACTTGATATTTATTTTGTGTGCTTGTTTATTGTTGTGTGTGTTGTTTTTGCTTGTAACGGGGTATAGGGAGGGTATTAAATAAATGTTAAGTATTTCATTATTAGTTGTTAATAGTAATAGTTTTTAATTCAAAAATAAGATTTAATTGTGTTTTATTATTTTATAGTTTAAATTAGGTAAGTGTTGTGGATATTATAGTGTTAAAGCTTGTGTAGTCAATTAATGTTTATTCATTTTCTTTTCTTAAATATATATTTTTAATGGATTAATATTAATTATGTTAATGATGGAAATACATTTAATTAGAAATGTTGAAGTGTTTTGTTATTGCTGTGGTGTTACAGGGTAGGTAATACAATAAATACATTTATCTTTTAATGTATTTTTTTGTTTGTAAATATTTTCTAGTTTAAAATAATTATTTTTTATACATGTATTTATAATTTTTTTATATAATAGTTGTATGTTTTTGTTACATGTAGTTAATATTATATGTGTTCTTTTTATATGTTTAATATATTTGATTTTTTATTTTTTAGATAATATTTGTTTGTTATAATAGTCATTTTTGATTCTCCGCTGTCCAACTTTTTCCCTAATGATGCACTCACTGGAGTGGGAATAGTAATTTTTACCTCTCCGCTATCCAACACTTTCCCTAGTGTTGCACTCCCTGGAGTGGGAATAGTAATTTTTACCCCTCTCCTATCCAACACTTTCCCTACTGTTGCACTCACTGGAGTGGGACTAAACATTTTTACCACTCAGCTTTCCAACACGTATCCTACTGTTGCATTCAGTGGATTGGGAATAGTAATTTTTACCTCTCCGCTATCCAACACTTTCCCTACTGTTGCACTCTTTGGAGTGGGAATAGTAATTTTTGCCCCTCGGCTATCCAACACTTTCCCTACTGTTGCTCTGTCTGGAGTGGGAATAGTAAATTTTACCCCTCCGCTATCCAACTCTTTCCCTACTGTTGCACTCACTAGAGTTGGAATAGTAATTTTTACCCATCCGCTATCCAACACTTTCCCTACTGTTGCACTCACTGGAATTGGAATTGTAAAGGTAATTCCTCCACTATCCAACACTTACCCAACTTTTGCACTCACTGGAGTGGAAATAGTTATTTTTACCCCTTTGCTATCCAACACTTTCCCTACTGTTGCACTGATTGTATTGTGAAATGTACGTTTAAATATTTTTCTAACAGTTTAATAATTTAATTTATTATAGACTTTGTTTTTTTATATTTTAAATCATTATATATTTTTATTTTTTAAATTATGTTAAACTTTTAAGATAAATTAAAAATAATAGTTTATTAACTGTTTTAAAGTAAATACATATGTCAAACTTATTATGATAGTGTGTTAATTTTATTTTAAATCATTATATATTTTTATTTTTTAAATTATGTTAAACTTTTAAGATAAATTAAAAATAATAGTTTATTAACTGTTTTAAAGTAAATACATATGTCAAACTTATTATGATAGTGTGTTAATTTTTTTAAGTTTTTTGTTATATTTTATAAAAATCTATAGTACATGTATTGTATTTTGTTACTATTATATTCAATGTATTTAATATATATTATTTTATTTTATATTTATATAAAAGTCGATATTTTATACATCTATATTTTTTACATCAATATTTTTGTACTTACCTGTTTAAGTATAGGAGCCGATATTTTTCACATGAATAGTTTTTATTCGATATTTTTAACATCAATATTTTTTACATCGATGTTGTCAGTGAACCCTCTGCGTGTTTAATTATATGAGCATGTGACTGGGTGTGTGAGTGGTTTTTAGGTCGCGCCTGCGATTGCAGGGGCGAAAGCCCCTGCTGTCGCAAAGCGATCTATTGCAATCATTTCAGCCATTTTCCCGTTCAAGGACTAGGCAGAGACAACAGACTGTCACGAGCACGCAGCCGGCCGGGATCGGATCAGGTCACGCGCTCCGATCCCGGCCGGCTGTTCACAACACATGCACACATGCACACGCAGGCACAGGCAGGGACACACACACACAGGCAGGCACACACGCAGGCACAGGCAGGCACACACGCAGGCACACACAACACACACACACACACAGACAGACGCACGCACACACATCCCCCTCCCCCCAACTCACCGGGCTCTTTTAGTGCATTCTCGATCCTCGATCTCCCTCTGCAGGCCAGCGCTGGTCTTCACCCGGGCCCCCTCCTGGGACCCGGGACTTCAGATGCCACACTCCGCCCTCTCACGCTCAGCCCGGGCTGCTTGCGGTTTGGTAGGTGAGTGATGAAACCTCGTCCTGCAGCCTGTGAGCGGATCGAGGGCTGTCCTGGCATTTCCAGCAGTGGGGGTCGGTTCTCCCCGAGTGCTGCTCTCAGCAGTTGGCCAGCGGTGTTGTAATTAGACCCCGCCCCGCGGACTGCTGAGCGCTCCAGAAGGAGTTTCTTGGTTTGCTTCACGTAGCATAATCGTGCGTCAGGTGGCAGTTTAAGACTTATGAAGTGACTCCACGCGACTGCCTCTCTGGAATGACGTCTCGCGGCAGTTGTGTCGTCACGAGGCAGCAGTTAACGTTATGAAGTGAAGTACAGCAACTGTTGGTGTTGCGAAGTGCGGTGGCGCAGCAGCTGTTTGAGTTCCAGTCTTCGGGCTCGCCCTGCCCCGAGCGGCGGAGGCAGCTCCGCGAGAGGAAGGAGCACGCGCCGCCCCGCCCCCGGCTGCCAGCAGCAGCTGCACGCGCTGCGCCTCGCTCTGCACAGGCTCCCTCAGCCCCAGCCGCTGCGCGGCTTCCCCGGCCGCCCCCATGTACGGATCGGACAAGCCCGTCCTGAACATGATGGACTATGGATTCAGGGTTCCGGCGCCCAGCGGAGACTTTAGCCCCTTCAGCGCTAGCATTCCGGCCACCAAAGTAGAGCTGACTGTTTCCTGCAGGTGAGTGTCCAGACTGGGCATAGGGAAGCATTCACGAGCAGTCTGGGAATATATGTGTGTACACGCTTTGGCTTGAGAGGTGGGTTCCATTGGACCATAAGTAGCGCTTTAACCATTATACTCAGACAGGCACGGGTGCTGTCACTAATGTGTTTAATGCAGGTTTGTTGTCACTGGGGAAAGATAGCGGTTCCTAACACAGGAATCCACTAATTAGGACGTGGTTGCAGTCACCAAAGAAGGATTGTACACACTAAGGCAGGTTCGCTGACATGGACACGATTGCATTCTAGCAGAATTATAGTAACTAAGGGAGGTTTGCTGTCACTGACAAAAAAGTGCATTCGCTTTGTTTTCTGTACTAAAGTTAAACTAGAACGTCGGGCACTAAAGCAGGTATGTTTTCACTTTAACAAGACTGACTGCAGTTTCTCTGGATTTCACTTATTAACTCAGGATTAATACACGATTACGGTCACTCTGGCAGAACTGCGTCCCCTGAATCAGGATCACACTCACTAACAAGATTGTGGTCACTCTTGGCAGTAGAAGTACTGCTACTCTCACAAAATTGCTACCACTCTGGTAGTATTGCAGGCGAACAAGTAGGGTCGATGATTGTGGAGTAGGATTGCCATCAGTGAGGCTGATCCAAGTCACTCCGACAGGACTATCCTCACCCAGGCAGGGCCGCAGTCAGAACCATATCTTCCTGAAAGTCTCCAAATCGCTATCCTACTGTTGCATTTGTTCGAAGTTTTTGAGCGTGCTTGCTGCCTGGCTTGTTCTATCTATATATTTTGTTTACCATAGAGTGCATGTATATGCTTCTTTTCTCTGGTCAGCTTGAGGGATCCTTTCTCCTGTTACTCGGGAGCATCTCTAGCTGCTCATTGTTTGAACCATGAACACCGGGGCGTTATTATTACAGTAACCGGGGGAGGATTGCAGCCTCTCGTACAGGGCTGTAGTCACTCAGCCAGACTCGGTGCCTCAAACCACATTGCACTCACTTGGGTAGGATAGGACTCACTGTGGCAGGGTTGCAGTCACTGATGCAGACAGGTAGCTCCGCAGACGGTAGTGCAGTTGTTTTGAGGCACGGATTGCACAGGAATCTTTATGGGAGTGCATTCATTCTTTGACAGAGCTGTTGACCTCTAGGGCCCTACAGATCATCTGAGGAGGGGTTACGTTTTCTCAGCCAGGATTACATTCCTAAAAACGGGATGCCCCGCTGTTGTTTTTAGAGATCGGTTCTGACGTGAAACCCTAAATTAGCAGCACTGCCCGAAGACGCAGATTATTTACTCCCAAGAGCGAGCAAGCGCTAGATATCGAATACTCCATAAAATGGATCATTCATGGCGGGGTGGGGAAGAGAAGGCGGGCGTGACAGTCTCCATGCCTCATTCAGCTTGATGCCCCTTCTGCGGCACCTGGACCAACGAAAGCGCTGCCATGCTGTACTAATGGCAGGCTGGCAGGCTGTTTGCTATATAGATGCTAAAAACATTGACCCTGTCCTTAGAAACCCTGGAACTATTGCTAGTGAGGATTATCAATATTCAGTCCCTAGTGCACAGACTATCGAAAGTGCTTTGATGCTGAACAGTTTCATTTTGTTTGTGCGCTATATACTCGCTAAATAACAGCAGCATTGTGGTCAGAAGCTCCGAGACAGCTAATAAAACGAACCTGTCTTCGCTTTCATTGTGGATAGGAGTGTGAACAGGTTTGCAGTTTTTAACCGCTCATCACCTGTTGTGACTTGAATGATCGGAGCAGATGTGCTGCCGTCTACAAACTGACTGCTGTGCACGTTGGAGGAAACCCCTGGCACCCCATCTTGTCCTCAATGGATGCACATTTTTTTTATTGTTGCCTAATCGTTTATAGTTTTTGTTTCCAAGAGTCGACTAGCATATTCATAAGAATCCTGCTAATGCACATTTTCTTCTAAATGTTGTAATTGGGGTTTACCAGGGAGGGAAAGACTATCGTGATTGTACTTAAGATATGTGTTTCGTGTACACCATTATTCACGCTTGGAGGGAAGCGGGCTTCGCCTTAACACAAGTGATGTCACCTTTTCCACCTTGCATGGATTCAGTATACATTTTTATATGGCAGAATAACATCTGTCGTTCGTTGAACGAGATCTATGTACGTACGTAAATCTGTCAGTCTGGGGGATAAACAAGAGAACGCTTCAGTGATGGTGGTTGGTCGAGGATATTAAGGCGATTCGTATACATATTTTACAGTTCCAAACTATATAATTACAATAGTAAGTTTGTTGGAAATTAATGCAAAGGATGGATTGTCATATTAATGTTGAATACCCCACATTCACACCTTTAAGTAACGGTATGTTCGCTTCCTTTTTGTTGCAATGCTGATATTGACTCATCCAATCTAAGTGCTAATATTTCTGTATCTGAATACTGTCATTTACTTTCTAGGTTCAGTGGCTGTGAGATAAAGCAGACAGCGGTAGTGGTCATGTTTAATTGCCTGTGTTGGGTGGCATGGTATTGAAGTATTAATAGCCCTATTAGCCATATGCTGCTGGGCACAAACAGCTGATATTTGCCCTATTCTCATTTTGATTCCTCACATTTATCCCATATTAGTGGGCTGATAACTAAGATTTAAAGCTCTGTACAGCAGGCTTTAATGCTGAGAATTCCTTGAGTAGAAGCAACTGATGTGTAATTATTAGTCTGGTGACCTTGATGCGCCTCAGAGCTATTTTCACGAACAGTATCACTAATCTTTCAGTAGGTATACCATAAGTAGGAGAGGAAATTAGCATCTATCTAACTGCTGCCCTCCAACAGCAATGACATGAGCTTGAGAACACCAAAGTGATGGATGAAAATGCTTGAATTAAACTGAACCACTGGTAATTACTATGTGTGCTCTACTTTCCATATTTCTTTAGCTCGTTTGTACTAATCCAGACAAAAACCAACCACATGCACATTTTTTTGTGAACAAACATCCCCTGGCCTCTTTGTTGTCAGTCCATACCGAACTGATAACCCATTTTAACCAGAACACAAGCAACCTTTGATGCTTTTGGCCTGAGCCAGAGACCATTATCTAAACTGCTGCCTGTGACCAGATTTTTCTTAATAAAATGTGGACCGTTAAGAATATCCTTTCAAAGGTGTGTTAATAACACCTAGCCTACTTACTGGGGCAGTAAATATGTTTGTTTGCCTAGTATGTTTAAAGATACAGGTCTCATTCTTTGTATGTAAGTGTGGTTACATGAAAGGCTCTTGTGACTATGCTTGAGATGCGCTTGTCCCACACTGACCTACTTGTCCAAGTGAGGCCATTTGACCAGTTCTTACACTAGCTCTATAAGCTCGCAGCCTTACTTTGTGAAACTACCAGTACTGGAAGGATAACAAAGGAGATCTATCTAACACCTAGTGTGTCTTAAAGTATTCTCCAGTACATAGTACATGGGACCTCGGAATTTCCTTTTTATATCTATAAATTACATTTACTATGATATTGGACTCTGCTACTACTAGATTAGTCAAATTACTCAAAATTCCTAATGGAGCCTGAATATTATCTTAGCCTTGAAAAAGCTGTTGACCTTCACACTATCATATAGGGTGAAACACGTGTTGGCTGACAATTGGAATAGTAAATAGCCACAAAATTTGGATCTAAGGATTTTTTTTGTTAATCTGAGTACAGTTTACAACTTGTATGGTAGAAAGGTTCATGAAGACATTAATAATATTACGAGAAACATCCAATGATAACTGTTTTGCTCTCTGTAAATGAACCTTTACACCTTTGAGAGAATAATACATAAAGCAGGAAGATTTTGGTAGAAGCATTTGTCATAGGATCAAATAGTATCATTTGTGCCGACCTGCAAGAGTGCACATTTGAAAAACGTGATCAAAAAGAATAATGCTCAAAGGGATCTCAAATGAACAATAATGATCATTTGGACACGAATTATGAATATTAGAGCTTAACATAGTGCACTATCTCTGTACAAGAGAATAAAAAAGTCCATGTAGACATAAGGTCAAAGTGCACAGTATTGTGGAAATTGGCTAGTTGCACTCTTGTCACACGTTTTGATGCTCAGAGGGCTAATAAGATGTAAACTATTCAGCCCTAATTGTTTTTATTTCACTGCTCACCACTAGATATTTAGAAATATTTAATTTGACACTCATGAGCTTGATGCTCAGATGTAGAGTTAGCACTGTAGATGCACACATATGTATATACTGCTAGAGTTTGTAAGTAGTTCATAGTACCACAGGAATACAACTTTGCTGGCATCTGATTTGTTATTAGGCTTGTTAGTCCCGCCTTAGTACCGCGTTGTCTTAATTTTTAACCTCACATGAGGACTGGCCCTTTTACTTCAGTTGTTACACAGTACTACTCCTTTAGTCTTTAAGCACTATTTTGTTTGAGGAGTTTCTCTTATTGCATGTGGCAGGAGGGTCTCTCTTGCGTTGTTGTGACCACCGGCTTGTTTATTTAACTCGTAGCAAACAGGGAGCTCTTCAGGGGCCATGGGAGACAGAAGGGGGGCAATTCAGCGATTCCTTCAAGCATTTGGAATGCAATAGTTCTCGCATTTGCAAGAGTTTAAGCTATTGGCATTGTAAATGACTGCCTTTTATTTATGTTTTAAAAAACAATATATAAATAAAAGGCATTGCCATTAACAATGCCAATAGCTCAAACTTGTGAAAATGCGCGACCTATTGCATTGCAGATGCTTGTGTTGTTGTGTGAGTGTCTGTATGGGTATGTGAGTGGCTTTATGGCTGTATAAGTGGGTATGTGAGTAGCTGTTTGGGCGAGTCAGTGACTGTATGGGTGAATGAATGGTGTGTGAGTGGCTGTATGACTGTGAGTAGATTATCCGTCACTGTATGGGTGGCTGTATGGGTGGGTGAGTGGGTGTTAAGTGGCTGTATGTGTGAGTGACTGGTTATGTAGGTGGCTGTGTAGGTAAGCGAGTGGCTGTTTGAATGGGTGTTTGGTTAGTGAGTTGGTGTGGGAGTGGCTGTATTGGAGAGTGAGTGTCTGTGTGAAGGACTATATGGGTGAGTGCATATGGGAGTTTTTGTATGGGTGTGTGAATGGGTATGTAAGGGGTTGTGTGGGTGTGTGAGTGCTTGTATGGTTGAGTGAGTGGCTGTGTTGAGAGGCTGCATGGGTGATTGAATGGGTGTGTGAGTTGATGTATAGGTGAATAAGTCTGTGTGAGTAGCTGTATGGATGAGTGTGTGGCTGTATGGATAAGTGAATGGTTCTATGAGTGGCTTTATGAGTGAGTGGGCGTGTGGCTCTGTGGAGGAGTGAGTGGTTGTGTGAGTACTTGTATGGGTCTGTGAATGGGTATGTGAGTGGTTGCGTTTGTGTTTGAGTGATTGTGTGGATGCTCACACTCGACGCCCAGCGTATCGTAATCCAAGCCCTTGTAACATCTAGACTGGATTACGGGAATATTCTTTACCTGGGAGCTAACAAAGAGGTAACACGCAAATTGCAACGAGTACAAAACTCGGCTGCTAGACTGCTTTGCCGGGCACCAAAAACTGCCCCGACGTCCGGGCTGCTGGTAGACCTCCACTGGCTTCCAATGGAGAAACGGGTCAAGTTCAAAGCTCTGACCTACATGTTTTGTATTAAGCACGCAAGGTCTCCCCGTTACTTACAACATCTAGCAAGTCCCTATGTCCCTTCCCGCACCCTCCGGTCTTCCACCCAAGAGAAATTCCAAATTCCTAAAGTTAGACTTGCTCGAATGGGAGGACGCTCATTTGCCTACATGGGCCCCACCCTATGGAATGCCCTGCCATTGCCTCTCCGCATGCAATCTAACCTTCTCCTATTCCGTAGATCTCTCAAAACATTACTTTTCAGCCAATAGGTCCCTCTAACCTCTGCTTTTTCATATAGCGCCGGGAAACCCTTGTGGGTAGCTGTGCGCTAACATACAAATTTAAATAAATAAGTAAATAAAAATGTATGAGAGGTTGCATAGGGGTGTCCGTGGTTGGTGACTGGTTCTCTGGATGATGTCATCAGTGATGTCCCTGACAATGTCATGAATGATGTAATATCTTAGGTCATAAGCAGTGCATTATGGGTGTGTAAGTTATAGCTCGCTCACTTAACTATAACTGCTAAATCTCTCTGATTTTGTATGAGTAAAATGTGAGCCTAACTATAACATCCATGTAGCCTTTATTTTTTCAGTGAATTTGTAAGGTTTTTTAAATTCTATTTCTTACCCATGACACCCGATTCCTTTGTTTTGCTCAGTGAATTTCAAATGGTTTATAAATTCTATTTCCTAACTATGGCATCCCTCTAACCTTTTTTTTCAGTGAATTTCTAAGGTTTAAAACTGTAACCTCTGAAAATAAGTGTGTTTGTGAATGCAAGACTGTCTCAGTGGGTGTGTGACTGAGTGCAAGAGTGTCTCAATGGGTGTGTGAGTGTCTGAGTGGGTCTGGGAGTGCCTGCATAACTGTCTCACTGGGTGTTTGAGTGAGCATGAGTGTCTGAGTGGATCTGTGAGTGGAATTGAGTGTCTGAATGGGTGTATGAGTGTCTGAGTGGGTCTGTGAGTGGGTCTTGAGTGGATGCGTGTGTGTCTAAGTGGGTATGTGAGTGAGTGTGTGAATTTCTGAGTGGGTCTGTGAGTGGGTGCATGAGTCTCTGGGCCTGTGAGTGTATGGATGTGTCAGTGTCTGATGGACCTGTGAATGGGTGCACGAGTCTCTGAGTGGGTCTTGAGTGAATGTGTGTGTGTCTAAGTGGGTCTGTGAGTGAGTGCGTGAATGTCTGAGTGGGTCTGTGAGTGGGTGCATGAGTCTCTGGGTCTCTAAGTGTGTGGGTGCATTAGTGTCTGAGTGGGTTTGTGAATATGTGCATCAATGTCTGAGTGGTACTGCAAATGGGTGTATCAGTGTCTGAGTAGGTCTGTGACTGGGTGCCAGTCTGTTTAATTTGACCTGTGAGTACCTGTGTCAGTGTCTGAGTGGGCCTGTGAGTGGGTGTCTAAGACTCTGAGTGCATCTGTGATTGGGTGCACCAGTGTCTGAGTGGGTCTGTGAGTGGGTGCATGAGTCTCTGGGTCTCTAAGTGTGTGGGTGCATCAGTGTCTGAGTGGGTTTGTGAATAGGTGCATCAATGTCTGAGTGGTACTGCAAATGGGTGTATCAGTGTCTGAGTAGGTCTGTGACTGGGTGCATCACTGTTTAATTTGACCTGTGAGTACCTGCGTCAGTGTCTGAGTGGGCCTGTGAGTGGGTGTCTAAGACTCTGAGTGCATCTGTGATTGGGTGCACCAGTGCCTGAGGTTGTCTGCGAGTGGGTGTCTCAGTCTGAGTGAATTACATTAAACAGTCTGTATTGTGTGGTTTAGTACAATACTTATAATCAATATCTCCGCATACCATGCACTCCAATCACAATTTAGGAATACATGTATTGGGAGACCACATAAGTAGATGCGCCAAACAGACCATAGTTATTCACAAAACCTGTACCTTTTATCCACCTTGTACCCCTGGAAAATGCATTATGTGCATGTTGTAAATTTACAGATTACATGTAAATGAATGTTATACATCGGACAGGTCTTTCTAACTGGACTTGACTACCAGTGTTTTGAAAAGCAACAAATTGTTATTTCTCCCAATTCTTTGACTTGCACTCCTACCACCCACCACTACCACTTCTCTCCTCATCTTCCTCCTTCTGCCCGCAACCTGTTTTCATTGAACAAATCACTGCAAACGAATAAATGTTTTGTGAATAGCTATGGTCTGTTTGGCGCATCTACCTATGTGGTCTCCCAATACATGTATTCCTAAATTGTGATTGGAGTGCATGGTTGTGAAAATATGTGGAGATATTGATTATCAGTATTGTACTAATCCACACAATACAGACTGTTTAATGTAATTGATTTACCTTATGAAAAATCTGTCACGGACCACGTTTATATTCCTGTACTGTACCCTGGTCCGGTTTGACTTTTTGGGTTACCCCTTTATCTATAACGATCAGTCTCTGAGTGGGTTAGTGAGTGGGAGCGTCAGTATTTGAATGGGCCGGTGAGTGACTGTCTCAGACTCTTAGTAAGTTTGTGAGTGTGTGCGTCAGTGTCTCAATAGGGCTGTGAGTGGGCCTGTGAGTAGGTGCCTGAGTAGGTCTGTGAGCGGATGTCTGAGTCTCTGAGTTGGACTGTGAGTGAGTGCGTCAGTGTCTGAGTGGGCCTGTGAGTGGGTGCATGACTGTTTGAGTGGGTCTGTGAGTGGATGAATGAGTGTGTGAGTGAGTGTACATGTACAATATATTTATTTTTTACAAATCATTTTCTTTATATTTTTATCCTAGCAAGGGTCCCTCAAAGACCCTTATATATCAGACATAGGGTCAGGGTACATCTACCCTGACCCTATATACAACATATTTTTATTTTTATTTAAGCCCTGGGGACCGTGTACCAGTTCATAAAATGGCAACCGCAGCTATATGCTCGGTTTGCGGCCAGCCAATCACATCATTCCTGTTGGTGCGTGCTTTCGTCATTCATCACAAAATCATCACAAAATATCCACGGCGACGGATATCACTAACTGTATTCTTTTACATTTCTCAACAACTACTGAATGCATTTACACCAAACAGGAAAAAGCGGAATTTGCGTAACCAAATCTACCTTTCTGCCAAATTTGGTTTAATTCCATCCAGAGGTACGATCTGGAGGCGTGTTGGCAAGTCCTATGAAAATGCACCTTTTTTAGCCCCCTTTTTCTCGGCCCCCGCTTGATGGATAACTCTGAAACGTTCCATGCGCAACAAGAATCAATATCACACTTTTATGGGGACAATTTTGTGAAGATTCATCAAATGGCCCCAAAGGTATAGGCAAGACAAAAAACGCTTTTCCTATGGAAACATGGTCCTAACTATAACTACCTACTGGCAACTTCCAATCGGTAGTTATAGGTAAGGTTACCTTGAGATAGGAATTCCTAGGATTTCTCACCATTAATAACTTTGCATCCATTTGACAAATCTGCGTGAAATGTTGCATACTTATTCTTCCTTCTAGATTGGTAGAAAATGCAAAGTTTTGCAGTGTTTGGTCCAGGGGGTGCGAAGAAAAAGGGGGGTCTCAAAACTTATTTTTCCACCAATGCATTTTCCATAGACTTTTCTAGAGTAGCATGAAAATGGCTGAACGGATTCACTTTAAACTTCGCAGGTTTAGACATTATGGTGCACAGAGGATCCGTTTAGGTACTACAGGGAAGCAGAGAAAGTATTTTTTAAGTCATAAGGCATTTTAACTTTGTGATATCTATGGCTGTGGTATTGTTACAAAATTTGACATTATTGTGCGGAAATACCGTGGTACATAGTGATGACAAGTGATTGACCAATGACTACCTTTACAAACGTTAAAAGCAGCCAGGTTGTTTTTAGGTACATTTTGCTTTTGCTCTGCGTTTCTCATTTACATATAGGTAACTATTATGTTTGACATTTTTCCTCTACCTATTACCACTTTATTAAAGTGCTAATAGGTTGGGAAAAATGTTTAAAAGTTTCTACATATTTAAAAAAAAAATTTACGGAGTTTTGCGGTACCATTAAAAAATATTTATATATATATATATATTCGCTTTAGCACCCTATATTATACAAATTTAGTGTACTACAGGGTTTCCATTTTTTTTAATAAACAAGTTTATTCATTTATTGCACAAGAAAACTGAAAACAGTAAAAAACCATATATGATCACCATGACAAGCGTAATTACCAAGCCCTCGTTTTAACTCTACTTCATGAATAAGCATTATCCAAACCCCGGCATGCACATGTAAACAACGTTATTGCAAGGTACCAAGTCCAGAGTGATCCCACCACTTGCCCCATACATCAGTGTAATTTTGGACAGCCACAGGCTTCATAAACTGGCTTATCCTGTTGTGCGCAGCAGTCTACGCCTCTGCACTATTGGGTCAATGAGGGCATGTTGGACGTAGCCCTTTTTGCAGGGTCATCCCTAAACTTTTTTTTGTTTCTCCTAGCCTTTTTCTCTGGCATGGTGTTGGTGGTTTTAGGCCTCTGGGCATTTTAGCGTTGGTGTTCAGTGTAAAGTACGGGCGCTCTCTGTGTTACATTTGGTAAGATTGGTCTACACCTGTTTGGCATATTTAATTTACCTGTCAGTCCCTTGTAAATTGGTATCTCATATACCCAGGGCTGGTAAATTAAATGCTACTGATGGGCTTGCTGCGCTGATTGCCCCACACACTAAAATAGCACCCACCAAAGTAGCCTTGCAAGCCTATCTCAGGCCTCTGCCATTGCAGGGCCTGTGCACGTAGTGTCACTGCCGCTGTGACGTGGCACCTAAAGTGTGTGCCATGTCTGTGACCCCCCTTTTCCTGCATGTCAGTCACCCCTAAGGTAGGCCCTAGCCCTATGGGCAGGGTGCATGGTAAGTGTGTGACATGCCCTAGTAGTGACAAACAGCCATTTTGGTTTCTCACTACTGTGGTGCTGCCCTTCCATAGGAATGCATTGGGGATTCCCTGATAAGTGTTTCTGTGGTAATTCCTGATATAAGAGGAGCAGCATGGTCAAGTTTAGTATATTTGGAATTGTCATAATAAATGCTGCGCAATGGTGTGCGCAGATTTATTACAACTATTTTAGAATTGCCACTTTTTAGAATTTGGCATTTCTGTGTGCTATGTGTCTGCCTGCCTGATGTGAATTGCATGTCTGGCTTTTGAGTGACAGGGGCTGGGATGTGTGTGTGGCTCCAGGGGGGCAGTGTGAGTCAGCACTAGGCTGAATGGGACATTTGCATTGGGAGTAGTGGGAGGAGTAATCCCCTGATCCTGAATAGGTCTGTGTCTAGCCTGTACAATGCTGGCTCCGCCCCCTGTGGTGTGTCTGATCACTGAGCCCCCACCTGACAAAGGGGAAGAGGAGCCTGGTAAACAGAGTCCTCCGATTCCCCCCTGAACTAGTTTTCGCTGGTTCCCCAAACCCTGCACTGCAGACAAAGAAGAAAACGAGTGTAAGTATAGGGGCTGTGACCCCATGTTTTGTGTACTGTTTCTGGACTGCTGAGGGCTTGCTGCTGCTGGGGGCCCAGGAGGAGCCGCCACGGGGTCTTGCCTCACTGCTGGAGGGCCCTGTGTGCTAGCCTCCCTGGGCCCAGCTGTGCCCCAGAACTTTGGTATGGGTCTTTGGACATAGCGCCTGGAGAGCACGCACCCTTTATATTTAGGAGGAGAAGAGCGAGTGGGCCTTCCAGTGCTGAGCTGCAACTGGTCTGCTTAATTCAGACACTCTGTTCATCACCACCCCCTTTTCTGAATCATTTTGTCCACCATAAGCGTGGAAGGGTATACTCAGACATGAGTCCCTTGCTCACTGCTCCATCAGGATTCAAGCAAGCCGGGCCGACGACGCCTGAAATGGCAGAAACCGGTCCCCGGAAGCTTGTCTCCGTTCTGGTGAAGAATTGGCTTGGTAGTTTAGTCTGCCCTGTTCCCATGATGCACTGGGCCAGGGACAGACTAATTTGCATATAGCCAGGTTCTGAGCTGGGATGGGGCAGTGAGCTAAATAACGGTGATGGATCAAGCCCTGATCTTTGGACTGGGTAAGAGTGGTCTGCTTAATTCAGACACTCTGTTCATCACCACCCCCTTTTCTGAATCACAGTATTTTATTGATCCCCACCGGCCAGCACTCGCAGTGATCGCTAGTGACTCATCCGGGATTTGCCCCAAATGGAATTGATCAATAAGGATGATATGTGCCCCCCCCCTTTACCTCCTTAGTAACTACAGGTTTAAAATGTCCTCCCAGGTAGCTCTCCTTGAAGACCTCAAATGAGTTGAACCATTATGATTTCACTCCCCATCTCAGATGAGTGACAGGAACATTCTGATCTGGAAAATTTCACTTCTCTCTCCAGGATAAATTAATAGTTTTAGGATGGACCTAAACACAGCAAGAACATATATATTTGTATTTCTGGTTTTAACCTTTCAGCTCCCCAGTGCGCAGTAAACCAAAATATAGAACTTGATTTATTATGACTTAACATGAATTAATTTTTTAACATTCATAGTGTTTCACAGCGTCTCTCTATGACCACTCCTTGCGGCATCGAGACACAGTTCACTCTATGCTAAATAATTGATTAATTCTTAAAAGTTATGAATTGTTAAGTCAAGAAGTTTACTATGTAGAACAAGACGGATCTAATCTTAATAATGATCAACAATACTTTATGTGATACAGGGATTTGTAAATATTTGGGCAATTGTGTCACATCAATTAGCTACAAAGTATGTCTCATAATCAGAAAACATTAGGATTGGAATATCAAGTAAACATAAAGAGTGGAAAGTAACCTCCCATAAAGAGGGTGTTCAAAGTCCAAAACTTGTACTAACTAGCTCAAGAGCTCGAGAAAAGATTTGCTGACATTTAACTCTGAACATGCAACTCCACCCACAATATGGTGTATTGCATTGCAGCATTTATATAGCCCTTACTACCCCTATGTGGGGCACTGAAGAGATTGCCTACACGAACAGCAAGCTATACCATGTAGGGGTGTGGTTAGAAGTTGTCCTTGTTTTGTGATGTTGTGTGGGAAGGGGTTACCTGTTGTGTGAGATGACCACCGTGTTGTGATCATCTTGTTCTGAGATGTAGTGCTTCGTAGCATGGTGAATGATGAGATGTAAGAGATAGACGTGTAGTTTATGTCCAGCAAGCTGGTTACTTTTAGCAGTTCTGCAGGTCCATTTATGTTATGTCTTATGAATATAATCTATTTAGCTGGTTATTGCACTGGGTTGTCCAACCTGAAATTTTGTTATAGTTTTGGTCCTGAGTTTTCATGGTTGGAAGGAGAAAAAAATGATTTGCTGGTATGAATATTTTTATTATCATCCAGTATCTGAGTGTTGTGAATTGCAAAGAAGCGGTCATAGTGTAAAATAATTTGAGACATGCACTAGTGCACTAGATTAAAGTGCTATAATTGACTAACAATATTTGAAAGATCTCTACAGTTATTACATGCCTGTTCTTTTGGTGATGGCTAGTTTATTGGCTTGTACAGTACCGGGGATGGGCATTCCGTGTAGCAAATATGTCTGATGTGAGTGTTAGAAGTATCTACATTGGAGGGATTAGTGACTAATTCTTCAGGGATGCTGTCTGTGATAGTTCAGATTTTTGTCAATAAGAATTTAACAAGTTGTTCACAGAAAGCTGAGAAACATGTTTGGAGTCTAAAATTGCATAACAAGACAGTTCATTGACACTACTAACCCCTTATACTGCAATTTTCCCACCCCAGTGCTGAGCCCTTTTTTGATGTTTTAAGTGCTTTCTGTTTAACTGTGCGAAACATCTTCTCCAGAAAAGGTAACCGGGCCAAATTGTTCCCTTTTCCCTCGCATGTTGAAGATTTTGACAAATTGGAAAAACATGCGGTGCAATAAAGTGTGTGTTTGTTTTGTAAAAAATGCATCAACTAAATGCTTGCTCTGCTAACATTTTAATTTTCCTAGCTTTTAACATCTACTAGAATTGTAAAATTAAAGCCCACATTTATTTGCATTTTTCTAAGTGATAGTCCATTTCTCATGTGTTTTTGTGGTTTCAACCTACTAGAAGTTTGTGTGGGGAAACATGTGTGAAACCCATGGGTAAATTCCTGAGCGACACATTTCTGAAAACTATAGAAAATTCAGAATTCAGCAAGCGGTCATTTGTGTAAACCACTATTGGTTTACCCACATAAACTAATTCTTGAAATAAAAAGTAATGGAAAAAGTGGAAAAAATTGAAATAGCTGACAGTCTGTAGTTTTTCCCCCTATCGACATTTTATAAAAGTAATATACCATCTCAGAACCTTCTGGTCACAGGGATATACAGTGTTTGTTGTCCAAAACATGCCAAAACCAGAGCAAATAAGTGAGCTGCAGGTTATGATGGGGTTTCCTTACTGACTATGCTTCAATTCATATGGTAAAATCTAATGAATTAATTTATTTTTTAAATGTATTCAAGCTATTGTTTATGAACAATGGTCAATTGTACAACTCTGATTTTATTTCCTCATACTATCATGCGATTTAGAGGGCATTATGCAAAATGTTTTTTGTGCTCACTGGCTTACATTTGGAAGCCAAAAATGGAGAGAAATTCAATTGCTAATAATGAATGTTGAAGTATTCCTGTGTTCCCACTCTCTAGGGCCTGCAACAGAGAATTACCTAAAAGAAACGTGGAGACCTCAAATTTTCACCATCAAAATCCATGTTGGTGATGTGGATAGCAGGGATATTGGAGCCCAGACTCCATCGCCACCCAGCAAATCCTACTAAACTTAGATATTTCTGAAAAGTAGACATCCATAGGAGTTCAGGGTGGTGTGACATGCGTGGATTCCACTATGTGTTGCTATGCCGAATGCAGAAATATATAATCTTTGAATATATCAGAGATCATTTAGTTAAGGGTGTACATAAAAGCACACATCATTCTCATTCATATTAAATAATTAAAGTATTTGTAAAGTATTTAATTTAATGTCTAATAATTTAAAATAAATATAGATACACTTCGTAAAATATATTTTTCATTATTTAACAGAAACCTGTTCCCATCAAATTTGGTTGCGGCAGCTTTCCGAACGGTAAGATCAAGATGCATTTTATTTTTAAATTACATACCTGAAACCGCAAAGTTTCAAGTACTTGGATATTTTCTGTGTGGTACTAATGTGTCTTGCTTAAGAAGGTTTTAGGCTTTGAGCACATTGCTTGATATTTTGTTTTTATGTCTCAACCACCAGACAGCAGAAGCTGTCTGGTTGCGAAAGACCTATTGTGAACTTGCAGTGGGCTTACAGCCCACCCACTGTTTACCATTGGTTGGCTTTATTGTCACTGTCATTTGTTTGCTTCTTATTCGATGGCTTGCCTTCCTCTTTGTGTTTGCCCCGTCTCTGGAGGCTGTATCCTTCCACTGTTGACATTTAGAGAGCTACTTTTTTCTTATGCATTCAAAACACCATGATAGTGCATGTGTTTTTCAGCTCCCTCCCTTGTATGTTGCTGCAGCCCTTCAGATATCCCCTTGCTTTGTGTTGCTCTTTACCCCTTCCAGCTTATTTATAATACCAAAGCAACAGGGATATGTTGGGCTGTGTATGGTTGAAAAGAGACTTTAAGGGTTGTTTTTGTTTTATCTCCTGCATTCCACAAGTTGCATGAAAGCACAAATGTTAGCATCTAACTGCTTTTATGACACTGGGGTTTGTGCCATCTGCTGCACTCATTCAGGTGGTATCTGAGGCAGAAGGCATGACAGTTCTGGAGGTCAATAAATCTGCTTCTGCAGAAGACCAAATAACTGAATTGTGCGATAAGTACATTAGGCCTTGGCAAGCGTTCCCCTTGTCTCTTCCTTATTATTGTTTTTTATTACTGTTGAGTTTCCTGAGTGAAATGTATTTGAAAAATAAACCATGAAATTTATAAAGATTGAAAACATTGAATTCAATATATACTTTGGAGATGTTTGATCTTTTCCTCTGGTATTTTTTCCTTTCCTTTTTTATACAATATATTACAGACAATAGCAAAGTCAACAATTCTGCATTCGTATTACAAAAGCGAGACCTGTTGACTTTGCCAATTCTTGTATGTTTCATTGCCAACCGGCTGAAACGTTCGAGAGCCTACTTAGGATGTGCTTGTGTGTTTTTTAAGTGCAGCACACACATAATCTTTTTTTCTTAATTATTTGTAGATGTTGAATGTGTCTGGGCTAGATCGTGCATAACAGCAGAGGTTCTTACCATACACATTATTCTTTTTTGCTAGTTGCAGTGTTCAGAACAGAGAACCCTAGATAGGATCATGTTATCCTTATTCTGAGGTCTCCATAATTGTTGCCCATTCGTCGCTAGGTTTGGTTTAAGGCACTAGTTATCTTACGTAGAGGTATGTATCAGAAGACCCATGGGTTTATTGCCATTAAATGTAAGTGGTACACTCTCGGAATGTAGTTATACTCCACTCATCAAGCACTCCTTTGCGTGCCAAATTTCATAATTGTTATGGTGACAGAGCTTTCTCCATTGTGGCTGCTTTTACTGGGATTATTTGTCCCTATCCCTGCAAATTGAGAACAATTTTCTAAGGATCAGAAAATCCCTCAGAACTTGGCTGTTTGACCGATTGTTTTTGTTCTTCCTCTGTATTTTTATCGTCTTCTTTTGGGTGCATTCTGTGTGTTTCATTGGTGTCTATGCAAGTAGTTTCGCTCTTTGAAAATTATATATTTATAGACATTTCAGTGCACCTGTTCATTCATATTTCATGATGCATCCCTTTGATAAACAGAAGGATTATTTTGAGAATCCGTCTTCTTTTAGCTATAGGTTCACTTGCTTTTTAAGGTACGAACATACATTTGTGTTTATGATGAGTGATGTGTTATGCAGCTGAGATGAGCTCGCATTCCTTTTGTTCCTTGAGTACGCAGTGTAGAGTTGCAGCTTTGACAAGCAGTGTTTGTTTTCTTAGCCCAGTTGCAGATGAAGGACCTTGATGAACAGCGCACTGTTTGAAAATGAAAAAATACTTTTTGTTCCAAATTTCTCTACGATGCCATTGGATACATTACATTATGTGTACTTTTAACCAATAGGCTTCCAAGATTTCTTTGCGGTTTCATTGAGGACATTTATGAAACTTTTTAACTAATAGTGTTCCAAGTATTCTGTCTAGTTTCACTGGAGACATTTATAAAACAAACCTTTGCAGTACGCAATTAAATCCCAAGATCTAGACATAGACATGTCCCTATATAAGCACCGTACATTTCTGTGAGGAGGCAGCATTTTTAAGAGATAGCAGGGACCAAAGAAAAGTGCTGAACGTGATTTGCTGGGTTCCTGAACAAGCTATCTACTGGCCTCTTTACTAAGGCAAATGCACAGATGTAAGTTGGGCCTGAATAATGCTTTCTCCTCTCTTTGTAGAATTTTAGTTGATAATTATTTTATAGTTTTATAGTTTTCAGCAATTTAGAATAAAATAGGCAACCTTAGGAGGCTTCTATGCATACTGCCTAGTATTGCCCATCATTTTAGAAGCAGGCTTGATGACAATGATTATTCTCTGTAATTTTCCATATAATATTTTATTGTATAATAAGCTACAATATAGAAAGTGTGACAAATTTAGCATTTCATTATTTTGTTTCTGTAGTATATTCTTATCCCACAAACTAAGCACCATATTAGGGACTGGTGTCCAGAATCTTGTTCTGTGACACTGATAACTAATGTTATAATTGGCTGCACCTTCCTATCTTCCCAACGTATTACACTTGCACCACGAGTATCTGTTAAGTTTGAGGGGAAGGGGGTATTCCGGGATGCTGGGCGGGCCCTCTCCTGCACCAATGTGATTAATCTCCGGTAGTTGTTATATTGTGCTGTAGTGTCAAACATTTCTGCATATGCTAATAAATGAGTGTAACGTGATTGGGGTAAGACATGATGGAAGTGGATTATGGTGTTGTATACTGCCAGAAATAAAATTGCATTTAACAATACATGGTCAGTGCTTTAGCATGTTAGTCCACCATTAAAACATAATCTTGCAGAGATTGATTATAAAAAATGACCCATTGCTGCTAGGTTGGCGGTATCATAGGCAATAAACTGGTGTATGCGCTGAGATAACCGCTCCAGTAGAGCACTGGTAGAACTCACTTGGCCCAGCAGATGGGAGGCAGTATGGATGCCCCTAACTTTCTCTAACCCACATCAGGCTGGGTCTCCAAGATACCGGGCAGTGTCTCCTGCTGAAACTCGTCATTTTTGTAGCAATTGAAGGCTGTTGCTGTCACAGGCAAAATTAGCCCTGCCTACCGTAGTAATTAAGTTGAAGATTAGTCTGATGGAGAAGACAGTGGTAAAACACCTGTGTGCAATGAAACCTACAGAAGAGAGCACAACATTATGATTGTCCAGCAAAGGAAGAGTGACCCCACTATCAATGCGAGCAAATGTATCGTAGATAAGACCGTATAGTAGTGTAAATCAATTAGCTCCATCAGCTTTAGTAGTACCCTCGATATAATGCAGGTCAAATTCTCAAATAAGATAACAACCTGCAAACAAACACCTTCGCAGAATTTTCTTGCCCTCATTGGTACACAGTATGATATATTAAAAAAAACTGTTGCATTTAATGGTTGAGTAATTTATGCTTTTATGCAAAAATATTTAAATATTATGCTCACTCCCCTTGAAAATGTATATTTCCACCTCTAAAGGTCCAAATCTAATACGTACTAAGCAGACCATGTTACCCGATAAGGTTTTGGCATGATTACAGAACTGACTATTTGTGTATCTTGCCTTAATAAACAAATCTATGCATGATTGTTATGCAGCAGGTGGTTTAGGATAGGTAACACCAGTGTACTCCAGAAAAATTCAACTTGGATCTAATAGACCACGAAACATGAGACCGAGAACAGACTTCCTTGAGATGAGTAAGTTCATGGAGAAGTGTGTGACAGAAAGTACCAAACCGACCTGGATTATTAGTTACTACATACACTCCAAATGGATTTCCACAGACAGCAAAGGAATGAGAAAGACCTCATGTTGTTTGGAGACGTTATTTTGGATGCAGGCAGTACAATGTCAATATACCTGGACATCTTCACCACGCTTGATACTTAGGACCACAGGAGGAACGTGTGCCAAGAAGGGTCATAGTTTCCTGGTTGGGATATAGTGGTGTTCAAGTTTCTGAAAGTAACTAGGCGTTTGTCAATTATGTTTTGTGCGTAATGCACAGTGTTTTGAACCTGACTCTGAATTCAAATAGGGGCCACTGAAGATCTTCATATGATACCATTTCCGTGAGTGCAGACACATTCTAGTTGCCTTATATTGCACTGTTATCAATCTCACAATTATTTATATGTGAAGCCAGCATAGACTGTATTATAGTAGTCAAGTCAGGCCATGAGCAATGCTTGTCCGCTTGATCCAAGAAGCAGTAGAACAAATTTCCAAAGGAAGCAGAGTTGGAAATGTATTCTGTTGAGTGCCATATTGATTTGCTTGATAAAGTTAGAAGTACAAATATAAAGTTATTCTCAAGTTTCGGACCTGCTGGGATGACAAGAGAAGGAGAGTTGGCTAGATTGAGAGGCCAGTTGAAAGAAACTCACTCTGAGCTCTCCCTTCTTATAAATTAGGGTTCTGTTGTGAGTCATCCAAACATGTGTAACTTTCTTTCACCCAATAGGAGACAAGGTCTGTGCATTCCACAATGGTAGAATTTATCTCAGTGAATTAATCTAAATGGATTTGTATTTTGGTATCATCTGCATACATCTAAAATTGTACCTACATTTAATCTAATGATTGATTAAAAGGTGGTGGCATGTAAATATTAGAGAGAAGCAGGGAGAGGGAAGACCCTGCAAGACTTCGTATTGATTTTTTAGAAAAGTTTGAGTAAGAGGACTATGTGTATGCATTGGTTTTTATATAGTGCAACCCTAGCATAAAAGCAACAGAGTTTAGGACATTACTTGGGGTAATGGGAGAAGATTGTGTACAACAGTTGGAGATTTCAGAAATACAATTCACATAGTACATTTCACATTTTCTTAGCACAGGAAGATTACTTTATCTGCCAAGAATCATACAATGCTGAGACATGCGCTGAGTCTGGGATTCAAACCTGGGACTCCAGGTTTCAAAGTTGGCAGTCCTAGCTGCTAGATCACATTTCTTCCCTACTTGAAAATGTTAACTTTGAAGTCATGGGTGCCTGCTTAGATCCGTCCCCATAGCTGGCCTCCGCAACAAATGTGTAAGTAATGGCATTTACCCCTGTACAAGGATTTTCTTTCCCCGTCATTAGTTTCAGTCACTTCATAGCTTGGCTAGAGCGGATAATTAACATGACCATGGTGGCTAGGAAACCGTTTGGGGGTACCTTCTCTCTACAGAGCTAAGCATTGCAGTAATGTTGCTTCTTTTAAAACTTGTAACACCTCCAGGGAGCTGGCAATTTGGCTGGGCTTTAGGGGGAAAGCAAATTACACCAGAAAACAAAAACAAAAGGGACAGAGGAGCACAGCTTTACAAAGCCATGCAGGACTTCTACCCAATATATCATGCCATTGTAGTGTGAATGGTATGAGCTTCTTTTTAGGACAACTGGACTGCTTCTTTTTAAACAAAGACCTGTATACCTTCTGGTTCCAGGCTTGGTCGCCCCACTCACTGCTGCCGCTCCTGCCTGCCTTTGCCGCCTCCTGCCTGCAGATTCCTTCGCTCGCTGCCCGCTGCACCTGGGAATTTCCCGCTGCTCCTGGGAATTTCCCGCTGCTCCTGGGAATTTCCCGCTGCCCGCTGCTTCTTGGAATTTCCCGCCGCTGCCTCCCTGCGGCCCCGCCCCCCTGTGATTCCATTCGCCGCCACGCTCCCGCCACCCAGCTGCTCCTCCCTCCCGGCTCCTTACTTAAGGGGACTGTAGGGGACCACAGAGTGTGACCGCTCAGCCCTCCACAGGGCTTGGTCGCCCCACTCACTGCTGCCGCTCCTGCCTGCCTTTGCCGCCTCCTGCCTGCAGATTCCTTCGCTCGCTGCCCGCTGCTCATGGGAATTTCCCGCTGCTCCTGGGAATTTCCCGCTGCTCCTGGGAATTTCCCGCTGCCCGCTGCTTCTTGGAATTTCCCGCCGCTGCCTCCCTGCGGCCCCGCCCCCCTGTGATTCCATTCGCCGCCCCGCTCCCGCCACCCAGCTGCTCCTCTCTCCCGGCTCCTTACTTATGACGCCCCCAGAGCGACCGCGCAGCGGACGCGCGCAGCGGGAGCGCAGATTGAGCGCCGAAGGTGTGCCAAAGGTAAGCCCGTCTGCGCCTGGCCCGCGCCCAGCGCCAGGACCCCTGGCCCTCCCCGCCGAGGCAAGACGACCCGACTGACCTACGCGCCGCCACTCTCAACGCACTCAATGCCGGCCGGACCCACGGCTGCTGCCGAGCCACCCCGAGACGCACCCACGGACCCTTCACCTGCTGCACCTGCAAGTTCACCTGCCACCGAACCTGCCCCGCACCCGCCAAGACAAACACCAGCAGCAACCACCTCTAGTGCATCCTGATCAACACCCGCTCCGTCCACAGACACGCCGTGGAACTCTGGAACCTCCTCGACGCTACATCACCGGACGTCGCCTTCCTCACGGAAACCTGGATGAACGCCTCCTCTGCACCCGACATCGCCATCGCCATCCCGGACGGGTACAAGATCATCAGGAGGGACCGCATCAACCAGACCGGAGGTGGCATCGCCATCGTCCACAGGAACACCATCCGCATCACGACCGACGCCAACGACTCCTTCGCCGCAGCCGAACATCTCCACTTCCAGATTCACACCGACCCTAAGACGACCCTCAGAGGCACCCTCGTCTACAGACCCCCGGGACCACGCACACAATTCAGCGAAGACATCACAGACTTCATCAGCCCGCACGCCCTCCCCTCCACCGACTACATCCTCCTCGGGGACCTCAACTTCCACCTGGAGAACAACAAGGACCGCAACACCACCGCCCTGCTGGAAAACCTCGCCAACCTCGGACTCAAGCAACTGGTCAACACCCCCACCCACTACGCCGGCCACACGCTTGATCCCATCTTCTCTTCCAGTAAGTACATCACCTTCAGCCACGCCACCGGACTCCACTGGACCGACCACAGCTGCGTCCACTTCAGCTTCAAAAGATCCACGACCCACCACCACCCGCAACAGGTACCTCACAGGAATTGGAGCAAGATCACCGCAGACCAGCTCACCACCTCCCTCAGCCAGAGCCCACCCGCCAACACAACGGACCCCAACGAAGCAGCCCGCAACTTCACACAGTGGCTGACCGCCTGCGCCGACGACCTCGCGCCACTAAAGAACCCTCCCAGCAGACCCAGAAGCAAGAAGGCATCCTGGTTCACCGACGACCCCAAGAAGACCTGCCGCACCCTCGAGAAAGCCTGGCTCCTCGACCGGACCACCGACAACATGACCGCCCTCAAACACGCTACCCGCAAGCACCACCAGCTCATCCGCACCACCAAGAAGAAATCCCTGAAGGAACGACTGGACAACAACGCCCACGACAGCAAAGAGCTCTTCACTATCGTCAAGGAGTTCTCCAACCCCAGCACCGGCACCAACGACATCACTCCGTCACAAGACCTCTGCGACTCCCTCGCTTCGTTCTTCCACCGCAAGATCGCCGACATCCACAACAGCTTCGGCGCCCCACCCACGCACCCAACCCTCGCATTACTGTATTTCCTGAACCCATACAGTCTTTCGGGCAGTTTTGTGTGTCCACTTTTGAGGATCTATGATATGATATGGAAAGCGAATCTCAGTCCCCCAAGTCTTTTACGCTTGAAAGTACAGACAGACAACAGATTAGAACCAGAGGAGCGAAGGACTCGGGAAGGAATGTAGCGATGAAGGCGAGAGGCAATGAAGGCCGGGCCTTGATAAGAGAGGGCCTGGTGAGTCAAGCAGCCCACCTTGAAGAGGCTGCGCTGGATTACAGGAAGCCAGTGCAGACTCCTCAAGAGAGGTTTAACAGAGCTAGTCCTAGGTTGCCGAAAGATCAATCTGGCTGCTTGGTTTTGGATGAGTTGAAGTTGATGGGACTGGTAGAGAGGAATACCAATATACAATGAGTTCACATAGTTGACACGGGAAATCACCAGACCCAACGTAACTTGAACCAGGGCTTCATAAGTAAGGAATCTGCTGATCTTTCTGATGCGGCGTAGATGAAAAAAGCACGCCGACATCACAGATTTAATTTGAGGTCTCATGGACAGATCCTTACTGATGGTGACTCCAAGGATCTACTAGAGATCATGGATTCTATTGTTCTACCAGAGATCCAAGAGCCTGCTGCTTTTGTATCGCGTCATTTGGCACAGTTGACTTTACCATTCTGATTGATATGTGTTAGTAGAGTCTAATTAACTGACTCTGCCCTTCAGTGGTTCATGTCTTTTCTGAGTGGTTGCATCACCATACTGTTCTGCTGAGATATCTTTGTGGTACCACATAGGTCATAACAGTCCCCTATTCTGTTTAACATCTATGTTCAATCATTGGAAGAAGTGATCTGGACCTTTGGCTCTATGGCAGTCTCTTAGTCTGATAAGATTTGGGCCATATGTATCAAGAAGTCATTTTGCGATTCTCAAATAGCGATTTTTTGCGAATCGCTATTTGAGATTCTCAAAAATGCTATGTATGTAGGATTTGCAATAAATTTTGCGAATGCTACATATTCCTTAATTGCGAATCTCAAATTGCGATTCGCAATTAAGGAATACCTCCCCATTCATTTCTATGGGCCTAGAGGCCCATAGGAATGACTGGGAAGACATTCTCAATTTGCGATTAGCAATTAGCGAATCGCAAATTGAGAATGCAATTTCAAGGGTGCAGGAGTGTCAAAAGGACACCCTGTTGCACCCCTGAAATAAGCATGGGTGCACATGTGGCGCATATACATGCCCTAAGGGCATGCATGTGCTTCACATTGCACTTTGAAAAATGCAAAAAATTTAATTTTTCAAAGAAATCGCAAATTACCACAAACTTGAAGTTAGTGGTAATTTGCGATTCCTTAATGCCAAATTGCACTTTTTTGGTGCTTCTTACATTGCATTTAAGGAATCGCAAAATTTGCGATTCCTTAAATGCAAACGCAAAATAAGGAATTGCAAATTTTGCGATTCCTTATTTTGCCTTCTGTGAATTTCGGTGTTTGCGAATGCAATTTTGCTTGATACATATGGCCCTAGATCTTGGTGAACCACAAGAAGACTGCCTGTTGTTCAGTTAGGATTTATGGGATGCCTTTCTGGTGCAGAGTTTGGGTAACTGACCTGGGAGATGGGCTACATGTCTAGGAGAGTGCTGACCTTGTTAGGGAGAGCCTTCACAATCAGGTTTGGAGCCGGTGCTTTTTGATATTTCTGCAACCAAAAGTCATAATTCATAGCGCTTCAATAGTGTAAGACTGTATAAAAGGGGAAGCTGGACACAGGGAGCAGTTACCGGAAGAAATAATGTATCAGCCTATCCATTTTAAGAACTTGTGCTGACTCCAATGTATCTGGGAGCGAAGGCAGAGCTGAGTGATTCCAGAGGTAACACTTAGCAAGGAGATACTGAGGTGCCGAGTTTTTAAGAACCCGGTGGTGTCAGGGGATAACACCCGAAGACCTCTGAGTTCCCCCTTGTTTCGGACCACAGAAACACGGAGTCTTCTAGTCGCAGTCAGAGATCAAGTTTTATTGATAGCTACCAAGTAACAGGTGTCCTAGAAGCACGACAAGCACGGGTCATGTGTTCTCAGGAGACTGTTCGTTTTTACAGAACCAGCCTTCTCCTTATATACAAAAATAATAGCTGCAAGCAAGAATTCTTGAGTTTATGATATGGCTATATACATATTTCTACATTAATACAAAAGAGCGAAGTCATGTAGGCAAGCCCGTATTTTGGATGTCCAATTCGTGATAGATTACCTAGCCAGGCCCGGAACTCCCATCAGATATCGGTGAAACCCCAATAAAAGAAGGCACCTCCTAGTCATAAAACTGGCCATAAACAGGGAGCGTGGACAGGTGTGTATGTGTGTAGAAAACATGATCTGTATGTGGTGAATGGTTTGTGGTATGTGGTGCATTGATGCTATCGTGTTTGGCCACTGGGCGAGGAGCTGCCTAAACAGGTTTGGCTGGAGGCAAGGGAGTCAGTTGGGACAGGTCAGGGGGAAGTCAGGGAAGGTGGACGTGTCCTTTTAGATCAAGCTCGACCTTTAATTGACTTATCATGAGGGCAAGACACAAGATGGATACCGTTTACAAAATGGAGTCTGAGGGGTCGGGACGGAAACTACGATTCAGGGGTGTTAGCATGCCTCGATCATGACGCAAATGCATAGGAATGATGTCCTAATCATTATCGGTTCGTCGACACCAAATTCGTCATGGTACGTTGATGTTTCGGGACACGGGTATTGGACCTCGATACCGGGACAACGGTAGGGTCCAGAATTTCAGAACCACAGACCCTCCTTTTGCCCTCATATAAGGCAATAATTCATGTTAATCCGAGTCTAAATCTGTATGAAGGAATTCGTGGAGATGCTGTTGTAGCATCATTCTGTTGCTCAGTTCGTCCCTTGACACAGGCTTCCGTACACATGAGGTAGCACAGAGGCCACATAGTGCAGGAGCGCACTGTATACACAGGCAAAACATAAACAGAAGTGCTAAGATTATCCCAATGAAGATCAGTGTTTTCCATCCCCATGTAGCGATCAGTCCCCAGAACCACCCTAGTAAGGACCAGTCCCCTTTTTCTACGTGAAGGGAACCAGATATCTCGTGTAACTTAGAGATGGCCTGGTACACCGTCGGTGCGTTATCAGGGATGAAAATGCAACAACTGGATTGGATCACTCTACACACACCACCACGATCGGCGAGTATGATATCTAGGGCAACTCGGTTCTGAAGAGTCATAAGTCGATCCGACTGAAGTTCGGTCGTCAAATTGCCAAGAGCTCCGGCCGTTGTAATCACGGCGGATTCAACTATCCTCGATAACTGGTGAATATTCCTGCTGTTCACCATAGGCCCCCAGAATGGCAGAAAACCCTTTGCGAAGTCAGCGAATTCCTGACCCGCGGTGTCGTCTTTACTCACGACACCTCTAGCTGTCCTTGTCCGATGGTAATCTGCTCTGGCCGTGTAGGTGGGAGGCAGCAGAAATGCGATAAAGCATGTACCTGAGAAGTCAGGGGGCAACCAGGTGTAAGCTTGGTCATGGCAGACGAAATACGTGCCTTTGGCTGCTAATAGTATAGGGGAAGTTCGGGAAGCGAACACATAGGTTTCCGTGCATATACTCTTTCCTAATTGTGCTTTGGGATCCCTGCCGATACCTTGTAAACATAAGTGACCTCGGTTGGGTACTATCCAAACTGGGCGGGATTTCTTTGCTGTCTGGCTCTTACTCAGGTAAACCCCATATTTAGTTACGTTCCAACGAGTGTACGGAGTGAGTTCATCTTTGGGAATCGTAAGATAGGTGTCGAACTCTCTACTCATATTTCTTATCCCTGAAATTAGTGCCTTGTTACTGGAATCACTTTCAGTAGAACGGGTCGGGTATGGTTCTAGGGCGAATAGGAACATGGTCTGGAAAGCCCACAGAGAACCATAATAACTGAAAGGCAGGATGAAGTATGGGATACCCTTATCCGTTGTGTGTGGCATGAGTCCACATATCCAACAGTTCGATGTGTTCATTATGGACTGGTGTTGGTGTAGGAGTTGAATGAATGAGTTATTTACAAATTCGAGTCTCCTGGCAGATTCGTGTTCAGGTAGAGGGTGAAAGTAGTGTGGAGAGATAGTAGGAGGAGGCTGTGGCCGGGTGTCATTTGAAAAAGTAACTTGGAATACGAATAGAGTATAACCAGTCAAAAACATCGTTATGCTACACAACATTAAAATACATGTTATCAAAAACCTTCTATTGGCCAGTACAGTGCATAGTTGTCTTTCAACGTTCGTGAGTCTGGTAGGTCTCTTTACCCTAGGAAACTCCATCCTCTAGTTGCTGCCCGCGGTGGTAGGTTGGTTCTGCCAGGGAGTGCGCTCTGTTCAGTCCGGGGTAACTCCCTTGGACCAACCAGAACCGTTGACCTAAACGTCCCCAGTTGCACTCCCCAGCCTTCAACCACGACCCTAGCAGCAGAACCGGATGGCGGTTCGAAAATCAAAAATGAGCAAGTTTCCTGAGAGTGAGAGAGCTGAAAAATCAAAAATAGTTCTTGGGGGAAGGGAAATCACATTAGTTTGTTTTTATTAGTCTCTTCGTTTAGACCTTAAATTGTACCGTCGTTTTCCTGGTACGGTGTGGTCTTCAAACAATGTCTCAGGTTCGGTAGTGTCCAACTGCATAGACTGTGGCACAAATCCTTGTAAAATATGATCACTCTCCTTTTCGGTACCAGTTTCTTTTAAACGTGCATCGCTGAAAGGGATGAAACGAGGTATGGATTCTGTCTCGGAGTCGGCAATTCCTTCGTTGACCCACCGGTCGTATGGAAGGGGCAGAGGGACCCGTTTACAATGGGTCCCGTGCACCCAGTTCTTTTTGCCTTCCACCCGAACCGCTGATCTCGTGGAAAGAAGTACCAGGTAAGGTCCGGTCCACCTCGGCTGTCCGTTGTTTGTGCGCTGGACATTCCGCACCAAGACCCACGTGCCGGGTGCGATGGAGTGACCTGGATCGTCAGAGGCTGGCGGAGAGGAACTGTGAACCTGTTGGTGTAAAACACGCAATTTAGTTGTCAATTCGCACAAATAGTCAAGCAGTACGGGGTGCTCTATTTCGCTGAGTTTGTTTGGCCTTGGCACGCCCCAGACGTTGGCTGGGCGGCCAAACACTATCTCATGGGGGCTAAGTCCTAATCTGGAATGGACTGTCATTCTGGTTGACAAGAGTGCTAGGGGCAAGGCGTCAGGCCATTTAAGACCTGTACAGGCTTGGATCTTGGCTAATTTGAGCTTTAAAGTGCCATTGTAGCACTCTACCAATCCAGCTGATTGGGGGTGATTCGCAGAGTGGAATTTTTGTTGTATGCCTAAACACTCACACACTCTCTTCATCACGTGTCCTACGAACTCACTTCCATTATCACTCCAGACGATTCTAGGCATGCCAAATCTCGGGAAGAACTCTTTGACAAGGGCTTTGGCAGTTGACAAGGCAGTATTGTCTTTAAGGGGGTACGCTTCCACCCACCTGGAGAAAGCGCAAACAACAACGAGCACATACTTCAGATTGTTGCATCTCTCCATGTGAATGAAATCGAGCTGCAAAACCTCGAACGGATACGTTGGAGGCGCAAAATGACCAGCTGGAGTTGGGGTTCCCCTACCGGGATTGTACTTCAAGCACACCATACAGTTTCTGACCACATTCTCTGCATATTTCGGGATATTGCTGTTTTGCCATACTGGGGCCAATACTTTACAGATTCCTTTCGAACTGATGTGCGCAAATCCATGAGCCATTGTTACTACTGCAAGTACATATGCGTTAGGTAATAGCCATCGCTGGTGTTCTGACAATTCGACCCAACAACCATTCGCATCCAATCTACCCTTACTTTCTCTCCATTCATTCACCTCTTTCTCAGTTGCCTCGGCTTGTATAGATTTCACGCTTTCGATGGTGTCCTCACACATTCCTACATCAGTAATCCATCTAGCGGGACCTACAACATACATTCGACTCATTATGTTCCTTGCAGTCTCTTTTGCAACCTCGTCTGCAAATGCATTCCCGCGGCCAACATCATCCTGAATCTTTTTGTGTGCACTGCATTTTACAATGGCAACTTGTAGTGGCAAGGTCAGTGACTGGAGGAGCTCATTAACTAGCTGACCATGTTGTATCTTTGCACCATGTGACGTAAGAAACCCACGTTCACGCCACAGTCTCCCAAAACTGTGAGCCACACCGAAGGCGTATTGGCTGTCAGTGTACACATTCACTCGCTTTCCTTTCGCTAACACACATGCTCTGGTAAGCGCAATTAGCTCTGCAGCTTGTGCAGAATTATGGGAAATGCGCGCGGTCTCTATAATGGTGTGTAATGTCGTTACAGCTTATGCTGCAGTCGTATCACCATTCGGCAGCTTGAAACATGAACCATCAACCCATAAAGGATCGTTGCATTCAGGAAGGGGAGTGTCCTGTAAGTCTACTCTCCCTGATGTCTCTTCTTCTGTCCTAAAACAGCAGTCATGGTTATCAATCTTGTCTGTTTCTGTCGGAATGGGTAATAACGTTGCGGGATTCAGTGTATCGCACCTCTTTATGTGGATGTGACTTGCTAGCAGCGTAAGTTCGTAACTGGATAGTCGAGCGCTGGTAAGGTGTTGTGTCTTCGTCCTGTTTAGTAAAATGTCTACTGCATGCGGAACCATAACGATCAGAGTATTATTCATGACTAATCCAGCGGATTGTCGGATGCAGACAGCTGCTGCGGCGGTAGCCCTCAGACAACTTGGTAGGGCTTTAGCCACAGGGTCTAGAGTTGCCGAAAAATACGCGCATGGGCGCTGTCTGTCCCCCAAAATGTTGTGTTAAAACTGATAATGCACAACCTTCCTTCTCATGGACATATAATGTAAAAGGCTTACTGTAGTTGGGGTTTCCCAACACGGGAGCCGAACACAATGCATCACGCAACTCGTGGAAACTCGTCTGGCAATCTTCAGACCAAGGCATAGGATTTGGCGTGTCTTTACAGAGTAGTGCCAGCAAGGGTTTAGCTAGTAGTGAGAAATTCGGTATCCATTGTCTACAGTACGATGTAATGCCCAAGAAGGCTCGGACGTCTCTCTGTGTTCTTGGGGCACTCAGTTCTGCAATTGCCTGTATTCTTTCTGGTGTCAGTCTCCTTCCCTCCTTCGACAAGATGTGACCTAGGTAGGTTACTTCTTGTCGGCAAAATTGTAGTTTGGAGAGAGAGACTTTGTGCTTCATGTCACATAAGTTACGTAATAATGATAACGTAGCTTTCTTGCAAATCTCTTCAGTGTCCGCAGCGATCAGCAGATCGTCTACGTACTGAATCAGAGTTGAACCATTCGGTAGAACAATCGTGTCTAGTTGTGTTTTCAGGGCCTGACTGAATATTGATGGGCTTTCGCAGTAGCCTTGAGGAGCGCACTTGAAGCGGAAACTTCGTCCTCCTAAATTAAATCCGAAAATATCTCTACTCTCCTCAGCAATCGGGATGCTGAAGAAAGCGTTCTTCAAGTCAATCACCGAGAACCAATTTGCTGAAGCTGGAACCATTGTCAATAAAGCAGTAATGTCGGGGACAACTGGAAACTGTGGGATAACTATCTTGTTCACTTCTCTGAGGTCGATCACGAACCTATACACAGGGGGCTGTGAAGGATCCGTACGCTTTAAAACCGGTAAGACTGGACTGTTACAAACATTTCCTGTCGTTTCTTCAATGACGTCCTTATCAATCAGGTCATAAACAATCGTCAATAACGCCTTTTCACATTCGCTAGATATTTTGTATTGGGGAATGCGTGGCAACCTAACGTTGGCTTTCAATGTTATGACATACGGTGCTATCTCCAAACGACCTACATCATTAGAACCGTTTGCCCAGAGTACATCAGGAAGACACGACAATTCAGTTGCAATATTTTCTTTTGACACATACATTGGAGAAATGACTTTCTTACCTAAAGTAAGTTGTACTCCCAATGGTGAACAGTACAAAGTCGCATATAACCTTTTTAGCAAATCCAAGCCTAACAAATTTTCACCGCAACCTGTTGTCAAAATGAGGGGTGCTTCTAATTCGCATGGGCCAAGAGAAAGAGATACAGGACTGGAGATCGGGTTTCTAACAAGGGCGCCAGAGAAACCTACTGAAACATTCATTTCGCCAGACAAACGTGCGCCAGGAAGTTTCGAGTGCATGATAGAACTTTTTGTAGCACTAGTATCCAGCAGAAATGGCTCTGACACTCCTGAGGTAATTACCTTGACATAAGGTCCATTCTGATCTACTGGAACTGAAACAACTCCCTCTCTTTGTCCATGGCTGTCCTAGCAATCGTTACCCTCATTTTCGTGTTCGGTGTAATAGTCGTCAGTATAGTACTGAGCTGACCTGGACGACGCATTATTCTGTTGGTCAAAGCTGTTCATCGAATTCTGAGGCGGAAAAGAAGTGGTATTCTGGGTGAAATTTCCACGGCCCCTACCTCTAGGGGCATGTTGAACACCTCTTCCCCTTACACCTGAAGCACCGCTCAAACGTCGCGCAAAAGCCGGACAATTACCTTTAAAGTGACCCTCTTCCTTGCAATACGCACATTGATTCGGGCCATAAGCAATACGCTGATGGGAAAACTCGTTTCCTTGCGCGTTTCTCGAATACTGCTGTTGTGGTTGATAATTGGGCTGACTAGCCGTACGAGGCGGATAAGCTTGCTGGAGAAGAACTTTAGTTTTTAAATCTTTTGTCTTTTTGTCGACTTTATCTAGCTCGTCTTTGCGCCTATTTTCATAGTACTGGGCTGTAGCTAAAATTTGAGCTGACGTAGAGACAGCCCAAGCACTCTCTGAATCTTTCAGTTTATTACACAGTTCAGGTATTAAATTATGTACGAATTTGTCTACAAACAATCTTTGACCACCCTCGGTAGCCATATCCTGACCACTATGATCGGTGAAAGTCTCCTCAAATCTTGTGAAAAAGTCAGACACATTCTCATCTTTCTTCTGCTTGCACGCAGATAGCTTGTCCCAGTTTACGCGTACTTCAGGCATTATCGTCTTCATGTACGCGATAATTCTACCGGGAAGTTCAGCTATTAACGGCTCAGGTTTAGAACCACCTATTTGTCTAGCATCTATAGCGGCAATGTTCGCCCATGAGTCACCTAGTTCTTGGTCATGGTTCGTATGACGTATTTTGCTCCATAGAGGATGTGGAACAACGTTCCCAAACAGCATGTCTATATCCGCTAAATTCATTATACATGAGCTTGCAGTTTGCGATAACTCCTTATAATACCCAGTCGGGTTTTTACGAGGATCAGGCAGTGTCTGCTTGAGTGCTAAGACATCGGATCTTTTCCAGGGGACATGTACCCATACACGCTGGAAATGAGGCAAAATTGGCGGATTCGCATTCGCATCACCTTCCCTCCAAACCGGAGGAACCTCTCTCATGGGGTACTGTTTCGCTCTTTCCCCGCCTGATGCATCGTCTTCGTGACATGATCTAGAGACGTTTCCCTTACTCCTATAAGAGAGCAATAACTATCGCTTTCTCAACATCTGCACCTATAATCATACCTTCATAGAACTTAAAGCGTGTACGCCATAGTTCGTTCATTGTGTATGTGGGATCATTTGTCTTCACATCTTCGCCCAGATATACACACATTTCTTCGAATACGTATCTCTGAGCGGGTGCATTCCATTGACGGAAAACTTCCATAACAGACTGAACATCATATCTAACAGTATCTGTAATCCATTTACGGGCTAGTTCATTCAGCACTTTTCTTTCCTCGTAATCAGGCAGTTGACTACATAACTGTCTATGTTCTGTTTTAGGGGTCGTTTTAGGCGACCCGAAGAAAGGTGAAAGCAGACCAGTGACGGTACCTGTCACTCTTTGTCTAATAGAAGGAGAAGCTTGCGGAGGGGCAAGTGCATCGGAAAAAACAGGCTGAGGCAAAGAAGAAGTAGAGGCAATAGTAGAGGAAGTTGAAGTAGTAGCAGACGTAGTATCATAGACAATAGCTGGAGCTGTAGGCAAAGTCGTAGAAGTAGATGGAGTATGTAGCAAAGATGGCGGCCTTTGAGAAGGCTGCGCCGGAGAAGTAGGAACCAGCTGAAGAGTAGCTGGCGTGTGTGCAAGAGCTGTGTTTCGTGCGCCGGGGCGTGGTATAGAAAAACGCTTTGGCGTTGTAGTAGCGTCTAACGCATACGGTGGAGGTGAGTTTAATAAGTGGGACATTAATGGATCTTTCTCGGATCTCTCCTCTTGACCTTGTCCCTTATTTGGTAACATCGGGTAGCATTTATCTACTGCTAGTTTCTTGCTCCGAAGTATTTGTTTGTTTTCCTGCTCTTCCTCGTTATCCCTGTATGCAACGGCAGCTTGCACCATTGACATACCTCTTTTATTCTTTTTTGCTAATTTTATTCCTTTCTGTTTGGCTTCTTTGCGCCATAAGCGGAAAGAGTCAAACATCGCCGGCCGGACTTTTCTCTTGAATAATTTGACCTCTAGGTTATCTAATATTTCTGAGTCGAAACTACCATATTGGGGCCATTTTAAAACACCATCCTTGCGGGTGTATTTTATCCACACTTCATTATATGTGATAGGACCTACGCCGTGCTTTACATAGAGCTCGTATGTCGGAGTTCCAATCGGAGGAACCGGACAGGAATCCTCTAATCGGGAGTCCTTACTATAACCAAGACAAAACAAGTTTCCAAGTCTGCTAAAACCAGGCATCTTTGCTCACTAGTCTAGCTTCAAACTTCAAAGGATTATCTGTTACGATATTTCTCGTGAATACACAAGTCCTTCGGCTTTGGGGCTTGCAAGTACCAAATCAAAGCGTATCTCAAGGATACCAAAAACTAAGGACAAACTAAGGACTGGGAGACGCTCCACTTATACTTAACTGAAGTATTTGAAGATCGGTGACGTCGCTAGAAGACTCGTCTATCGTTTCGCTCTACCAAGGATCACTGGGTCCAAAACAAGGCGATAGTCAGGGCAGCAGTCCTTCGTAGCCATCGGGACGCGGGGAACCTCGCAGCAAAGACCTTCGGAACCACGTCGACATACAGGGGTCGCTGAAGTGGCTGGCCGTCCTCCGGAATTTTCACACGAAGCTCCTCACGAACATCTGGCTTGGACCGTCGCCGCTTGATACCGCCCCGAGTTGGGCGCCAACTGAGGTGCCGAGATTTTAAGAACCTGGTGGTGTCAGGGGATAACACCCGAAGACCTCTGAGTTCCCCCTTGTTTCGGACCACAGAAACACGGAGTCTTCTAGTCGCAGTCAGAGATCAAGTTTTATTGATAGCTACCAAGTAACAGGTGTCCTAGAAGCACGACAAGCACGGGTCATGTGTTCTCAGGAGACTGTTCGTTTTTACAGAACCAGCCTTCTCCTTATATACAAAAATAATAGCTGCAAGCAAGAATTCTTGAGTTTATGATATGGCTATATACATATTTCTACAATAATACAAAAGAGCGAAGTCATGTAGGCAAGCCCGTATTTTGGATGTCCAATTCGTGATAGATTACCTAGCCAGGCCCGGAACTCCCATCAGATATCGGTGAAACCCCAATAAAAGAAGGCACCTCCTAGTCATAAAACTGGCCATAAACAGGGAGCGTGGACAGGTGTGTATGTGTGTAGAAAACATGATCTGTATGTGGTGAATGGTTTGTGGTATGTGGTGCATTGATGCTATCGTGTTTGGCCACTGGGCGAGGAGCTGCCTAAACAGGTTTGGCTGGAGGCAAGGGAGTCAGTTGGGACACGTCAGGGGGAAGTCAGGGAAGGTGGACGTGTCCTTTTAGATCAAGCTCGACCTTTAATTGACTTATCATGAGGGCAAGACACAAGATGGATACCGTTTACAAAATGGAGTCTGAGGGGTCGGGACGGAAACTACGATTCAGGGGTGTTAGCATGCCTCGATCATGACGCAAATGCATAGGAATGATGTCCTAATCATTATCGGTTCGTCGACACCAAATTCGTCATGGTACGTTGATGTTTCGGGACACGGGTATTGGACCTCGATACCGGGACAACGGTAGGGTCCAGAATTTCAGAACCACAATAAGACAGGGTAATACCAGTCTACTCAAAGTATAACTTTAAAGGGCTCGCTTGTGTGATGGGTTTATTACACATCGCCTGGTATACATCACCTGTTATACACTTTTCTCTGAAAGGCTGTGTTGCTGCTTCAGTCCTGATACCAAAGGGGAGTCATGGATATGCTTATAGAAAAATTGCTTACCCTTTTAGATCATTCTGTTTGGCCAGTGTGGAGTTCACCCAAAGCTCACATCAAGACTGTGGCTTCTTCCCTGTAACCTGCAAATCAGATTTCCCTTACACTTGCAAATTATGTAATTGTTTTAGCCTAATTGAAAAAACAATACACAACAGGAGTTCATAGATATCAGCCATGGCAGCGAGATAACATAATCGCACTGCAGCCAGGTGGTTGGCATGGAGGGCTGCCAAGTTATGAATTTCATCATACTTGTTTTGAGTTTGGCCCGTATACAGTTTGAATAACAACAGTTATCTGCATCTGTGCTATTCTCTGATCTGTGTTTCTACTGTTTACCCATTGCTCATATGAACTAAAATGTATGTTGCTTTTTAATTTTCCTCTAGTATGCCACAGACTACAAGACAATTCTGAAAAATGCCACAATTGGAAATGTTACGCTTGAAAAGGTGAGTATCCGGCAAAAGCATGAACACTTGAAATAATGTAGTAATTCAGGGTGGCTGCTGTTAACTCTCAAACAATTAGGTAGGGTTTATCTGCCATCTCTATGTTGCATGCTTGTGTTTAAATCCTGATGTAATTTAGTGTATTCTTCAAATAATACATTTTGTTGAGGTTTGCCTGAAATTAATTGCTTCGACTTGCGATTAACCATTGTTTCATTTGATTATGATTCTGAAGTACTGCTGCTGAACAGGCAAAGAAGAAACAATGTACAACCAGCATTGCTTAGGGAAAAGTACTGAATTTCTGTCCCAGCTCCTAGCGCACAGGGAGAACCAAAAGAATCCTTCAGTCAGAGGGGAAGGTGTCATTAAAGCCAAAGATTCACCCACTGGCACTGCTGAGCCCTCTACCTTCTCCAGGGAGGGAAAGAGGGCTTCACAGCCTGCTCATCTTTTAAACAATGCCCAAGGCACGACAACTCCACCTGACCCCTCCCTCATCTTGCACCAAGTACGCTGCCCTAAGAGGCACAAGTAGTTCTACTACTTCTCCCTCCACCAATATCAGTTGCGCTGCCCCAACTCATGTGTCCCCTCCTTGGTTCTCAAAGTATGTGTTCCAGCATCCACCGCATAACCCTGCCCCTACACATCTTGAAAGACACACCAGTCCGTGCCATCTCCTGAAAGAGCCTACCCAGAACCTTCCAGCAGCCCGGCCTTGTCTGCAGGGGGGTGTGAAATCTAGGGGCGAGTACTGAGGCAGCCAGGCGGAGGGGCGTGACATTAGTGGGCTTTGGGAATTAGGACTGAAGCGGTAATAAATATTAACAAAGGTGCCTCACATCAGTTGGTATGTGTACATGCATGTGTGAGTGTTGTACCCACCGCCCTCCCACCCATGGTAAAATGCTGTCCCTTGTATAATGGCGTTAATTATTGCTGCATTGTGGGCATCCGTCCCACTCCTGGTAAATGCTTGTATCTTAATAACCATGGAATTGATGGTTTTCAAAACTATCAGCTCCATGGTTATTAATTTACAGATGGATGAAGGGGCCGTACAGTACACAGCTGTGCAGGCTCAGCACAGAGCTGAGTTCTTTCTTTTTTTTTGCATGTACACTCTCTAAAGTACATTCCTATATCTTGGGATTTCTCAGAGTCAGTGCATGCTCGAAAACAGAGTTGTGCTGTTAACAGCGCAGTCATTAACTGAGAAATTTCGAGGTAAGTATGTAATTCAGACAGTGCAAGCACAAAACATGTGGGGCAGTTAGTCATGATAAGGTCCAAGAAGTGTAGGCAAGCCTCATTAATATAGGACAGGTTGATTATGGCAGTCTTAAATGATAACATAGAAGAAGACTGTGACGTGGGTATACTTGGCTTGCCCGTGTGTGGAGATGGCTTACTAGATCACAAGAATAGCGACTGAGCTGTACCAACAGTCATTTGCCATTGGATGGAGGGTGGTTGGAGGAGAAAAGCCTGACATACTTGCCATTAGTTAAAATAGTCAAAGGTGTATAATTGTTGGCGTTATATAATGAGACTTGATCAATGTCTATTGGAAATTCATGCTGTGAAGCTCTAAGTGCTGCATGTTTAGTGCCGCCCAAAATTGGGCATGAGATGTGAGCTGTCACATTTTCTCTTACAGTAAAACAGTCCTAAGGAAAATGTGTTCTTTTTAGGTTATCACATTTGTTACCAAAATCATATCTGGTTGTGCTTCAGCGTGAAAAAAAGAAAGGAATATCTGGTCGGAGCAGTATGCTTTATTTCAATATCTTTCAGTAAAATTCTTAGATCTTTGTCCACTATGTTGCCTTTTGATGCATTGATAAGTTGTCTTACTGAGGACTGTGAAATAGTGAGTGGGTGGCTAATGATTTTATTTTCTTGGAGCTTGAGGTATTAAAAGTTGGATCATAATCGAGAATTCTTCACTTTCTGTAGGAAGTGGTAAAAAGACTAATAAATCCTGATGACGTGTATTTCTGACAAACGAACATGTTTCATATTTCAATGTCTTCTCCTTTTGAACCTCATACCTTTGGCCTCTGGAAGTAAAAAAAAGGCAGTCTTGATACAATTGCAGATTTTTGTGATCAGTAATTAGGGCCTAACAGTGGCGGTGTGTGTTTTGTAAACTTTCTTTGAGCCTAGTATATTGGCTTCTGAGGTTGGCAGGAGGGATTCAGTAGTCCATGTTCTTTCTGGCCTTTGATGTTAATCAGTATCTCAAGAAGATAATAGGCAAGTCTAGCCCCTATGTCGGTGGAAGTAATATGCCAGATTAAGGCACAAAGGTACAGTTTGCATGTTATGAATTGTCACTGTTATATTACAGTAATAGGCTGGAGCATGGAGGCCCAGGCTGAGCATTGATATGAACAATTAGACAATTATCCATCCAGTTATCGTCAACATTAGCCAAATGATTTCTGTGCATCCGAGGCATCCATTTCATCTGAATTATAGAGGTTTGGGGTCACTCCACTTAAACCATCTAAATTAATGAGATTTAAAGGCTGTTTTCCTTTGATCCTCTTCCGTCTTAGCCGGCCACGCATCCCTCTGCATAATAATAGGTGCTTTCGCGCGAAGAGGAGGTAGCTTGCTAATCAGTTCATTGCTGCAACTTCCCTTAATGTTATTGCTAATGAGACCGCCTGATGGAGACCATTTCCTCTTAATGAGACATGAAAAGGAATTATTTATGAAGCATCTGCGGCATTTCAAATGTTTTTGACCTCAGACGGTTCTCTATTTTTACACAAATAAGTGCTGGAATAACAATAACTTTTTTATTCAGAACAGTACCTGCTTTTTTCCTACCATCAGTTGTGCCAGTATGGATGCTTGGCAAGTTCCAAAGACTGAATGTGTTCAGCAATGCTGGTTCCTGCAGTGGAGGGACCAACTTTAGGCCACTTACTTTAATGGGCAGAGGTCCTACAGCCAGCCAGAAACCAAAAAGCGGGGCCTTTTGCGTGGGTGAGTTGGGCCCACACCCAGCCCACTAACCTTCAGAGGGGCACAGGAGCTGTCTCCAGCAGTCTCCAATCAACTTGCTGCAACGAAAAATGTGTTTAACACTGGGGCCTGTGTCCAGATTCTGTTTGTTTTTCTTCTAATTGCAGTCCTTTATCTTACCCCCTCACATTTTACCAACACAACTAGGATAGGTGTAAGGGGGTGCGAAGTTTGGTTTTGTCTAGGGGGCACCTTCTATCAAAAGGCCACCTCTGCCAAAGAAGGTGTAAGGGTCGATGATTTACGAGATGCTGCTCAAAGGTGCTGATCCTTAGCTCTTTTCTGAACAGCAGGGTGCTGGTCCGTGCTGAGATGGCGTGGGAACCGGCTGGATTCCAGTTCCTACAGATATTATTGACCAGGAACTGACTGAGCTCTAGACCATTTTCAGGTTTCTCCGGCTTGTGTCTGGGGCTGCAAGACAGTCTGCCCTGGTTGAAGTCAGCAGCACTCTCACACTTAGTGTGTGGATCTTCGTGGGAACATGTGCTTGCAAGGGGTTGATGGGTCCCTTTTCCTCCAATGCAGAGGGTTCCAGCATTGACAAATAATTGATATCTTCACCAAGGAATAGGTGTTGTTGAAGTCATTCCTGGGATGGGTAACTCCAGTGTTGACAGATAATTCATTTGTAACAGGTCATCCTTGGGCTGGTGCAGGTGCCACATGTTGCATCTCTTCTCCAGATGGGGCAGCCAATTACAAGTAGGTAGATGCAGCTTATCAGTTGAGCTCCCAAGGGATATACAGGTATTTTAGTGTCATTTTAGGACTCGCCTAATAGATAGTGCATGCGTTTTCTGTTGCAAGACGTATTGTCTGCTTATAGTGGGCTTATTGCTCTTCCATTGTTTATCATTGGTTGGATTCATTGTCACTCTCGTTTGCTTGCTTTTTATTCATTAGCTTGTGTGGGCTTTACTTGTTCTCAAAGCATTTGTTGCACCCCTGGAGCATGAACGAATTACTTGTGCTTTTAAGGTGCTTCTTTTTATTTTTTTAGGTTGAGCGTCAGCGCGCATGCGCTGTCTGCAAGACCTCTTGTCTTCAACAAAACCACTTTATTCCCACCCGCCACTTACCATTGGTTTCCTGCTCCGTCGCTCTGTTCTGCTGGCCCCTAAGTTGTTCACTCAGCGGACATATCACTTCTGGTTAAAACTAAGGAGCACCGGCCGAGCACAGTTTCATTACTCCTACTTTCCTTATCTGTGTTGTATCGAACTTTTTGTTTGCTAAGCTGCTTTACTTCTGTCACTGCTTCCGTTCTCCCACCACCTAGGACACAAACACAGCGTTTAAAGGTTGCGGGGTGATTTCTATTCTGCCACTTAATACTGTAGTTTATGGGTGGGTGGACATGCTCACGTTAATGTGTTTCTAATTTCCTTATCTGTGTTCTATCAAACCTTTTTTTTGCTAAGCTGCTTTACTACCGTTGTTGCTTCCGTCCTCCCACCACCCTTGGACACAAACGCAGCAATTAAAGGTTGCGGGGTAATTTCTATTCTGCCTAGGGTGACCAGAATTTTAAAGCAAAAAAACAGGACATTTCACAAAAAGAAAAGAAGAACTATAAATGTACGCCAAGTGAGCGCACAGAATGACAACACTCCTCAGCAGAGAATTACAAAACAGGCAGTAAGAACATACATAAGATGCAATTTTTAAACCCAGTAGCTTGCCTGTTAATTAAATTGCTTTCTTGGAACAACTGTTAACTATCCCTGCTTTGTAAAACGTAGAAAAACACCTCCCCGTTTTTAGTCGACCCTCTCCAAAAAAAGGGACAGGAGCTAAATTTCTCGAAATCTGCCCAGACAGCTGGTGAAAAACGGGGACCGTCCTGGCAAATCCAGGACGCCCGGTCATCCTAATTCTGCCGCTTAATACTGTTGTTTATGTGTGGGTTGACATGCTCACTTTAATGAGTTTCTTTTCTCCAAGAGAATGTTAGGCACTTTGTGATCTTATGTGGCAGCAAGCTCCCGGCTCCTCATATTGTTAGTTTACTGCCCGTTAAATGAGAGTTTTCAATGAGCTGTGGCAGAGGCACTGGGCTTTGTTTATTGTTTGAGGAGTGGCAATCCCGGGTTGCTGTGCTTCTGTCCGCAGCGCGGCACACTATAAGAATAGCGTCTGCGCGTCTTGCTTTAAGCAGGGGGGGTGGGACCGGTCAGTTGTTTTTTTCCGTCCTACCCATCTAGCCCTCAGTCAGCCGGTCAAGCCTGTCTGCCACACCTGCCAGCCCCTACCTCCGTCCCAGCCAAGTCACTTGGCGTACTAGCCCAGGGGGTACTAAGCATGGCTAATCTTTTCAGCCGCCGCGGTCTGTCAGCTCTGCCCTCCCTCCAGCAGCTGACCAGCCCAGCCGAAAGCGGGGAACCAATCCGCAGTCAGCCATTAGCGGTCAGCCTTGCGCTGGTCGGACCTAGGAGGGTTTCACCAACAGGGGGGTTGACTTAGCCTTCCAGCCATGCTGTTCCGACCCGCAGTTCCACCGATGTCGTCAGCCTGGCCTTCAGTCATGGCTGACCTGCACAGCAGTCCAGCCAAGCCCGCTGACCTACGTAAAAAATCACCATCCGGCCAGTCTGCCAGTCAGCCCACTTCACAGTGAGCCGCCCAGCCGTCCAGCTACTAAAAACGTATGACGCTAGGGAATATCATAATCACCTATAAAGTAATTTGTGGGCTGCAGCTGAACTGTGAACATAATTCACCATAACGAACACTGCGAGATATGTAAATAGGATGCTGCTTCATGTTTCATTATTCAAATCTTGTGTGTTGCTAATGATGCCATTGCCTGCTGTGAAGGACATCACAGGGTGCAAACGTGTCTTTCTCCTCATTTCCCTTTCGGATGGGGTTTTACTTTTTGCACTTTTATATAACCATTATAAATGTTTGGGAGTAACGCTGTATTTTAGAAGGGATGTCTGCCCTCCCTCTTACGTCCTCTGACCGCATGTTCTGGCCAGTCGCTTCCTGGACACTGAGTGCTCTGCGGGGCGAGGGGGCTTGCTCCCCAAGCTTATAGGAAAATCTTCCCAGCACCAGCATTTAACCAGAGGCAGCTGCAGGGCTGGGTCCGCCTTCTTCTCAGCTCTCCTCAGCCTCCTCCCCTCACCTCCTCTATAACAGTTCCGACTTTTTCTGTGCTGCCGGCAGAAACAGCAGAGGAGTTTGTGTTCCATATTCTATAATGTACCCAGGTTTACACACGGCACCAGGCGCGCAACACCCATTGGGCTCACGGGGCTTCAGCCCCCCACCCCCGTCGTGTCCGTGAGCCCGGGCAGGGACAGCCTCGCGGGCCTGCGAGCATCTTATTGCAGCCGCACCCGAGTACTTAACAGGTCTTTAAAAGACCATTTACTTGCAAATGAGGCTTTTGTTGTGTGTTGACCCCTTCTTACAGCCACTCTGTCTAAGGTGGAAGAATTAGCCCCCCCGAAATATTTTTCAGCCCCCCCCCTCCCCGAAATTAGGCTCTAGTAGCCCGCCTGCACAGCACTGAACACCTAGCGGACTGTGGTTTGTTTTGGTTTTGTCGTACAACAGCGTGCAGAATGCAGGCCGACCGACACGTTCCCGCAGGGGACACAAGTAAGAGGGCGGCCACCGTAGTGCCACAGGATGGCACACGGGGCAGCCCAGCGCTTTGAGACCCCGGAGGGTCCCACGCGTCACTTCCGGCCTGGGGTGGGTGGGGGAGAGTATATATTCTTCCCCCGCCCACAGAGCGGCCTCTTTGTCCGCTGTCCCCTCACCCTGACGCCGTTTGGGTGCACTCGAGTGCTTTGGCCTGAGGCCTTGTCTGGCGACGGTGTCTCGTTCCTCGTGGTGAGTCATCCCCCTCGGGATGGTTCTGTGTTTTTTCTTTTTTGGGTGAGGGGACTATGGAAGTGTTTAGGCATAGCAGTATGCGCTATGCCCGGCCACGGCATTTTAGGTTCGGGATCACTCAGTGCCTGCAGTGGGGTAAGGTCTAGGGAACTTGTGGCTCTGTACTGGAGACAATGTGGGTTCGATTTTACTATCGGAAGATTAGCTGCTCCGATATTTGCTTTTGGGTTGATCCCTTTTCATTAGCGTGTTTTTCCCGCAGTGAGGCCGTGGGACTGCCGGAGGGGTTTCTATGCATTCTCCGCTTCTTTGTTCGAGGACTGGGCGGTCTTGGGAATGCTGCCTGGCTTGTGACTCATGGGTGTTGTGTTAATCACCATGCGGTAATAAAGTGTGATCGGATGGGGAATAAGGAGCAGATCGGGCGAGGTGTTACGCAGTAAACTTGTATATTCTTCTGCTTCAGCATTTCGCGCTTTGATTTCCTCCCCGTGATCTGCAGTGCTGTATTCCTCTCATTTGACAGCAGTTTTGAATTCCTCTCCTTGCCTGCAGTGTCGCATTCCTCTCGTGTCTGCAGAGTGAATTCCTCTAAAGTGTCTGCAGTGTCGATTTCCTCTCGTGGCTGCAGTATTTTGCATGTATTTAGGGCAGAGCCCCTCTGCCACGGGCCGGTTAAGGGGAATTCTAGCTTTGATTCTCGGGCCTGGTGAGCTCTCTTTGTGGCGAGATGAGGTGGCTCGACATTAGTAAGCTGGTGACTCGGTGCATCTGTAGACTGTAATTTTATAAGAATTCTCCATGGTCGCACGCTTCTCTCGTATAAGGTTATGTACACGGATTCGGCCTCTGTGACCGATACTAACTATGCATGGCACCCCCCTTTCTGCCTGAGGGTTTCTCTTCGCAATCTTGCAGTACCCCCCCGTTTGGGTGCTTTTTAGCAGTGGTTGGCCTTGTGTCGTGTTGTTTGTTGTTGGGGGAGGGGGGTGTTTGCCCAGGGTCCGGGCGGGGCATCTGGCGGGACACGCAGGGGTACAGAGGACCGATTGTCCGTTTTATCATTTGCAGCCTTTTGAGGGCAGGTCGTGCTGTTTTCCCGGGGTACTTTGCCGGTCCCCCCGTCCCTGCCCTAGATTGCGCTGCAGGACCGTCCGAGGGAACATTTTATTTAGCGATTACTGTGTCTTATGCGGTCTGGACACCTGGGGCATCTGCACTATGACCATGCAGTTTGGCGCAAAGTAGAGGCCATTTTGGCTTTCAGGGTAGCCTGGGGGCACTGCTTACGTAAGCAGGGGCGCAAGGTCGCGGCCATTTTAGGGATCAGGGCAGCTATTGTCCACTGCTCTCGTGGGCAGGTTGCGACCATCTTGGCGACCCGAGCATCTTCCTGCCTGCTGGGCCAAGGGCGCCAGGGCCCGGCCATCTTGCCTCCTCCTTTACCAAAGGGTATCGCGGGCACACCTAGTCCCTTCGGGGGGTTTTCCACCCCCTGTGTTGTTGTCACTGTGGGTCCCTCCTTTTCTTATCGGGTGCTCACTTCAGGACAATTTTCACATTGGTGCGGGCCCGTTCGCACGACAACAGTTCTAATTTTCTTTTCATGTCTCCGGGAGCGGAGCGAGTTGGTTTTGTTTCCGATTTTCGGTTCCGGCCTTTTCTGTGTTTTTCGCCGCATTAGTGCTGCCTTATTCAGCTATGTTGTGCGTGGTGCTGCACCTCAGTCCCGATTGCCTGGGTATTCACTGACTGGGGTCCGTGAACCCCGATCTACCCTGTGTACGGGGTCAACGGGTCGTGGTTTTTAGTATGTAGTATTGCAGCCGTATTTCCTTTATGTCCGAGTTACTTTCCTTTGCCCCCCCCCTAGCGAGATCGTTTTGCTCCTGGGCTCGGCGTTCATAGTTATTTGCCTGTCTTGTGTCACCTAGCCAGCTAAGTCGTATGCGGCGCTTGGCACGGTACCCTAGTCACGTTTGCCTCTGTGGCTCTCTCTGGTGTTTGCGACCCAACTCTACCACCGTGGATGTGTCTTGCGTCGCGGTTTGGATAGTACGCATTACTTAGGTGCCCGACTCCCCATTGGTGCCACGGTATGGCAGTGTCCGGGAGGAAGGGGCACGCTGTGCCCCGCTACACGCGCGTGTTCTTTGGCGGGTAGCCATTAGTGTCAATGCACTTTCGGCATTGTCATGAACAGGATCAGGTGAGGCATGTGCGTGCCGAGAACGATGGCGGTCGTCTGGCAGGCGAGCATGCTTGTATCTTATGGCGCAACGATTTCCAATTTCCCGCGTCAGGTCGCGACAATTAGTGCCTTTGCTTCGCTCGGTTCGGAGGACCTAGGTTGTGCCGTTGTTGTCTAGGGCTTGGCGAAAGGCGCAGGTGCTATGATCCTGGGTGCACTGGGGGCTCCGTCGAGCTTTGATCTGCACACGTTGTAAGCACAACGGGGGTGTTTTCTCTTTGGTTAGGCAGCGGTTTGCGGCCAGGTTGGGATAAAGCAGCCACGGAGGCCCGGGTTTGCTTTCTGCGGCGAGAGTGGTCCGGGCAGGTACCAGCGGTGTCTGTGGCGCCTGGCTGCATACCTTTTGTTAGTGTCCGGGAGGCCAATTGGACTAGGCAGGGCATCGTGTTAGGTACTCGCGGTTTTTGGAGGATGAGGGGGCGTACCGCATAAACATCGGCCTTGTTTCGGGGCAAGCGGGGTTGAGCTTTGTCGGCGCTCCACATCACACTGTAGTTGCAGTTTACAAGTAAAGGTATGCCCCTTTTGACTTGGCAGACAGTTTACACAAGAACACACGTCACTGTGGCAATCACTTAGGCCATCACTTGTTGTTTTTGCAATTGCCGCCCTAAGTGCGCTGGGGATGCCCAGACGTGGGTCCCAGGCACTCCACACCACTTGGAGTCAAGCTAGCCGGGCTGAAGAGAGGTGTTACCTCGAAACCGGTCCGGTCCTCGGATGCTTGATTCCGTTCTGGGAAGGACATGGCTTTTGTAGTTCGGACTGGACTGTTCCCATGGGGCAACAGGGTCAGAGCTGATTTGCATATCGCCATTGTCTAACCCAGGGTGGTGTGGAGTGCAAAAAAACGATGGATTTGGGCCCAGATCTTTTGACTGGGGGAGTGTGTGACATTGATCCACATTCAGTCCATCACTTGTTGTTTTTGCAATTGCCGCCCTAAGTGCGCTGGGGATGCCCAGACGTGGGTCCCAGGCACTCCACACCACTTGGAGTCAAGCTAGCCGGGCTGAAGAGAGGTGTTACCTCGAAACCGGTCCGGTCCTCGGATGCTTGATTCCGTTCTGGGAAGGACATGGCTTTTGTAGTTCGGACTGGACTGTTCCCATGGGGCAACAGGGTCAGAGCTGATTTGCATATCGCCATTGTCTAACCCAGGGTGGTGTGGAGTGCAAAAAAACGATGGATTTGGGCCCAGATCTTTTGACTGGGGGAGTGTGTGACATTGATCCACATTCAGTCCATCACTTGTTGTTTTTGCAATTGCCGCCCTAAGTGCGCTGGGGATGCCCAGACGTGGGTCCCAGGCACTCCACACCACTTGGAGTCAAGCTAGCCGGGCTGAAGAGAGGTGTTACCTCGAAACCGGTCCGGTCCTCGGATGCTTGATTCCGTTCTGGGAAGGACATGGCTTTTGTAGTTCGGACTGGACTGTTCCCATGGGGCAACAGGGTCAGAGCTGATTTGCATATCGCCATTGTCTAACCCAGGGTGGTGTGGAGTGCAAAAAAACGATGGATTTGGGCCCAGATCTTTTGACTGGGGGAGTGTGTGACATTGATCCACATTCAGTCCATCACTTGTTGTTTTTGCAATTGCCGCCCTAAGTGCGCTGGGGATGCCCAGACGTGGGTCCCAGGCACTCCACACCACTTGGAGTCAAGCTAGCCGGGCTGAAGAGAGGTGTTACCTCGAAACCGGTCCGGTCCTCGGATGCTTGATTCCGTTCTGGGAAGGACATGGCTTTTGTAGTTCGGACTGGACTGTTCCCATGGGGCAACAGGGTCAGAGCTGATTTGCATATCGCCATTGTCTAACCCAGGGTGGTGTGGAGTGCAAAAAAACGATGGATTTGGGCCCAGATCTTTTGACTGGGGGAGTGTGTGACATTGATCCACATTCAGTCCATCACTTGTTGTTTTTGCAATTGCCGCCCTAAGTGCGCTGGGGATGCCCAGACGTGGGTCCCAGGCACTCCACACCACTTGGAGTCAAGCTAGCCGGGCTGAAGAGAGGTGTTACCTCGAAACCGGTCCGGTCCTCGGATGCTTGATTCCGTTCTGGGAAGGACATGGCTTTTGTAGTTCGGACTGGACTGTTCCCATGGGGCAACAGGGTCAGAGCTGATTTGCATATCGCCATTGTCTAACCCAGGGTGGTGTGGAGTGCAAAAAAACGATGGATTTGGGCCCAGATCTTTTGACTGGGGGAGTGTGTGACATTGATCCACATTCAGTCCATCACTTGTTGTTTTTACTGTGGCAATCGTGGCACTTGTGCGAGTACTGGACGCTCACACGATGTATGAGATACCTACCAGTGTGTTACGGATTTAGCGATGTGTGCAGGTTACGTAACACACCAGTTATCAAGAAGCAGGATAACTCTGCATTACTTGCCCCTATCATACCTCAGGATCCTCTGGGAGGACACGTCCGTCGTCTTTGAGAATAGACCGCGCTTTACCAGGCTCCCCTGTGATTCTAGTGGGGCTATGTTTGGATGTGGGAAGTGTCTCTTCAGGTCGATAACTTTTGTTCAGTCTTTTGGCCTGGGACGAGGAGGTGTTCCTAGGTAGCATGCCAGGGTACGAGTTAGATGTGTTCTCAGCATCTCTCCATAGTGCTTTGGTCATCTTATGACCTTGCATCTTTATTTTACTCTGTTTTAGTCACGGCACCACACCACCGCCCTGCGCGACACAAGCGGTTGCCCCTCCCTCCTACTCCCGGTATGTATTATGGAGGTATCCAGTTCTCGTAACTGACAATTTTGCAGAACTCATGGAGAGGGAGCAGACAGTGTGTTACAAGAGTTAAGTGTCGTGCGCAGATTCCTTATGGGTACCCAACACAGGCGGAAGGTAGCTGCATTCCTGGCACACACTCTAACACAAGTTCACTATAGGATGACCCTTCCTCGGCAAGGAGTTTAGAACCGGCCATACCTCCTAGTATTTCCTTCAGATAAGAGAGAGGGCACCTTGGAATTTGGTAGTGCCTCTGTAGGAGGAGTCCGGTGAAGTCAGTTTGCAGGATAAGATGAGGAGGTGTCCTGTGTAGATGGGGAAGGGGACGAGGCATGAGATACTCTGTCTCTCTCGCCCATGTACTAGGGCCGTTCTCATCTTAGCATTTGAACTTTGGACCTAGTGGCAAGACACTTCCCTACTACTGCCTCAGTCGCTGTAGGCTCGCAATGGCTTGCCCCGCCCATCTCCTACGACACTATTGATTATTCAGTTTCGTACCTGACTGCCAGGCTTGGCTTGGTAGCAATGGGGCAGTTGCCCCATTGTCTGGGTATAGAATTCATAATGTTTCTGGTAGGGGCGCGGGGCTTATAATGGTTGTTTTTGTCTCATTTACAGGAACCGCGATGGAGAACCGCCCTCTCGTTTGGGGGCCGCCGAACTATCAACAGGTAGAAGGGTCTCAGCACACTGTGGCCAGTGAGCTAGGGTAAGGGACACCCAGGTTCTCGCCAGGAGGCATTACGGCCCGTTATGTATTTGCCCGTTTTGATACAGTCCAGCTCTTTCATGCCCTAGTTGGGAAGAGTACTGGCAGCACCCGGGCATACTCCTTCCTTATCAGGATGTGTTCCCATATAGTATTCGGGGTTGGTTACGTGTTTGCTATACGTTATGCAGCATCTCATTTATTAATGTAAACATTGGGTGACTCTTCCCCTTGCATTTGGAGGTCCAGTTTTAATCTATAACAAACCTTATGGGAGAGGTGTGGCGCCGCGGCCAGGGCGACTGACGCTGGAATCTGGGGATCAGGGTTCGATCCCCGGCTCCGGCGGTAGGTTAGCCCAGCACCATGCGACTCTGGGCAATAGCTTGCTTAATCTTCCCGACGGCCCCCAGCGCCTAGAGACCCTAACGGGTGATTGTGCGCTATACAAATGTGGATTATTATTTAAGTGATGTTACTAGAAGTAGAACACTTTGCCCTGGCGGCTGATGTTACTGGAAGTAGAACACTTTGCCCTGGCGGCGCAGCGGGCTGCTTTGCAGGGAAGCATACTAGGCTCTGTTAGCCATACGCTGTGGGACGTTAGTGCGCCATTGGGGTTGGTTCCACTCTCACAAGTTGAGAAGTAGATATAAGACTTGGACTTGGTCGGCGTCATTCTGATTATAGACTGAGTTGGCGTGCCCAGGATGAGGCGAAGCCGGCGCACGCCGTTTTTTCCCCATTCAGCGCAAGGTGTGTCTTCACGCAAGGCATAGTTTGCATTTGCCCTTCTCCTGTATTACAGTGCAAGGCAGTTCAGTCTGACTATGTAAGTTTGTGTTACCCTGCTCCTTCTGAGCCACGCAGTCTCATTCCACACCTGGCACTTTGACTCCCTATAGTAGCGGATATAGGTTATGTTTCACACAGGCTCCCTTCTAGCTCGGGCTTATCTGTCTAAGGCAGCCTCACTCGTTGGACTTTAAGAGTCTCTTGTTGGTCATTTGGGCGTCTTCACTGATTTGGGCTTCACTCTGCTTCTTTGTTCAATTGCTGACAAGAAAGTGTTATTCAGGTCTTTCATGTTGCTCTTGGTGCACTGATATGGTGGACATGTCACACTTAGCAGTTACACCTTGGTGGCTTTGGTTGGGGGCGGCTATTTTCTGGTTGGCCATGCACGAACGCTATCTTTTGTGGCTTGTATCTCATGCACTATGAAGCATTGACGAAACCGACAGATGGGCATGTTGTATGGGAGCGCTCATTTTGTAAGTGAATTTAGGGAGGCATTGGCATGGCGGCCACTTACCTAGCATTTCTCAGCACTTTCACCTGAGCAAGCTGTGTAGCCCTGCAGATTAGTCATGCCTGCATTGCCACTTATATCTGAAAGAGACACGTTAGTATTAGATTCCTTACCTTAGAATAACCCCAGGCGTCAGACTGGATCCGGAAATTTTTGCGTAGCAGTACCCTTGCGCGTCGGTAGGCGTCGTCTGCAGCTCCGCGTCCGTCGTCGGCGTCGTGGGCGCCGTGATGACGTCGTCGGAGTACTTAGACGCCGCCTCCGCGTGCTGACGTCAGTTCTTCTTTTTTCCGCGCCAGCTAGCGCAGATCTGGAAAAAGCAGTAACCTTAGTCAATTTTGACTAACTTTTTGATCCTTTTTGATTGCTATTTCGAAGTCTCTCGACTCCGAAACGTTGCCAATAGGGATGCCCGGCTTCAAGCATTGTGACGATTGCGACCGGCTGATGTCGGTCACGGAACCTCACCGTATGTGTTTGTCGTGTTTGGGCGTCGACCACGACGACAAGGCCTGCTCCGACTGCCGGGCCCTCTCTTCGAAAGCCAGGCGGGAGCGGTCCCGTAGGCGCCTCGAACTCCGGCAGTCGGCCCCGCGCCGTGCGAGGTCCCGATCCCATGGGAGGTCGAGGGACAGGTCGCGGGCCCGGAGCCACCACAGCTCCGAGAGTAGGCCGCACTCCTCCGGGTCGAAGTCGTCGTCAGGTAAGCGGCACAAGAAGTCCAAGCGGCGTCATCGCTCTTCGGACTCCCCCCGACGCTCGCGCGATGCGGCTGGGGGTTCGGGTGACACCACCCACGCGGCTCCGTCGGAGTCGCGGGCGCCGCGTACAGCTCCACACCCTCCGGTCCCTGGGCTGAACGCATCGCCGGAGGAGATCGAGCGCTTCCTCATGGCCATGAGGACACTCTCTCCTTCGACGGGCTCCGCGGCGCCTCTGGGCCCAGCGGACCCGTCTGGGAGCCCCAGCGGGTCGGCGGCTCCGGCCCCGACGCCGTCGAGTGCTTCGGCCCCGACGCCTCCGATGCCTTCGGGCCCGGCGCCGCAGGTCCCCGTTATCCCGACGCCGCCGGCGCCTTCGGGCCCGGCGCCGCAGGACGCCTCTGGCCCTCCTTCGGGATCTGGTTCGTCGCCGGTGGATCTGACGGCCTCCCCAGCGTCGGACCCTCAGGTGTCGCCTCCGGCGCCGTCCTCGGGCGGCGCCGACCCCGGTCCTCCTTCCGTTCCTGTTCGGCCGTCGGGACGGCCCCGTTGGGCGCCGCTCCAGACGCCGTTGGGTGAATTTCACTTTTATGAACTGGCCCCATTGGTTGAGGACCCTGAATTTCAGGAGATGGGTGAAGGAGAGGACTGGGAGGGGTCTGAGGACCCTCTGACCAGGGAGTGTCAGTCTCATGAGGACTGGACAGGAGACCTTGGGGAGGCCAGTGGCCTGGACACCTCTCCAGACACTGGGTTTGTCTCCCCTCCTACCGTGGCTTCGGAGGAGGGGGCAACATATAGTGTGGTGCTGATGAGGGCTGCCAAGGCCTTGGGCCTTGAGCTCCCCGTCGCGGCCGTGAGGACTAACCTCCTCACTGAGGTCCTTAAACCGCAGTCAAGCTCGGCCGAGCCTCTGCTGCCCTTTAATGAGGCCTTGACTGACGTTCTTCTGGGTACTTGGTCCAAGCCCGCTACGGGTTCGCCCGTAGATAGGAACGTGGCCAGACGCCACCGCCCAGCCCCGGGCGACCCATGTTTTCTGTCCTCCCACCCTACCCCCGAGAGCCTGGTCATCCAGGCCTCCAATTCCCAAACCGCATTACCGTCGGCCCCGCCGGATCGGGAATCCAAGAGGTATGACCAGTATGGTAAGAAGATCTTCTCATCCATTAGTCTAGGCCTGCGGTCTTCCAACACCGCCTGCCTCTTGGGACGTTACACCCACTCTGTGTGGGATAAGGTCGCGGAAGTGCTGCCAGAGTGTCCGTTGGAGGTACGGGCCAAACTCGGCCAAGCCCTTGTGGAGGGCCGGGATGCAGCCAAGTATTCCATCCGGTGTGGGCTGGATACCACTGACTCGCTGCGTAGAGCGAGGGCAACGACGGTGGCGGTCAGACGCCACGCCTGGCTGAGGTCCGCCAACTTCTCGGCAGATGTCCAGAGCACGCTCATGGACATGCCGTTCGATGGCCGTCGCCTCTTTGGCGACAAGGCAGACCATGCGCTTGAGCGTTTTAAGGACTCCAGGGCTAAGGCCAAGTCCTTAGGCCTCTCGGGCCAACGCCAGCAATCGGCTGCCTATCACTCCTTTCGTGGCCAGGGAAGGGGTGCGCCCACACGTGCCGCCAGCCACGCACCGCAGGGCAATACCCAACGCGGTGGCGGCCGTGGGAACCGCCGTCCAGGCGGTCGGGGGCAGCGGCGAGGTCAGTCCACACCTTCCCCCGCAGCATCCGCCTCAAAATCCTCCTAGTCCGTGCTTTCAGGCCCATGTGACGCCAGTGGGAGGCAGGGTTCGCCATCACCACCTCCACTGGCGCACTGTCACGTCGGACAGGTGGGTGCTGCAGATCGTCCGAAGGGGCTACTCCCTCCCCTTCGAGGCGACTCCTCCAGCCATGCCACCGCAGAACCACCGTGTATCGGGGGATCACTTGCGACTTCTGCAGGAGGAAGTTACGGCCCTCTTGGCCAAGGGGGCCATCGAGCGCGTTCCTGGGCCAGAAGTAGGGTGTGGTTGCTACTCCCACTACTTTCTGGTACCCAAGAAGGGCAAAGGGGGCCTACGCCCTATCTTGGACCTACGGTACGTCAACGGCTTCCTCCGGAAGGAGAAGTTCAAGATGCTGACACTGGCTCAGGTCCTGGCTGCCCTGGACCCAGGAGACTGGATGGTAGCGTTGGACTTGCAGGACGCTTACTTTCATATCCCCGTCCTGCCTGCCCACCGGCGCTACCTGCGGTTCATGGTGGGCCACGAGCACTTTCAATTTACCGTGCTCCCCTTCGGCCTTACCAGCGCCCCACGGGTGTTCACGAAGGTGATGGCGGTGGTCGCAGCTCATCTGCGCAGGTTAGGGGTTTCAGTCTTCCCCTACCTCGACGACTGGTTGTTGAAGGCGGGCTCGCCCCAGACAGTCGTCAGCCACCTCCAGACGACGGCAGACCTCCTGCACCTGCTGGGGTTCTCCATCAATGTGCTGAAGTCACACCTGTGTCCCTCTCAGAAGCTCCTCTTCATCGGAGCAGTTCTGGACTCGGCGCGGTTTCGGGTTTATCCACCCAAACAGCGGGTCCGGGATATTCAGGCTCTGATTCCCATCTTTCAGCCGTTATCCCGGGTTTCGGTCAGGTTGACGCTGCGGCTTCTGGGGCTGATGGCCTCCTGCATCCTAATGGTGCATCACGCCAGGTGGCGGATGCGGGCTCTGCAGTGGGACCTGAAGTTTCAGTGGGCCCAGCATCAGGGCAACCTATCCGACCACGTCCTGATCTCGGAGGGCACTGCGAGACAGCTGCAGTGGTGGCTTACGGACCGCGATTGGGTCAGCGGCAGATCCCTCTCCCTTCCCCAACCGGAGCACGTAGTTGTGACGGACGCGTCCCTCCAGGGCTGGGGAGGCCACTTGGGAGAGGGGGAGATCAGAGGCCTCTGGTCTCCGGCGGAGACCCGGCTCCACATCAACCTGTTGGAGCTCAGGGCGATTCGCCTGGCACTGAAGGCATTCCTCCCCTCTGTTCGGGGAGTGTAGTGCAGGTGTTCACGGACAACACCACCGCCATGTGGTACTGCAACAAACAAGGCGGGGTGGGGTCGTGGATCCTTTGTCAAGAGGCTCTTCGCCTTTGGCGATGGCTGGAACGCCAGGGCGTGACCCTGGTGGCTCAACACCTGGCGGGTTCTCTGAACGCCAGGGCGGACGAGCTCAGCCGTCGGTGCATGATGGATCACGAATGGCGTCTGAACTCGGACGTGGCGCAAGGCCTCTTTCAGCGATGGGGAGAGCCTTGGTTAGATCTATTCGCCACCGAAGAGAACGCGCAATGTCATCAGTTCTGCGCGTTGGAATTTCCAAGGCGGCACTCGCTCGGAGACGCTTTTCATCGCGAGTGGAGTTGCGGTCTGTTGTACGCCTTTCCGCCTATACCACTTCTGCCCAGAGTGCTGAAGAAGATCAGGCGCGACCGGGCCCAAGTCATCCTTGTGGCTCCGGACTGGGCTCGAAGGTACTGGTATCCAGAGCTACTCGGTCTGTCAGTCGATCCCCCGGTTCGTCTGCCTCTTCAGGAGGACCTTCTGTCGCAGCAGCAGGGGACGGTCCTCCACCCGAACCTGTCCAGTCTCCACCTTCATGCTTGGAGATTGAGCGGCGACAGTTGAGGCCATTTGACTTGCCTCCTGAAGTCTGTAACATCATTCTGGCAGCCAGGCGTCCCTCCACAAAGTCGGTATACGCCTGCAGGTGGAACAGATTTGTGGCATGGTGCACAGCAAAGGCTGTGGATCCTCTTTCTGCCCCTCTTTCTGAGGTTCTTCTCTTCCTTCTTTCTCTTGCCCAGCAGGGCTCTGCTCTGGGCACTATCAAGGGCTACCTTTCTGCCCTTTCCGCCTTTCTCAGGCTACCTGATCAGCCTTCTTTGTTCAAGTCCCCTATTGTAAACAGGTTTCTTAAGGGCATCACTCACACGTTTCCTCCTGTTCCGTTTGTGATGCCTCAGTGGGACTTGAACCTGGTTTTAACATTCCTGATGTGCGCTCCCTTTGAGCCACTTCACAACTGTCCTCTTCTCCTTCTGACTTTGAAGACTGCTTTCCTGGTTGCCATCACTTCTGCCAGGAGAGTGAGTGAGCTCCAGGCTCTTTCTTGTACTCCACCTTTCCTTTCTGTCCATCCGGACAAAGTGTTGCTTCATACCAAACCTTCTTTCCTGCCCAAGGTTGTCACGGCCTTTCACATCGGGCAGTCTATCACCTTGCCAACCTTCTTCCCGCCACCGCATCCCTCTAAAGAGGAAGAACGGCTCCACCGTCTGGACCCAAAACGTGCGCTCTCATTCTACTTGGATCGCACACGCCAGTTCCGGGTGGATGACCAACTCTTTGTTGGTTACGTGGGCGCTAAGAAGGGGAAAGCGGTGCACAAGAGGACCATCTCCCGGTGGATCATCCTGTGTATCCAGGCATGCTACTCCTTGGCTAGGAAGGAGCCCCCGGTTGGACTGCGGGCTCATTCTACCCGAGCGACGGCGACTACCACTGCCCTGGGCAGGGGTGTGCCCTTACAAGACATCTGTCAGGCAGCTACGTGGGCGTCGCTGCACACGTTTGCAAGACACTACTGCCTGGACAGCCAAGTCCGGAGGGATGGCTTCTTTGGCCGTTCCGTCCTCCAGGACTTTCTGGTGTGATTATTGGGTCGCAGACCCACCACCGGGGTTGGTATTGCTGGGGTATCTATTCTAAGGTAAGGAATCTAATACTAACGTGTCTCTTTCAGATGCACAAGTTACTACTTGTGTAACAATATATCTGTAAGAGACATTAGTTAGTATTAGATTCCTTACCGACCCACCCATCCTCCCCGTTCTGCGAACTAATATCTAGGGTTAGGGTTGTCCCCTTTCAGGGCCCTAGTTTCAATGGCACCAGTGTTGGTTTTTAACATGGCTCTGCGTTTCTGGCGCGGAAAAGCTGTGTCTAAGAACTGACGTCAGCACGCGGAGGCGGCGTCTAAGTACTCCGACGACGTCATCACGGCGCCCACGACGCCGACGACGGATGCGGAGCCGCAGACGACGCCTACCGACGGTCAAGGGTACTGCTACGCAAAAATTTCCGGATCCAGTCTGACGCCTGGGGTTATTCTAAGGTAAGGAATCTAATACTAACTAATGTCTCTTACAGATATTTCGTTACACAAGTAGTAACTTGTGCATTACTCTTACTTTCTGGCCCACGCCAAGAAACTCGCATAATTGTACCCAGCTTCGCCAGTTTTCCATACCCCAGCATATTGGCAATATGGTAATGCATTGCCAATTTGCACAGAGTTTTGGGCCTGCTTTAGCACCCTTTCCCCCTGGCTGATCCCACCTTAACCTCCCTGATCTGGCTCCTCTGGGGGATTCAGGCTGATACTTTATAGCCTCTACTTGTTTTATATCATGGGTCACATGTTGGCACCTTGCGGCCATGTAGACGCTTGCTTTAGCTATTTTTTACGTGAAGGGACGCTGGGAGCGCCCGTGGCGATGTCCACGGGTAGGTGGTTTCATGACAGTATTTCATTTAGTTGTTTGTTAGGTACCGAAGTGGGGCCTTTTCTTTTGAAGTTTCGCAGGCCAGGAAGTAATAGTGAGTAAGTAGTAGTGCCCCTAGCTGCACTACATGTATACACAGTTGGATAGGCTGCTTGTTTTAAGCTTCTTAGGGTCCAACGTAGGACAGGCAAAGGGGGACGTTTTGTACTATTGACAATTATTAGGAGATACCTTACACAGTGTTAAAGGGATGTGGCCCAGGCAAAACTCTTTACGGCCTGTTTCGCATGATGGAGAAACTTGCGACCACGAAGTGAGTTGTCCAACTTATGATATTGGGCACCAGGCATCATATTAGGCACTTCGTAGTTTGATGATTCTTGTATTTTGACGTACTTGTATGGCCCAGAAGGGGCAGGTATATCAGTACTTTTACTAACTGCAGGGAATATACCTTTGCCACCCTTTGTGCACTGAACTAAGGAAATCGTCACGCATAGCATTTTTACCCGTGTGCCCGGTTAAGGGTGGCCAGTTCGTGGGCGGCTATGCATGAAAGTTTCAAGTGTGGCTTCTTTAGCTTGACAACTATACAGCTTTGACTACGCCAACAGATGGGAGGATGGAAGGGCAGGCATGCACCACGAGATGTTTCTGCTAGATCTGCCTAGACAGTATTCAAGTCCTTCCTTGTAGACCGGTTTCGGCTCACGCGTCCAACGGCCTTGCTCAGTTGGGGTGCATTATGCTGAAGGAAGCATGGGGGGGAGAGCTTATTTTGGCACACCTTACTGGAAGTATGCTTGAGGGGCATCTCCCTGCTCTCCTCCTGGCATGTTTTCGGTCTTTGACCCCCCGGCGGCTTGCTGCAAGTTCCTTTCACAGGGCTAGGTGGTCAACTAAGGGGGGGGGCTGGCCTCCGATAGGCCTGCCAGGTCAGAGTAGCCAACTTTAGCTAGAGCCTGTGGTGGTGATGGTGTTCAATACCCAGTCTGGTGGTTCTGGGCCAGTTTCCCGTCGCCATGCGCTGCGGGGGGCAGCGGGCTCTAGGTGCCTTTTGAGGATCAAGCTAGGGTATTCTGGACTGAGGGGCGTGTCTTGGTTTTGGCACGCTCACAGACGGGTTCCAGCGGAGGCTCCCCGTCCACCATTTAGGGAACCTTGTTGACACACCATCTTTCTGTCGACACCATCCTGGTGTATAGATCAGGGTCTCATGCGGTTAGCAGGTTCCAGGCAGCTGTGACCAGTCTCTGGTTCAGCAAGCAGTATAGGCTGACACTTTGCATAATTTTACAGTGTTTCTTGATCGAACCCAACACTCTTAATTCCCCATTCCTGAACGTGACATCTGGTGTGTCACCAAGGATCTTTTTACATTTTTGCGCTGGCCAGCACGGCATGTTACGGCACCTGATAGAACGACCACATTGAACTCTCAGTGGGTTTTGCCACCAGTGGGGATCAGATTGGCCCATCAGGTGGTAGGTCGCGAGGGGCGGCTTGCCTTTAGATCGTCTGTAAAATAACCCACCTTGTTGGCATGTGTATATGCTAATAAACCTGCAGCTACTTTTCTCCAACAAAAAGTTGTCTTGTCTGCTTATTTCTGCTACATGCATGTTGCTGCGAGCGGGCTGGTCAGTGGGCCGATATTGGCACTAGTCGTTTGCTGTATTTGTAATACATTCGTCCTTTCCGTGCCTGTACACTCGTTGGGAGGTGTATGTTCTGTTTGGGAATATTACAAAAGGGACTTTCCGTCAGCCTCCAGCCTCCACACACAGCAAGGCAGTCTCATTAAGTCTGTGGGTTTGTATGCCCTACATTTAATCTTAATGGTGGGGCACTATTTAAATCATCGAGCACATTGGTGTGTAAAAAGGGTTCTCAGATTTGACCCCTCTTATTAGCAGACGGGAAAAACCAAAACCTCGCAGGGCCTTCAAGAATACCAGACGTGGCCTTTATAGGACCAGATATACACAATTTGTTTTCTGTTGTAACGCAGTGGTTTAGTCATAGCCTTGTTTTATTGTATTGGCCTATATTTATTTCTTCATACTACGACACTGTATCAAAGCGCTTATGTGGGTGAGTTACAGGTAATCCCGGATGAAATTTCAGGATTGTCAAGTTGTGCTTCTTAAGTGAGATTCATAAAGTTATGTTGTCACGTCGCATAAGCATTTGCTGCAAAATTGTACAGTGGGAGCGTGGGAACACAATGTACGACCAAAACGCACACATCTATTAAAGTGGGCTCATCTTCAGCATTCCACAGTATGTGCAGCCATTGTTTCTGAATGTATGTATTGTATTCATGTGTCGTAATGCAAACAAGAATAAGCACTGGCAAATTCAGACGATCTTGCTACAGATTCTCTGGTCCGTGGCAAGAATAGGCTTATCGCATAAAGTCAAGGGTTGAAAGCGGTGTACCAAAAGCCTCTTATGTATATTGTTAACAATAGTTAATTATTCTTCAGTAGTCGATTCTTTCATATGCACTATCAAAACTAGACCCTGCCCTCTGATTCGTATAATTTGAATAAATGGAGGGCCCTCAAAATATTGCTCCACATGCTTCCCTCATAATAACAACACCCTCGCCTTTACCACCAGAAAGGCTAATAACTGTATGGTATGTCTTGCTAATCCTTTATTTATAAGGTGTGGTCTAAGACCACCCTAAAGTGGCCTTCCTGCCCAGTGTGAAAAAGTGACTTTCTTGAGGAGGAATAAAATACTCAATCTGTCTTTTCTTCACAGCAACCTTTTTGTATATTTTTTTATTTTCAACTCTAGCTTGTTGGTGTAGTTATGTTGTTTATTTATCCCACAGTGGTGTTAATAATTTAGAGGCTTAGGAATGTACTCTAAGCCTGGTTTGTTATTTGAACCATTGCAGCTGATTTTGTTTTAATTTCTATTTTACAAGCATGACCAAGAGAACATTATAAGGGATCAAAGTTGTGAACAAGTTGCTCATGGACAGCTTTGGGTAAATAAATGACCAGGGAAATAAACAGCCATTCCCCTTTGTCCCTCTACAAATTTAGAAGTTGTTTCTCTGTTCCCATTGGTAGTTCCTCATGCTCAGTCCTCTAGACAGTGCTACTGCTGTGTCTCCGGTCATAGTGGTAATTCCTCATTCTTAGTACTCTAAACAGTGCTGGTAGCATTTCTGGTCTCATCAGTAATTCCTCATTCTAAGTCCATAGGCAATGCTGCAGCTGCTTCTTGGTCCTATCAGTAATTCCCCATTCTAAGTCTTCTAGATGGTACTGCTACCTGCTTCTCTGGTCTCATTGGCAATTCCACATTTTAAGTCCTCTAGACAGTGCTGCTGCTGTCTCTATTCATACATCCGCTACACTCCAAACCAAAACACATAGGTAAAAGACTGTCATTTACAATGACCAATAGCTCTAACTCTGACAAATGCGCGACCTATTGCATTGTAAATGCTTGTTTGTTAAAGCAGTCCACGGGAGTGCATGTTATTTTCAGCTGTCTGCCTCTTGTACTTCCCCTCTTTGCCACGCTAATGCTGCTCTTTCTCTGCCGTGTGCTTCTCACCGCTCCTCTTCCCCTTCCAAGATGCGGACACCCTTGTGTGCCTTTCTACCCCACATGTCTTTCTCACCCATGTACTTCTCCCTATCAGCGCTACATTGCGCATGCTCATCCGTTTGCTTTCATCCGCCCCACATTCCTCTCGTTTTTGCTTCCTTTCATGTGCCTCCGATGCTGCTTCTCCCGACCTACGGCCTGTGTTGCTTCCGTCTGACCTGTTGTTTCCCACACCACACCCCGGTGGTCCTTACCTCTGTAATTCAAAGCGCCCATTCCTTCCCTCACCTGCTTGTGCTACATTTTTTTCTTTTTTGTTTTTAGATCCAACTCTGATTGGTAAAGAAAAAAAAATACTCAAGACATTTTGTAGGCACGTGCATGCTTGATGTGTATGTCTACAAAATTATATAAACAACAAAAGAGTGCAATTTATAATCAAAGAGCCAGCAAGAAAAATCTTGAACTTTCTAATAAACTCCGCAAACGGGGTTATCCTGATAACAGAAAAGTTATGAGTAGGGAGCTACCCTTTCTGTCAGGAAAAGGATTGGGTCGACAATTATACAAAAACAGGGTACCTTTTCCTGATTTTATGCCTTATGTGTGGTGTGCCTATCCCCATTCGGGTGGCCACCTATATGTAAAAAGAATGTGCAGTATTATCTAGGTTACCAAATTTACAACGTGAACTAACAAACCCTTCAGTTTCATGGGTGACCATATATAAATCAAAGACTTGTTTTAAAATTGTCATACATTTTATTCATATAATTTTTTTTTTAAAACCATAGTACCAAAAAACTGTTACATGAAAGAACAATTGCACGATATATATTCAATTAATACAAATAATTAATAACACATTTACTAAAACAATTTTAAGTTTACAAAACTGCTTGTAAAGCAATGAGCATTTTTATACATGAATAGTAGAACACAAATTATTAATAGGAACAAACTGTCGACGCGGCGTTTCGGTGCCTCTTTTATTCTTGCACCTTCTTCAGGACTCGTTCCCTGATTGGTCACATCTACAAAAACATATATCATAATACATTTCATTAGGTCCCATCTTCTAACATCGATTACATTTAATTAGTACGTCATTAGTTAAAACCTAATATTTGGTAACCTATATATTCACTTGTGCACACCTTAACTCAAGACTTACTTCAACTTTCTTACTGTCTATTATCATTTTCTCTAGACAGATTACCTACTAGGCGGGATGATAGCAGGGGGGTGTGTTTCCTTACACCAACACTAGTGACTGTCTCAGTTCTCATTTACTCTGCTAGACAGTCCTATCCCATACCTCTTTCTCAGATCTTTTTATTCTATCTGCATGGTCATTAATCACGGGTCCCTTTGTTATGACCCTGGGGACTGGGTTAAGATTCTTTTTACTTAACTGTATCTGTCCACCCATATCTATTTACTCAACTTACCCAGGTGATATTCCCTGGATCTTTTTTTGGTCTTATGAGTCCGTTTAGCATCTGCTCATATTTTTCATCCCCTTTGTTTCTATGGGATTTCTGTTATTAAGATAAAACAAACAAAAAGGAATCAAACCGCTTGTTCTTGGTTTTTCCTTACATTTTATGTTATATTCAGTGTGGATTGATGGTTATGCCCCTATTTAATTACCTTCACACTCGATACTCTCGGTCTTTCCTCAGAGTCTATGGAATTTGACCACTTCAGTACTACAAGGCAAAGGAAAACATATATATTTTTTTCTTTTTGTGATCAATCTATTGTTTAACTACGCACTTTATGCTCCAGTAGTTAGCTGGTAGGCCTATCCATTCCTTACCGGTCTTATTTCCACTTATCTTTTGGTCATAAGGAGGACGCCTCTGGGAGCTCCCTTTTAATGCTTCTTACCCCTGCTCCGTCTAGGGATGGAATGATCTTTGTTAGTGTTACTCTACTTCCACTACGCTTAATCAAATATGACCCATTCTTCTTACAGTTCTTACCTCACTGGATGTTAAGAGTTACTTTTAATTTGCTTCACTCTTGGGGTTGGCAATCTTTAAGTTGAAGCCTTTTGACTTTGCTTGCACTTCTAAGAAAAAACAAATGTTGTAGCTATATCAGAATAGTCTGTCTTTAGCATTTTTCTGCTTGCTGCGCCCTGTTCACCCTATCTCTACTTACTTGGTGGTGGGAGCTGAACTGCGTGGCGTCCTCCTTGCCTCTTGAGTCTTCTCGATCTAATCAGGCTTACTCCTTTCTGGTATTTATACCGTCAGAGATTGACTCATTAGTTACACCTGGCCACTGTTGGTTAGTGCAATTGTTTGGTGACCTGACTACGGCCGCCATCTTATAATGGGTTTAAGTCCTTAGTCACTTGTAGCGTTTTATGCTCAATTTATTTATCTTGGAGCTCCCTCAACTTGTCTTATCCTATTAATAAATATACCCGTTGTTCGTCGTATTTATGACGCATTTACGGGGTTCCACCGACTTTTGTGGCAGAGATCGCTATAGAATGTGTATTCTTTTTTATTTGTTTTGAGGCCATAGTTTCACTCTATACTTCGTCAATGGTTGTTATTTTTGTTGATCTTGGTTACCCCCCCCTTTTTTTTGTGATTATACCTCGTATCATGCGCTATTTCCTATCTTCTCGGAACGACCAATAGTCTTTCCGTGATTATTTCGCGGTCGCCATCTTGGATGAGGGGACCGTGTGTTGTTTAAAAACCCCGCTTTATCCTTGCGTATGTCAGTGCATTATTGTAAATGGATCATTATTAATGCTACTATTTTTTCTTTCCGTTACTTATGTTTATTAAATCATTTTTAAGAGCCCGTATTTGCCCGTTTTGCGTCTCCTATCCCCTCGTCACTGGTGGTGCGCGCCATCTTGGATTGGGGAGGCAAAACCACTCGAAATTTGTTCCGTTTTGATGTTATCCACTTGCAGACCCTTTCCTCTTTATTATTCAGACCTGTTTTGTAGGAATTGAATTTGGACATATAGTATTGTTCTCTTTGTCTACGTTTTTTGGTTAAGTCTCCTCTCTTAAGGAGACTTAACCAAAAAACGTAGACAAAGAGAACAATACTATATGTCCAAATTCAATTCCTACAAAACAGGTCTGAATAATAAAGAGGAATGGGAAAAAATACTGTAATGCAACCTGGGAGACAGATTCAGGAACATGAGGTCCTGAAAAAAACTTAAGTAATAGGAGTTGTGAAATAAGAAAGGGTCTGCAAAATGGATAGATCTCGGGCAGCTGTAAAAACACTAGTGGAAGTAGTAACTAAGTTGGGGCACTAATAATCAAAATGGGGCAACCTTCCCCCCTCGTAATTAACCGGGAAGTATGGTCCGTAAATGCATACAATGTCTAACATTATTAAAATATGTTTACACTTCGAATTTTATTATTTTTATGTGAGGTCAAAAGTACCTAATAACGGCAAAAAAATGCGTAGGATGACACCACAGGGTTATAACTACAACAATTGGGAGGTATAACTTTACATAAATCTACATAATATATGAAAAGCCTCTGCTGCAACCAAGTGGATAACATCAAAACGGAACAAATTTCGAGTGGTTTTGCCTCCCCAATCCAAGATGGCGCGCACCACCAGTGACGACGTGATAGGAGACGCAAAACGGGCAAATACGGGCTCTTAAAAATGATTTAATAAACATAAGTAACGGAAAGAAAAAATAGTAGCATTAATAATGATCCATTTACAATAATGCACTGACATACGCAAGGATAAAGCGGGGTTTTTAAACAACACACGGTCCCCTCATCCAAGATGGCGACCGCGAAATAATCACGGAAAGACTATTGGTCGTTCCGAGAAGATAGGAAATAGCGCATGATACGAGGTATAATCACAAAAAAGGGGGGGTAACCAAGATCAACAAAAATAACAACCATTGACGAAGTATAGAGTGAAACTATGGCCTTAAAACAAATAAAAAAGAATACACATTCTATAGCGATCTCTGCCACAAAAGTCGGTGGAACCCCGTAAATGCGTCATAAATACGACGAACAACGGGTATATTTATTAATAGGATAAGACAAGTTGAGGGAGCTCCAATATAAATAAATTGAGCATAAAACGCTACAAGTGACTAAGGACTTAAACCCATTATAAGATGGCGGCCGTAGTCAGGTCACCAAACAATTGCACTAACCAACAGTGGCCAGGTGTAACTAATGAGTCAATCTCTGACGGTATAAATACCAGAAAGGAGTAAGCCTGATTAGATCGAGAAGACTCAAGAGGCAAGGAGGACGCCACGCAGTTCAGCTCCCACCACCAAGTAAGTAGAGATAGGGTGAACAGGGCGCAGCAAGCAGAAAAATGCTAAAGACAGACTATTCTGATATAGCTACAACATTTGTTTTTTCTTAGAAGTGCAAGCAAAGACAAAAGGCTTCAACTTAAAGATTGCCAACCCCAAGAGTGAAGCAAATTAAAAGTAACTCTTAACATCCAGTGAGGTAAGAACTGTAAGAAGAATGGGTCATATTTGATTAAGCGTAGTGGAAGTAGAGTAACACTAACAAAGATCATTCCATCCCTAGACGGAGCAGGGGTAAGAAGCATTAAAAGGGAGCTCCCAGAGGCGTCCTCCTTATGACCAAAAGATAAGTGGAAATAAGACCGGTAAGGAATGGATAGGCCTACCAGCTAACTACTGGAGCATAAAGTGCGTAGTTAAACAATAGATTGATCACAAAAAGAAAAAAATATATATGTTTTCCTTTGCCTTGTAGTACTGAAGTGGTCAAATTCCATAGACTCTGAGGAAAGACCGAGAGTATCGAGTGTGAAGGTAATTAAATAGGGGCATAACCATCAATCCACACTGAATATAACATAAAATGTAAGGAAAAACCAAGAACAAGCGGTTTGATTCCTTTTTGTTTGTTTTATCTTAATAACAGAAATCCCATAGAAACAAAGGGGATGAAAAATATGAGCAGATGCTAAACGGACTCATAAGACCAAAAAAAGATCCAGGGAATATCACCTGGGTAAGTTGAGTAAATAGATATGGGTGGACAGATACAGTTAAGTAAAAAGAATCTTAACCCAGTCCCCAGGGTCATAACAAAGGGACCCGTGATTAATGACCATGCAGATAGAATAAAAAGATCTGAGAAAGAGGTATGGGATAGGACTGTCTAGCAGAGTAAATGAGAACTGAGACAGTCACTAGTGTTGGTGTAAGGAAACACACCCCCCTGCTATCATCCCGCCTAGTAGGTAATCTGTCTAGAGAAAATGATAATAGACAGTAAGAAAGTTGAAGTAAGTCTTGAGTTAAGGTGTGCACAAGTGAATATATAGGTTACCAAATATTAGGTTTTAACTAATGACGTACTAATTAAATGTAATCGATGTTAGAAGATGGGACCTAATGAAATGTATTATGATATATGTTTTTGTAGATGTGACCAATCAGGGAACGAGTCCTGAAGAAGGTGCAAGAATAAAAGAGGCACCGAAACGCCGCGTCGACAGTTTGTTCCTATTAATAATTTGTGTTCTACTATTCATGTATAAAAATGCTCATTGCTTTACAAGCAGTTTTTTAAACTTAAAATTGTTTTAGTAAATGTGTTATTAATATTATTTGTATTAATTGAATATATATCGTGCAATTGTTCTTTCATGTAACAGTTTTTTGGTACTATGGTTTTTAAAAAAAAATTTTATGAATAAAATGTATGACAATTTTAAAACAAGTCTTTGATTTATATATGGTCACCCATGAAACTGAAGGGTTTGTTAGTTCACGTTGTAAATTTGGTAACCTAGATAATACTGCACATTCTTTTTACATATAGGTGGCCACCCGAATGGGGATAGGCACACCACACAAAAGTTATCCTGATAACATCCTGAAAAGGACAAACAAGAGAACAGAGGGCAGGGACCAATAGCAACCCTTGAATGGATCGGATATCGTGCGGTTATCATGCCAGATTGCGATTATAAGAATACGCTAACAAACGTTCCATTTAACTACCATTGTGAATACCATACTATTTCGTATCTTGAGGACTATTGACCTATATTATTGATTTGAAGCCCTGAAGAAGTCTCCTAGCGAGGCGAAACGCGTTGGCTATGGCTTTGATGATTTCACTTTTGGAAGAAGTTTCTGTTATGTGAATAATAAAGAGAAAAAAATCTTGGAACAAAAAACACATCTACTGAATTTGGACTTTTTCTTTCCTTATGTGCATATTGTCTGAAGATAGAAAATCTTTAAGTTGGATGTGCTACTTTCTGATGTTCCAAAATCCTGAAAAGGAGTTGCAAAAGGGCCAGATAGAAACCGAGGGAAGCATGTCTTGAGGACACTGTTAAACTGACGTGTATAACCACTTATAGTGCTGTTTCCAATGCCATCACAAAATCTAAAGGAAAACATTGGCGGATCCTTGAAAGTAATAACAGAAGGTGGGAAAAAACGGATATTCACTTTAAAACACCCCCGACCCGACTACAAGACATCGGTGAGGGAATGTGTAGGATTCACACGGGCGCATGGCTTTGATGAAGTGAGTTGGTGGTGCGATTTGCAACAACCATTTGAGGTAAAACAAAGGCCTTGCTTAAACCTAATAACATACGGCTGATTTTCCAATCCTACAGTGTGTGATTAAAAGTCACTGCCCTCCTCTGTGACCCATGGAGTGAGGTCATTATATGCTTCACGTAAGCCAAGTTTCTCCTTCTTCATAAATACGGCCTTATTTACGGGTGTCACGATTTTTATATCTTAGTCGCGCCCCGGTATTTTAATCAGGTCCTCTTTTTTATTTCTGATAAAACACATCAGTAATATCCGAGTAGGCATGTATATATATATGTATGTATATATATATATATATATATATATATATATATATATATATATATATATATATATATATATATATATATATATATATATATAAAAAAAAATAGGGAAGTACGCTTATGATTATTCATGACCTGGTGCCGACTAAAACAAAGAGTCCGGCATGTTTTTCCGGGTCATTTTCAACACATAAAATTGCATGAGGGCTAATTGGTTTATGTCACTAAAATGGCACCAAAATCCTCAGCAATAGAGCATTTTTATTATAGTCCTAGGGTCACGCAGTGTCAGCAAAACTGAAGTCACTCTTGGGCATGTTCAAGCACTGTAAGTATTTATGTATTGCATGTGACTTGTGTTGTCCTTGTTTTATCTGTTTTTATGTCATTACAGAAACATACGATTTTCAGAAATCCTGAAGACGTTACAAAAACCGTGAGTTATTCCGGTTCTGCTCTCCACCACAGGTTAGGGTGCGCCTTAGCATGCGCACATCACTGTGGTGGGTTGGTCCTGACGAATGCCTCGCTAAGACCACACAGAGGCAGAAACATGTTGACCACTCTTACTTTTCACTTTATTCTCACTTTAGGGTATATCTGGTAAAATTAACTAGTTAATTATACTCCAAAACTGTTTTTATTGATGCCTGGTTTTCTGCCAATAAAGTTATTTGGATAAAACCAAGGCATCTTTCACATCACTCCTTTGCACGCACTTTTGGCTCACTCACATCACTGAAAAAACCCGCTCCGTTGTAAACCGGCGTTGTAGTACACCAGGGAGGAACTTGGCCTCTCTGGTGGGAATCCAATGATGAAGCATGGTGAGGGTTCTTTTTAAAACTCAGAGTGATTTTTCTTGCTGGCTCTTTGTTTAAAAATCACACTCTTTTGTTGTTTATATATTATTGTTCAGGGGGACTGAGTTGCGTGAATTACCCTCTCTCTCCTGTTGTTTAACTATATGTCTACAAAATGACATGACAGCTGAGTCAGGCTTTCTTCTCTTTTGTTTTTAGCCATTATGCGCAGCATCAAGGTATAGCTCTAAAGCGTGGCTAAAACCACTGGCAAACCCAACAGGTCCCCAAGATGAGACCTATTGGCTTTGCTAATTCTTGTATTTTTACATTTGGTTGTTTGCGTCTGTATTTATGGGAATGCGTGGCCTTTGTTAAAGTTTGGTGTGTTAGTGTAATCATATTGCTAGCTATAGTAACCGTTTGGGTGGCACACAATAACTTGCTTGTTGCCTAGTTGTCAACATTATACTATAGGGTTTAGGTTGAGTGTCGTAATGTAGTGTAGTTGTGTTATCCCCAACAAGACAATAAACCAAGCACTATATCACAAAACAGTATTTTGTTTCCTGGTTTTGTCCTATTGTCAATTAGACACTTGACCCAAAAACACCTTATATACTAACGATACAAGTCGAATTAGACTCAGCCTAACACAATTCAACATTTGGTGCCAAATGTATCAACACTGTGCGGGTTTGTATGATAAAGTGATGCAAACCAGCGCAAAGTGTTGATTTTGGAGTTTACTTTCCAGCGCAAAATATATTTTGCCCTGGAAAGTAACCCCAAAGTAAGACAAAGTACCACTTTGTGCTACATTGCTCTACTTTGCATCAAGGGTACATTCCGTGAGGGTATAGGGACATTCTCATGCAACCACTTTTGTCTTTTTTTTGTTTGCTGTGCTTCTTGGTTTTGAGTCTGTGTATGCCTTGTGCAGATATAAACACAAGCACCTTGACCCAGCTCTGCTTCCTTCCTCCCCATTTAAATCGTCCCTGAACCTCTCCCCAGTCGGCCATGGGAGAAAGGCATAAATTCCTCTTTTGGTGGTTTAGTAGTTCCTCCAATTGGTGCTCCTCAATCACTCCTTACTAGACTAAGTATAATGCTCTTTGGTGGTTTAACAATGCTGCCAGTTGGCTGTTTACCTGTTTCTCCCAGCTAGACTTCAGACAATACTCCTTGGTGGTTTAACAATGCTGCCAGTGGCCTGCCCACTTGTCTCTCCCAGCTAGACTCCAGACAATACTTCCTGGTGGTTTAACAGTGTTGATAATGAGTTGCTCTTCTTTCACTCTCAGGAAGACCCCATATAACACTCCCTGGTGGTTCAACTGTGCCTCCGATGGGCTGCTTCTCCTCTGGTGCTCTTCTGTGACTCCTGGCTAGACTCCACAAAATACTCATTGGTGGTTTGACATAAGCCCGGGTGAAAAATAAATGATGCTGGCATAATTGTCTTAATTTTGGAAATTTCACATTACACTTGTGATCCAAAATTACACGACTTTACGTAAATATGCGCCATATCAAGGAACGCACAGGAACAACAGAATGCAAGCAGCTGCTATTTGTGGTGCTTTTGCTTATTTGCTTTATTCATTACCACAAAATGATCGACTTGAAGATGCATTTTTTACTAAAATATTGCGCAAAATTAGAAATTTGTATTTTGCACAATTCTGCTGAAGTTTTGCGAAAATTACGAGAAAGTAGATTTTCCTTGGTGGTTTACTGTGTCGCCAATGTGTTGCTCCAATATCGCTCCTGGGCAGATTCGAATAATATTCAAAGGTGGTTTTACAGTGTCTTCAAGACTTTAGGCCACCTGGTGCCACTGGGTAAACCCTATATCCCCTAATGTACACCACTGATGCACACCAGTGCTAGTTCCTCCCTATGATGCTGATCACCCAAAAGATGATGAGCACCTACGTGGACAGCTATGTCTGTTCCCACACTGTGCAACACCAGTTCTCGTGAAGCAGCCACGCTGTGCACTCACCACTTGCGCCTGAAGTACCTCACCAACATGCCTAGCATAAGCAAATTACCACCATCAACCATCCACTTCAAAGAGCGCTTAGAAACCTGATGCAATTTAGAGCGCTTTGTGACATCTGCAGGCCTATGAAGCTCCATATAAATCTATAATTAAGGCTCATGGTTTTCTGTTTTTACGGATTTTTACAGATAATTACAGACCGAAAACAAAGTGTGTCCTGTCTGTATTTATTTTTAACAGTGGAAAAATGCAGAAAAGTGTGCTTCTTGTGGGTGACTCTCCATGCTGTTTTCCGTGAATTCTACACAGCTGAGCAGCTAGGCAGCAAGGGAAGTTAAAAATAGGTTGAGATTTCCCCAAATGCAGGTGTATGGTGACATATATTTGATTTATAATGCTCATATATACCTGAAGATGTAGTGTTTTGCTATATTTGGCAGCTTAATCTGCTAAAACACGACAGGCAGCAAAGTATGAATGCATGTTTATCAGATAAATAAATGTGGAAATATACCATTATATGATTCCATATATTCGCAAAACACAGAATATGCAGCCTGATTCATCAAGCTAAATTGCACTTGCAAAGGGCAAGATTTTCAGAATCTTGCCCATTGCGAGCGCAATTTTTGCATTTGGGATTCATCATCCCAAATGCAAAATTCGGTAATTGCTAATTCGCTAAATTGCGAGGAATTACATTTAAGGAATCTCTATTTGAGATTCCTTAAATGCAATTCATCAACCATTTTTAAATTGCTAATTCGCAATTTCGGGCCGCTATTTACCGAGAGGTCAGACCTCTCGGTAAATAGCAAAAACTTAGAAAAATGCTTTTAAAAGCATTTTTCTAAGTTGCATGTTGCACACACACATGTCCTTTGGACATGTGTGTGCACAACACCAGTTTCAATTTGCATTTAAGGGGTGCTACAGGGTGTCCTTTGGACACCCCTGGCACCCTTTAAATCGCTATCTTATTTGCGAGTAGCAAATTGCTAATCGCAAATAAGGAATACTCCCCATTCATTCCTATGGGCCTTTTGGCCCATAGGAATGAATGGGGAGTTATTCCTTATTTGCGATTAGCAATTTGCTACTCGCAAATAAGGACTGTGTAGGAATCGCTATTTATTTAGCAATTCCTACATGAATACCGTTTTGCGAGTCCTTAATAGCGATTCGCTATGAATCGCTATTAGGGGCTCGCAAAACGGCCCGTTGATGAATCAGGCTGATGGGGCCTTATGTATCAACACATTTTCCCATAGACACAGAATGGGCAAAACCATTTGATACATATGGATAATTACCAATAGGATGGGCAAAAAATAAAAATGGATAAATACAGACGGAAATGATAAAAAAAATACCATAAAACCGGGAGCCCTATCTATAATGCAACGGACCACCTAGACAATCGCGTTATGCCTCATAAGGTGTCTGGAAAGAGCTATATAAATGCGAGTTAGTACAGTACAGTGCGTTACGCCCTCCATGCTTGGAGCGCGCCCTGCCATATGTGCGTGGCTTGTCATTTCTGGACCCATAAATTGCATTTGAGAATGCCATCGTTTTTATAGTACAACAATAGCAACAAATCTCATGTTTCCCTTTGCACCGAACCTTTGCAGTGGCTTACATGAGAGTCGTGACTGTCTGCAGCAGGAGCTTCCGGTGCTTATCCAACAGCGCGGGTTCGATCCGTGGGAACCGCGCACTGTGTACTTTTACCGCCCTCATGTCTGAGCCAGAGGTAGCAACTGGAAAAGATTTCAGTATTGCAAAATACCTCAGACAAAACCTCTATTGGGCTTTGGCAGCAGTGCTACAAATGAAAAAAATAATTAACATGCTGTGAATCCGTTTTGTTGTGTGAAAATGTGGTGGTTGTTTTTAGCATAAGCTACATCCCTTCATTAAGTTATCGTTATTTATGCTCAAAGTTTCCCGCTTTCTGCCAGGTTTTGTAATAGTCCTTTAGTGAAAGGAAAACTCCCAGAAAGTACTGCATGCTGTTAAATTGAAGACAGACTTTGTCACTAGAAGAATTAAGGTCACCGTTTCTGTTTACACATAACCTGTTCATTACTTTACTGTACAGACTTCAATGAAGGTATTGTTTTGCTAATCAAATAATTCAATATGCATGTAAATATGTATTTTTTAATTTCAGATCCCGTTTGGTGCAGAAATCGATGGGATGAACATTCTGGGTTTGGTCCTGTTTGCTCTTATTTTGGGAGTAGCCTTGAAAAAGCTTGGGCCGGAAGGGGAGGATCTGATACGGTTTTTTAACTCATTCAATGAGGCAACCATGATTCTTGTGTCTTGGATCATGTGGTAAGTACAATAAAATGATGACACTGTTTTGTGATGTACGGCGAGTTTGTGTATGTGTGTGTGTGTTTATATTTATATATGGAATTAGCCCTTGGATGACCAGTTTCTCTGAGTATCAGTTTCACTCCGCTCTTTACTACTGTCTAGTATCTTTCCTCCAGTCTGCTGCACGAGGGTGCTTTTCGGGTTTAATTTTGTGGACTAATGTGTATTCTGCATTCATATCTGTTGCCTTTTTGATGCACAAGTGCAAATATTGGCCACAGAAAATTCACCGGTTATGGAATGCTATGGAAACGATAACTCATCACCACCCACCCTCCAACTCAGCATGCACAGTTCCTCACCTCACACGTCATCACTGACGACACCTTAAATTAAATAATTGATCATGTCATGACTGATGTTATTTAATAAGTTATCATTGATGTTATTATTGATGCAGCTTGAGTTGTTGTCAGAGATGTGAGGTCAGTCAGGAGAAGTGGACGGTGGGGACATGAGTTATGGTTTGCATAGCAAGACATAACTGGTGCATTTTAGGGAACTTTAGGTTTTGTATCGGAATCATTAAGTCTCATTAACTGTTTATATGTCACTGAACAAACACAGTTAAAAAATGAGGGGGCATGCGGCCTCCTTCCCCGAGCCGATTTCAGCTCTGAGCAGCCCATCCCCTAGGGTCCGCCATTTTTTTATTTTAGGGAGGTGGGAATGCGTCGGTGCTTAATTTGAGCTCGTGGTTTTCGGTGCTCAGCACCAGCGCTTTTCATGAGCACCAGTTAAGGACATGGGGAGATTAAGAGATTTGCCCAGAATCACAGGATGTTGAGTTTACACAGAGACTCGAGTCTGGTACTCCAGCTCTAAAGTTGGAAGCTCTGGTCACTGTCCCACATCCACTCTCCACTTTCATGGTTAGTAGTCGGCTCTGTTTTAGGCGGTGCTGACAGGAGAAGTGGTCTGGTGCAAGCTGCCTCCTGACGAGAGCCCCAGCACTTATTTTTTACAAATGAACCACTGGCGTGCAGCCATGAGTCCCTGGCCAATTTCGGCCCCATGGATCCCATTCTCAAAGTCTTGGATGGCTCCCACCTCAAAAAGCCTACCATTTTTAAAGCTAGGGAGTCTCACTATAGCCCCAGGGGTGCCTTCCTTCAGGATTGTGTGCTTTTTTTATTTTTAAGGGTCTGGCACCGTCCCTAAGCCGATTTTGGCTCAAGGGCTTGAATGGCTCCCACCGGGCAAGAGCAATAGTTTTCTTTTTTACCCAGTGAAAAAAGTGTGCTCCCTACAGGGTGGGAGCATATTCCTTGTCAGCTCCCTCCAGCACCCAGGATGGGTGCTGGCTTGTTAGCCAACACAGCTGTGGGGAACCTGGGGCTTCCCCTGCAGCCCCCAACGATTTTAAGACAAGTGGGTGCCCCGGGGGACATTGGGACACCCACACAATCAGAAAGTGGCTGGCTAACACCAGGGAGGATGGTGGGTGCACTTGTCCTCCTCCTGCGACTCCCAGCGATTTTAAGACATGTGGGTGGGTGCCATTTAATATTACTTTTTTGCATTCTTTTTATTAATAGTTTTACACGATTAATCAAAACACAGCCCTCACAAAAGATATCACAGCCCTCACAAAAGAGGGCTCAATCCCCATCAACATCAAAGGAAGTGAATTTCCCATTAGCACTTTCTTCTTCTGCAATTTCATTCCTTGTGTTTATATATACAGCTTCATATTAGCATGTTGTCAAAAAAAGAAAATAAGCGATTTGTTCACTAGTACACAGATTCATCTTATACTTAGCAAAATATTCCTAAATCCTCAAAATAGGTAGGTTTTTCCCGTCATTTTCTGGTGCTCCGAGGTGTTTTTTCAGAGATCAATGTTATCTTATGTACTGTAAACCTCTACCTCGAACGTCTTGGCAACCATCAGAAACTCTGGCTTATCTTACCTTCAGAATGCAGATAACACACAGCTGCACCATAAAGATCACTACTCCAGAGGACATCTCCCTGGTCGCAACAACACTTGAGAACATGCAAACTTCAATGAGTGACCATCATCTCAAATTCAACACTAACAGAAAACAGCTGCTTCTGATTTCTTCTAAGACTTTCTTTATGCTACTCCGGAAGCGATGCTCTCTGCCAACATCTGCGGCTGCAATTTGTCCACCAGTGAGAACGTCAGATCACGGGTTTCATCCTTCAAAAACAATGAACCCTTAGAAAAGCATTAACTCCATGGCCAGTAGTGCGAATCACCAGATCTGAATGTTTTGTGGAATCAACCCCTTCTCAGAGATCAGGGTTTCAAAGTTGTGACTCAAGTACTGGTCCTGTCAAAACGGACCTTGTTCCGCTGAAATCTTCTCTGCATCCTGCAGACTGGTCTCTAGGACTGGTCGCTATGGACACATCATGGTATACTGCTGTTACATTACTGTCTTTCTGTTGATGGCAGGGCAACTTTGAAACCTAAGTGCCTTTTCCACAATCTCTTAAATGCAGACAACCCTCAGTATTTGGCAGTGAATTTGATGATCACTGAAAGATCACCACCCAGTGCTATGAAGCTCAGAGAGTCCTGCTGATAACCACAGTATTCATTCTCTGCATCCCCTCTTCAGCTACCTTCAGAACAAGAATCCAGATCCTTTCTCCTACCCACCACGTTACCAAACCCTCCACTTAAATATTGCTCTCTGCTTGAATATTTCCACTGCTTATCATTGGATCACTAAGAAGGGTATATTGAATCAATTGGCGCATTTTACCTGTAATTGTCCAGTTTATACTAACTTGCTATCTGTTTACCTGTGAATATTTACCCACCAGCATTTACTTTTTTTTGCTAGTAGGATCACCCTAATATGCCTACTATGTGAAGCGCTCTGATGCTCCACGGCCTTGAACATGCTATTGAAAAACACAAATAAATAGGACGAAAACTTCTCACCCTAATGACACAATATAATCGTATACACTCACCAATTTTGTGTTCCTTTTCTACATTTCAGCACTCTTCCCTAGCACATTAATATTTTCTCGACATTTCAAGTTGACCTAAGGCACCTTCTCTCATAGAAGTCAATTATAGCGTTGTGTACCGCCATAGTGGGCTTTACCGGCCATTAAAGTCCCACTGCAGTGTTGTAGGCCTAAGCTACAGGTGAAGATCTACAAGAAGGCAGCAGAACTTTAATGGCCGGTATAGTGCACTACGGCAAACTAGAAAACTATGTCAGCATTCTGCCTCATGAAGAAATATCCATAATAAAAAAGCCTTCCACGACACACAGGTGGTATAAAAGCAAAAGCCTCAGTGCCCCAGAAGCTTCTGAACCTTTCACAGCTTCTCTTGGGTTGCTGCAGAACGTGGGGTCATAACAGCAACTGACAGACATAAACAGGGACCAAACGAACAGTGAAAGGGGCTGAAATTGGTTCCTGATTCTCCCTCGGCTCAAGCAAACTGCTTTTGTTTGGCAAAGTCAAAGCAGACAAAGGAGCGAAAGAGAATTCCCCCTTCCTCATCCCTTGACTCCAATGTCACTGTGAAGCATGGATGGATGGAGAGGGGAAGCTTGCTGTATGCCTTCTCTCCCAGCTTCTGCTACCTTCATTTCTATACAATCCTCATTTCTTGGAAAAACAGGAGAGATGGGCAGTCAGAAGCTGGAAAATAGGGCATTGGGATGTTGACAGCATCCACCCTATACTAATGATTGTGGCCCTCTGCTGTTACATTTTCCTCAATCCAAAATTCTAATAAATTGTTTATTTATAGTAGGAAGACTTGTCTTAATTCTGTCTATTATATGGTTTTCTTTGCACCCCACAATGTAAAATAACACTTCAGTAAAGTTGTTGTGGTTTCACAGAACTCGCTGTTCAGCGTAAAATGTGGAGAAAAAAAATAGCAAAACTAGGTGCAAACAATTCAGTTTGACCACCAATTAGTTAAACAAACCATGACCATATTTATTAGCACTTATTTATAGTGATATAGCCATAACCTCAAATCTGTTCTGACCTTTTAAGGTGCCTTTACTACTATTTTTCTCCGTTCCTGCTCAACATTTAGATTTATATCTTCTTCCCACTTAGCTCTAAGCTTTTTCAATGAAGTTTTTAATGATGCTGTTCATAAGTACATGGAATTACGTGTTTTGTGGTGCTTGACCATTAAAGATTTACAATTCTGTAGGTTCAGGACCGCTGGGGTTTATGTGTAATTCCCCCCCAATTTTACATCAGGATTTAGAAACGCCTGGCTGTCTATCCACAAGACTTTAAGACCAATATTTCGGAAACCAGTCCCCCCAAAGTTCTGTGACAAAAGATGATGTTTGTGTCAGGGTCTGATTAAGGTGCCTGCCTAGAAGATTGACTACATCTCCCAGAATGCCTAGCGTGGAGTGGGACGAATTACGAAAGGCATAAAGACCTATGGGTGACAGCGATCAGCGCACGTGATTTGTCCTTTGAGATTCTGATGTTTGCGGACGCCTTGTCCCCGCGGAGTTGCTGGGGAAGTGCGGTTCGTCTGCTCCGTGGCTGCGGAGCAGGTTGTGTGTCGGTCGTTGGTAACGACGTGACTAGGCAGTTACCGGCAGGTGCTGTCTTTTGTTATTTCCGTGAGACGCCTGGATTGCCCCCTCCGCGTTCTTGCGGTATTTGGTTAACTTCTATGGTGAGACGCCGGAGACGCCTGGATTGCCCCCTCCGTGCCTCTCTCAGACTGTGGTATCTAAACTGAGTTACAGTCACCGGCTGGTGCTGTTTTCAAGGGGAATTAACGTGAGACGCGTGAGACGCCGGATTGCACCCTCCGCGATCTTAAACAGTTCAGTTCCTCTTTTTTGGGTGTTTTGTGGAGACGTTGGATTGCACCCTCCACGTTCACTGAGAACTCTTTGATTTACTCTCGGCTGAGAGCATCGAACGGGAGCCGCTTGGATTGCACCCTCCTGATACTTGTACTTGTTGTTGAATTACATTCCCTCATTTTTCCAGGAAGAGCCGGTTGGCTACATTTGATTTGGTTCTATTATCATTCGTTTGGAACAGTGAATTACTGTCCTTATTATCTACATGGGGAATAGGAGAGATATCAATCCACCGAGGCTGTGAGAAAGTATTCCTTTCTGTATCCCTTTTCTTGGCACCTGGTGAGTGTTTTTGGGTTGTGAGAAAGGTGACGTACATGACTTACAGAGTATGTAGAAGGGCACTAATTGTTATTTCATTTCCTCAGCAAGAGAAGGATTTCAGTACAGGGAAGGGTTCGCCTCCTGAGCATTATCAGGTGAGGGTTAAAGAAGCATTATAGAGATAGAACAGGGAGGTAGTGAGTTTGTGGACTAACGTATGCCCTCTTTTGTTACAGGTCCCTATCCCTGCTGCTCCTACCCCTCCCTTTCCCTCGCCTGACTGCCTTGAGCTCTAGATGTTACTGATAGTCAGAGTACAGGGACGTCTGGAGGTGGACCCCATTTGAGCATCGTTCCGACCCCGAGGAGCAGCAGCCGTGACAGTTTGACATAAGTAGAAAACACCCATTGATCCCATTGATCACAAATGAAGATAACCCCTACCTCATGATATTGTTGGACCCTCAGCTGATTTCGACACACTCAGCCACCACACCCTGATGTGCTCCCTGGAGTCTCAAATGGGATTCGCCAGCAATGTCCTTCTGTGGTTCTTATCCTACGGTTCCAATCATCACCTGTTTCTTCACATGGGTACCTCCAAGTCACAAAAGGGCCCTGTCATCTCTGGAGTCCTCTAGGGTTCCAAACGGTCTTCTTTCATCTTCAACCAATACATGAAGCAGATTGGTGCTCGATTCACAGATAACAGCAGCAAAATTCACCAATTTGCTGATGATGCTAACTCTACCTGAAAGTCTTGTCTTCATCAGGCATCTAATGCTTTCACATTATTCAAACATACCTGAAGTTCAATCCTACTAAGCCAGAATTCCTGTTATTTTCAAAGAACAGCAAACAAGATACAGTACAAGACGGTTCAAGATATAAACATTGGCGGCTTTGTACCTCAACTTTTACCCGATACCAAGTCACTTGGATTCACCTTGGACAGCAACCTCACCTCAAAGAACACATTGCAACAACAACAGAAAACAAGCTTGGTGCCCAGCTTTCTCTTCCAAAGAAAGTCTAACCATTTCTTCCAAACAAATGTCTTCAGATCTCCTGTTCAAAAACTTGCATCTGGATGGTGGTAATGCCCTGGTCCGTGGCCTCCCAGACTCCACACTGGCACTCCTTAGGAGCACCCTACGCACTGCAGTATGTCTCATCCAGGACCTGAAGAAATATGGTCACGTCACCCCCATCCTGATGGAACTCCATTGGCTCCCCTTGCAGGGTTCACCAGCTTCAAAACCAGCTCATAATTTACAAAGCCATCAAACCAGCACTCCAGCTTATCACAACCGTAGCCAGGACACCATCAAACTACCGACTAAGAACTGTAAAAAAGAAAAACAAGACAGCAAGCCTTTTCAAACTATGCACCCAGGATCTGGAACATCATCCCGTACCCATCAGAACCACCCCAGAGCAACTCCAGTTTAGGAGTTGAAGCCTCACTTCTTTAGAGAACACTACATCACACTGCATTAACCGCCCACAACCCAGTTTAGTCTCCTATTACTCTTTGACTCTATGCTTGTCTTTGATCATGTACAGCACCCCACTGCCTTTTGGGTAGGTTAGGGATATTGAAATACCAAATGCATACATATATACATGTCGTGACCCGACAGATAGGGCGACAGGGCATAGGGACACTAGGACCCTGTGGGTCATGAGGGAGGTGACCAGGTCACCGGACACCACATCCGGTTAGGGACAGGAAGGACAGCAGATTGACCAGGACGAGTGCGGGGACGGATGTATATGTGACCAGCTCCACAGGAAACAAATAAAAGAAGTATTGCAGAACCAACCTGTGTACTGAGTCTGATATGCTGTCTGACGCACACATCAGAACACGACAACTGGCGACGAAGGTGAAACGAGCCGACGTGTACTGACTGACGGCGCCATCAGGAACAACCAGGTGCCCACCCTGGATTTGCGAGAAGAAAAAGGAGAAACGAGCGACATTGGAGCCCACCCGACCGCTTCTGAGGAGACTGCCAACAAAGTGCGGTGAGCGCGAAAGGAAGCGTGCGATCGAAATTGAGGCGCGAGCTCTCGCGAGAGTCTCGGCGGCCATCTTAAGGTCAGGCGGCTGGGCCAATCAGAAGCGAGATCGGGGAAGCGGCCATTTCTACGTCAGGCGAGCGAGATTTCGATCGCGAAATCTCGCGAGAAGAGCGGCGGCCATTTTGGAAACAGGACAATAGAAAGAAAGACCATAGGAGCAAACAGGGTGGCCATTTTAAGGCCAGGCAAGAAAGAAAAGAAACAAAAACAGAAGGAAAAAGACAAGAACAAAGAGAACAAGCATTTGCAATGCAATAGGTCTCGCATTAGGAAAGTTTGAGCTATTGGTATTGTAAATGACAATTTTTTGATTTATGTGTTGGTTTTAAAAATAGCCAAATTAATAGCTTTGCCATTTATAATGCCAATAGTTTTAACTTTCGCAAATGTGACACCTATAGCATTTGTAATGCAATATGTGTTGCATTTACGTGACTTTGATGTATTGTTATTACAAATAACAATGGCTTTTCATTTTTTTAATCATTAATACTTAAATAAAAGTTATTTTAATTTATAATGGCAATAGCTTTTGTAAATAACTTTTTTGAAGATTAAGTTCATTGTATTTTATTGTGACGAAAATCCAAGAACAGAAGTAAAATAACATCTTTTTGTGACATTTGTAATAAACCTTGAAACATTGATAGAACATATTTGAACCAGTTGTTGTTGAATGGTTGCACAGATTGATGCTGTACTGGCACTGAGTGTTGCGGTGGCTACGAGTAATGCTGTGTCGTTCAGTGAGGCTGTGGTAGCGCATAGTGATGTTGTGGTGCCCCTGAGTGATGCGGTGGTGGGGCTGAGTGATGTTGTGGTGATGCAATAGATGGATAGAGTGAGTGCTGGAGAGTGGTGACTGGGCTGGAGAGGGGTGACTGGGCTGGAGAGCTGTGAATGGGCTGGAGAGCTGTAAATGGGCTGGAGAGCTGTGAATGGGCAGGAGAGCTGTGAATGGGCAGGAGAGGGGTGACTGGGCAGGAGAGGGGTGACTGGGCAGGAGAGGGGTGACTGGGCAGGGGAGGGGTGACTGGGCAGGGGAGGGGTGACTGGGCAGGGGAGGGGTGACTGGGCAGGAGAGGGGTGACTGGGCAGGAGAGGGGTGTTGGGCAGGAGAGGGGTGTTGGGCAGGAGAGGGGTGTTGGGCAGGAGAGGGGTGTTGGGCAGGAGAGGGGTGTTGGGCAGGAGAGGGGTGTTGGGCAGGAGTGGGGTGTTGGGCAGGAGAGGGGTGTTGGGCAGGAGTGGGGTGTTGGGCAGGAGTCGGGTGTTGGGCAGGAGTCGGGTGTTGGGCAGGAGTGGGGTGTTGGGCAGGGGTGGGGTGTTGGGCAGGAGAGGGTTGTTGGGCAGGAGAGGGGTGTTGGGCAGAAGAGGGGTGTTGGGCAGGAGAGGGGTGTTGGGCAGGAGAGGGGTGTTGGGCAGGAGAGGGGTGTTGGGCAGGAGAGCGTGAATGGGCAGGAGAGCGGTGAGTGGGCAGGAGAGCGGTGAGTGGGCAGGAGAGCGGTGAATGGGCAGGAGAGCGGTGAGTGGGCAGGAGAGCGGTGAATGGGCAAGAGAGCGGTGAATGGAATGGAATTGGTTCTATCATCTCCCACTACATTCCTGGAAGGGACTTGCGCTCTTCCAGGAAATTGCTCCTCACAGTCCCCCGTATACGAAGAGCCAAGTGGGGTGGCAGGGCCTTCTCCACCCTGGCCCCTAAGTGGTGGAATGATCTCCCTCTGGATCTTAGGTCCCTACCCTCCCTGCAGAAATTTCGAAGTGCCCTTAAAACCCGCCTCTTCCTGCAAGCCTATGTGTAATGATACATGTCCCCTTTTTAGATGTTATTGTTAGGCGCCTTGATACCTGCGGGTTATTGTTTTGCGCATTATACATTTTTTATCAATCAATCAATCAATGGGCAAGAGAGCGGTGAATGGGCAAGAGAGCGGTGAATGGGCAAGAGAGCGGTTAATGGGCAAGAGAGCGGTTAATGGGCAAGAGACCAGAGAATGGACAGGAGCACTGAAATGGGCAGGAGAGGGGTGAATGGGGATGAGAGGGGTGAATGGGGAGAGGGGTGACTTGGCAGGACGGCGGTGAATGGGCAGGAGGGTGGTGAATGGGCAGAAAAGGGGTGAATGGCGGGTGAGTGGATAAGGGGTGGGAAGGCGGTGAATAAGGAGTAACTCGAATATGGGCGATGGTAAAAATACGTTTGAACGTGGATCTGGGGTGTGCAGCACCTCCTCTGAAGAGAGGGAGAGGCGTGGAGGCAGGGAAGGGACGCAGAGACCTGAGGAGGCAGCTGGGGAGCTGCACGTAGGAGAGGGCGCATCAGTGGATGTGAAGGTCTGCAGAGGGGGGAGAGTTCGAGGAGAGGTGAGAGTGGAGGAAGGGCTGTGAACAGGCTAGTGACCGAGGGCTGGAGGGGGGCTGCGAGAACATAGGGCCGAATAAAGCTTGATGCTGTACTGGCACTGAGTGATGTGGTGGCTACGAGTAATGCTGTGTCGTTCAGTGAGGCTGTGGTAGCGCATAGTGATGTTGTGGTGCCCCTGAGTGATGCGGTGGTGGGGCTGAGTGATGTTGTGGTGATGCAATAGATGGAGTGGGGTGACTGGGATGGAGAGGGGTGACTGGGATGGAGAGGGGTGAATGGGCTGGAGAGCTGTGAATGGTCAGGAGAGCTGTGACTGGGCAGGAGAGCTGTGACTAGGCAGGAGAGCTGTGACTGGGCAGGAGAGCTGCGACTGGGCAGGAGAGGGGTGAGTGGGCAGGAGAGGGTGACTGGGCAGGAGAGGGGTGACTGGGCAGGAGAGGGGTGACTGGGCAGGAGAGGGGTGACTGGGCAGGAGAGGGTGACTGGGTAGGAGAGCAGTGAATGGGCAGGAGAGCGTTGATGGGCAGGAGAGCAGTGAATGAGCAGGAGAGGATTTTCTGGTTTGAGAGGGGTGTTGGGCAGGAGAGGGGTGTTGGGCATTTACTGGTTTGAGAGGGGTGTTGGGCAGGAGTGGGGTGTTGGGCAGGAGTGGGGTGTTGGGCAGGAGTGGGGTGTTGGGCAGGAGAGGGGTGTTGGGCAGGAGAGGGGTGTTGGGCAGGAGAGGGGTGTTGGGCAGGAGAGGGGTGGTTGGGCAGGAGAGCAGTGAATGGGCAGGAGAGCGGTGAATGGGCAGGAGAGCGGTGAATGGGCAGGAGAGCGGTGAATGGGCAGGAGAGCGGTGAATGGGCAGGAGAGCGGTGAATGGGCAGGAGAGCGGTGAATGGGCAGGAGAGCGGTTAATGGACAGGAGCACTGAAATGGGCAGGAGAGGGGTGAATGGGGATGAGAGGGGTGAATGGGGAGAGGGGTGACTTGGCAGGACGGTGGTGAATGGGGGAGAGGGGTGACTTGGCAGGACGGTGGTGAATGGGCAGGAGGGTGGTGAATGGGCAGGAAAGGGGTGAATGGCGGGTGAGTGGATAAGGGGTGGGAAGGCGGTGAATAAGGAGTAACTCGAATATGGGCGATGGTAAAAATAAGTTTGAACGTGGATCTGGGGTGTGCAGCACCTCCTCTGAAGAGAGGGAGAGGCGTGGAGGAAGGGAAGGGACACCGAGGCCTGAGGAGGCAGCTGGGGCACTGCACGTAGGAGAGGGCGCATCAGTGGATGTGAAGGTCGGCAGAGGGGGGAGAGTTCGAGGAGAGGTGAGAGTGGAGGAAGGGCTGTGAACAGGCTAGTGACCGAGGGCAGGAGGGGGGCTGCGAGAACATAGGGCCGAATAAAGCTAAGGGCGGACAGACGGGAGCCGCACCTCATGGAGGATTCCCCACATGAAGTACTGACTGAAACAAGGACAAGAGACGCAGAGGTAATATAGACTCTGCCAGGTAAAATAAAAAAATGTGAACTGTAGTCACCTCTTTGCCCAGTGACGTGAGGAAATCATGGCTGGCACTGATTCAGTCAGATAGGGACATTAATTAGTTAATGCCTCACTGCTGACGTCTGTGTGTAAGTACTGGGGGTCCTGTGTGTTATCCCAACAAAAGTAACTCCACTTATATTTCTTCTAAAGTTTATAAATGTAATAACATTCATTGAAATGGGTAACAGCAACACGATTGACCGCACTCATAAACGGCAAAACCGCTATATCCCACATGCTACATAAATAAAGCTATTATACTGTAAAAGACGATACGAATAATGCGCATAGTATATATAAAATACGGATTGTAGTTTGAGATGTGAATGCCTACGAGGAGTTTAAAGAGAAACGAAAGAAATAATAATATGCCCCACTCTTCGTCTCCTGGATGGGTCACATCGTCCTAACATCATGACAAGAGACGTGTTAGTGTTGTTTAATCACAGTATTTTATAAATATTTACACTAATTAAAAATTTCAGTAAATATCGTTATCTTAGTCTTTGAAGGATATCCTGCCCATCCACAACATAGACCTATTTTCCGTATTTACTGAGAACATATTAGAGTCCGTAACTTGGCAGGGCGAGGTAGTCTAACATTTTGGTGCTTAAGTGTAAACTCAGAATGAAAATGATGAACACTACCGTCTTGACATGCGACCCAACTCTATCGCCTGAAAACATGTTCCTCCGAACAAGTTATTTCTTCTTTTTAGCTCTTCCAGCCCTCAGCCACTCATGCTCACTCTTTCAGTCAGCGATACATTTCGCAAATAAAGTCACCTTGCAATTTACGGGCCGCGCCATGCCAGAGTCAATTGCCGAAAATTCACCAACTCAAAGCATCAATACAGCAAGACTTACCTACCGTCTCGCGACGGAGGATCTTCCATAAAAAAAGCCACAGAAAAAAAGCCAAACACCCGGCACGCAGTGCTGACTCTTCTCCCCCAAATAAAACCTAGAGCTGGCCGCGCATGCGCCGTACATGCAGCTTGCGCATGCTCTGCGGCTCATGGCCAGTGGAGGCCCATGTGGACGCTGCAGGCAGCGCCTGTCTCCTTCCGGGGCTCCCGTGGTAAAGAGGGGGCCCCGGCGCTAGAAAAGAAATGTGGGAGCTGAAGTCCCGGGTCCCAGGAGGGGGCCCGGGTGAAGAGCAGCAGATGGCAGTGCGGGGCCCCCGTGACTGAGGAGAGAGTCCCGCGTCGTGCTGCCGGACTGAAACTGCACGGAAACAGCAGCCAGTCGCCATTCAGCTGGAATCCTGCCTCAGACCCGGTAAGTGGGGGATTCGCGTAATATATAGAAGCCGTCCCTAAATGGAGCTTAGTTGGAGGGGGGAGGAGCGCTTGTGTGTGTGACGGGTGTCTCTGTATGTGTGTGTGTGTGCGTGCGTGTCTGCGCTTGTGTGTGTGTCTGTGGCAGATGGTGCGAGCCCGGTTACGTAAGGGGTGGTGCCTGTATGTGTGTGCATGCGCGCGTGTGTGCCTGCCTGCGTGCGTGTGAGTGTGCCTGAAAGCGCTCTGAAATGAAGAAACGAAACCAAAAGAACACTCACACAGACAAAGAAACATGCTGAAAGAAGGGCGCGTGCACACAGTGTAATCCAGCCGAAGAGAAGCGCGTGGCAGTTTCTTGTCCTTCATTCCCCCGAGTCAGCTAACTATAAGTCTCCACCTGGACGCATCCTTCGGATGCGAATTCCAGGCTCGACCTAAAAAGGGACTAAGAAAGCCCAGAAGAGGCTAAATAAAGAAAAATAAAGGAAGAAAATGAGTGACAAAAGAGTACAAAAGGAAAAAGAAGATAAAAAGGAGAAGTGACAAGAAAGGAAAATAGAATTAGAAACAATAAAAGAAGAGAAAGAGCAACAAAGAAAAAAAGAAGTGAAAAGAAAGGAAAGAAACAGAAAAAGGAATAAAGAAGAAAAAGTCAAAGAAAGACAAACAACAAGGGAAGGAGAGACAAAGACCCCACAAAGGAAAGGTGAAGGAAAAGAAGAATATAAAAGGACAGAAAACAAAAAGGACACATAGATCAACACACAAGCGACAGAACAAAAAGAGACAAGAACACACAAAGACAAGAAGGCAAGGATGACAGACCCAAAGCCCAGTGCACAATACAGGAGGCCACTGCCGTTCAACCTATCGGAGCCACAAACAGGAATAAGGTGGGAAAAGTGGATCAGACGATTTGAAAGATATATGGAAGCAACAGATGTAACGGACGGAAAAAGATTAGGGCTACTGCTAAACTTAGCAGGGGATGACGTCGAAGAACTTCTGGTGACACTGCCAACAGAAGAAACAAAGACATATGATAAACTAAAGAAATGCCTAAGGCCAAATTTGACCCACAACGGAATGTTGACTTCGAACGATATACATTTACCATTGCGTGTCAACAAGTTGACGAGACGCTGGATGACTTCGCGACAAGGTTGAGAAAATTGGTGACACATTGTGAGTTCGACAAATTTGACAACGAACAAGCAATAAGGCTACGGATCATTGAAGGCTGTCGTGACACCGGATTCAGGGCAAGGATCCTAAAAGAACCGACCTCATTGGAGAACATCCTGTCACTGGCAAGAGCAGAGGCGAGAGCAACGGCACATGCCAAAGAAATGGAAAAAGGGAAGAATGTCGAAATAGAGAACGCACACCACATGATGAGCAAATATCACACAGGCCGGTGGAGAAATGACCGGAGGGAACAAACAGAGAGGAGACAACCTGAAGGAACATGCTACAGGTGCGGAATGGAATTTCCACACAGAGGCCCGTGCCCAGCGTTTGGCCAGACGTGCAGAAGATGTAATGGAAGAAACCACTACGCCAGTGTGTGCCAAGGCGTACAATTCAGAGATGACAGAGGAAGAACAGGAAGACCACAAGAGTCGACAACAAGACACGTCAGATATGTCGACAGAGAAAGGAGAAGTTCATCACGAGGGTCAGGCGAAGAAGAGGAAGAAGAGAAAGTGGAGAGGCTATATTACATGTCGGAAGCACACACAGAACTGAGTGGGGGAGATGAAAAAGGAGAAGCAACACACCCAACGGACAGGAGCGCACAGGAAAAGACAGACTCGGCAACAATAGAAGTAGGAGCACATGAAGTGGAATTTGTACTGGACAGTGGTGCAACATGCAATGTCATGTGTGCATCAGAGTACGAGAGGATGGAAGCCAAGCCGACCCTGAGAGCGTCAAGGGTTGAAGTTTTCACCTGGGGGTCAAAGAGACAGGTAACAAACCTGGGAAAGTTCACAGAGGAACTGAAGTACCAAGATAAAAAGAACAAAGAAGACATCCATGTGCTGAAGGGCGATGTTCCAGGACCTTGCCTGCTGAGCAACAGTACCGCCCAAGCTATGGGTCTCATCACGATGACGTATGACACGAAAAAAAAAAAGAAAGACACACTGAGCACAAGAGAAGAAAAGATGCAGGGACCGGAGAAAGAGGAAGAGAACGAAATAGAATCACGGAAGGAACAAACACCACGAAGGGTGGCAGGAGAAAGAGAGGTACTTGCGAAGATGGCGCCAGCCGGCCCGCACCACGGGGCACATGACAAGGAGCTAGAAGCAGACGAAGAGAGGCTGGCAAGAGGAGAGCAGAAGGAGGACAACCGACAAACAGAAGCCAAAGCTGATGGCCGAAAACAGCGACCAAGAGAAGAATGTGAGAGGACAAAGAGACTAAGTGATGAAACGTAGGAGCCAGAGACTGGGGAGACGGGTCGACCCGACCTATACTCTCTCTCTCTCTCTCTATCTCTCTCTCTCTCTCTCTCTCTCTCTCTCTCTCTCTCTCTCTCTCATATCAGTAAAACTGTACCATGAACATTTGTTTGCAACAAAGGGGGAGATGTCGTGACCCGACAGATAGGGCGACAGGGCATAGGGACACTAGGACCCTGTGGGTCATGAGGGAGGTGACCAGGTCACCGGACACCACATCCGGTTAGGGACAGGAAGGACAGCAGATTGACCAGGACGAGTGCGGGGACGGATGTATATGTGACCAGCTGCACAGGAAACAAATAAAAGAAGTATTGCAGAACCAACCTGTGTACTGAGTCTGATATGCTGTCTGACGCACACATCAGAACACGACAACACATACATACATGATTCTTCAGTGGGAAATATAAGGGAATAAATAGATTTTTGTGATCCCTAAATAGGATTTGCTTGAGCGAAATGGATTTATTTTAAAAGCTATTTGGTAAATCATAAGAAAGAACAGACTCAGTTAGCTTAACTTTCTATTTATTCGACTTGCTTGAACATTTAATACAGTTTACATGCATCTGCATTAGCCTAATGTGCTATTTATGACATTAATTTAGGACGTTTGCTATCTGTTGAACATTTGAGGTTGTGTCTGTCAAGCACAAAGAGAACAATTTGCTAAGTAGTTGAAAAGCTGTAATTAACCATTGTTTTGCCATGTTTTAATGCAGGTACGTACCCGTGGGCATCATGTTCCTGGTTGCCAGCAAAATAGTGGAAATGGATGACATTGTCCTCTTAGTGACTAGTCTCGGAAAGTATATTTTTGCTTCTATCCTGGGCCACCTCATACATGGAGGAATAATTCTGCCACTTATTTATTTTGCCATTACAAGGAAAAATCCATTCAAGTTTCTTGCAGGACTTATAACACCTTTTGCAACAGCTTTTGCAACGTGCTCCAGGTTTGTTATTTTGCTTGTGTATTAATAACAAAATACATTTATTAGCCTTCTGTTTAAAACATGCTGTAATTGTTTTTAGTACTTGTATAGAGCACAATATGCCCTTAGTATGCAGGTACAGTGCTTGCTTTCAACAATAAAATACATTTTGATATTCCCTGTGAAGATATAAGTGTAGTTCATCCTTTTCCCTTCTGAGCATCACCCCTCTGTTTGTGAATGTAGGCTTGCGGCCCACTTGTAAAAGTGTCAATTTCTGGCTTCCTATATAATGAGACATAAAACGGATTATTTATTTATTTATGCGTTTTTATATAGCGCGGACTTTACCTGAAGGTGTCAGAGCGCTTCACAATAGGAACAGAACTGATACATGAGAACATTACAAGTGAGCAAAATACAAAAGCAAACGTTACATTAAAAGAAGCAAAAATGACAAACGTGAGCCAACAAAATACAAGAGGTAGCAAACGGTGCATTACAAAAGTGACAATCGTGGGCCAACAAAATACAAGAGGTAGCAAACGGTGCATTACAGGAGGAAAAAGCGACGTGTGCAGGTTACAAAAGCGTACAAAGTAAACATAGAGGTATAATACTGCAATATATGGAGGAGGTAAACAACCTTTACAACGCAACTTTTACATCGCAGAGCCTTTACAACGCAAACTATTACAACGCATTGCTCTGGGGGGGCGCTCTAGGATAGGGAATAGGTTAATTTACTATCCAATAACCTTCCCTAGTGTCCACGGGGACTGGAGTTGGAATAGTAAATTAAACTATTCACTATCCAGCACCCCAAAGCACTATGCGTTGTAATGGACTGCGTTGTAATACTTGCGTTGTAAAGGCATGCGATGTAAAAGCATGCGTTGTAATGTCATACATCCATGGAGGACACTCAAGCACAAGAACAAACGTTACGTAGGCACTGGTGGCACTTGTTCAGGTATCGAAAACAAACAAATGTAAGAGGTAGAAAACTGTGATACAAGAGAAAGTGACGGGTGCATGTTACACACGAGTACCAAACACAGGTAGAAGGATAATACTGCAATAAATGGCAGACTCTCAAACCACAAGAACACACTGGGAAAACACTTCCATAGTCATGTAAAGTAGATTTTTCTATAATGGAAGGGTTTCCTTCAGATAATAGAGAGGGCATGGATTACATTTGGAAGTGTCTTTGAAGGAGGAAAACTTTGAGGTCAGTTTTGAAGGCCTGGGAGGAGGTGGTGGTCCGGAGCTGAGGCGGAAGTGAGTTCCAGATTCTCACTGCGCTGCCTGAAAAGGATTGGCCCATCGATCTTTCCTTCTTGAAAGTGGGAGGTTCAAGCAGTAGATTTTCCGCATTTCGTTATGGTCTAGAGCCTCCAGAGAGTTTCAGTTTATTCGCCAGGTAGCGCGGAGAGGAGGAGTGCAAGGCTTTGTGGGTGATGCAGGCAGTCTTGTAGATAGCTCTAGCCTCGATGGGAAGCCAGCGGAGGGTGGATAACATGGGAGTGATGTGGTCGCTTCTTTTGGCCCCATAAATGAAACGAGCTGCTGAATGGAGAACAGACTTAAGGGGGGACAGGTGGGATTTGGGGAGGCCAGTCAGATGAGAATTGCAGTAGTCCAGTCAGGAGAGGACCAGCGATTAGACCAGGGTTTTAAGGTCATGCTCCGGGAAGAAGTGACGAATCCCCCAAAGAAGGCGCAGTTGGTATCGGGCAGACTTATCAATTGAATTAATGTGGGAGAGTAGATTGAGTTTTGTGTCGAGTATGACACCAAGGGATTTTGCGCTGTCGACAATGATGGGTTAATTGTTCAGCAGATTCATCTGGTCCGTCCATGATTGAACCGGGGGAGGAGAAAGTGAGGAGGAGAGGAGGAGGAATTCAGTTTTGGAGGGATTCAAAATCAGTTGATGTGTTGACATCTAGTTTTGAATGGAGTCGAGGGTAGAGCTTAGGACGGAGAGATCGTGAGTGGAGGCAACCTTGAGGTAGATTTGAGTGTAGTCTGCGTAGAGATGATAGTTGACCCCAGAAGTTCCAAATAGAGATTGAACAATGTGGGTGCAAGAAAAGAGCCTTGGGGAACACCTTGACCCACCGCCAAAGGAGATGAAAGACTGTCCGCTATTTTGATAATTTGGGATCTATCAGAAAGGAAAGAAGCAAACCATTTAAGCACAGTGCCCTCCATGCCCATTCTCTGTTGAAGAGTGTTGAGGAGGGTGTTGTGATTGACAGTGTCAAAGGCTGCCGAAAGGTCAAGGAGAATTAGAAGACAAGACCCCCCCCCGAGTCTAGTATTTGCAGCGCGTCATCGATCACTTGCAGCAGGGCAGTTTCAGTGCTGCAGTTTTGGATGAAGCCGGACTGAAAATTGTCAAGAAGATCATTGTCCTTGATATGACGAGAGAGTTGTTTCGCAACACATCTTTCTGTGATCTTCGCAAGAAAGGGTAGGTTAGTGATGGGGCGGAAGTTGTTGAGGTCATTCGCATCCGCAGTGGGTTTTTTAAGCAGAGGGGTGACCTGCCCAGTTTTGAAGGGAACAGGAAGGGAGCCTTGACAGAGGGAGAGGTTGACCAGAGTGGTCCAATAGGGAAGAGAATGGGTATAGAAGTCAATGGCAATGGCACTAGGGATGGGGTTGAGCGAGTGGTTGGAGGGCTTTGTTTCGAGGATGCACTTGAGGAGGTCATCTTCAGAGATGGGGTCGAAGTTCTGCCAAATGGCTAGTGATTTGCGCTCCTCTGGAGGGGTAGGATGAGCGACCTGAACCACAAGTGATTTCACTTTTTCATCAAAGAATACAGCGAAATCAGCAGCTTTCTTTGTAGAATCCTCCAATTTGGAGGTTGGGGGAGATTAGTTAGTATTCTTGATGAGATCAAATAGTTTTTTGGGTCTATTTTTGGCTGAGTCAAGGAGGGTTCTGAAGTGTGATGCTTTCCCAAGGAAGATGTGCTTGTGGTACTTGGATCTTGCTGAACGAAGCGTAGCCAAATTATCGGTGGAGGTTGCTTGCCTCCATTGTTTCTCCAGGAGTCTTAGGTGCTTCCTTTCTTCATATAGGGATTTGTTGAACCAGGGTGCTGAGGGAATGGGCCTTTTCTTTTTGCTTTGGAGAGGAGCGACGCTATTGATTTAGACTGCAAGGACTGAGAGGCATTGTGAGGTGAGATCGTCAACATCTAGGTTCGGGTCTAGCCTTGGAAGTGACAGCAAAGCTGATTCACAGAGGGAAACAGTGTCAATATTTTTAGCGTCACGGAACCAGGAGGTAGCCCTCTTAGGTTGGCCAAGAGTTATAGAGTGTGCTAGGTGAAGAGAGAATGGAATGAGGAGGTGGTCAGACCAGTCTACGTGAATAGGGGTAGCGATAGAAAGCATGCCTGCTTTAGAAATAACAAGGTCCAGGATTGGGCCCTTAGAGTGTGTTGATTCTGTGCAGTGTTGGATAAGATCGTTTGTAGAGAGGAAGGTGGCCAGCAAGTTCGCGAAAGAGTCTTGCAGGGAGCCCCAGTGGAGATTGAAGTCACCCACGAAGGTCTGATTGTCACTTTGTGCGTATTGGTCGTTGATGAAGTCAGTGAGTTCCTCCATAAACCAAGGGCCGCTGCCAGGTGGGCGGTATATGACATGGAATCTGAGGGGTGAGCGGTGGTGTAGTTGAAGCTCAAGAGATAGACATTCAAAAGTACGGAAGGCGCTGATGGGAAAAGCCTTGAGTTGAAGGGAGTTTCTAAAGATGACTGCAACACCTCCCCCAACTTTGATAGGTCTTTCATTCTTGAAAATAGAATAGCCTGTGGGTAGAAGGAGATCAAACATAGAGTGAGAGGTATCGTTGAACCAGGTCTCTGTTAGGAAGAACAGGTCAATATTGTGAAGGGTGATGGTATCAGAGATTTCGAGTTTGTGTTTTATTGCAGATCTGCAGTTGTGGAGCAGGCAGCGCAGTTCTGTCAAGACTATTTTGGTGACGGGGGCATTTGGGCTAAGAAGGGTGATAGGGATATTATACCTATATGGGGGTGCACGGGAGGGTTTAGGTGGATGCTTGGTTCTGACAGAGGAGATGGTTGGAATAAAGTAGGTAGTTGGGTTACTCGGAGATGCTGGGTGAAGAAGGGTGGCGTTCAAGGGCTTGTTTGAGTGAGCGATGTTTGCAGACGACAGGTTATGCTTGGCTATGATGGGGTGAGGGGGCGAGGTGCATCTCGTGGGAAGTTGAGAGTTTTCCAAAGGAGTTGAGGTGAATGGGAAAGTTGAAATCTTAGAGCTTAAAAGTGAAATGGAAGCTACAAGCTGGGAGATGGAGGTGATAAGAGAGCATAGCTTATTTTCAAGAGAGAGTAGGGCAGAGCACGGAAGGTTGGGTGTCTCGATGGCAAAAGGAGGGGGTGATATAGGTGGTGGGAGGCAGGGAGAGGTGGGAGGACAGGAGGAGAGTTGAGGTATAGGGTTCATAGGTGGGGAAAGGTGGAGGTTGAGAGCGGGGGTTGGTGTATCAGAGGTGAAGGGAGAGTTGTCTTTGTTGGCGTTGCACAAAGGAAAGGAATTTAGGACATGTTTAGGGGGAGATGGGTGCGGAACAAGACGGTGGGGAAGAAGGAGAGGGGAGGACTGTGAGGTGTCATAGGACTGTAGGAGGTTTGGGAGGAAAAGAGGGGAGGTGGTTGGAGAGGTCCTGTTGGCTAAGAGAGGTGGCTGTGAGGGAACCGGTATCTGGTAGAGTGGGGGGGTTGGGAGAAGGGGAAGTTGACGAAAGGAAATGGTTCTGCTGGGCCTGATGGGGGAGATGGAAAGGGTTACCAGGGGGGTAAAGGGGGCAGCACAGCATTGCTGGCGGAGTGGGGGGAAGGAGAGAGATGCAATGGGATTGTGAAGAAATCGGGGAACGAAGTGAGGGGAGGAGGGGGTAGAGAAGAGGGGGAGAGGGAGGAATGAGGGGAGCATAAGGAAAGTTAGCTGGGGGAGGAGGTTGGCGGAGGGGTGGACTAAAAATGGGAGTAGCAGATAGGAATAGGGGGGACGAGATGAGATTGGGGTACCGGGACGGTGCAGATTGGACGAGGAGAGTATTACCTAGTGGTAAGGCTGACGTGACGAAGGGGGGGGCATACTGTGAAGTGGGAGAAGAGGGCACAAGGGAGGGGAAGGGAAGAGGGCTGACCTGAGCCTCCCGAGGGTGCAGCCTATTGGAGTGTAAGGGGGTCAGGGGAGGAGAAAGGGAGTAAAGGGTGGAGCTAGATGGAGAGTCAGGGGAAAACCTGGTCGCAGAGGAGGGGAGTAGGGAGGGGAAGAGGTGGTCAAAGAGAGAGAGACGGGTGTCTTTGCCTTGGATCAAGACAGTACTGTTGTTATAGATTGAGATGGTGAGGGAGCCGTTGAAATTCGCAGAGGGGGAACTCTTTAGTTGTTTCCCATGAGGGATAGAGGAGGAGGAGGTGACGTTAAGGGAATTAAATAAGCTGGAGGACCAAGAAGGGGTGTCGTGACTGAAAAAAATGAAATCATTTTTGCGCCTCCCAGAACGACAATTGTAAAATTGGTCAACAAAAAGGGAATCGGGGAAACGTTCAATAGTCTTATGCTTCAATCGTTTTACTGAAGCTTTAGTTTGGCCAGGAGGATAGATGATTTTGTAGCAGTTAATTCCATCCTTAACTCGAGAGGTGGCCATGTTGGGAACGTGAGAAAGAGTGTGGGGGGGGGGGTATGAGACGGGTGTTACTAGGAGAGCGGTGGTGTTGAGAAGTATAAGGACTAAAAGGGGCACATATTCCAGGCGTCGGGAGTGGAAAACTGAACTAATGTGTTGTCCGGGAAGAGAGGTGGGTATTTGTTGGGCCCTTCATCTTGGTGTATACGAAACCAACTGGCACAAGATAATATTTACAAGGGAAATGATTACAAATGATAGGACCAACTGGATCAGTGTCAAAACCATCACAATGCACAATTAGTCAAAGTAAAGCAGATCACAAACGAACACCCAGTGACTATTGGTGATCACTGTACTTAGCATCAGCCTGTAACATAAGCACATTCGGCACCAACCGCATTGTACGCCCATAATCTCAGCAGACCACTATTGGACCCTAATCAGAAACCATAATGTCAAGGTTGCTGCCAATGCAGCGAGAGACCTGACTCAATCAGAAATGTCCCCATGGATAAAGGTGTCATAAACGGTGCAGCTGACACTACTTGCAGCACAGCTGTAAAAGGCCAAAACGGTGCAGCTGGTACTGCTTGCTGCGCAGCTGTAAAAGGCCTAAACAGTGCAGCTGGCACTAATTGCTGCGCAGCTGTAAAAAGGCCTAAACGGTGCAGCTGGCACTACTTGCTGCGCAGCTGTAAAAAGGCCTGAACGGTGCAGCTGGCACTACTTGCTGCGCAGCTGTAGAAGGCCTATTATTGTTCTCTTAGTATGATGAGAGACTCCAGTTACATCCATTTCCATAACATTCTAGCTCTTGTCGTTAGGCCCATGTTTTTTCAGGGCCTGGCTTGTAGCCAACACCAATTGGCATTCTAGCACTTGTAGTTTAGCGATTCCCATTATTAGTCTAACACGCAAAGTGCTGTTGGCTGAAATGTCAAACACCCAAAAGGTGATGGAAGGAATGCTTGCAATTTTTCGAACCACTGGCAGTCTCTCGGGGGTAGCATTCCAACCCATTGTTCTTTTGCCTATCATGCCACCTCAGTTTGAACCCAGCATTATGCAAGTCAGTCTTGACCCTGTTCCAATAGGAACAGTCCAGCTTGAACTGCCAGGCCAGGTCATGCCTGAACCGGAATACAAACAAGCCATAATTGGTGTAATACCTTTTGTGCATTTAATGTACCACCCTAGTGGGGAAGGGAGTACCCAGATGTGGTTCCTGGGCCACTGGAATCAAGCTACACCTGACTGCCGAGCTCCAATCAGGGCAAAAACGGTCTTGGGTTGCTTGTATTTTGGTTCAGGGAGGACCAGGCCTGGCAGTTGGGGCTGAACTTTTCCTATTCTAGCAGGATCCAGACTGATTTAAATATGGCTGGATCCACACTGAGGTGGTGTGGCGAGCAAAAGCAAACTGTTTTGGAATGATAGCCTAAGCAATTGGTATTGGTTAGACAAATTACAATTCTCCTCCTATCACTTTTTTAACTTTTGATGTACCACCCTGAGTGGCAAGGGTGTCCCCAGATGCGGCCCCATGCTCACTGTGCTACTGCAACCAAGCTATGCCTGACTGATGATCCTCAAAGATGGCAAAACGGGGCTTGGATTGTTGTGCTCCAGTTCAGGGAGGGCCTGGAAGTTTGTGCTGGACCGTTCCTATTGGAGCAGTGTGGTTAGATTAATTTGAAGCATTCCTTCCACCACCTTTTGTTTGTTGACTAAAATGTCACATGAGGCCTCTTTGATGAAATGTAAATCTTTTGCTAAACAAACGCTTTTTAAACTGTTGGGAGGGGCGTACTTTTATAGGGTATTCCCCATAAAACTAGTGGTAAAAAAACTATAAATAACCCACCAAAAACATTGTGGGTCAAATGATCTGCTTAATTTTGACATGGCCCTAAGTAATGAAGATAACCATCCGCTAGTCCAATAATTCCCTTGAATAGTTCATTGCATACTGGAACTTTAAGGTTGCACATGCCTATTACAGCGGTGGTGATATGAGCCTCAACACATTTAGGGGCCGATTCCGATCTCGGTTGGAAATCACTCCGACCGAGCCGGATCCGGGGTGTTTTCCGACCGATCCAGACTCCTGCAGTCCGACCGAGCGAGTACGATGCGGCTGTATGCTGTCGGACTCGGTTCGGTCGGACTCCCATAGAAGTCAGTGGGAGCCGATCGTACGACGCATACATGGGCTCCCATTGACTGAATGGGTACGTTGCGGACATTTTCACAGCGCATACTACACCAGGACTAGGCTATTTGCGATGGGCACTTGTCTGCAGGGCTGTGGACAGCGGGGCTCATTAGTACACACGATATGGGAATGCCCCAAGATCCACAAGTTCTGGGAGGAGGTCCGTAATATAATCTCCCAGATACTGAGAGAACCATTGGAATTGACTTCTAAATTACTTCTGTTGGGGATCTAGGGTGAACAGACACTCGGGGTCTACGCTCTTATTTTGTAACGTAGCACTGATGGTGGCACAGAGGGACGTGATACAGAAATGGGGCAGTAAACAATGCCTAATGGGGCAGCAATAGGTGTCTAATATGAACTGGTGCATGCGGCGGAGGAGCAAATATATTTCTCACGTGGCTGGCCAAACAAATTCACTAAATTGAGGATGAGCGCTATCTGTAATGGGGCCACAGAACTGTAGTTCTGCACTATGGGGCTTGTATGTCACGTGCTAGGGTCGGCTCTTGGGCTTGTCCTCAGCAGGGGACTATCTGTAAGGGGTGGGGGGATGACAATTGGAAGGAGGAAGGATGAGTTGTTATAAGAAGAGTAGTTTGCTGTTGTATGAAACCTGAATAAAGATTTTTTTTCAAACCTATATAAGCCTGTGGTTGATACATTCCAATGATTTAACAATCTAATTTAAATAATTACTGCCCGCTCCTCCTTGTCGATTATGAGGTCTTAATGATTAAGGTATTCTCTTTGAAGAAATATATTATGACAATATATACGAAAGATATGCATCCAGATACATATGTAGCCTAGTTTTGAATGGAGTACTAAAGCTCATAGTACACACAAATATAACTCTTTTGTTCGTATATGGAAATGTTTATTCTGGTGGTGTATATTACTAATTGATTATCGTTATGTGTACCACTGAGTGAAGCTTTGCTTCTGTACTTGTAAGCTTTCTAATGGTCGGTTGCTCCTTCTCCTCCACTCTAGCTCTGCTACTCTACCCTCCATGATTAAGTGTATAGAAGAGAACAATGGGGTGGACAAGAGAATCAGCCGCTTTATTCTACCCATTGGTGCCACGGTAAATATGGATGGAGCCGCCATCTTCCAGTGTATGGCTGCAGTGTTCATTGCCCAGCTAAACAACGTGGATCTAAATGCGGGGCAGATATTTACTATCCTGTAAGTCTCACGGTCTTTACAACAGCTATCTTCTCTTTTATTACTCAACATAGATAGTTCGCTTTTTCAGGTTTAATTGTATTTTTCTGTGTATGTTTTTATCATTACTAAATAGTACATCCGGGTTTAATTTTCCTAAAGCAGACTTACACATTTGCAAGAAAAGAAGGACAAGTCGTACACTTGGGTCAGTGACATGGCAGAAAGAAAAGCAGGCAGGTTATGTTGCTCAACCGGAAAGTAAATATGTCACTGTGTTGTTCAGACTTGAAGAATGGGGCCCGATTCACTAATGTATTTCAGTGCCCAAAAATAAATGCTTCTATGTGTTCAAACTAACTCCTCTCCCACTCTTTTCCAACCCTAGAAATGGTTTTAGATTTACACCAGTCAGAAGCAGGAGTTAATCTATTTCCTGTAAGGAAAGGAAAGCCAAATACCCCAAAGTTTGTAGGGGTGTATGAGAAGCGTTTCTCTAAAGGGAAAAATATTTCCCTGTTGAGAAGAAAAAGAAACAATGCAATTTCACTGCTGCACTGCATTTCTCAAATGCAGAATTGTACTACAAGGCAAGGTAAGACATGTATTGCGCTGATTAAATCATGTAGAATAAAGTAATCCTAAAAATATGTTTTCGGAATAAAATAAGATTTTGAACAAAACTAGCTATCAGTTAGCCGCACGTACAAATAATAAAAACGCAGTTAATCACAGTCTTAATACAAAGTTTTTCATTTCAGTGTAGCAATACACAAAATATTACCACTCTAACATCAGTCGTTTCTGAGAGTTCTCATACCACCAAGCTGATTTACGGCCAGTTTAAAAAAAACTTGACTACGAAGGCAAATATTGTGTACTTTTCCACTTTAAAACTAAAGTCAATTACTGCACGGATTGTAGTATAACCGGGCTCTACAATAATCGGTTGTAAGCATTTTCAACGACGTTTAACCAATACACGGCATAAACAATGAGCTCCAGTGATTCTATATAATGTGAGGTAAGTTTTACATATTGAGAATCTGCTTAGCTGTAGTTTTATTGTTGTTTTTTAAATCTTTTTTAAATCTTTCTTAAACTTTTTTTTGAGTATACAAAGATGTCAAGTACAGTGATCCAAGACGAGATCGCATACAGTCAGCAATTGTTGTCACATAGAAAATAAGTAGCATATGAGTCCAACTGGCTGGATGGCTGAAAAACATAGAAAATGCGTATCTAAAGAAAGAAAAGAAAAACCCCAGCAATGCCGAGCCTTGTAACAGCAGGAAGAGATCAAGTGCCTTTTCTCTGCACTCGGAAATTAAAGAGGGAATCAGGCCATGGGGTTAGTCCGCCACCAATAGTATCTGTAGGTAATAATAGAAGAGATATTTACTCAAATGGGTAAGTCTAAAGTACAGAGGGCAATGGGTGCACATCATTTGGTGACCCAAGTACCAGTGCAGGTTCATCAGGAGTTGTGATGTGTACAGGGTAGGTAAGAGTTTTAGATGGTTTTGTAAGTACTCAACTGGCCATTGATAACGTAAATCAAGAGAGGCCACTGCCATCATGAGTGGCCATCGGTGCCTTGGCCACGATCTAGTCCACTAGGTGTGGGTGCTTTCCAACGACACAGGATACAGAGTTCCGCCTCTGCCAGAGCCGAGGCGAGCCATCGCCATTTGTGATTGTCCTTGCATAAAACACATGGAATTTGATGTAGAAAGGCTAGCTGGACGGAGGGTCGGAGGTCTAAATCGCCGAACTGTAGCAAGGACTCCCAGACCCCATTCCAGTATTCTTGTGTACGGTCACGGGATATTGCCGCAAGGTGTGCGACATCTCCAGCAGGCGTCAAAAGTCGCCAGGCTCGCACGAAGTAGACTGCTCGGAGGCCAGTGCCATCCATGAAGTATTTTGAAGTAGCTACATTTCAGTCGTGATTCACGGAGGTGCTTGTCATGTGTGGCTAGGAGAGCTTTCCAGATCTTATCCGTCTGGACTGTAGACATGTATGGGTGCCATCAGGCTAGTAAGTGTTGGGATGTTGGTTCGTATTACTGTGTTGTTATTAGCACTTCATAAAATCCTGATATTAACTTCCTATATGCTCCCCATTTTTGCAGACAGACTTGGAGTGCTGAGCCATGTATCTCCTCCCACTTCCTGCAGAGAGCTGCTATAATGCAACCTAGATGGTAGTATTGTAGGAGTGCTTCCTTTTGCAGCTGGAAGCGTTCCTGTAATTTGAGGAAGGGTTTCAGCTGTCCTGCTGAGAGAACCTGGGATAACACAAGTAGCCCCTTCCATTTCCATGTGTCCCAGCTGAAGGTAGCTTTCTCAATTAGCAACTGTTCATTGTCCCAGATGGGTGCCTGAAGATGAAGAAGACTATCTGAATGGAGAAGGAGATGTGTCTTCTTCCATATTTGGAGCAAGGTTGTTACCATGGGGTTATTAAGGGCTTCTAGAGAGAGATGGCTTTGTCAATCCGTGTCAAAGGGCGGTTTCAAGTGGCATCCAGTCTGATTGTTCGGGACGAAATGATAGGCCGTTTATGAAAGATCACACGTAATTATGATGTTTAGCAGTCTCAAGCCTCCGGATGTCGTTTCCGCGTAGAATTTGGCCATGGGTAGGCATGGTTTATCCGTTTTCCACTTGTAGGACTTGATGAGGTCATCTAGCTGGCGGAGCAGGGTTTGTGGGATTGATAGCAGCATGGCAGCATGCAATTGCAGTGTGGGGCCGGGAAACATCCTTTACAACACAACTTTTACCACGCAGTGCTATTACAACGCAGGTTTTACAACGAAAACCATTACAACGCATTGTGCTGGGGGGCGCTCTAGGATAGGGAATAGATTTAATTTACTATCCAACACCTTCCCTAGTGTCCACGGGGACTGGAGTTGGAATAGTAAATTAAACTATTCACTATCCAGCACCCCAAAGCGCTATGCGTTGTAATGGTATGCGTTGTAAAAACTGTGTTGTAACAGCATGCGTGGTAAAAGCATGCGTTGTAACATCATACATCCACCAAATACCTAGGTATTTCATTTGGATGGGGTTCTAGGTGAAGAGAAAGTTCGCTAGAGAGGTCGCTGATGTGTTGGACATCGTTGGGAGGGTCTCGCTACTCCTTCAGTTGATCTTGTAACCAGAAAATGTCGAAAGTTCCTCCAGAATTGTCATCAGGGTTTGTATTGAGGATACAGAGTAAGAGCGTAAGCAGGATTTCATCTGCATCTAGCATGAGTTTCAGGTGGCTGGCTTCTGTGGAAATACCTCATATCTGTTCTGAAGTGCTGATCGCAAAGGCCAACGGTTTCCGTGCCAATAAAAAGAGCAAAGGGGACCGGGGCATCCCTCCCTCATGTATCCTGTGACCGAGAGATATGGCACACAGGTTGATGGCATTACTGACCATAGTGGCTGTCAGTGGGTTGTTGACCAAGAGGTCATCATGATTAAATTGTTTACCTTTACCATCCAGGAGCACCACTCCACTCGGTTGAAGGCCTTTTCTGCATCAAGGGACAGGGCCACTCTCTCATCCGTACTCGGCCTGGACAGCCACAGATAGTGGAGTACTGTGCAGAGGTGGTTCAGAGAGGAGCGGCCAGGAACAAAGTCAACTTAATTTTTATGCACCAGGTACAGGATCACTTCTTTTAGCCTGTTGATCAGAACTTTAGTACGGATTTTGAGATGACTATTGATCAGTGATATTGGATGGTAGCTGGTGCAGTGTAGGGGTCCTTTTAGGCAGCACTGTTATGTAGGCATGAGAAACTCCGGCTTCAGACCGCCTCTGTCTGGGCCTCTTGAAATAGTTTCCCCAGGAGAGGAATCAAATGTTCTGCTGTGATCTTGTAAAATTTGATCTGGAAGCCAGTCTCTCCCGATGCCTTTCCTGAAGGCATGCCTTTTATTGCATCAGCAATTTCTGCATCCGTAATGGGTCCATCCAACTGGTTGGCAAGTTCCGCTGTTAATTCAAGGAGGGCAGCCCAGAAAGTTTGTTGTGAGGTGATGGAATGTTCATCAAGGGTAATATTGTCTTTGAAGAGCGCCTGCAGTGCCCTCTTTTTATCCGGATGCCGATAGTATTGGATAGTCATTCTTCAGGTTCTACCTATTTCGGAGTAGAGTCGCAGGTCCAGCCATAGTGAGATTGAATCATGGTCCAAAATTGCGCTCTTGCCAATTGCGGTGTTAAGGATTTTGGGGAGGGCCGCTCCCTTGGCCAGAAAGAAGTCAGCACACAATTCCATGTCATGAGGGCAAGAGAGAAATGTATAATCCCTGTTCCTAAGGTGATGGATATGCCAGGGGTCGACCAATGAGTAATTACCCATGAGGTCCCGGAGAAAACTTCTGTCAGGGTTATGTCTAAGATCTGGAGAGAAGGAGCGATGCAAAACTTGATCGATGACTATGTTCCACTTATCACCGAGGATTAGCTTCAAAGATCGGTTGTCCACTAGTGATCTGTGTAAGTGGGGGAAGTAGGAGGCTTTAGCAAGGTTGGGAGTATAGACAGAGCCTACTTTAAGAAGATTTTCATGTATGGAAAGTGTGACAAGGATGTAGCGGCTATAAGGGTCCACCCAGGGATGAGTGACCTTGGCCGGTAAGTTTTTATGGATCAGAATTGCTGCACCAGTTTTCTGATCAGGCGCAGTAGCGTCAACCAGGGTGTCTGGTTCTGGAGCATCTCTACATGCTGAGAGGGCCTGACCCACCCAATCTCGTTGCAGTTTGGCAGACAACACTGAAGACAGGGTTTTCTCTTGTAAAACCGCAATGGCAGGTTTTTTAGACTTTAGGTACGTTAGCACCTTTGTGTGTCGGACATATCCGGTCGTGCCATTAACATTTAAGGACCAGATCGACAGAGGTCTGGTCAGCAACATCTCTATCAACTAAGAGATGGATCAGGAAAGAGAGAGAGGGAGGTGTATTGTAGTGGGCACTGCAGCCTGAAATGGCGAACCATGAGAATATTTTAAGGTGGTGGGCCACCCATATGGAGAGAAGAGTCAGCCTTCCTGCAAAATCAGTAAGTTTCTCCAGGTGCCATCGAAAAGTGAGAATGAGTTGAGGGCAGTCTCTACTGACCTAGTTTTGGTTTTAGTGGCGAACGGGATTTGTCTCCCTTCCAAGTTGGGGAGCCTGATTTTCCTTTAGCTGACCTTACAACTGGTGCATTGAAGTACAACAACGTCACCATAAGCCTCTTTTTCCGTTTGATTTAATCAAAATGTATTCGAGGAATCACATATCCAAATCAACAACAGAAAATTACATCCACTTTAAAATTTTGGGAAAATAACAAGCTCCCTTTACCCAAAAAATCCTTTTTTAATGCATCCTTCCACCCACAAAAGAAAATTCTTTTACACCCCCTCAACACACCCCTCTCTGTCAGTCTCTTCAATCATACATTCATTACACTCCCCTCACATACCAGCACACCCACACCCTGCCCACCTTTCAATATTTCATATTTATACGACAAAAGTAAATCAATAAACACAATGGCCAAACAGAAGACGATTCGCAAAATACAAAACTTTCAACTTTTGACACTAATTTGTATACTTGATTGGCCACACAAAAAAGGTCGACACGTTTCAAACCCCTCCACATACGGGGTTCTCTTCAGGACCAAAAAGCAAAAAACACAAAAAACTGTGTCTTAGTTATTGACCATATTCACAAGAGGCACCCCGGTTTCTAATTACCTCCTCTTAAGAAGTTGGCTTACCTTATTCTATGCTGCGAGATCAGCCGATCCCTGCTGTACTTTCATACCCCAGCCAATAGTATACTCCTGCAGAGACAATCATACCATATCAGTCCTGAGTCCCAAAGCGCCAGTTTTGTCAGTCAGAAGAAATCTACACTGTATGTGTTTAAAAAAAAAAAGATTCTTACGTTTATATCGGCGATCTGTCGAGAGCCGATACATCAAAATCACATCTTGGTTTCCAGGCGTGAATCCTGGGCCCCACGTGAAAGACAAGAAGGGTAACCCATTAGTTTAAAAAAAAAAAGGGGGGGGTATTACACTGCGGTGTATAAGGATCCAAGAAGGGGGGAAAGTGTTGCCCCTTACCTTTTTCAGTTGTTATCAGCCCGCGGGTTCCCGATTTGGTTTTGATAAAGATTAAATGCGCCTCGCTTCACGTTTTCCTGTAATATGAATGCCGGATTTTACCAGTTGTTATATCATGCCATTTGCAAACAGTCTCTTGTTGGGGCCACATAACTGAAAAGACTGACAGAGAGGGGTGTATTGAGGGGGTGTAAAAGAAAAATTTTTGTGAGTGGAAGGATGCGTTAAGGATTTTGTGGGTAAAGGGAGCTTGGTTTTTTTTCAATTTTTTTTAAGTGGATGTAATTTTCTGTTGTTGATTCATATATGTGATTCCTCGAATATATTTTGATTAAATCAAACGGAAAAAGAGATTTATGGTGACATTGTTTTATTTCAATGCACCGGTTGTAAGGTGAAACTTGTGCATCAGCATTGGCATTTTGTTGTTTTTGTTGGATTAGGGCTCTGCCGTGCTGATTAAAAGCCAAAACCCTACTTTGTTTCTTGGTTGTTTCTCCTTTAGGGCACGGGTGTTGCCTCGGTTTCTGCTGGTGTTCCTATCCTTAGTGTCTGACAATTAAGGGAGGGGTGTGTCCTTAGTCGTCATGGGTGACTGTCACTTTGAAATAGGATTTACATTGCAGTGTGCACATTTTGAATAATTTCTTAGTGAGCAAGGTGAATTTCTGAATCATTTGACCCATATACTTTCCAGTTAGCTTTTAATTTACGCATTTATAAAAATATTAGTACTTTGAATGTATTCTTTTCAGCTCTAGTTCAAGCATGAGTACAGTTATCAAACTCATTTGTGTTAAGGCTGATAATGAGAAAGTAGAACTCACGTCTGAGGCAGCAGTGCAGAGTTGACTTCTCAAATTTGACTGAGTTTCTAGTGTTTTAAGTCTGACGTTAGCCAAGACCTTTCGATTTTATTAAAAAGATGTATATAATATGCGTATTTAAAGGGGCTTTCAGCCACCTCTCTTCACCCATTGGTCTGTTGTTGTCATTCTCATTTTGATTCTGCCCACTATAGCATACAGCATGGGGCAATGGTTCAGGCTACTTAAGTTTTTGGTTAACATTGCTTTGAGTAAATGCATTTTGCTCTTTCACTAGGAGCCCATCCACACTTTAGTGTCGGATGTGCCATGGCAAGGTGTACTTTTTTTGACACCAGAAAATCACTTTTGCCTTTAGCCAATGTTTTTTATTTCAGATTTAGTGAGGACCTGATAGCTTCCCGAACAATAAAGTTTGCAAAAACCGTGACAAAACAAGAATTGCCAAAAGACTGGCAGGCAGTGCCAGACTTATTGCCTTTGCCATTGCTTGTTTCTAGTTGCCAAAGAAGGCAACTGATACACACAACAGAGTTGAAATCATTGTAGAATACACTGCTGCGAGGGCTGGGCTTGAATCATACCTCCCATTAGCAGCCTAAAACAGTATTACACCTTTGTTTATACATACACACCTGGCTGACAATCTGGTAGTGTGAAGTGTTTAATTTCAGAACAATAATAATCTTAAATTATCTTGTAACATATTCACTGGGTGGTAAGTCGAACGGCCATTTAAATGTGGGTTTTCGGAAGACGTGAACTTTGTTGTAGGTTTATCTTTCGTTTCTTCTCGTTGGTCAAATGCTGCCGTTGGGTTAGTTGTGCTTGTAGACCAATTGGAGTCGTATATAATAAAAGTAGGAAACAAGCATTGGCCAGGTGGGTGCCTAACCTGAATGTGAGCAACTATTGTGCAAAACTATCAGTTGAATCCAGAACATCTGTCAAATCGTTCAAATGTAAATAAAGTAACAACGGTGCTCGTTTGCACGCTTGTTTCAGGCTAATTGCGAGCTCTGGTTCAGTCCTCAACCGTTTGAAAGTTTAACTCCAACCCTAGTCTATAGTGAAATTTTGATGCAAAAATGAATGAGAGTAGTATCAGTCCCCAAGAAAGAAATTTAGCTCAAAGTCTGTTCTGGGCTAATATGTGTGCATTTCCATAGTGGAGGTAATAGTAATGCACAAAAAGTCACATGGTTTTCCCATGAGTTCGTCTGCAAACCTGCAAGTAGCACAGCTTTGCGGATTTAACACTGAGAAGATTTGTGAATTAAAACAAAAATAATGTTCAGGCAGGAGCATAAATCAATAAAGGTTATATGTGTGTTTTTTTATTTATTTGGGCCCTGTGTATTTATTGTGCTCTTTATTTTGAATAAGACCCCTGGCTAGGCAAATGTGTAAATGCTTTTTTTTTTTTTAGATCAAGGTTAATACTCTTAATTTGACAGTTTCTCAGTATTCTTAAACTTGGCATTAGCCTGTCGCTTCATCAAATGTCATTGTTTAAGCACCAGTTCATTTTAAGGGCTAACCATTGACATTTTGTCAATAACAAACAATGCGGCCTTTATTGAGGAGGCAAATATTAGAAGACATTTGAAACATCAGTTGTAAACATTTTTGGCTAAATGTGACACGTGAGGTATTATTGTTTATGCTTATGGACCATTGTGTGGGTGAAATGGATTTCATAATGTCCCCTTCTCATTATGTACGTAGTGTGTTCTTCATCAGACTGAAACAGGTAAAACATGGGGTTGTATTTTTCTTTATTCTAGGTCTCTGGCAGTATTCTTGAATGTCTCTCTTTGTCCAACCCCTTTGTAAAGTGAAAAGCTATGTTCACCTGTCTTATTTTATTACAAAAAGAGAAAGGAGTTACCAGATACTTATGATGGGAAACATTTCTCAATATCTCATTTAGTCTATTCCTATAACAACGCTCACCTAACATATTCAGACATCGTATTTCGATTGCAACAAATAATTGTACATCACTGCAACAATTTCCATTCTAGAGCGCGTCTGTGAATCTTACGAGTATACTGAGGCACACTCAAAAAAACAGCAAAATAACTGATATTACAATTCAGTGGTACCTCGAAATGATATCTCCTATTTCAGAACACAGAAACAAGGAGGTGGAGCCAGATTTATAAGTGTCAAATTACTATTAGTAACTTTTCACACATAGTTAGAGGTTTTCACCACGGGGGTGGACTTCTCTCTATGGCAAGTATAGGCAAAGGTAAAAAAGTTTATTCAACTTTTAAAAGAATAGTAGAAATATTGTAATGTTAAGTATTCACGTAAAGTAATTGTATATTTTTTTTAAACCCAAAGCAAATAAAAAAAAAACTTACAGCATTGTTATCTAAAAAGTGTAATAAAAAATTATTAATTCAACTTTATTTAATTGATTTATAATTATTTATTTGAAGATTTGTTTTTTTTAAAACTCCAACATTAAGTATAAATGTATTTCAAATACATTAAAACGATTAAAAGTTATGTATAGATTTTATTGACATTTATTTAAGTTACATTTAGTTTTACATTTTAAAACGTTTATTAGAAAACCATTAAATAATATTTCTTTTTTCTTTTTAAAAGTCAAATATAAGTCATATAAATATTGTCTAAAAGTAAAAAAAAGTTACTGTATTTTAGCATTATTCCTGTGGTTATTTATTTTGCGTCTTCTATTTTCTATGAATGTGTGGGTGTTGCCGTCCAATGGATGGCCATGTGTGGTGCTGTATGGCCAGGGACTACCGGAAATACCCCCCACCCCCTCTTGTGTTAACCAATATTTATTAACAATGGACACGAGAGGGATTTCTTTGCAGGCGGGGGTCGTACAACCCCCGGCCGTATTTATTAAAACATAAAATCAAAATAAAATTGAAATAGACAATATTTACGCAGAAAACGTTTCATGACATTGATTACAATTAATATATACAGAAATCAGATGGCTAACCTTAACATAATTCTAGTACAAGGTATTTCCTATCCGAATCTAACATATGAACCATAATCATACAGTAATTACTTTTCTGCGAATCCTATTTGGACCTACGGCAAGGTCGCAAACTGGTGTCAGATCCTTATCAATTAACCACGCCCTCCAGTCGGAGTGCGCAGAGGGCACACACCCCCCCGGTTACCCCTGTATGCTCTATTAACTCCATTAAAGGGGGCCCTTGCATTTCTGCGTCGTTTACTGACGTCATTGTGCATGTGCGGGGTGGCCAACCAGCCTGGAGTAAGCGTGACTCTCCCCTCCCCCACACCCATCCACAGCCAACCAGCTGTGCTGCCCCTGGAGTTCTAGGAGAGAGCACTTGTCCCTCCCCTTAGGCGACCCATTCAAGAATGGCGCCGCCCTCTAAGGACCTTATATTTACTGCTCACCAATCATGACCTTACCGCCTGACCAAGGAATAGCAATAAATACGACGATTGGTGACCTGTAAACGGGATAAAGTTCTAAGGAACAAATAATAGTACAACACACCTGTCATCCATATACATTGGGAAAAAACATATGAAACAACCTTCATAAACACAATACCAATATCTGCTTTAGGGGATGGTGGGTGGGGAAAAAGAATTACAGCCTCCTAGAGGCTGGAGGGGCAGACCGTGGAGCGCGGGGTCAAAGAGGCAGACTCCCGCGCTCCCCGGCCTTTTAAACCCCCTTACTGGCCAGGCCGGTTCTAACCGGCCTGGCCTTTGCTCCCCAGCGACTTGGATCACTTCTGGGTCATTGTGTAGCCCTGGTCCAATCCGCGATTGGGCGCGCCACCCGTGTCATTGTGACGCGGCGGGGGCGCCCCCACCACAGAGAGCGGGTGGGGGGGGTGCCTCACCATACTTGCAGCGGGGCTGATGCCTGCCCCGCCTTTCTCGACGCTCTCCAGGTCTGAACTTGAGTACAACTATAACTGTTAGGGGACCTTTTTTGGCTGTCGTAATTTTAGAAGTGCCGTTTGTGAATAGCAGTGGGATTAATCTTTCGTGGATGGGTGTCTTTCCTTGCCTTGACTTCTCTTTAGCCCTCCCAAAACCACTCCTTACTCCTCAGGAAACCACTCCTATTTAGTATTAAGTATTCCCAATTTTCCATCCACTTACTCACCCTCCCACAGTTACTACTAAAATGTAGGCTTACACATGCATAAATCTTAATTGGGTGGAGAGCTCCACATAGAAAATACAGAGGTCTCTGCGTGTAGGTTTGTGGATAGCATTTTGCATTCCTTTAGTAGTACTTTTTAGTGCAAAGCATAAAGTGCAGTTTGTGATTAAGTCCCTCTGTCTTTCGTCATACGCCGCACTGGGCACAAAAATATGCTAATGCAGGGTACTGTATGTGTTTCATCGTTACCCCTAGCAACTTGGGACACAAGAGTCACAGGTGACAAGAGGACTTTTAGATTTTTCCTGTCATGGCGACAGACAGGAAGGAGGAACATGCACAGCACTGTTCTCAAACAAACTGGTGCTCCTTAATAATTCAGGAAATATTTTCACTTGTTTTAACTTGGGCAACTCCTCTTGTAAGTTATTTGCAATTATAACATTGCTTGTATAGCTTAATCTAAGCCATAAACCGGAATTGATGCCACTTGCAACTGTTTTTTTGTAATTACAGAGCAATGTGTGACTGATGACACGGTCTCCTTCCAAATGCAATTATGGTATGATTTGCATTTCTTAAAATGTGGCAGCGGTTTATCGAGTATATTGCCCTTTTACAACATAGAGTGACATGGCTATAAATCTAGCTATATGCTGACAAAAATGTTCCAACTTACTGTTATGTTATATTTTTATAAATTCAAGTTTTACCCAGCCTTCCAATGCTTATTTGTACCTGGATTTTGACTGAGCCCTCCAGGACTGAAATGTATTATGAGGGAGCCAGCAGCAGGCACCTCCATTAGTCCTGCAGGCTTTCGCCACAAATGGTGGTAGAGTGGATCCTCCGTAGCATAGGTATGTGTTCTCACCTGCATGAAGTCAGGCCTGCTGAGTGAGGTGTTGCCAAGTGCACATTTTGGCAACCCTTAAAATCACAGGTGTGATTTCGTGTGCCTTCCACCAACTCTGCAGTTTGGCGCGGTGCCACACTGCAGAAAAAGGAGTACCCTTCTTAGAAAACGTTGTTGGCATTAAAGTTAACGTTGAAATGAATACCATCATGACGCCATCCTGCTTCTTTAGAGGGCCTTTGTCTGATATAGGCTTTAGGGCTGTGAAATACAGTCTCCATGTCGCCTCAGGAAATTAGCCATCCTGCTGAAGAAAAGAAGACCTGTGGGAAAGGCCCCTTGGAGAAGAGGAGAGAAGTAGAGGGTGCAAGCCCCAAACGTAGGGCCACATGTATCAAACAACTTTACATTTGCAAACAGTTCAAATCGGTATTTTTGGTTGTTCGCGAATGCAAAATAGCCTTTCAAGATGAATGAAAGGCTTTGTAGTTGCGATTTTAGGTAATCTCAAATTTTTGTGATTATCTAAAATTGCGAATGCAAATAGAGTATTGCAATTCACGATTCTGTAAGCATATGTACCAAGCATTTTCTAAATGCAAACTGTGCATTTAGGAAATGCTATTACCATTGACTCCACGTAACCATGTGCAATTTTGGAAAAATGTACAAAAATGCATTTTTCAAAGGGCTGTGTAGCACACACATTTTTTTGGGGGGTGCTGCAGGGGTGCCTTAGGCCCCCAGGCCCCCTTGGTTTTGGATTACCTAATTTGCAATTACCAATTAGGTCATCGCAAATTAATTAATGATGAACCATTCACACCTATGGGCCTTTAGGCTCATAGGAACTAATGGAATAATATTACCTAAATTACAATTACGAATTTTTAGGACTCGATATTAGGGAATCGCTAGTTTCTTACATACCATTTTGCATTCCTTAAATAGCAATTAACTAAAGCTCGCTATTTAAGGAACGCAAATAGGATTTTTGATAGATGTGGCCCATAGTCTTGAGAGGAGCCCAGCAGAGTAGCTATTCATGCCCAAAAGCCACATTTGAGGCAGGCACTTTATCAAGCTGGATTCAGGAGTGCTGAGCACTGCTCTACAATTTGGCACTGTTCCAGGGACCTGGAGGGAATTTCTTCACCAGCTATTATTGTTGGTTTGAAAATCCCCTAAGAGCTGTCAGAAGTTAAGAAAAATGACAAAGCAAATGTTAAACTACCAGGTAATGCTCGTGACAGGAAGAAAATGGCTGGTAATTTCGTTACCAGGAATAGTTTCCTATGCTGAGCACATCAAACATTTCCAGAAATTACCCACGAACCATCATGGTAAAACTGCACACCTCCTGTTGATTTCTGTAAATGCCTTGGGTGTCTGCAGAGCGCCAGAAATGTTACAAGTATTGCGAACATGCCTACTAGTAATGTTTACAGCAGATCTGTTATTTTCGCGATAATTTATTGGAATGTTATCATCAGACCACAGTTGTGGATTCTCAATTACACAAAAAAAGGTTTGTGAATCGGGCTTATTGTGTAGCTTCTTTCTATATTTATGGCTGTGGTGCAAACACTTATGGCCGTATTCAGAGTCAGGCGGATGGTCCGCCACTCCGCAAGAGGGTGGTGGTCATGACGTCAGGTTTCCTAGCAAAGGACCATACTCCTGGTTTAGAGATCCCACCCGCCTGGCGGGAATCTCTCTGCTGTAATGAGAACCACCTTCACAGTAGCTCCCTTTAAAACACTCAAAGTTTACTGAGTAGGTGACATTTTTTGTTACTGAGTTTATTTTCTCTGAAGAAAAACAAATTGCCTCAATGACAGAGGTTTCTCCCTGTGCCATTCTGTATTTTCCCTGCGCATGCCTGCCATGGAGAATGAGTGACAATAGTCCCACCCTCAATGGGGCTGGATGACTGTCACTGAGGTCTGGGGGCCCCACGGCGGAAGGGATGTCCGGTCATCCTGGCACTTCCTTGACTGTAAACAGTGGGGAATCACAGGTTTAGCAGAGAGGGAGCACTACCACCTTAAAGCGGAATTCTCTTTCAGCCAGACCCTAAATTAGGGGCATATTACCAAGGGTGGCGATATTGAATTATTGCTGCTTTAGCTGCCGTTTTCGGCCGCTAAGCGACGATAATTCCATCGCCCTATTACCAAGCTGTCGCTAACACCAGTTAGCGACAGCTTGTAGGCGATAGCGAGCGGTTTGGGGCCCGCTGTGCATGTCAGCGATATTTATCGCTAATGACATGCAAAGTGGGCATACCCAACCGGTTAGCGACTGAAAGCAGTCGCTAACCTTGCTATCGCCTATTACCAAGAAAGGCGAAGCAATGGAAATATTTGCGCTAAGCGTGAATATCGCCAAACGCTAACGCCTGCAAATACCAGTTCTTAGCCATGTTATCCAATGGGAGGTGGATAACATGGCTAACAGCATCCCGCTTGTTTTCAAGCGATATTCACGCTAACGCCTGCAATATTATAGCTTTTGAGATAAACGTTGGTAATAGGACGTTATCTCAGCGATAATATTGGGCGAAGCGCGGCGTTAAAAAAACTAACGCTAAGCTCAGTGAGCAATAAATATCGCTAACTGTTGGTAATATGCCCCTTAGTTCCTTAACGCCTGATTCCGAGTCCTTCTTTAAATCATGAGTTATGCGCAAATTGGATTTGCTCTGATTTCCATTCCAAGTGTGAACACATTTTCCATTGACCTGCATCTTTCACCCCACAAATCTCTTCATGCATTACTTGGAAGAGTTTGTATAAGAAACGAGGGGAAATGTGCATAAAACTACTTCTGCACGTCATCCTACATTCTGACTTACAGAAATGTGGACCAGGAGGTAAAACCACCAGCGGTAAAATGCCAGGTGCAGTGTTCGTATTGTACAGGGTTTCTAGGGCAGTTTTCCTGGTATTGTTGCGGGATCAGGAACGAAGACTGAAGTTTATTTTGCTACTTTTGAAGCTCCTTAAATCTGTGTTGATGGTTCTTTTCCCATCAGGTATGGGGGTAACCACTCCAGGGTGTCTGCCAGTCGTTTAATATCCAACAGAACATTACAATGCACTTCAGTTACACTGCTGCAACTATACAGTAACTAATGTACCTACAAGTGTCGTTGAAATCTGCTAAAATGTACCCATCATCCAGTCTGCTCCTCAGGGCTGTTTAAATGAAAGAAACATGCCTGTGTGTCTTGAAAATGATAAAATGGTATTATATTTGCCACCCTGGCTATAATTACGTGACCAACTAATATTTGAACATGTTCCCAGGGTCACAGCAACAGCAGCCAGTGTTGGAGCAGCTGGGGTGCCAGCTGGTGGAGTTCTCACCATTGCAATTATTTTAGAGGCCATTGGACTTCCCACAAACGATCTTTCGCTCATATTAGCTGTGGACTGGATTGTGTAAGTACCTTTCTCTGTCTCCTGTGTGGAATACAACTTGAAACACTTGATGATACCAGCTAGTCATTGGCAGGGTTGGGTCGGGCCTCTTTCCTCTTCAGACAGCAGTCATTGCTTCTGGTGTGCATTGTTTAGGATTTTGTCTGACATTTGAATGAGTGGGCTTCTCATAACCCTCCTGATCCCACTTGACATTGATAGAAGTTAATACAAAAGGTACTGATTTATGCATGAATACAGATGTTTATATAATTGTAGTGCGGTTTACATAAAAAGTCTTTCCTGATAGGTGCTAAGTGTTTCTTTGCTAAATGTGGAATCTGGTATCTGACACTGATATTGTACAAGCCCATATGTTCAGTTCCCTGTATCCAGTCGCGCTTTTAGTCACCTCACATAAAGGTGTTCTGGATTATTATTGAGAATGTCGCCGAAGGGCCTGTCAGGCACCTTTCTTGCGTTGCTTGCTTGGTTTATGTCAGGATAGGAACAGTAGATCTTAGTTTGTTGATATAATGTGGGTGGGTTGGCTGTAGAGTTTTATGCTGCTTCTACAAGGGAATACAAACACCAGAGGAGGTCTGGCTATGCAGCCTTATTCTTCTTAAGCTACTTCACTTGAATCTACTTCTGACCGGTGCCTGTCTTTGGTCATGATTACTGTTTGGTGGCCAACAGTGAATTGCCTCATAAAACACTTGACCCTGCTCTGCATTAAATACCTCACTGCAACTACCCTGCCAGAAGCTATAAATAATAAATATGCATTTCGCTCTTGTTTGACTGGTGTCCTTCTCGGTCATCTACCCGCAATTTTCCCTGCTCCCCAACCTTCCACGCTCACATCTGACCCTATCAACAAATCAGGATGTTCCAAAAATTGCCCTTCCTTTCCAGGCCTCTACATTGACTAATCACCCAAGCAGTTCATCCCACACCTGTTGCCTTCTAGCTGATCACATGCAATTCACCCTTTACCTTAATGGAAGCATTCTTCAACCAACTATAGTGTACAATAAAACAATGGACCTGGAAAAAACACCTGATTCGTAAGGGACGGTAAACTGATTATCTTTGCTACATTCTTAAACAAAGCTGCTCCGCATTCAACACTCTCCTCAGGTCCTAACAAATCTTTTTGAACCTTACCACTGGCAACTTCAGCACACAATTCCTTGTCTATATGATGAAACCAAAAATCTCCTTCTCCTAATTTGGCAGATAGTACTTCTCCTTGTTCACTACAAATACCAATGATTATTCACAAACACCTGAGTCTGATGACCCAAGGCTCATCTGTCATGGTCCATTAATAATATTCTCTCTAAGTAAATGATCAACCTCACATTCCTTCTCACACTCGTGGTCACGTGAAGAAATAACTTTGCGAAGCACTAAGGAGCTTTCAAAATACCAAAGGAAGACTTCACAATTTTTCTCCCCAAAGGAACAGGTCCTCCAATTTCTCTTCTGTGTGAGGTTCCTTGGAAGATGAACCTCAGTCATTTTGAAATGATGGTGCACTACCTAGTCATGTAACTCTTGCAGGTTTTTTACCAGGTAAATCAATTTGAGCTTCCACTCTACCAAAAATATATTCCTTCCACATTTTTCTAACTAACTTAAGCATCCTCAGCCTAACATGTTCCTCACAGAGATTCCACATGCCCAGCACACAGTCCTTGTAGTTTTGCTAACCTTTACCTAACTTGCTTACATTGATGTATGCTCCCTTTTCCAAAGAAGAGCTTTGCATGCTATTCTGATGTCACAGCCATGCTAATTGGAAGAGAAGGTATTAGATGTAAGGACTGTCACCGCAATCTGACATTCTATGAATCTGTCTCAGAATCCTGCCCTCCACATATTCAGTCTTATTCTGAACTGAAAACAGCTGTCATATAGTGCTTCTGAGAAAAGATAAACGATAGTGCCCCAGAGTGATAAAAAACGGATATTTATCCATATCCTCCTTATCTTTATAAAAGCTTTTTCTTGACCGTCTATTCCAAATTAGAATCGGAGTCATAGTACTTATATGGGTAACAGAGCGCTTTACAAAAACTACAGTCAGTCAATCTGAGGACCAACTAATCTTCACTTCTGCAACCTGAGAAGACATCTCAGAAGAGACAAACACATCTAATATCCTGAACTTGTATTACCCTGTTACTGGTAATTGGAAGTCTGTTGGAGCTTCTAATATTACCTCCAACTATGATTTTAAGAACTCTTAACCTTCATTACTTTTTATTCTGAACCAAGCGTTTCTGGACCCAATTTCCCAAAAGTCATGCTTTAACTTTGGGTCAGCCTCATATACACCCACACGTTTTTTCCATGGGGCAGTTTCTATTGCACATTTGGGTGTTGAGAATTTCAAACAACCTCTAGTACAGGCGAACCTTTTACTAGCACCAAGTCTGCCTCAAAAAGAGGACTCAATACAGTCAGATACGTACAGTAACTACTGCTTGTTCAGATTGGGCCAATTCCTCTCCTTGGCTCCCTGTTAGCCAGGTTACCCTAACATAGTTCAGAAGGGAAACCCAGAAGGAAAATTTGGAGACATCACATGATACAAGCTTCATGACCCAGTCCTAAATTCGATGTTTATGGGAAATATTGATAAGATGAGCCAGAAACATTCAATTCGCCATTCAGTCATCAAATCCTTCTGGTGTGAGCACCATATGGATTTTCTTTTTGAAAAAGAATGTTGGGATGTGACGGAAAAACATTTCTTGCATCCCAACATTATTTTTTTTATTTCAGTGTGTCGTTCATGCTCTGACGTTACATTGATGTAAAGTGAAACCCGTCAGCACCCCTAGTGCCAACTTATTTCACTTTGAAAGGTGCTTGTAAGCTTAACTCAGACCCTGAGCACTGATCCAAGCAGGATAATACTGCTGGAAAGGCTGCAGTGTCCCCTTCCAGTGGTTCCTCTTCCTAGTTGACCACTCCTTGGGGCTCACCAGAGGACTTCAATCCCTAAGGAGGAATCTACCCACTGGGCACCAGGGAGTGAGGAAGCAGATCACCAGGTATGGGCAAGTACTCCCCCTCGATCCTCCAATTAAAAAAACCATTTTCTGCCCTCACTAGCCCATTAGACAATAGAGAAAAATAGTCCACAAATAAAACAAGCACTGGCATAGCCAATAGGTCTCGCCTTGTGGACCTTAAAACTGTGTAGCCATGCAGAACATTTTCCTGAGTGCTGTGCTGCGCAAAAACAACTTCTGCCTTACTTGAGAAAAGCGTACACAGGATAAATTAATTTAGAATTGGTTGGTGTTAGGCTACAGAAATAGTACATAACAACAAAGAAGTACCAGAGGGTCTGAAAGAAAAGTAATGCGTTTGTGGTGTGTGAAAAACCAGACGACAGTCACCCTCACAACTGACCTAGGGAGAAGAAGTATTCAATGACACCCTAATGGATGATCAAAGATACCCATCAGTCACCATTCGGAACCGCCCTTCATCATTTGGGTTTCTTTCAAAACCATCTACCTAGGTATGTCATTCTCAAACGGAAGGAGACCATGATGTTAGTAGATCTCTTCAGTTGAGAAAACAGGTAGTATGGTATACCACTTCTCAAGATTATTAAGTGGAAGAGTGTAAGGTGACTAATAGAGTGAAGTGCAGAAAAACTAAGTGGATGAAAACATAAATAGAAAGGTGTGTTTAAAATTGGATGAGGGAGCACAGAACAGAATTTATTCGGGTGGTACTCACTCCGCCAATATTAAAAAATTTTGTTCAGACAGTTTAAGAAATGAGCTTAGAGAAAAGGCGGGACATGCCCCCGTCATTGGCCATTTGTGTGGTTTTATTATTGAAATCCACACGCAAAGGCCAATGGAATGTGTGGGAGTTGCCAGACCCACACAGAGAAGTCTCGGGGAAGTTTGGAGTGCTCACAAGAAGCCTCCCATAGGTAGCACATGCGTGCTGCGCTAGGCTCGACCTAAAAATAACAAAATCAAAATGCTCTCATTGAACCAGATTCTGTCTGCTCTTTATCCCACTGACTGGATGGCATCCTTGGACCTGCAGAATGAAACTTTTCATATACCCGTCTTGTAGTCCCACAGATGTTACCTACTGTTCAAGGTATGCCAGGAGCATTTTCAGTTTGCTGTTCCTCAATTCGACTATACCAGCGCCCCTCTTTTGTTCACTAAAGTGATGGCGGTGGATGATGCCCACCTGCAGAGGTCGGGATACCAGTGTTTCCCTACCTAGATGACTGGCTGTTAAAGGCGAGCTCACCAGAGTCAGTCGTGGACCACCTCCAGATGACCGCGAACCTCCAGACATCATTGGTGTTCACTACCAATGAGCCTAAGTCACAACTGACTCCTTCACAGTGGCTTCCATTCATTGGAGCTATGTTGCACACTGTGCAGTTCTGGGCCTTCCCGCTGCTGCAATTAGTCCAGGACATTCGGTCTCTGACTCTGAGGCTTTTTGGCCTCCTGCATGCTCCTTGTCAGGTACCCCAGGCGGCATGTGAAGACTCTGAAATGGAATCTGAAGTTTCGTTGGGCCCAGCACCAAGGATATATGTGGGATATTATCTAGACCTTGGAAGAGACTGCTCTAAATTTGCTGGTGTGGCTGCTTGAATGTAGTTAGAGCAGTGGAAGGCACTTTCCCTTCCTCACTCACCCAGAGCTGACAGTGGTGACAGACTCATCACTGCTGGGCTAAATAGGCCTGGGAGACGTGGAAATCTGCGGACTCTGATCTGTGACAGAAGCCTGGTTCCACATCAGTCTGTTGAAGTAGCAGGCTGCTTATATGGCTCTGAAGGCCTTTCTGCCATCCTTCAAGGTGAGTTCTCACTGACAACACCACTGCCATCTGCTATTGCAGGAAGAAGGGTGGAGTGGAGTCCTGCGTCTGGTTTCTCTCTGCCTCTGGAGTTGGTTGGAACGTCAGGGCATTTCCCTCATTGTGAACTACCTGTCAGAGTCCCTGCATGTCAGAGCAGACAAGATGAGCAGACGGAGCCTGGTAGATCATGAATGGCATCTGCATCCTGATATGGTGTAGGGCATCTTCGAAAAGTGGCAAGAACTCCTCTTTTCACCACTATCTAGAACATACAGCATTAAAAGTTTTGAGTATTGGAGTCTCCTCAAGCACACAGGTTATGAGATGCAATCTGGCTGAAATGAAGCAAGGGACTCCTGTTCACCTTTCCCCCCTTGCCTCTGGTTCAATAAAAGATCAAGAACGACTGGGCCCAAGTCATTCTAGTGGCACTGCATTGGGCCAGGTGAGTGAGGTATCCGGAACTTCTAGGCATAAACATCTGCCTCCCGTGGAAGCAACAGGGCAGAGCGCTCAACATGAATCTGCACAACCTACTCCTACATGTGGAGGGGGGGGGTGAGCGTCAATAAGTAACTGTGTTTGACCTGAGATGGTGGATGTCATAGTTGGTTGCCAACAGACGTCCTTACTTGAAATCCATTTATGCTGGTCGTTGGGACAAATTTGTGGCTTGGTTTGGCAACTGAACCCTTAAAAGCAAAGCTTTTGGACATTTTGTTTATCTATAGCCCTGCAAGGGCTTGCAGTGGGCACTAATAAAGGTTTTTTGTAGGTCCTTCCAGCCTTTCTGCATTTACATGTCCAACCATTCTTTAAATCACCTGTTCTGATCGAATTTTGAAAAGGTTTGACTCACATGTTCCCTCCCAAACCATGTGTGATGCCACAGTAGGACCTGCATTTGGTCTTGATATTTCTAATGTGCACACCTTTGGAGGTGATACTTAGCTGCTCACTGCATGTTTTGACTTTGAAGACTGGTTTCCTCTTCGCAATTATGTCAGTTTGTTGCATGAGTGAATTTCGGAACTTTCAGTGTAACTACCTGTTAGAACCGGGGTCTCTAGTTGGCAGGGGTATGCACCCTAGTCCAAGTAGGGACCACCGCTTCCGACCTGGTAGCTTGGCGCAGAGCAGCAAAGGCGTTACTTCAGAGGCAATGTGTAAAGTAGTTGTGCAACACAAAACGGCGATGACACAGTAAAAACACTCACAAAAGGAACACCACACCAGTTTTGTATAAGAATCAGAATTTCTTTATCTAAAAATTATGCGAGAACCAAAAGCAGGTAAATCCAGCTCCAGGCTAGATCAATAATTAAAAGGATTCCAGTTTCCAAGCAAGATCAATAATCAATAAGAATGAATCCAGTTCCCAGGCCTGATCAATAATAAAAAGGATTCAAGTTTCCAAGCAAGATCAATAATCAATAAGAATGAATCCAGTTCCCAGGCCTGATCAATATAAAAAGGATTCCAGTTTCCAAGCAAGATCAATAATCAATAGGAATATATCCAGTTCCCGGGCCTGATCAAATCACCAAAAGCTCATGTGTGCCAAGGGCTCCTGCTGGTAATGTCTTCCTCACAGTGTCCTTGGATGGCAAAAGTTCACTTGAGGTAGGTTCTTATGGTCAAAATTCTCTGTGGGAAGGTTCTTAGGCCAAAGTTCCCTTGTAGCGTAATAAGTGTGCCTCTCATAGAAATTATGCTCCCAGCGTAGGAAGTGCGGCTGCCCAGGAGCTGCTGGTAATGCTAAAAAATGCCCCAGTGTCAATTACCAAGTAATTATGCCCCCGTAGGCCGGTCAGTGAAGGACTGTTCCCAGCCAAGCACAAAGCTCACACTCCAGGTACCCGGCCAACCCGCACCCCGCCCCTTCGCAGCAGCCTGGTTGCACTGAGGCGTTACCTGGGGTGGTGGTTGCGGGCGCGGGTGCGAGGCTCCTCTCCCCCTGGGGCCTCGGGCTCAGCAGGCGCTGCACGGGTGGGGGTCACGGCCCCACAGCGCTCCTTTAGCACAGCGCTTAACAGTCCCTCCAAGTCCGGGGCAACGATGGAGCCTCCTGCCACACAGCGCTTCGCTTCTCGGCGCTACACAGTGCGCTCCGATCCCAGTGGCAGTGACGTCAGGGCCAGTTTCAGTCAGCTTGCGCCAGAAGCAGAGGCAATCACAGAGCCCTTGGGAGGATCACGGGGCAAGCAGTGCTGACGGCAGGCACAGCGTTGCAGGGCAAATCTTGAGAGTGTTGTTGCTGTTCCAAAGGGCAGTCTTTAAAATGCTGTGGTCCAAGGACAGGTAGTTTCCTTTAGCTTAAAAAGGGTGCAGTCCCAAAAAGGCAATCTTTAAAAGGTTGAAGACTCTTTAAAATGCTGTTCAAAGAAAAGTAGTTCCTTTGGGATGTTGTGGAGACACTCTGGTGGTGGTGTTGCAGTCTCCCATGCAGGGCAGGATCAGCAGACAGTAGGGCAGCTCAGCAGGTTGTGGGGCAGCAGTTCCTTGGAGCAGTCAGCCCCCTTCCCAGTGGCAATCCTCTTGCGCAGCAGTCCTCACTCCAGCAGGGATTCTTCCAGGTCCAGCAGTGTAACAAGAATGTGAGGCCAGGACCCTCCCTTATATATCTTTTTAGTCTAGGGGCTAGAAAGTGGTGGAAGTCTCTGGAAGGATCTGGGGGCAGGGGCTTCTGGAAGAGTCCAGGGAGTTCTGGTATGTTCCCTGCCTTCCCTGACCTAGCTGTCACAGTGACGAGAGACATGCCGTTAAGGCTACAGTGGGCAGCCCAGCACAGCTCATCCCAGGGAAGAAGGTGTGAATCACCACTCCCACCTCCCAACCCAGGCAGGCTATCAGTATGTAGAGGGGAGGGGTGAGTCTGCAGCCTAATCTAAGTGTAGGCAGGAAAAGGTCCCCTTTATAAAAGTGGGATCCCTAGCGTAGTAATGCCCAAACCCTATATATCATTGAAAAGGGTTCTCCGCCCCGAGTCCAACAAGACCAAACATGATAGACTTATTAGGTCCCTGTCAGAAGTTATCGCATAAGGGGAGGTTCCCAATGTTAGCCTATGGAGGATTAAACCTTGCTGCGGTAGCCGTGGCTTGTGGCAGATATGCCAGCCTCACAAGGTTTTAGGGAAGAGCACCTGCACCTCAGCACTGTTTAGCAGTGGTGAGGCGCCCAGAGTCCTAAGTCCAACGAAATGTAAGGTAAAAATGGGAGGCAAAAAGGGCAAAAATGTAGGGGAGACCACCCTAAGGCTGACAGGTCTAACACTACCATACACCACCTTTCTCCCAGACCGGTTGGTGCTGAGGCAGCATTCTTGCCTAAGATGTCGACTCTCTTTCATATAGAGCAATCTATTACCCTGCCTGCTTTCTTTGCTTTGCTCACCCTCACCCCTTAAAAGAGTACAAGCTCCATCGTCTGGATCTATAAAGAGTTTTGAGCTTTTATATTAATTGTACAAATAATCATCAAGTAGACAGTCAACTTTTTGTGGGAATCTCTGGAGCAAAGAAAGGGAAAGCTATATAGTTGAGGACTGTGATGAGATGGATAGTCCTTTGTCTTAAGCTCGCCAAGAAGTAGTCCCTGGAAGGTCTCTGAATCCATTCCACCAGGACTAAGGCTGCTACCACTGCAATTGGCTTGCAGAGTGCCCAGCCTTGGCGTCTGACAGGCTGCAAAATGGGCATCTGTGTATATGCTCACAAAGCAGTAGTGCTTTGACAGCCAATTCTGGAGGAAGAGGCACTTTGCCCACTGGGTCCTACAGAACGTTTTGGTCTAAGTCCACTCCACAGACCCTCCGTTTTAGCGGAGCGGGGGTACTGATTTGATATCTATTCTAAGGTAAGGAATCGGTGGTTAAAAGTATTCATCAGGAGAAACAAGTTAATTACCATTAGTAACGTTCTTTCTGGAGGATATTCTATATACTCAAAGACTCCTCATTGCCTTTCCACCACCCCATTCTGTGGAGTGGTCACTTTTTATCATCTAAAAATGGGCAAGTTAGAGATCAGCACACTGCTACCAACAACTGGTCACACACCACATCTGAGGGCTCTGAAAGGGAAATAAGAGACTGATATCAGCATGCAGAGTGGCGCTTATATACTTATATAAATACTTCAGGGGTGGTACAAAGCCAACATGGAGCTGAACACTGCTACCTAGCGGCAGGCAGGTACATTACAAAGAAAAGTTCCAGGAACCAGTCTGGCACCTGGGGAATATTCTGAGGTGAGAAATCTGCAGTTAGTTAGATTATCCACTAGAAAGAGGATTAACCAAAAGTAAGTAACTTGTTATTTTAGCCAAAATTTGAAATTTGCTGGGAATTATGACTAAGAAAACATAGTGGGAGCCATGCACAACACTCTGAATGTGGCTCAGTCTCTAGGTTTCAGAAATGTTCAGGTTTGTAGAGTTCCCTGGTTGCCTGCTGATTCAGAGTCGAAATTGTTCAGTTATTCCCTATGGTAAGTGAGACAAGACTGGGATTTAGCCCTCTCTGTTGGCCCATATGCCAAAACTATACATACAAAAATTCACATTTCCTCTTGCTTCCCTTTCCCTTTTTTGTTTTATCTATTTTTCCCTTGTCTCTAAAGATCTTCCTGCCCCCCCTTTGGGGGTGCATCATTGGGTGGGGGCACAGCTCAATTCCTCACTGCTTCTAACGTTTTTATTGGGAGAAGTATGTGAACGCTCAGTGGTTGGAATTTTGTGGCTCACCACAGACTCTAGGGCGTTCCCTCACAGAAATATGAGGAACATGTGTGAATTTAGCCAAAGGTTGAGGTTTGCAGGGCATTATGTTTAGGAAAACATAGTGGAATCCATGCAGTTCACACCATCTTAGACTCCCCCATGCGTCCTGTTTTCAAAAGTGTCTGGGTGTAGGAGGTTTCCAGTGGTAGCAGGTGAGTCTGGGCCAAGATACTGAAACTGCCCATATTGCCAAAATGTGTCCATTTGCAAGGCAACATTTTTGAAGGCTCCACAATGCATTTTGGGGCCTTTCCTTTCGCAGGTGATGAGACCAGCCACACTAGTGGGGTAACGCTTATATCGTGAGAAGTAAAGGACTGCACAATAATAGAATATTTGTTATTGTCAATTTAATTTCTCTCCATGTGTGGCTTCTAAATGTAAGTTTTTGAAAACTTACTCTGAATCACATGATACCATGGTTAACCCCAAATTCACAGTTGTACAAATACCCAATATCCCTAAAATAAGTGTTTTGGGCACATGTAAAAATGTGTTAGTGCCCTTCAGACCCAATTTTCATTCAATAGCTTGTATCATATGGTTTCAGGTTCAAAGACAAGTTTATTTAGACAATTGTCCATAAAACTTTCTAAAAGCACACTTAACAATGAAAACCTTTAAATGAGACCCCCTCCTCGCTACCCCACCCCCATTACATTTCATTTTTAAAATTCTGTTTAACAGATCGTAAAAACCTAGCAAACAAAACTTCCACATCTAAATATTGCATCTCAGACAATAACTCCACCGCTTTGTTCCTATGAAGAGCGCCATATTTAAAAAACAAAGGTCTTAAAAACTTGATCCGATATGCGAGATAAAAAACGCAATCCATAAGAATATGCATAAGAGTACATTTGACTTTTAAAGGGCAGGAACAAGGACCACTATTATTGTGCACCCCAGTCCTATGTGGATGGGATGAATAGATTGGATTACATCCCATCCGAACCTTTAAAATGTATTTTCTCAAACCGTGCTAGATAAGGGAAGACACTATCCTGGCCAAATGAGGCAAACGAGAAGCTAATAGATGATTTCTTCTTTAATTATAATAAATCAGTTTGTTCTGACGCCATAGTATCATTCGGATACTGCATGGTTGGTACACAAGAAACTGTCATTATTCGCTGGGGGTGTCTGGTGTTTTTGGTAAACTAACAACCACTATACATCCCTGTGATCAGAAGGGTCTGATGGAGGTAATGTACAGCTTTCTGAGATCAGAAGTGTGTTTAAGACCTTTTTCCACCAGAAATGGCAAAGAGAAACCACAAAAAAATAGGAAAATCGACTACCACCTTAGAAAAATACAAAAACTGCGGTGAGGGGGGGTTGATGACTTTGCTTGTTCATGCTAGGATGGTGATGATCTTAGCACAGCAAACGTTTTGTTGAGGCAGTTTTTAGAAAAATGTTTTTCACATACTCCCAAGGAACACCAACATTTTGATATATGGTGCCTATTTTCTCGATGAATCCACAAACCCTGGTTATCTTTAGAATCCCCAACATGTTGGGGAAAACAGGACACAAATTTGCGTTGGATACTTTTTCAGGAAAAAAATTGTGAAGGCTCAATTGTGAAGTGCCCCACATATATAAAAAAGGCTCAACATGAGGGAGGAAGGGGTGGTCGATAGGACTTTGCAGTGAAGAGGCTGAGGCTAAGGCTTTTGTCACCATTCTTGAAGTTTCTCATTCTAATAAACAGTCACCCAACTTGGGATGTCATAGCATGGCAAGAATTTATTTTATTTATTTATTTATAAGCTTGTAAAGCGCGCAGCTACCCCCAACGGGGGTGTCCCGGCGCTGAAGACAAACAACAGCCAGAGAAGTTCTGAGACGTCCAAGGGGATAGAAAATGTGCTAGATCAGAGAGAAGAGCCAGGTCTTAAGTTTCCTTCGAAACACAGGCTCTGATGTCAAAAATCTAAGTTCCGATGGTAATAGATTCCAGAGTCTGGAGGTGGCCACTACAAAGGCTCTACCTCCCGTACGTGCAAGACGAAATCGGGGGCAGAACATTAGGAGAATGATTGTTTGACTAAAGTTACGGTATTTCTCATTGGCATTACAATATATTGCCTATTTTCTTACTCAAAATGTTTCTCTAGCCTTTTCAAGTAGATTAGGGTTACAAAACACTTCCTGGTTGATTGTAGCTACTGCTCCCTAATCAGATTGAGTGAGATGAGTGTTAGTTGTGGCAATACAGCGATGGTCATGGGGATCATATGCCAATCCACCCAGAGCCCCTTAACTGGGTTGGTTGTTTGCTCGTCCATATGAATATGCTATAAACATTGCTTTGTGGATGAATGTGGACTTTCATCAAACCATTTACAGATCTGTGTGTGTGCAGAATTGAATCTGGACCTTTTTATCCTGCATCCTTTACAAAATATAAGCTCAGTGGAAAATTGTTTATATATTTATTCCATCCCAGGTTTAAAATATTTATGTCATGCTAATAATGCGATCGTAGATAAATGGCCTTTTATTTTGATTCTCTCATTTTGAAGCAGTGGTTTCTGGCTACTTAACCTCACTGAGAGAGGTTTTCTGGGAGAACTATTTAAATGGTTAAGTGTTAAGAAAGCAAATTACCAAATTGTTATTGTGTAATTAATTAAAATCATACAAAATCAATAAGCAAGCATACCATATAAAGGGGATTATGAAACAAGGGAAACACAATGAGATAACTATGGATTAAACCCAGATTTGTGACTGGGGGGGGAATGTTTGACAATGTTCAACATTCCGTCCATCATTGTTTTGTGTTGGATTATGAAACAAGGCCTGTAGCCGGAATCCAGATCCTGTTACTTTTGATCCACAATCAATAGATTTTACCAATAACTAAAACTACACAAAATAGATTGAGAAAACAAATCGGTGTACAGAATCTAAATTCATGTTAGCCAAGGTACCTAACCACTTGTTAAAGCATCAAATTAATTAGAATGTGCCTTTCTTATTTTGTGCCTTAACACCACATCCATGGATTTCGCAAGATCTAATGTTTTTTCTTAGAATAATTACCTAGATCTTCCTCAAAAGAAACTCATTTGAATTATCTGGTCAAATGTTTTTAATTCTAAAAGAGAACAGGATTCCAAAATCACATACAAATCCAGCTCAGCCAAGCTTTAGTTCAAGTGTAGAACCAAGTAATTGTTAGATGATGTGTTTATAGTAAGTAGCTCAATCCAAATAAGAGTTTAGAATTCTTCAGATGCCAAAATAGCTAACTCTGCTGCTAGTGGTTATATGGTTAGGCTGAATGAGAGATACATCTGAGATTGTAAAGTGCAGTGTGACAGATTTAACAAAGACCTATAGGTCAGACGTTGAGCTAAATCCAAACATTTCTTTGCCTTACTTGTGTTATGTGGGTTAGCGGTTTTTGTAAGGCAAGCTTAGACAATATTGTAATATTCCATTCTTTAGAGGACAGAGCTCTTGCCCCGACGATCCCACCACCACCAGAATCAACTTCCACAGCTGCATGACAAAAGTTGCTGACTGGATGAAGAACAACTCCCTGCAGCTGAACACAGACAAGAAATACTGATCTTTGGTAACAGCAGCAACACATGGAACAAGTCCTGGTGGCCATCAGACCTAGGACCCGCAACTACTCCCTCCAACCGTGCCAGAAACCTCGGAATAATCATTGACAACAAGCTCACCACTAAATCACAGATCAATACCGTCTCCTCTGCCTGTGTCCTCACTCTGCGCATGCTACGTAAGATCTTCAAGTTTCTTCCACTACACACGAGAAGCACCGTGGCACAAGACCTCATCACAAGCCAACTGGACTACAGCAATGCCCTCTACAAAGGAATCGCCCACAGTCTTCAGACCAGACTCCTCCTCTGCCTTCCCTAACACACCCACAACACACCCCACCTCAGGAAACTCCACTGGGTCTCTGTACAGAAGAGATGCCAAATCAAGCTGCTGACCCACACACAGAGGGCTCTACACAACCAGAGACCCGCCGACATTAACCACCGCCTGAATTTACACCAACCATCAAGAGACACCTCCCTTTCACTTGCCCATGCTCCTCCCATCTACCGAAGCAGAAGTGGAGGCTGCTCCTTCAACCACATCACAGCAAAGACCTAGAACAGCCTCCCCACGCACCTCGGGGCCATCACCTCACTTCCGGAATTCCAAATGTCCCTCAAAACCTGGCTGTTCCAATAAACCTCCGGGGCCTGCAAGCGCCGATTATCCACACTTTATAAATCCTGATTGATTGATCAAATTATATGAGATGACTTTTAGGAGAGGGTGGGTTTTTCTCTTCATGGATAGGTATTTTTTCCCCCTAAAGTTCATCAGAGGTTTATCACAAGGACAGAAGACATCTCCGTGACAAAGAGGATTAGAAGATTTATTGTTTTATTTCTCGGATTAGAGTTTGGCACAACATATGAGGCCAAGTGAAAGTCAGGGATGGATTCGTCTTAGGTCCGCACCCAAAGATGACAACTTCAGTTTTTTGTGTTCAAACAAAGGAAAATGTGTTCATCCAGGAAATATGTGTTACATTCAATTATTGATGTTTTTTTGGCAAATCTCTCACTAGTAGAAGGAGGATCTAGGTTTTGTCAGCATACTTACTGAAATTAAGATAGTAGAGGTTGATGGCACACTCATACACAATGAATAGGAGCAAACCCCCAAAGAACTGATCTCCAGCTGGGTTTAGATTAACCGGTCCTAACTTGTTGTTTTCTATTTGATGGGAAATTCCCGATCAAGTCGTAAAGGGGGATCCAAGCGTAAAGAAAGAACCTGTGTTCTTTCCGTTCTTGTTTGTTTGGTACACATCTGCATTTTAATTGGACAAAACAAAATTTGTTTTGTGGCCTCTTTTATTGATGAATTTGTGTGTGTCTGTGCATGTGATAATTGATTTACTTGCAGTTGCTGTGAGCTTGGATGTTCCAACTAGTTCTCTCCGCTTCACAGGATCCCCTCCATTGCCCCGCAACAGCCTCACTACATCTTTCCTTACACTTTACACCCCCCCCCCCTCCACACACACACCTTAGGGATTGTGCCTTGGAACCCTTCGAATCTAACTACTCTGAAAAGGCACTGCATAGTGAAATAGCAATTATTATTATTGAAGTTCGTTGGAAACTCTCAGTAGCCATGTTATTCAGATGAGATTTGATCTGAAGTGCAGTTTCCCACGGCTGGCACTGATAACCATGTTTTTTGTTCCCCAGGGATCGAACCACCACTGTCGTGAATGTTGAAGGGGACGCGCTGGGAGCAGGCATCCTCCATTATCTGAATCAAAAGGAAATGGCGCGGAACCAGTCAGAGCTGACAGAGGTACAGACGGAGGCCGTGCCAAATTCCAGGTCTGAGGCGGAAACGTCCCCGCTGGTCACGCACAGGAATCCCGGCTTCAGCCTGCCGAGCCCCGCCGACCCGGATAACAAGGAGTCAGTATTGTGAGGAGCAGCGGAGCTCCTAATTTCAGCACGCGGGGGTCCTAATGTGGCGGCACACTGAGAAGGAGGCGGGGCCAAGTTCATTTTACTTGACTGTGGGTTCTGTTGTGCACAGAAACACTACCAACAAATATGGCGGCATATTTGTTTCTGTCTTACTCTTGAAATTTTCTGTACTTTTTCCCACCACTGTGACGTTTAGACGACTCTTTCTGTCTTTTAATTATCCTGTAAGAATGAGTGAATTTGTTTTTCTGCACACTTCTGACTTTCGGCTTCAAAGGCATCTGACCAACCACATTAATCACAACACACACCCCTACCGCAGCTTGTTCCCAATTGTCAGACCATGAGAGTCAACGATGAACCCACCCAATATCAAACTTTCCATTACACTTGCGAGACAAAAGATTCAAGAAGTAGTGAGCATGAAATAAATGAAGAAGTGAAAATGTAAGGTCAGCTAAAGGCGTCAAAATGCAAAACAAAAGCCAGGGTTACATGTGACAACAAAGCAAGGCTTAAGAGTATAAAAGGGGAAATTAAGCTGATTTGAACTTTTTAAAAAAACGTTGCGATGGAAAAGCAAATTATTGTGTTGTAAATAAGAAGAGAAGGTGTGTGTAAGAAGTAACAGCTTTTATGAAACAGTGTTGTTGTAAAAGAAGAAGTGTAGTACATGCAGCAAATGTGAAAGAACCTCGTTGAACCAACACGGACACAATCTTTACGTTTGAAGGTGATCTCTTAATATGGTTCATTAGTAAATGGTACAAATATGGTGTAGTTGGAGAGTGAGGCCGCATGCAGAGAGAGAGTGTATATGTCTGTGTGTGTTTGTTAGAGAAAATAGGGTAGTGCTGAGCAGATGTGAGATCCTGTCCCCTTCCTCCTCCAAAGTCCATAAAAAGTGTAAAAAGTAAAGCGTGTTTTGGGGCTACATCTTTTCTGTTTACACATACCCTTTTGTTATTCCTGCTGTCAAGGGCTTGCTTACTGTCAATAGTTTGTTTTTGTCTCGATGATGTCACATAATTAAAAATAGAACTTTAATTACAAAATTATATCATTTGTTGCAGTGACAAAATAATTAATTTTGTGGTTCAAATCTTTTTTTTATTCTGTTTTCAGTAACAAAAGACTTACCAACATCTAAAGGCCTATGGGGAAAACAGGGAGTCAAAACGTTGGGGATGTAGAAAGGGAAGATGTGGTGGGAGGGTTCGGGAATGGCTGTGTGGGTGGGAAGGGAGGATGGAGGAGTAGAGTAAGGAGGGGGAGAGGTTGTCTCCAAGAAAGCCTTTCGGTCCTCACCAGTGCTGAGTTTGCTGCTTTATACAGAGTGCTTTATACAGAGTGTTCTGGGCTGTATGCCCTGGAGCACCATCCTACTGTGATCAGTCCATATCCAGGGAGTCCTGTGCTTCCTGGCCTCCCATGAGCCAGAGTATTCATAGCTTCAGAGGGCATGTAAGTTATCGGACGTCTTGTGCCAAGAAACGGAGGAATAGGCCCCACATTTTGTCAAATTGCAGCAACTTGTGTTCCAAGAAGGCACAGAACTTTTCTATCTCAATGAAATCCTATAGTTTGTGCAATCAGTCCGAGTGTGTCGGCAACAAATCAGTGTCCCATTTGACTGTGAGTACCTGTTTAGCCGGGCATAGCTCCATTGCCATAAACTTCCCTTCTGGAAGTGTAGAATGTAGGTCCTCCATGAGTTAGGAAGCCGCATGTAGCTTGTAGCTGGAGAGGGGTGGGACCTCTTGTCAAAGATGTCATTGATGTCTTTTAGAACTTACTCTCAATGTCGTTTGAGTTTGGGGCAGCGCCAAAGGAAGTGTGTCAAGATGCCCGATTGGTTGCTCCTGCAGCCATCTGAACTATTATCTTTATATTTCGCCAATCTAGCTAATTTCTAATACCAATAATGGGTTATTTTGATCATTGCTTGTTTTCCAGAGGAACAGAAAGAGGATATGTGCGTCCTATGGAGAATGTCAGACCATTTTTTAATGGTGAAGTAGCGATTGGGATGTTTCTCATCCCTTCTGCCCCAGTGATTTCTCTGTGTCTGTGGCTTTGTTGAGGAACTGGTATATAATTGAGAGCAGGTCTTTGTTATCCTTTTTGATCATCAGCCATTTTTCAAAAGCCGTGAGTTGTCTGTTACCTTGTGGTTGGATCATGGGTTACGTGACACAGTGTTTGATCATTATGTACCACCAGCATTCCACTGCCGGAAATCCATATTTCGATTGGAGGCGTGGGATGTTGTTTTTGTTACGTCTGTTGACCTAGCCTTGGCCAAAATCCCCCGCATTCACAGAGCCAGAACGGGAGGCAGATCCTTCTCCTCCATCGTGGCCAAGACCTGGAACGAACTCCTCCTCAGCATCAGACGAAGCCCCACTTTGCAAGCATTCAGGAAGAGCCTCAAGACCTGGCTTTTCGAATGACCGAGCAGCCGGACCCCCCAGCGCTTTGAGACCCACACAGGTGAGTATTGCGGTCTAAAAATCCCTGATTGATTGATTGACAATTGGCCTAATGCCAGTTATGGAACTCGGCTGTGGACAAGGCCGGTGGGAAGGTGGGATTGCCAACGATGGCTGTGAGGGTGTGGAGGTAAGACAATAAGCCTTTTGTGACTGCAGCTCTATCCCAGGCTTAGTACCGGTGAGATGTAGACTCCTAGGGTACTGTGCTTTTAAAGGAGCCATTGAATTTTCCAGATGTGTATCCCTGCAATGGCCTGATCGATGAAGCACCAGTGTATTTCTATCTGTGGCCTGTTCTATTCCCATAAGTACCGCAATTGAGATGCAAGGTAGTAATTGGAGTGGGTAGGCCTCCATTCGCTACCGGGAGGTAGGCTCTCTCTGCTTCGCAACGTGCAGCTTTTTGCATCCCAAATAAAGGTCTCAATAGGTGTTGCAATTTAATGCTTAGAGGTGGGGGGGGGGGGAGTAGTGTATTTTAGGAAGTAAAGTCATTTTTGGCGCCGCTATCCTACCCACCCACAAGATGCCTCCCGATTTCCATAATTGTAGGTCTGTGTGTATTTTGTCTAGTACATTGGAGTAATGCTGTTCGCAGTTTTCTCGAATGAGGAATATATATTTTTAGCCCCTGGAAGGGTACCTACTTGGCCGCCTAGGAGATGGGATTGGAGCTGTTCCAGCTGTACCTTGTCAGCTTGAGGAATAATAAGGTTAAGAGCTTGTGATTTCTGTATGTTGGCTTTGAAGCCGAAGACTCTGCCAAATGCATCTATCTCTTGTAGGAGGGCTGACAAAGAGGATATGGGCTGGGTGAGTGCTACCAGGGCGTTGGCTGCATGCATAGCTAGTTTTTGTTCATGTCAGCTTATGGTGATGTATTTAATTACTGGATTTTCCCATATGCGCTTGAACAGGGGCTCCATATAGAGGACGAAGAGGAGCGGTGACAACAGACCTACCTTACCAATGCCTTTGGCAAAACTGAAGCCCTTTTGAGAGAGACCATTAACGCGCACTGTGGGGTTGGCATAGCTACACCATACCCATGTTTGAAATTGTGATCCCAGACCCACCCTGTCCAGAGTGTGCAACAGAAAGGGACAATGAACCAGTCAAACGCCTTCACCGCTTCTATTGACATATGGAGTGCTGGGGTTTGTGAGTGGGTCGCATTGTCTATAAGGTGCAGCAGGCACTTAATGTTATCACTGTATTTTCTCTCCTGGATGATCTGGGTCTATGAGGTCTTGCATGTAAGGATAGAGGCGAGAGTTCAGAATGCCAGTGAAGAGATTTCCATCAACATTAAGCAAGGATAACAGCTTATAGGAAGAGCACAGCGTGGGGTCCTTTATGGGATTGGGAGCACTGTGATTACCGCATCCCACATACTCTCAATAAGTGGCCCTGTCTCGCTAAAGGAGTTATATAGGTGGGTGAGGATTGGGGTGAACTGGGCACCAAACACCTTGTAGAATCCGAGGGTGAACCCATCCTGCCCTGTGGCTTTGCCCAGTTGCAGGTGTGTGATTACTGATAGAACCTCCTTCAGGCATGTGTTGGTCTCCCTGAGGAGTGTCTCTCTCATCGTGAGGAGTGTGGTGTATGCTGCGACTGTGTAATGCAGGGTTTCTTTGGGGTCCGTCACCTCTGCCTTGTAGAGGTCCTTATAAAAGTGCTCAAATGCCCCAGCTATTCCTTTGTCCTGCTGGTTCTGGCTTGAACTTTCCAAGACTGGCTTTCAGTCCTGCGCCATCAGATGTACTACATTCACAACTCAAAGGAGGAAGAAATGCCCTGTTCATTTCAGAGAGTGACGGCTGTGTCTTTATGCCACCAGCCTTACCCTTTCCGCATCACTCAGCTCAATCGCAGTGGTTCCTGAAGAGTTACCTAGACCTTTCGGAACATGGAGATACTGTTGGCAGTCTGAAAGTCCTCCACAATTACTTATACGCAAGCCAGAGCTCACATACAATATTCGTCATTTGTTAAATCAATTTCAGTACATTGCATAGGATATTTCAACCAGGCTTCTTGTATTTTTCTTTCTTTGATTGATCCAGTACAACACGTGTTTCGTCATCCGTACATTGAGGACCAAAGGACTAGAAACTTGGAGCATCTTTACATTTCCCTGCCTCCCTGGCAGGTTCGGAATTATAACTGGCACAGAGGCTTACCGACTGCTTTGCATTAACACAGCCCTGAAGAAGTCGTGGGCTATTCCCGTATGACGAAACACGTGTTGGCTGGATCAACCAAAGAAAGAAAATTAAAATACTAGAAGCCTGGTTGAAATATCCTACGCAATGGACTGGTCTTGATTTAACATATGACGAATATTGTATGTGTGCCCTGGCTTGCATATAAGTATTAGTTAGATCCCCAGGGGTCACAAATTTTGAGGAGTGGATGATTCCTCCCTTGAGCATCATAACTAGGCACTACAAAGCAATTGAGTACCGTAACTAGTGGGCACCAAAACCACTCTAGGCAATTTCATCCTACACAGTATTTATCCTCCACAATTACTCTTTACAAAAACAGATGGCTAATACTATGCTAGTAGGATCTAGAAAAATACATCAACCCTTTCACTTGTAGAGGGGATAATGGTATGTCTTTTTTGCATTACCTGGCTGAGATTGATCTCTGTAAGGTCACCTACAACATTTTCAACATGAACACTGACTCCTACTTTAAGGGTCCTGAGAAGTCTTTCCCCTAAAGTATCCGATGAACTTGATGCATCTGCTCTCACCAGGCACTCCGTTGTGTCCTAAAACCTGTCAAACTCATGCATAAGCGTTTATACCATTGGTACTGGACCTGCGTTCTACTGCCCAACTGTTACTTAATTTGGAGGCAATGGCGCAGATTAAGCAGCTGTTAAAGGTGCCATTGGCGGATGGATAAAGCCAAATGTTACTCATTATTATATTGTTCATGGTACCTAGCCTCTATCCACTGCAAAGGTAAAGACCACCAGATCTCAGGTAGTGTTATTGCTAGTCTCTAGGTGTGTGAGATGATGTATGCTTGGCAACCACAAAGACTGCTCCCTAAGCATTCTGCCAAGTCTAAGCGCTCAAGGCTTCCTCTCTGAGAGTGCTACTAAATTTCACCAGGATGTTCGTCACAATCTGTTTGCCTGGGCCTAAGTTGTCTCATGTGAACTTCTCTTGCTCCCTTTCTCAAGGACATAAGCCTACCATTTATGTAATGGCATATGCTCGGACGCCTTTGTCTGCACAGCACCTCAGAAAGAACTTAACCAGAGCAGGTAAGTTCTCTTGCGCTTCTAATGGATTGCACCAACTGTGCCTTTTAAGCATGTTCTCAGATATTTTTTATAATGCACTCGTTTCTAATCTTTCTAGTTCTCTGAGGTCCTCTATTATCAAACACTTCGGGCCTTCAAAGGTAAACGTACACATTTGTGTAAGTTTAGTACCTTTTGGTATTCAGTAACACTGGGCCTGACACACAAAGGTAAACTTACTATTCAGTTTAAGTTTACAATTGTTTTGCTGTTGACAAATGAATTTATAAGTAGTATCATTACGACTGCAGAGTCTCTGCACCCGTAGAGGAGACTGCACATAAAAAGATAGTACATGCCTATCTTTTTATGTGCAAACTCTCAGCCATGGGTGTGGAGACTCCTCAGTCGTAAAGATACTAAGGACCTTGACCTTCAGCTCCCTTCGGCAGACGTCAAGACGAACATTTTGACAGGTCTTGCAGCCTGGGTGACTCTTACTAAGAACCCCATCTGCCATTCGATGAGGCCTTGATTGATGTCCTTCTGAGAACCTGGTCCAAGCCCAGCACAGGGGCTTCTGTGAATAGGACAATCGCCTGCCGCCATCGCCCTGATCGGGCGACCCAAAGTTCCTCACCAACCACCCTACCGCCTAGAGCTTGGCGGTCCAAGCCTCTACCCCAGTAGGCGCATTCCCTTGTGCACCCCCAGACAGGAAATCCAAGATGCTGGATAGTTGGGGTAAGAAGGTCTTTTCTTCCACCAGCCTTGCATTGCGGTCGGTGAATGCATGCCTATTGGGCCGTTATTCCCACTTCCTGTCGGAAACAGTTGTGCAAGTGCTGCTACAGGTCCCGGTGGAGGGACTGCACTCTTCTCAAGCGTTATCAGACGGGAGAGATGCGGCAAAGTTCCCCATTCATTATGGGCTTGACACAACCAACTCACTGGGCAGAGCGATGTCACCAACTGTGGCTTTTCTGGGGATGTCAAGGCTTCCCCCATGAACATGCCCTTTAATGGAACCTGTCTCTTCTGAGACAAAGCAGACATCCCCCTAGAGCGCTTTATGGACTTGCAGCCTATGGCCAAGTCCTTGAACCTCTGTGGTCCCCTATTTGCCCTGCGCCCCTTTCGTGGCTACGGAAGGGGCTTTCAGCCATGCAAGCCACACCCCAGGCACAAGGCAGCGCAAGTTCAGGAACTTAAGCGCAGCCATGGACACGGCTTGTTCTGACCCTGTGGGTCAGGCGCTCAGAGGTCAGGTCAGTGTACCACCACCCCTGCAACCTCAATCTCCAAACCCTCCTAGTCTGGCCTTTCAAGATCATGGGTGGCCAGTTGGTGGAAGGATCAGCCATCACCTCTACCACTAGCAAAATATTACATTGGATAGGTAGGTTCTTTAGATAGTACGAAGGGGCTACTCCCTCCCCTTCGACACTACCCCTCTTTCCATGCCTCCAACGTACGACCAGCTGTTGGGAGGGTCACCTGTCTTTGCTTCAGGAGGAAGTCATGACTCTCTTGGCCAAGGCAGCCATAAAGAGTGTTCTGGCGCCAGAAGTAGGCTGTGGTTGTTATCCCACGCTACTTTCTGGTCCCGAAGAAGGAAAGGGGCCTGTGCCCAATCCTAGATTTGCGAGCCCTCAACTACTTCCTCAAAAAGGAAAAGTTCAAGATGCTCACTCTAGCTTTGTCTGTCTTGGGCCCAGGAGACTGGAGTGTAGCGTAGGACTTTCAGGACACATGTTTTCATATTCCCTTTCTGCCTGCTCATCAGTACTACCTTCGGTTTACGGTAGGCCACAAGCACTTTCAATTCACCGTGCTCCCCTTTGGCCTTACCAGCGACCCTTAGGTGTTCACCAAGGTGATGGTGGTGGTTGCAGCTCATCTGCGCTGATCAGGGGTGCCAGTCTTCACCTATCTCGACGATTGGTTGTTGAAGGCGAGCTCCCAGCTCCAGACTACTGCAAACCTCCTGCATTCGCTGGGGTTCACTATAAATGTGCAGAGGTCACACTTAACTCCCTCTCAGATGCTCCCTTTCCTTTGAGTTATTCTGGACAGAGTTGCAATTTCGGGCCTATCCTCCCGAGCGACAAGTCTAGGATATTCAGGCTATGATACTGATGTTTCAGCTTCTATCTTGGATTTCGGTGAGAATGACTCTGAGGCTGCTGGGCCTCATGGCCTCCTGCATCCTGTTTGTGACACATGCCAGATGGCATATGTTGGCTCTAAAGTGGGACCTGAAGTTCCAGTGGGTGCAGCATTAGGGGAATCTCTCCGACATGGTCCAGATCTCGGAGGGAACTGCTCAGGACCTGCAGTGGTGGCTGACCCAGCGCAGTTGGGTCAGAGGCAGATCCCTCTCCCTTCCCCACCCAGATGACACAGTAGTGACAGATGCGTCATTTCTGGGATGGGGCGGCCATGTGGAAGAGGTGAAGATCAGAGAACTCTGGTCTCCGGTTGAATCCAGACTCCACTTCAACCTGCTGGAGTTCAGTGTGATTTGCTTGGCATTGAAAATCTTTCTTCCTTCAATCAAGGGAAAGCTAGTTTGTGTTCAAGGATCAAGAACAACTCCACCACCATGTGGTACTGCAACAATCAGGGCGGGATGGCGTCATGGACCCATTGTAAAGAGGCCCTGCATCTCTGGACACGGACGGAACAACAGGGCACAACCCTGGTGGTTCAACACCTGGCAGGTTCTATGAACCCCAGGGTGGACAAACTCAGCTGTTGATGCCTACTGGATCACGAATGGTGCCTCCATCCTGAGGGGACACAAGGTTCTTTCAACAGTGGGGAGAGCCTTGGTTAGATCTCTCCGTCTCGAGAATGAACAATGTCAGTAGTTGTGTGTGCTGGAGTTTCCAAGGTGGCTCTCGCTTGGAGACGCTTTTCGTCTCGGTTGGAGCGCAGGCCTTTTATACACCTTTCTGCCCATTCCACTCCTGCCCAGAGTGCTCAAGAAGATCTGTACTGAACGGGACCAAGTCATTCTTATGGCTCCGGACTGGGCACAGAGAGTCTGGTATCCAAAGTTTCTCCAATTGAGCATCGATGCTCCGATCAGGCTGCCCCTTCGAGATTATCTTCTGTAACAGCAGCAGGGGAGGGTCCTTCAACCGGCCTGTCAACTCTACGCCTTCTTGCATGGAGATTGAGCGGCGGCAGTTGATGGCATTCAACCTTCCTCCCGAAGTCTGTAATGTTAATTTGGCAGCCAGGCGTCCCTCTACCATGACTGTGTACGCCTCCCGGTGGAAAACATTTGTTAGATATTGTACCGAAAAATCTATTGATCTGCTTTCTGCTTCCCTTTCTCAATTTCTCCTTTCTATTTTGACCTTTGCCCAGCAGGGCTCGGCTCTTGGCACTCCGATAGGGTATCTTTGGCCTTATCTGCATTTTTGAGGCTACCAGACCAACCCTCTTTATTTAAATCCCCTATTGTAAATAGATTTCTCAAGGGGCTTGTACATATGTTTCCACATGCCCCTTTCATCATGCCTCAGTGGGACCTTAATTTGGTTCTCACCTTTCTGACGTGTGCTCAATTTGAACCTCTGTACAACTGTTCCCTCCAGCTGTGTACCATCAAAACAGATTTTTAAGTGAGAATAACTTCTGCCAGGAGGGTGAGCGACTTGTAGGCTGTGTTATCTAAGCCTCCTTACCTGACCATCATACCTGATAATTTTGTGCTTCGCACTAGGGCCTCTTTCTTACGGAAAGTTGTAACACCATTCCATGTGGAGCAATCTGTCACCTTGTCCACTTTCTACACTCCTCTGCACCCTTCGAAAGAAGAGTAGCGACTCCACCTTCTGGGACAAAAAAGAGCAGTGTTGTTCTGCCTCTACTGTACAAAAGAGTTCCGGTGAACAACCAACTCTTCGTGGCATATGTGGGAGTGAAGAAGGGTCCGTTCAGTGTAGAAAAGGATTATCTCTCGAAGGTCATCATTTGCATTAAAATCTTGTACTCTCTGGCCAAAAAAGCAGCCTTCTGAAGGCTTAAGGGCTCATTCTACCATACCTAAGGCTGCCATCAAGGCCCTAAAACGTGGAGTCCCAGTCCTAACCATTTGTCAGGCAGCAATGTGGGCATCACTGTACAAGTTCACCAAGCACTACTGCCACGGCAGTCAAGTCCACAGGGACAGCCTTTTTGGCCACTCTGTCCTTCAGGACTTCCTGGTCTAAACTTGTACCCAGTCCCTCCTCCGGGAATGGTATTGCTTGGGTATCTATTCAAAGGTAAGCAATCTGCAGGTAGATGTCTCTATCAGATAGTGCCTTATCTGGTTGAGACATGATCAAGCTGAAAATTCCTTACGAATCTACCTGCCCTCCCTCCACGGCGGACATGTTTTTTTGGGTCAGGCTGTTCCTTTTCAGGGCCCTAGTTGTTCAAAACACACCAATGTCAGTGCACTTCATGTATCCTGGCGTGGAATAGCGCGCTGAGGGGGCTCCTATATAGGTGATGCAGACAGCACTACGGTAGAGACGACGCCAACGATGTCATGCGGAACCGACTGGCGCAAGCTACCGGCGCGCAAGGGTATTGCTCGAAGAAAAAATAATTTGGATCCAAACTGAACCTGTGAAATTCAAAGGTAAGGAATCTGCGGCTAGTTCCTGTCTCTGCCAGATAAGGCGTTACTGAAGGTAAGTAACTTGTCTCACTGAAACCAGGGCATCATCGTAGAGATTTTAAAGAAGGAAACATTTAACCAGCGGACAATGGCCTCAGTGATAATGATTAATATGCACGTCTAGGATTCTCTCGAACTCTGGTGAACTCTAACTACTCTTGTCCTGTGACTCCTTAGGAACATTCGTCTAATCCCATTTGTGGGACTCCAGTAACAACTTTCCAGTATAAGTCGTTAAATATGTCTTTTGTCTCTTCATCTGTGCCTCAGCCACCTGGCTGTATGCCGATACCTCCAAGCCCAGAGGGTGAGCTCTCACATTCCACTTTTCCTTAACTTGGTTCATTTTTCTGTATTTCTGTTGGTTCTAGTTGGGTAGGGGGTAAAGCAGACTCAACCTAATTGGGGGTTGGAGTGGGATGGGATGGAATTCAGGGGGTTAAAATTGTAGATTTGAAGGCAAATTGGCCACTATATCGAAATATCTAAATAGTATTCAGCACAAACACCAAGGCACACTTTGTTATTATACACCTTACTACCACCAATAGCAACCACCATGCAGACTTCAAAGAGATGCACCACACCAGAGGAACCGCTGATGTTCTTAACTCGCATACCACTAAGACATGACTACGTATAACTGTTTCACCTGGAATATTCAAGGCCTAAATGATCACAGGAAATCTAGACGCATACAATCCTACCTAATTCGACACAAAATAGACATCTACTTTCCCCAGGAAACACAACTGCAAAGCATAACAACCACTAAGCTCCAACATTACCATTGGGGCAACATCTACTCAGCGGCTTACTCAAATTATGCCAGAGGGACAGCTATCCTAATATGTTGTGGACTGGGATAGAATTTGATAAAAAACCAAGCTGACCCCGAGGGGAGATTCATACTTTTGGAGGGCACACTGGGCACGATTAGGGTGATATTGTCAACGGTATATGACCCCAACACAGCCGAACCAGAATTCTTCGGTGAACTATGGGCTAAGATCACACAAATAGGATGTGACACTATTCTCTGGGGATGTGACTTCAACGCCATTCTGGATGACACACTAGTCCTTAAGGGCGCATCCTCAGGTTTCATCCCAAACTAGTGCTACACCAAACTCACTAATGACCGACAATGGGCTGATAGATATTTGGAGACAATGATAGCCTGATACAACAGAGGGCACTTGCACCACGACACAGCACGCTGCTTGGTCCTGCATCGAATTTTGGCTACTGTCTAAGGATATAGCCTCATGGACTACTAATGTTAAACACCTACCTAGAACTCTATCAGACAACGCTCCCTGCCTGCTGCGTCTTCTGATACCCGTAACACCCAGCCAAGCATTCAATTGGAGACACCCACCCAGAGGCCTTTTGCAAACCGCGTTCGGAGAAGAAATAAAAGGAGACATACTCGAATACTTCTTGCTGAATGAGGGATCAGTATCTTCCCCAGCTTCCCTATGGAAGCTTTTAAGGTAGTAATTCGAGGTCAGTGTATGGCCAGATAGGCTGGAGATTTAAAGGCCCTAAGGCAAACACTCCAGACACTGGAAACTCAAATTAGGGGAACAGACCTTGACTATTACAACACTAGTGACCCCAGGCATCTTCCCCTACTTAGAAGTAAACTAACTGACTTTGAAGAGAAAGCACAGATGGAGGTTACATTTCTTGGGAAATACACGCAGACCAGGAGATACGGGGAGGGAGATAGACCGGGTAAATATTTGGCCTCCATTCTTAAACCTCTGGGCAATATGGACTACATTACTGAACTTCTAAATGAAACTCTTTAGCCCATAAGAGGACCTCCGGAAATAATAAATCATCTCACACAGTTTTACTGTGAATTTTACACTTCCCACCAGGCAGACATACCGGAATACACCTAATCTTATATCGACTCTATTGAATTGCTATGGCTGGATAGGGCGTATCTGGACGAACCTTTCACCACAGAGGACATAACACAGGTCATCAATAGTCTACACAATAATAAGGCCCCTGGCCTGGACGGACTCCCAGCCTCTATTTACAAATGCTACGTGTCGATCCTAGCAACTTTTCTCTTAGTGGTATACCAAGACTCACTTAAGACTGGCAAACTACCTCCCACACTGCGAGAAGCGAGCATATGGCTACTGCTTAAACCTGAGAAAGCCCCTAATCTCAGTGACTCGTACCCCCTACTCTCTTATAAACATTGACAATAAAATCTATGCCAAATTAATAGCTAAAGGGCTATGGCCGCTCCTAGCCAGAACTGACAAATCGGGCTTTATCCCCGAAAGATCAACAGTACACAACCTTCGCACGTTCTTCGTGATCCTCCACTATCTCGATCCCCAGACATCTGCTGTGGCAGCTCTCCTCCTCAACGCCACCAAGGCCTTTGACTCTCTGGAGTGGCCATTTCTATTCGATGTCTTGACCAGATTAGGCATTAGCCCACTATTTTTGCAACAAATTAAATTACTATACTCTGAACCCACTGCCAAATCTCTAACGCATTTCCTATATCCCGTGGAACTAGACAGGGCTGTCCCCACTACTTTTAGCAATAGCAATGGAACCATTCGCAGCACGACTCAGACAACATCACGCAGCTAGAGGCCTGGTATTTACATCCAGGGGAATAATCGTTTTGTTATGCGCAGACGACATCATGCTATACATCAACAACCCTCAAGAAAACATACTCCCAACCCTCCGGGAAATCACCAAATTCGGCGGCATATCGGGCTTACTAATTAACTGGATAAAATCCACACTATTCCCCCTGACCTATAACACTAAGGGGCATATTAACAGCTGCCAGCGATAATTATCGCTGGCCGTGCTTAGCGGTAATTATATTATCGCAGGCTGGCTCTGGAATTTATGGCCCTGGTAGCGCGTAATTAACAATGCGTTACTCCAGGGCGATAAAAATTCCAGAGATAGCGAGATTATGACTCTTTTGCAGGGAACATCGCTGCAACATCAGTGATATTTGCAAGGTTGTCCATCCTGGGTACGCCCAGTGACGCCCACTTTGCATCTCATTAGAGATGCAAAGGGAGGCGTTGGGAAAAAGGGTGCTAACATGCAATTATGCATGTTAGCACCCTCTTGTAAATAGGGTGATAGTTTTATCTCCGCTTTTAGCCCTTGTAAATATGCCCCTAAGCCTTTTGACCTCGATTACCCTCTCAAGTGGGTGGCAGGCCCAGTTATATACCTGGGGATCTGGCTCAGCAGGGACACCCAAGAACTCTGGAGTATGAACTTCGGTCGCGCTATCACCTGGCAGGAGGAGAAAATCCAAATGTGGACCCAACTGCCACTGTCATTAGCGGGTAGGATTGCGAGAACAAAAATGATTGTCCTCCCCAAACTCTTATACATCTTTGTGAACCTTTCACTTTCACTCACTCAAACATTCTTTAACACTATGCGTTCACTGATTATCTCACTGGTATGGGCGGGCAGATCAGCCAGGGTTGCTTGGGAGAATTTTTACGCTCCCATTGAACCAAGGTGGGCTGGGGGCGTCGGACATCCCCCTGTATGCCTTTTATGCGCAAGCACAATTCCTCCACTACTGGTTGCACCGATCCCATTGTGACGGTCAAATCTGTCGATCCCATTCCACTGGATATAAACGCCTCCGAAATGTCATAGATAAAACAGAGATGCTGAGATGGGCTACGGATGGTCTGCGTGCTAGGGCTGGTGCTGAGATTCTCTTTGACCCCTCAATAACCCTATCCAATATCCACAAATGACTCCACTAGGGGATCGGGGTGACACGGCAAGAGCACGGCGACTAGGCATCACTAATTATGCAGATGTATATCCTGATGATACATTTCTCACACAAAACCCCCTCAGATGGCATATCCCCCCCTAGCTTCTCTGATATACTATTATACCATCACATGCGTGCCACCTGTGACCAAATACATTGCACAGTCCCAACCCCCAATCCACTTTGCAGGCCTTTGAACACATTATAACCACTCCATCGCCACGTAAACTAATCACACGTTTATATACATCTATTCAACGACACTCCCCGGTGACTGTATCAAAAGCTAGAGATAACTGGAACACTGAGCTACACCCCCCAAACCACAATAGAGCAATGGCACTTCTGCTGCGCACAACTAGAGCAGCTATCTCCAAACTACAAACTTAGACTGATTAACTTCAAATTTCTAAAACGATACTATAGAACACCTAAGCAGCTTCACCGCATGGGCGTACAAGCCGACATACAATGCTGGAGATGCCACACTGAACAAGCAACTTTCCTGCATTTAGCTTGGGAGTGTCCTTCCTTTGCCACTTATTGGGTGGACATTTTTCATAAAATAAGCCAAATCCTGATGGCTCGGCTGGAACCCACCCCCTACTAGGGTTACTGGGCTATGTTAAAGACGCCCCAGTCGAGATCCGCAGACTACCGGCTATGCTGCTACTATTAGCGAAACGCAGGCTTGCTAAAACATGTGGCAGGTTGCACCCCTCCCCCTAGTTAAAGACTGGATCCTCAATGTCACATTTTGCCAAAAACAACTAACTACCTTCTGAGAACAGATGCCCACTACCTCCAGACCCAAAGATATATGGAGTACCTTCCTTACCTGGTTGAGAACATCTACCCACGACACACCTGGCACATCTGAACTATCAAATGAACAATAGGGAGAGTGAGGGAATCTATTCACATAGGTGAATGGAGAGTACTCCTGGTCTCATGGACTAAATATCTAAATAACATGTACGGAGTACCACCAGAATGAGCTCAAAGAGCGATCTTAGTGGGATGACTACAACTGGAAAAAGAAGAAAGTCCTTCTTTGGTTTTTATAAACCCCTCACTCACCAACCTGGTTGGTGACATGCTTCATCATCGGGGTCCACCCTGATAGCCGAGTGCCATCAGGGTGTGCTTCAACACCTGGATGACAGTGGAGCTGGTATTCGTGTGAGTGGTGCAAGAAAAAAATGTAAAAAATGCCTGGTATGACTTATGCAAAAAAAAATTATTCTAAGACTACTGGACACTATTAAAAATGGTGTGTAGATACAGTTAAAGGTTAATTATGACCATATGTATCTGTGTGTGATAAGTCTACATGTTTCAACCCGTCTTTGGAAAATACCGGGTTTTCTTCAGGACCAGAGGAAAATGGGTGGTCAGGGCACACTAATGCACTGCCAGTCCTAGATTCCTTTTCAGCCTACTAACAAAAATCTGTTGTAGGGTAGTATCTCAAAACCCAAATGGGCGAGAAAAAATAAAAAAATAAAAAGACCTGTGGGAGAGAAAAGAAACAGTCACAAGAAGAACCATTACGTGCCTGTAACGTTGTGAAGTGCCATTTTCCCAATGTATGGATGGCAACCGCCCTTCCAACCGCACATCCAACCACCCCCTTTTCAACAAAACCAGTTTCGGCCTCCTTTTTTATACAGGGGCAGGCGGGGAAAAGGAAGAAGGAGACAAATCAATCAGGTACACTGGGAGGAAGACGACCCAGTGAGCGGCCAGACAAGGAGCAAAGCAGGAACAAGCAATGCGAGAACCTAGTAACTAATTTATCTAGCAGACCACTGTCAATAACGGAAGAAAGTGTCCTGAACAAGGGATTGGGTTTTGTCCCAATGGCACGTTTGGACAAGTTCCAATTACACTGCGAATTGACAGGCTTTTTTAGAAAGCTGAGACTGAAAGCCTTCTTTGAAAAGCAAGGACCTCCCAGAGAAACTGAAATTCAGAATGAGAGTGGACTGAGAACCAAGTCTACCTTCACTCCGCCTCCTCACACAACTCATGTGGAGCTGATTACCTTTGAACAGGCTGTATATAATGATGTGGAGAAAATGAATGCCACATCTCAATTCCAGAATATGAGTCGAGCAGAGAACACAGCAATATCAGATCTTCGTGCATGTGATACCATCATAATTAAACCCGCCGACAAAGGTGGGGGACTGGTGGTTATGGACACAAATACATACCGTGAGGAGAGAATTCGACTATTAAGTGACAGAAATAATTACCAGACTTTGGATTCAGATCCCACCCTGATATTAAAGTCAGAAATACAACAACTAGTGGAAATCGCAGAAGTATCAGGCAGGATATCCAAACAGGAAGCGGACTATCTGTGTACCACAGAAGAACCATATCCTGCCCAAAATGCATAAGGGTAGGCTTCCACCCCCAGGACGTCCTATCGTCTCTGGCATTGGCTCCCTACTGGAACCTCTGTCTAGATTCTGTGACTTTTTTCTAAAAACAATTGTTCAAAATACCTCCACCTACTTGCAGGATACCAAAAGTCTACTGAATCTTTTACAAGATATTGTGGTTGATGACAATACCATCTTACTCAGCTTTGACATAGAAAGCCTTTACACAAGCATACCATAGGATGACACAATATCAGTCCTGGAAAATACTCTGAATAACACGAACTGGACATTTAACACACCCAGGGCCTTCGTGCTTGAGTGTGCCAAGTTGGCACTGAAACGCAACTACTTTGAATTCGAGGGCTCCCTCTACCTACAAACAGGGAGTACATCAATGGGCAGTGTTTTTGCCCCAAGCGTGGCAGGATTATATGTCTATGATTTCGAGCAGAAGTTCATCCTGAGCAACCAGAACCCATTCCAAGACAACATAAAATTTTGGAAACGTTACATCGACGACGTCCTGGCAATTTGGTAAGGACCGGTCGATCGACTGAATGAATTTATCACCTGGATTAACACCTGTGATCAAAATCTAAAATTTACTAACTGCTTTGACACTGAAAAGATTGTGTTCCATGACGTGGTGATCACCAAGGAAAATGAACGCCTAGAGACCAGAACACATTACAAGCCTACCGCTAAAAACAATTTGCTTAGGTTTGAAAGCTTCCACCCCCGCCCTCTTAGGGAAAACCTGCCTTATGGGCAATTCCTTAGACTACGACGAAATTGTAGTAAGCTGGCGGAGTACAAAGAACAAGCATCTGACTTATCTAACAAACTGTTGGCCCGAGGGTACCCAAGGAAAATCGTGAATAAATGTCAAAAGAGAGCCAGGAACCAGCCTAGGGAAGCCCTTCTGGAGAAAAAAAAAAAAACCTTCAGAAAACACTATGCCACTCAAACTACCTTTAATGCCATCTCTAACCAGGTTACCAGAAGTATCAACAAACATTGGTCCATTCTAAATACCGGCAATCTTCATTGGGAAAAAACACTTATTTCTGTCAGAAAGTCACACAGTCTAAAGGACACCTTGGTAAACACCAGGCCAAAACCAAAAACTGCTACTGACAACCCATCCATCACCAGAGCCTGGGGCCTACCTGAGGTCATTGGGCATTATCGCTGCGGCAACTGCAGCGTTTGCCATCTAACAAGAAATACAAAAACACTTAACATTGAAGCAGGTAAGGTGTGGAGACAACAATCCCACACTAACTGCAATAGCTGCAACGTGGTCTACTTAATCGAATGTACTTGCAAAAAACAATACATAGGGATGACAACCAGAAAAATAAAGCAGCGAATCTGTGAACACCGTAGCACAATCCGGTGCAGAAAAAGTGCGACAAGATTAACCGACCACTTCCTTGAAAGTAACCATACGCCCAACGATATGGCGTGGACAGTGATCGAACAGATTACACCAGGACCCAATTTGCAGAAACGTTTATACGAAAAAGAACAGAGATGAATCTACAGATTGTCTACACATATGACAGGACTGAATGACAATATTCCTTGGGCCAATGTCCTTTGAAGTATATTCCTGAAAACACTCTTTTGACACAGTCCTAAAGTCATCCTGTCTGGGCTCCATATGATACTGACACTTTGCCCCTTGTATGCACACCACCCATGTGTGCTCAATACCAATTAGATACATAGCCTGCCACAATCAGGGTGTGACTCCCTTTGGTATATGATGCATGCCTTATGTATGCGCTGTAACCACCGACCATGATACATGCTGTACTCATAATAAGAATTAGTAATTACAGTCAGCATACTCCACTTGAATAAACTTCTCTCTTCTTTCTTAACATTATTGGATATGTGCGCCTACAGCGATTGCATGCCCAGTTTCCCCCCCAGGTCTAACTACTGTCCATTCATACGGAGGTATTTTACTCCGTTTTCTGCCCGTGTATCTTCAACCCATTGTATCTTTAACTTATTCACAGACTAGTAATCTTTCCCCAACTAAACGAACTTTTAATTCTATTGCGCATGTGTCAATTCCGACAAAGAGCATCCCCAGCGGCACAGAACGTCCGCCGTTGTTTAGCAACGGACGCGCTGAGCCTTTTGTCCTAATTGACTATCCGTAGCTGGAATCAGGCCGGCTGACGGCCCCGCGTCATCAAGCACTTGGCTCCGCCCACCCCGGAAACCAATGGCGGCTTACTAAATTTGCTTGCCGACGCTGTAACAGTGCGGGGCGGCATGGAGAGGCGAGTAGGTACCTAGCGAGAATACCCTCTGAAAACTGTAAGTAGATACTTGGCATTATGGACGCGACACCGAAAAGCGGCTTCCCCCGTTTTTTCTCCGTCCGTTTACACGCAGCTCGTTTTTGCATGAGTTCTAAACACCCTCCCTCTCCCCACAGAGTATGTTCCCTTCAGAGGCCATCCTTCCCTCCATCCCGTGAAGCCTTAAGGCCCAGAATTAGGAGTAAGCCCTTCCTTTTTTCGGCCTTTTTATGTGTGTTCTATGTTTGTTTGTACTGTACTGTCGTATATGAAAGGACAAAGAACACTTAGCACGTCATTTTATTACTCACGCTAATGTCAGTGAGTGAAGTCTAGCAACGCACAAATAAATTGATGAGTGTGTGAGACTAACATTGAAAAATTCACTGAGTACACTAATATTGATAGGTGTGCCAGTTCCTTCTGAGTAATTTACAAGCGCCAACACGAGTAGTTACTAGAGATTGGCAGCGTCACTACACGTGAGCACACTAATATTGATAGGTGTGCCAGTTCCTCTCAAGAAATGTATAAGCGCCAACACGAGTAGTTACAAGAGATTGGCAGCGTCACTGCACATGAACAGTTCGCAGTATTTCTGATCGGGATGTTCACAGAAAATATAGACATATGAGAGTCATCACTTCACAACGTTACAGGCACATAATGGTTCTTCTTGTGACTGTTTCTTTTCTCTCCCACAGGTCTTTTTATTTTTTATTTTTTCTCGCCCATTTGGGTTTTGAGATACTACCCTACAACAGATTTTTGTTAGTAGGTTGAAAAGGAATCTAGGACTGGCAGTGCGTTAGTGTGCCCTGACCACCCATTTTCCTCTGGTCCTGAAGAAAACCCGGTATTTTCCAAAGACGGGTTGAAAAATGTAGACCTATCACGCACAGATACATATGGTCATAATTAACCTTTAACTGTATCTACACACCTTTTTTAATAGTGTCCAGTAGTCTTAGAATAACATTTTTTTGCATAAGTCATACCAGGACATTTTTTAACATTTTTTTCTTGCACCACTCACACGAATACTAGCTCCACTGTAATCCAGGTGTTGAAGCACACCCTGATGGCACTCGGCTATCAGGGTGGACTCCGATGATGAAGCATGTCACCAACCAGGTTGGTGAGTGAGGGGTTTATAAAAACCAAAGAAGGACTTTCTTCTTTTTCCAGTTGTAGTCATCCCACTAAGATCGCTCTTTGAGCTCATTCTAGTGGTACTGCTTACATGTTATTTAGACATCTGAACTATCCACACGACAGATGAATAGTTACCGATTTGTCACAACACATCTCCCTCCTCACCAAGTCCCACCTTTCCATATAGCGGGGTGGGCATATTCCCACACAGTGTAAAATCACACGCTGCGCTTATGACATCACACGTGTGCCGCACGATAAGAATGTGCAAAAGTTGCGACTTACTTGTATGTGATGGGGATTGATGAAGCCATTTTTCCCAAAAGTTTTGTTAGCGTTGCATCGTTGTTTACATTAGTCTTATATTCAACGATGGATAGTGATCACACTATATATGATATCTAAATACTATTCTATTGTGATAATATATAAGCTACTATAAATGCCAATAAAGACAAATGTAAACTTTTTTTTAAATAAAGGGAGCATTTACCAACTGTAGCAACTGGTGTGGAATCACCCTTCTGTCAACCCTGAGTAAAATCCTGCTGAAAATTATTATACAGTACAAAAGGGGGTGGTGATAGACGGAGCATCTGAACCAATCAAACACTCACACCCAGTCAAAAGATCTGGGTTTGATCCTTCACCGTTCTTTAGCCCACTCTGCCACCCCAGTTCAGACATGGCTATATGCAAATCAGTCTGACCCTGTGCCTCATGGGAACAGTCCGGCCCGAACTGCCAAGCCATGCCTTCCCTGGACCGGAAACAAGCTCCCGAGGACCGGTTTCTGGCATTCCAGCCGTCTTCAGCCCGGCTTGCTTGAATCCAGTGGCAAAGTGAGCAAGGAACTCACGTCTGAGCATACCCTGCCACACTTATGGCGGCCAAAGTGGTACAAAAGGGGGTAGTGATGGACGGAGCATCTGAACCAATCAAACACTCACACCCTGTCAAAAGATCTGGGTTTGATCCATCACCGTTCTTTAGCCCACTCTGCCACCCCAGTTCAGACATGGCTATATGCAAATCAGTCTGACCCTGTGCCTCATGGGAACAGTCCAGCCCGAACTGCCAAGCCATGCCTTCCCTGGACCGGAAACAAGCTTCTGAGGACCGGTTTCTGGCATTCCAGCCGTCTTCAGCCCAGCTTGTTTGAATCCAGTGGCAAAGTGAGCAAGGGACTCACGTCTGAGCATACCCTGCCACACTTATGGCGGCCAAAGCGGTACAAAAGGGGGTGGTGATGGACAGAGCATCTGAACCAATCAAACACTCACACCCAGTCAAAAGATCTGGGTTTGATCCATCACCATTCTTTAGTCCACTCTGCCACCCCAGTTTAGACATGGCTATATGCAAATCAGTCTGACCCTGTGCCTCATGGGAACAGTCCAGCCCGAACTGCCAAGCCATGCCTTCCCTGGACCGGAAACAAGCTTCCGAGGACCGGTTTCTGGCATTCCAGCCGTCTTCAGCCCGGCTTGCTTGAATCCAGTGGCAAAGTGAGCAACGGACTCACGTCTGAGCATACCCTGCCACACTTATGGCGGCCAAAGCGGTACAAAAGATCCTTTGACTGGGTGTGAGTGTTTGATTGGTTCAGATGCTCCGTCCATCACCACCCCCTTTTGTACCGAAAATTATTATACAGCGCATTTCTGATGCCATGTATAAACAGTTAAGAAAAGGGCGGCTGGGTTTCGCAAGTACAGAGGGTGTGTTGATCAGATCCTTACTCTACTCAACATCATAGAGCAGTGCATGGCATGGCAGACTCAACAATACATCAGATTCAATGATTTTGAGAAAGCCTTTAACAGTATCCACTTTGACAGCCTCTGGTGTATACTGAGAGCCCACAACATACCACTGCAGATAGTTCATCAAGAGCTTCTATGATAACTTTACCTGCAAGGTGGGAGATACCAAGTACAGATTTGAAGTCAGGACCTGGGTTAGACAGAGATGCGTGATTTCAGTGTTGTTCTTCAACCTAGTCATCACCCATGTGATGCAACACACTACTGAAGACAAAGCCAGAGGCATTAGATAGACCTTATTCTCTACACTGCAGGATCTTGACTATACGGATGACCTAGACTGGTTTTCTCGCGCACCCCAGCATGTTCTGGAAAATACATCTCGCCTCAGCATCTATGCACAGCAACATGAAGAGATCAGAAGTTATGACACTCATCCTAAACCCTTCACCATCCAAGGTGAGTGAAGAGTACGCCTACTGAGGCAGGACTATCAGACTTGAAGGTTGGGTAGCAGTGACATCAAAAGCAGATTTAACAAGGCCAGGAATGCCTTCAGTATGCAGAGCAATATTCAGCTTCAGCACCAAGCTGATGTTTTACTAGAACTGGATTCTTTCCACACTCTTGTATGGATCAGAATTCTGGTGGATGACCAACAAGGACATCAACAAACGGTCAGCCTTCCAAACTAGTAACTTGAGAGGAATCTTACACATTTTCTGGCCACAAATCTTCTCTTATCAGGAACTGCTCACCAGATGCAAGCATGGACACCATCATTATGAGAAAAGGCTGGAGATGGATAGGACACACCATCAGAAGAGAACAAGACTCCATCACAAAAACAGCTCTCCACTGGACCCCAGAAGGAAAACAGAAGAGAGGCAGGCCACAGAACACTTGGATATGAACAGTGGAAACAGAAGTGAAGGCCCTGAACCACAGCTGGGGCACTGTACAGAAACTTCCCCATGACAGACAGAAGTGAAGGCCCTACATGCCAGTTGGCATAACGGATTACAAGTACTTTTCAAATACAATGCACCCTCCTCTATGGGTATTTAGGACCTACCTTAGGGGTGACTTATAAGCATTAAAAAGGAATTCTTAGGCCTGGCAAATTGTTTGTTCTGCCAGGTTAAAATGGCAGATTAAGATCTGCATTTACAGGCTGCATTGGCAGGCCTGAGACCTAGGACTGACAATATGTGGGGGTTCAAATTGTGAGCATCAATGGAATGCTTAATATTGTAAATGTATGCTAGTATATTTGATGATAGGGATCATGTTCGCCTGATACACTTTCCTACACTTTTAAAAGTGAAAGCGACGTAAAGCCCTTACATTTTGTGTTGAATCACAACAAAGCATTTTCGCTATTGACAGTTGTGACCTTTTTTAGATTGAAAACCTTCTACCGTTGCCAATTAACTATTAAAAATAGACATTTGTACTTGCAAACTCAGTTCTTCAATTTTCTTCAGCTTACTCATGCATTCATTGTGCTTAAACAAATTCAACTTATGAATCCTGCCAATTAAACCCAGTAAACAGTGCCGCATCTCAAATAACCCAAAATGCAATAATGGTAGCTTGTAGTAATTTTACACTTACTAGTTTTTGTGTAAAAACCATTCCTACAAACCATGTATTGAATATCTTTACATAGTGCATTATCATTTTACACAAATGCTTTTCACTACAAGTGAGAAACACTGAGGAGTGTGGTTGCTGACAAATCTATTTCAGAAATAGGATTCGAAACCAGGACCAAGAAACAAACATTAAGACAAGCAATGAGTTAGAATAGCTCTAATGCCAGGTAAAGCAGGCAGGATAGTGTTTTACACTATTGCTGTTAAGATGACAGGCATCTAATGCATTAAAGCATTACACAGTGGTCATACTTCTAAAATCCCTATGTTGTGAAGGTAATAGAGGGACAGCATTACCGGAGATAAATAATTTAAGCTTAGTACCCAGTACCGCAACCGTTATGATTCTGATATTGGTCAAAATACCATTAGATATTGATGACAATTTAGTCTTGAGCAGCTAACCATTAGTATTGATAACCATTAGTAGCGATAAGCTTAAAGTAACAATTGATCAATGGAAGATTAGTGCCAATGTGACTTGAAGTGCCAGGCACACTTCCAATATGCCCACAGGCAAGTACACTTCATAGATACTGGCCTAAAAATTGTAGTTAGCAATGTTAACTTTCAGGCCTCCACTAGAGCAACTGTGAGATTGGGTAGAAAATCAAAAGTGTCACTTAACCAGACTTCTTGTCGCATAGTAATTATATAATGACTCGAAAACTATCCCAGGTGATGTATCTGCTCTCTTCGGTAAGTAAATTGGTGTCTTTAAACCTGGATTCTGCAAAAACAGCTTGTGCCCATTAGCTTTTGTGGTGCCTACAGGTAAGGAATTTGTAGTATTTCTTGCCCCTATGATGGGTCTTCCTATTTCCACACGATCTTCACATCCTTCTTAAAAGTGTAAGTGGATTATTTGCAGGGGCTGCAATTGCATTTATTTTTTTTGCCATAATCAGGAGGACATCAAAGGTTACATTTGATGTAGCAAGCCTCAGCCAGGCCTTCTAGTGCAAGGGATTTGCCCTTCTCTGCTCAGAGTCCTTAGACCAATAGTAAGAAGTTGGCACAGAAACTGGAATAGAAAAGACAGAGTTTATTAAACCTCATGAGGTGGAACTACATTCACACAACACCCTTCGGTAGAGTATGAGTTAGCACCCTGACTAGAAGGAGCTTGGTCCTTTTATACCCACACAGGGGCTCAAATGAAGGCAGTACAAGGCAGTATTGGTTTCAAATACATATAAGGTCATACAGAGAGTGTGCTAGCAACAAGTGGGAAGGGCTGTCAGCTATTTCTGGTGGGCACATCTTGACAGTTACAAGTTGGAGACAGCTGTATGCTCTACTGAGCATGTGCAAAGTGAAGGAGACTAAACATATCTTGTCTCTAGGCAGATTTCAAGAGCAGTTGACAGGAAGGTAGGACAAAGCACATGGCATACAAAATGCCGACAGTAATACAAAATGGATTCCGTAAAACGTCCAAGATGGTCTCTAAATGCTGGATGTCTTCTGCTAATGCTTAACCTAATCATTGCTAAATTACCACATTCGACCCTTTCAGCATTTGCTGAAGACATTCGTCTGTCTAGGGTAATCTAGATATGCATCCTGTATATGGATGTTCATCATCTCAGTGATTTCATTATTCAACATTTGCTGCTCTTTGGTAACACTTCCTTTGGCAGGTGTACAAGCAGTAATGCACATAGAGCAAATCATGGGACCACATTGTATACAAATACAGCATGTAAATAGCATCACCAGTAGTATACATAGAATGGTCAGTAGTTTCCAGCCCCAAGTAACAGAGTGTCCATATACAGTTTGAAAATGTCTATGTACCAGTCTCTGGGTGAATGTCTGCAGCAATCTTATGCAGTTTAGAGATTGCGTCATAAACTGAAGGTGAGTGATCTGGTATAAAAACGCAGCAACTGCTTCCGATGATGCGGCATGCACCACCACGATCAGCCAAAATCACGTCGAGCACCATCCAATTTTGGAGTGCTACGATCCTTGCAATTTGCAGTTCTTCCGTAATGTTCCCAAGTGCCATAGCTGTCTGATTGGTGACAGCTTCCACTACACGAGTCAATCGTCTGATCTTTCTACTATTCAATGCAGTACCCACAAAGAAAAACGAACCCAAATTGAAATCAACTTATTGTTGCAGAGCAGTGTCTGTCTGGTCAATCTCGTCAGTACTTGTTGTCCGTTTATATCTATTCTTAGAAATATCATTGTACAGTTTCAGGTCAAGATGATATGATGCAGGTGCTAAAAACACAGGGGGTAACAAAAATGATATCTAGCATGCCCCTGACCACCCAACAGGTAATTGATAGTATCCTTTATTACCGCACACAAAATAGGTGTTGTGTGACGATATAAAGCTCCTATTATTAACACCCTCAATGTTTAATACAGTAGTACATTCGCTTCGTCCTATGGGAATTCTCCCAACACTGCCAATACATAAATCTGCTTTTGCTCTTGTTACAGATATCACAAAGGGTCCAATGTTCTTAATCGCCCTCATATTTGTGAAGACATATGGTGTCGAAATATTATCCGGTTGGTATTCATCCCATTCCATTTAGTCCCCTTAGCTTGAGGATAACCATCTTTATCTTGGTAACATTCTTTATTCAATCGAAAAATGATTCCACCTATTGAAGGTTTTCCATAAGCAAACAAAAGGGCATACCAAGCTTGACATGAACCATTATGAGAAAACGGTAGAGGAATAAAAGTTGTTCCTCCTTTCTTCTGGTGTGCAGGTATCATCCCACAAACCCAACAATTGGTAGTATTTGTAGAATTATGGGTATGATGCAACATCTGAATGAATGTGTTATTCAGATCGGACTGTCGATGCTTCTGCTCATGATAAGGAAGAGTATAATACCAATGCTCCAGAGGAGCTGGAGTAGTTGCAACAATAAGCTGTTGAGCAGGAACTGCTTTCTCAATGAACCAAGTGGTTATTGCCAAACCACCAGGTTAACAACAAACCCTACAGCACAAATTATTTTCTTATTCATTTCAATTGACAACGATGCTCAATCTTTCTAAGAACCTCTTGAAAACAATCATTGGAGCTCTTATCCCTTGGGTAGCCACTGATTTCTTCACCACGGGCTAAGACGGGGCTCACTACACTAATGCAGGGCTGATCCCCCCCCCTTGCCTCATTGGCTCTCCATTTCACAAACCCAGGGCGGTAGCTCAACCAGTCTCGGTCAACACTGCAGTTTCTTTCCTCGGTCTCAAGTTGTATCACGATGCTCCAGGAATCGTGTGGTCCGGGAAGACTTCCGTAGACACGTCAGATGGGATAGCTTGACCTTAGTACGTTTCCAGAATCTCTCGATGGGTCGATCAGCACAGCAGGTTCCACCAAGGCGGGCGATACACGCTTGCAGTGCGTGGTAAGGAGCCAGTTCTGTCTGTTCGTCACTCGAACCGCTGTCCTTGTAGCCAACAGCACCTGCTCCGGACCTCGCCACCTCGGCTCCAAGCTGTTCGATCTGTCGAATGATTTTGACCATCACGTGGTCACCAGGACGGAGATCATGGGCCTCACCTGTAGATCTGTCAGGAAGAGCTTCTCAAACCTGTTGATGAATAGAGGCCAAACTGTCAGTTAACTGCGCCAAATAATAATTCAACAGAACACAAGGTACATCATGTATGGGGCGTGGCTTAGAAACCCCCCAAATGTTCATCGGTCTTCCAAATACCACCTCATACGGTGTAAGACCTGCTCGTGAGTGTGGTACTGATCTTATGGATAACAGTGCCAAAGGCAGTGCATCCGGCCACTTTAGGGACGTGGAAGCCAGTATTTTTGCTAGGTTCAATTTTAAGGTAGCATTATACCTTTCCACCAATCCTGCTGACTGCGGGTGGAAGACTGTATGGAATTTCTGTTTGATCCCTAACCCTTTCAGGACATATACAACAACTTGCCCATTAAATGAGGTCCGTTGTCACTCCACAAAGTTTTACAAACACCATACCTTGGAAAGAATTCCTTCATTAGCACCTTCGCTGTGGTAAGAGCAGTATTATCCTTTGTAGGGTATGCCTCTATCCATTTACTGAAGGCACATACCACCACCAGGACATATTTTAGATTATTGCAGCGTTCAAGTTGGATGTAATCCATCTGCAAAACTTCAAAAGGTGCGGTTGGTGTAACAAACCCTCCTGTAGGAGTTTGTGTCCCTTTTCCAGGATTGTACTGCCAACAGATCAAACAAGACTGTACTATTCTTTTAGCTGTGCTGGCAATTTCAGGATGCTCCCAGACTTGTGTAAGCAATGTAGTTATTGCTAGAGCTCCAACATGTGCCAGCCCATGTGCCATTTGAACCATAGGTTGTAAATAGGCTGCAGGCAATTTCCACTTGTTCATATCTTTGTTACGCCAACAACCCTCATCATCTAACATTCCATCTTTGGACCACTGTTCAAGTTCTTCCACAGAGGCAAATCTCTGTATATCCAATACTTCCTCTCTAACATCATGCCAACGCTCAGCGTGTGATTTTACTACATACATAGGTGTAGTGCTTCGCTGTATTGCAGTTTCGCGAGCTACACGATCTGCAAAGGCATTTCCCTGTCCTATTTTGTCAGTGATCTTCTTGTGTGCGCTACACTTCATAATGGCAACTTTCTTCGGATATGTAAGTGCAGTCAAAAGATTATGTACTAATTCTTCGTGCATTATCTGCATCCCATGGGATGTAAGAAAGCCTCTCTCCTTCCAGAGTAGGCCAAAATCATGAATCACTCCAAAAGCATAGCGGCTATCTGTGTAAATGTTCACACATAAGTCAGTGCTAAGCTCACATGCTCGCGTCAAAGCTATTAGTTCAGCTGCTTGAGCCGACTTCTGTGGTATGCGAGCTGTTTCCACTACTGTTTCAAGGGTCGAGATTGCATGTGCGGCTGAGGTTGTGCCATCTGGTAACTTCAAACAGGACCCATCAACCCACAGCTCCCCATCTACATCTGGAAGGGGCGTATCTTGCAAATCAATACGACCCTTTATCTGTTCCTCAGTAAGGAATATACAATCGTGAGGCTCCTTTGATTGAGATTGAGTCGCAGGATATGGCAACAAAGTGGCTGGGTTTAGTGTTGCACACCTCTTCAATGTAATATGAGGTGCTAACAGTGTCAATTCATATCCTGTCAAGCGAGCACTAGTTAAATGCTGAGTTTTAGTCTGATTCAAAAGGGCATCTACTGCATGGGGTACTAGCACCAACAGTTTGTGTGACAAAACTATCCCTTCGCTCTGAAGTATAGACACGGCTGTCGCTGCAACTGAACGAAAACATCCAGGCAACGCACGAGCAACAGGATCAAGAACTGCAGAAAAATATGCACAGGGACGCTGCTTGTCACCGTGTGTCTGCACTAAAACTGACAATGCACATCCATCTTTCTCGTGTACATAGAGTGTAAAGGCCTTCGTATAATTTGGTGTACCTAACACTGATGCAGAGCAAAGAGCTTGCTTCAACTGGCGAAATGCATTTTGACATTCATCTGTCCAAGGAAGAGGAATCGGAGTGTTCTTAGTCAAAAGTGCTAGCAATGGTTTAACAATGTGTGAAAAACCCAATATCCATTGCCTAAAAAATTAAGTTAACCCAATAAATGCACAAACATCTTTCTGTGTGGAAGGTACTGGAGTGTCTAGAATTGCTTGAATGCGATCTGATGTCAGTGCACATCCCCCCTTAGACAGAAGATGACCTATATAGGTTACCTTTGGTCTACAATATTGCAATTTCTTCTGTGATATGATGGTGTGTCGCAAGAAAAGAAAGCAAGGACAAAGTAAATTTTTCACACTGCTCAGGTGTATCAGCTGCCAACAAGATGTCATCAACATATTGTATGAGAGCCACTCCTTCAGGCAAAGTAAATGAATCGAGTTGTCTTTTTAAGGCTTGACTATAGATACTCGGACTCTGAGTGTACCCTTGAGGAACTCTACAAAATCTGTATGATTTATTATTCAAAGTGAAACCGAACAAATATCGGCTATCAGGATGAATAGGAATCGAGAAGAAAGCGTTCTTCAAATCCACTACTGGAAATGTAGTTGCAGTTGGAGGGACCAAGGTAAGCAGTGTCGTTATGTCAGATACTACAGGATAATGTGGTACTACAATCTTGTTGACCTCTCTCAAATCTATGATAAATCTATAAATTTTAGTGTCAGCATCTTTTTTCAAAATAGGAAGAATCGGACTATTGCAAACATTATAAGGAACTTCTTCCACCACCCCCACTTCAATCAGGTCTTGTACAATACGTGTAAGTGCTTCTTCTCCTTCTCGAGAAATGTTATACTGAGGTAATCTTGGCAGTATAGCACCCTCCTTGACACTAATATGTACTGGTGGAATAATCATTTGCCCTACGTCAGTGTCTGAAGTAGCCCACAAGGTACTAGGGAGTGAAGCTAGTGCAATATCCTCTTTAACAACACAGGATCTCTCAATCGTAGGGTGGTTGTCATTTAAAATAAACCGTACTCCTTCCGGAGAACATCGTATCGTGGCCCGGAAATATTTGAGCATGTCAAGACCCACAATATTGTCTGGTGTATTTGGAGAAAGCAAAAATGGACATGGATCAGTGAACTTATCAACATGGAGTGCAAGTGGCTGTGACAATGGGCTAAGGGACGATGTTCCATCGAAACCTATCGCTGTAATAGTTAAGCCAGACAGGGGAGCCCTAGGAATCAAGTGTTTAGACAAGGCGCTACGAGTAGCTCCTGTATCAACCAGAAACTGATCAGTAGAACCCAAAACATGTGCTGTAACATAGGGACCCTTCTGATCTACTGGAACTTCAACTGATTCCTTACCCCATCCTAGGCAATCCTATGCCTAAGCAGAATCTTGCAAATTAGACGGCTCATAGTCGGACATTTGATATTGATTCCGTCTGTCAAAAGTATTAGCCCCCTCTTGTCCACGTGTATTTGCATCAAACCTAGCACGATCATTTGTATTTCCTCTAGGCCCTGAATATCCTTAACGATTTCTCATTTGTCCCCGACCACTTGAACCCTGCTGGGCACGTACCACTGCACAATTAGAAATCCAATGTCCGAATTGTTTTGCAATACCCACACTGATCAACAGACAAATCTACACGAGGATAGGGAGAAAAAGATGAACCATAAGATCCACGTCCACTTCTATCATTACCTCTAGAAGGTGAGCCATAAGCTTGAGCCATCATAACCTTTGTTTTTAACTCTTTAGATTTTTTATCCTCCTTACTTTTTGCTTCTAATTCTTGTTGTTCATAATACTGAGCCATAGTTAGGAGAGAAACCGGAGAGGAGGTAGTCCATGAACTTTTGCTGGCCTTTAGGCGGCTAGCTATTTCTGGCAAAAGGTTTCTGACATATTTATCGACAAACAGATGCCTACCCATGTCATCTGTCAATGAATGGCCACTAAAATCGTGGAATGCTTCTTCAAAGTGTGTGGAAAAATCTGAAACTGATTCATCTACCTTTTGCTTGCAAGACGCTAACATAGTCCAATCTATCTTTTTAGGGTGAATAATCGTCTTTAATTTAACCAATATAGCTGCTGGAAGATCTAAAATTTGCTGACACGGTTTTTGTGCATGTTCTCTATTTTTATCTAATTGTTTTATATCTGACCAAAATGCCCCAACTCCCGCACGATCGTCAACTTTACGCACAGTTCTCCACATATCAGGCAGTAATATTAATCCAAAAAACAAATCAATGTCAGATAAAGTCATAGTACAAGAGCTAATGGCACCCTCAATTTCTTCATAAAAAGCTGTCGGATTCTTTTGCGGATCAGGCATTGCATTTTTAAGAGCCATGACATCTGCTCTATTCCAAGGAGTGTAAACCCAATTATAAATAAAATACCCTTTCGCGTCAGAAGTCTTATCATCACTTGTGCCTGTTCCTTTAGGAGGAGCATATAAAGGCGTGGCTTCCCGCATAGGTTTCACATTTACAACATTCGTATCTGTTTCGAGCGTCGGAGCTCGTGCCATGTTGATTCGAGATGTTTGTGCAGCTGCGTCTGCTGCCTTTGTCTCCTCCCGCAAACGGACTGCTTCATCACGTAGTTTAACCAAGCGTCTGATTGTGTCAGTCACCTGGGAGAAAAGAAGAGAACCTTCACGTAATTGCTTACAATCAGCTGCTATATCATCTGGCTCTACTCCTCCGAATGTTTCCTAAATCGCTCAAGATTCTCTCCAGCAAATATCTCAGGAAAATATTTTTGTTCTCTTTCCGACCAATTCTTAATAGTATCTAATATTTCAGAAGCAGTATTAGTACTACGATCGGCTTTACGCGCCACAGATCTAATCTGAGAGGAATGTTCGGTATTTAACATTGAGCAAGTGTCTCGAGCTTTATCCTGATCCGTAGGAGAGTCCTCATCTGACTCATCAGGAGTAGAGGGAAGAGTATACGGAGGTGGACAACGATCTAATAAAAGAGAATCATCTTGGGGTTTATTAAGAATAGGATAAAGGGGTCTATGAACAGCGTATTTGGCCATTTACCTGTAACTGACGCTCCCTATCTTCCCTCTCTTTGATTTCTTTGTTTTTCATTTCTAATGCTTTCGCATACACACTCTTACGCTGCTCTTTTTCAATCAAGGCCTGTTCACGCTTCAGTCGCTCATGCACTTCTTTCTCCCACTTTCGCACACAGTCAAATATGTCTTGCCTAGCCTTTCGCTTGAACATCCGTTGCTCCACATACTGAATCTTTCGTAAATCAAATGACCCATGCATAGGCCAACGCAACTCAGGATCCTTACGGGTATATTTATTCCACAACGTGCAACTCAGGATCCTTACGGGTATATTTATTCCACAACGTGCTGTACATTTTGGATGAAATACCATATTTAACATACATGTCCCTATTAGGGGTCCCCTCCGGGGGGGGCGGTTGTGCTTCATCTATTCTCAAATTGGTACCACTACAAAAGCAACACATCTTACGAAGTGTGCTGGAAACAGGCATGCCGAAAATAGTGCAAAATATGCAGTATTATAATCAAAGTAGCGCTTAAAGTACTCTGTACGTTGCGCCGTTCAAATTTCTTAGAAATAGAAAAACATCTCATTACCTGCCTATGTGTATTGCAATATACATATGTTTTGTTTCATAGTCATAGGACTAACTCAACATTTGGCCAGTTCCGTATATATGCCACAGTAAGTGTTTCTAAACTACTTTGCCAATCCAAGGCGTCAATCTTACAAGTGCTGCAAAACGGCTCTTACCAATCAAATGGTGTCCAGGTTCCTACTGCCAAGTTCTCAAATCGACCAAACGGTCACTGCACGGCGAACCAACAGAAGAGATCTCAGTCGAGGACCGGCGCCACCTGGATGGTCAGATCAGAATGAAAGGGAAAACGCCGTGATGCCAAGACTCGGGTCTCCTCCGGCAGAGAGCACGTCCAAAGCGAGATTCCAGTCCTTCATCTCGACCAGTCCTTCGGGCATCCGAGTCGCCGATGAGCCCCACGTTGGATGCGCCAATTTGATATAGCAAGCCTCAGCCAGGCCTACTAGTGCAAGGGATTCGCCCCCTGCTCAGAGTCCTTAGACCAATAGTAAGAAGGTGGCACAGAAACTGGAATAGAAAAGACAGAGTTTATTAAACCTCATAAGGGGGAACTACATTCACACAACACCCTTCGGTAGAGTATGAGGTAGCACCCTGACTAGAAGGAGCTTGGTCCTTTTATACCCACACAGGGGCTCAAATGAAGGCGGTACAAGGCACAGAGTGTTGGTTTCAAATACATATAAGGTCATACAGAGAGTGTGCTAGCAACAAGTGGGAAGGGCTGTCAGTCAGCTATTTCTGGTGGGCACATCTTGACAGTTACAAGTTGGAGACAGCTGTATGCTCTACTGAGCATGTGCAAAGTGAAGGAGACTAAACGTATCTTGTCTCTAGGCAGATTTCAAGAGCAGTTGACAGGAAGGTAGGACAAAGCACATGGCATACAAAATGGCTGACAGAAATACAAAATGGATTCCGTAAAACGGCCAAGATAGTCTCTAAATGCCGGATGTCTTCTACTAATGCTTAACCTAATCATTGCTAAATTACCACACTCATAGACTGTTAACCTTTTTCTTAATTTCAGTTTTTGTCTTACTTCAAGCTCTTTTACTGTGTTCTATCCTTCCTTAATGAAGAGTAAGTAATGAAGTGAATAAGTAAGTTTATCAGGACAAATGTCCCAAAAATATGATAACACAGATAAAATACAATAAAAAAACTATAAAACATGGCACCGAATAGAGTAATCAAGATTGCAATTAGAATTACAAATTCTTGTGTGATATCCTTTCATTTTGTATACAAGTAGGAAGCGTGCTAAACCTACTGCTACATCAAAAAAATATGTGTTAGCCAATATTGTGATTGCTTTCTGTCTGGACTGTGCTTTGCATTTTAAAAATAAGGGTTTTAAAAACGTAATGCGGGTCATACGAAAAAACACACAGTCTATAAGAATGACATATGGAACAGCTCATATTTAGGGAACATTAGCACATGCCGTTTTTATCCCGCAAGCTTGTATACCACAAATCGGGTTACTTCCAAGCCGTACTTTAAGTATTTCTAAACTCTGTTCGGGGTTGGGTAAAATGAAAACATACAGAAAAACATCCGCATGCCCTAAGGTTTTCAGTGTGAGGCTAATAGACATTTTTTTGACAAGTACTTCATATCCAGCCTAAAGGAAACTTGTAGTGCAGATTCGGTCAGTGTAAGTTTGCTGGGAAAAGGTTCACATTTTGATATTGTTCCCACGGAAATGTGCATAGATTTAAATTCACTTATTCTATTAACCACCGCCTCAACCCTTTCCTTTTCGCTGGAGCAAATTTCCTTGCAACATAACTTGGATAGTGGGTAATTTTAATGAATATTTATCTGTGGACAGCTGATATTGGAACCTTAATAGGCGTGAACCTCCCATAAGATACCATGACATTAGGTTAAATTCCCTCTGAATTCCTTCTACCATGGACCCCTTGGGTAAACTAAGTATCCTTTTATGGCTACATTCTACACGGACTCCCAGGTGTATCGTTGGTCTAAGCATAGAACCCCTGCCCCATACAAAGCTATGTGTGGTATTTTACCATCAGAGATGCCAATGAAATCCCTTTATGTATATGATTACATTTAAAAGGTGACCCAGTTTGTATCAGGACCTTGCTTTTACAATTTTCATGTGGGCTTCTCACCTCAAGTTACTGGAAAATGTGAGGCCTAGATATTTATATTGGTTTGCTGGATAGCATCGAGTTGCCCTTTAAAGTTGTTTACTTTTTTCCCAGGGATCATGATCTTTCTTTTTTTGAGGTTTATCTTCAAACAGTTTTCTTTGCTTTATAATACTAGGGGCTAGATGTAGGTACATTAGATTTACCGATTCATAAATGCCGAATTTTACCGATCCGGTATTCATGAATCGGTAAATCTAATGTAGGTAATTATTCGGTAAAAAATTCCGAATCGGTAGGATTCGGTATTTACCGATTCAGTAATTACCGAATCGGTAGTTGTCATTGATTCCTATGGGCCTTGAAGCCCATAGGAATCAATGGCAAATACCGAATCGGTAATTACCGAATCGGTAAAATTACCGAATTGCCAAGGGGGACAGGGTGTCACTTTGACACCCTGTTGCTCCCCTGTTTCTGGCTTGTGTGCCATGTGCCCACACACACATGCCCTTAGGGCATGCATGTGTGCCACATGACACAGTTGTACATGCACAGATGTGCATGTACTCAGGTATTCGTTATTTACCACCAAATAGTATTTGGTGGTAAATAACGAATCGGTAAGGGCCTGTGGCACTGTTTAAAGTGCCACCTACATCTGTATTTACCGATTCGGTAAATTTACCGATTCGGTATTTTACAGAATCGGTAAATTTACCGAATCGGTAAATATACGGATTCTGTAAATATAAGGCCCCCTACTTGTCAAACACCAAATTCCGGTCGGTAACGGCCGAAATCGGCCATTATCAACAGGTATTTGGTGTCCTACATCTGGCCCTTAATCAGTAATTTTATGGACAGCTTGCATCCGGTTTTTTCAAAATGGGTTTAACTATAGACTTTTTCCAAGTGCAGGGATAGCAGGCCAGTTTTAGATATCCACTTGAACAGATGCGAGAAAAGGTGGGCCCCCCATTCGCTATTGGTTTTAATAATTACTGCCTGGACGTTACTGGACTTGCGGCTTTACTGAACTTCAGAGATACTAATATGGATTTGATATCTTTAGATGATAACTAATGCAGTATCCGTTCTTGTATTGAGTAAGACTGGGACAGTGCTGCTTTGGTATGGGCAAATTAGATGACAGACTGAGTTCTGGTTATTGGAGAAGGCTGGGTATGCACCTCCATTGCTGAGTTCCCATACAGACCATAGAGACCATCCAGATGTTCTATCCAAGCATCCTCCTTGATTGAACATGGTAAAACTCCTCTTTAGCAAATACTTACCCTATTCAACATTTTCTAGGACTTCTGGTATTTTTCATATGAAATAAACGTTGTCTTTGGCAAATCACAGTGTTTGAAATACAAACAACTGGGCTCTTGGAAATGGTACTGTTGTGTTCTGTATTATGTCTCCAGACAACTGGATGCTTCCACGTCTGGAATCTTGATTATGAATTCCTGGAAGTTGAGAAAGCAGGCAGTTGCTGAGGAGCAGTGACATGCCAGTTGTCGTGGCATGGAGCTAAATAAACGTTGTGATTTATACAAGCTGTGTCCTGTCATCTCAAATGGTACCCCATCTCCTACTGCACACAATCTGCTGGAGTGATGTGCCCCAGTTATGACAGGCTGAATGGAAGTATGCCGGGCAAGCAAGTAGCCAGTCCGCACCAGGGGTGAGCTACAAATGGTTGCCACTAATCTCCAGTCTCTTCATAGCAGGATTAGTGGTAACATGGGTCTCTCCTATTAGGCTGCAGTGCATTTGGTGTGCACTCTTCTCCAAGAGTCTAGCCCTCAAAAGACTTGTGACGTGGATTTACCTCCTCAGAAAAAGACATAGGTCCTATGCTAGGGACTTTTGACCCTACAGGGTGACTCTGCTCTTGACAGATGCCAGGTTCCAGATGACTAATAGACTGATTTTTTTGCCACAGAATTATTTGAAGGGCAGGGATCTCTGTGTCTCAGATCACTTTGTAGTACTCTGACTTTTATTTCGAGATTTCCTGCCTAGACCAAAGGAGTGACCTCTTTTTCCCCATCCTGTGGTTACCGTCCTACTTACATGGTTAATTTTTGGGCCTGGTGGAGCAGAGACTTAAAATAAATATTTAGTTTACAGTATCAAATTTTCATCCTACTCATCTGAAAGAAAAGTCCATGCTCTACTGGGCCCAGTGTCAATAGGATCCTGGAAGTAGGTGAAGGATTAAGCAGGAGCTGCGAGTCACATTCAATCAATACATCAGAGTTAATCAATTTTTGGGAGTCAATGATGAGATTTAAAGGGGTTTATTGAGAATCTGTTAGTGAATAATTCTTCATTAGTCATCAATTCATCATTAATGCAATACCTTACATAATGCATAAAGTGCATTCCATATATGAAAATCTCTATTGCAAAGTAAGCAGTAAGAGAAAAGTAATTGGTAGAACTCATTAAGAGTTCTAAATCGAGAGGTGAAACCATAACGTTTTAACCAATTTGTAAATCAATAAGCACTTTCCATAGAGAGAGGTCCAAGAAAATCAGTAGACTCTCAGAGCAGGGGGACTCTAAAGGGCGCGCGGCAAGATGGCTGCGCCTTAGTTCAGCTCTGCCGGCCTAACTTTCCATCTGCCCAAAATCCATTTTTAATACGTGGCATCCAGTACTGCAACATATGACATTGCATTGCTGAAGAGCCCAGGCGATGCCTGGGAAGATTTGAGCCCAGAAGTCTGAGGCAGTGCGGAGAAATTGGCTCGATGCGAAGCGGCTGTGGACTCAACATGGCGGCTGCCGCGCGAGGCTGAGGGCTGCGCCTCTTGAACTGTGACCGGCGGATCTGCGGCTGCTACAGGGGCCTTGTGGCGTTCGCTGGAGCTGTGAGCGGCAGCTTGCCTGCGTTCACAGTGAGTGCGTGGCTACGAGGGCCGTGGGGCCCTGGCGGCTGTCTGAGGGTTTGACTGGCCTCTGCTGTACTCACCTCGCCAGAGCAACGCCAAGAGCCGCTGGTGCTCTGTGGGGCCTACTGTCCATGTACAGCGGTGTGCTGTGAGGAGTGGCAGGCACTGAACAACTTTGGTGCTGCGGAGTTGGCTGCAAATACGGGGGCAATGAGACGCGGAGGTGAGGCCTGCAGCGGCGGGCGTTGTCTCCGGGAAGGCCGCTGCGACAGACAAGGTGATTCCCTGATCGCAAGTGCTGCCTCTATGTGATATGTAGTGTGTCGGGCCTGCTCAGGAGGCCTGCCCCTGGCTTCGGGTATGGTAATTCTTCACGATGCACTGTACTGGCATACAATATAGCAGTGTGTACTGGCCCATGATGGGACTCTGGGCCTGGATTGTAGGCGATGCAGCTGGTGAATAGTGGGCCTGGCGCTGGTGATCCGGTTTGTAGAGGTACTCGTGCAAGTAGCGCTCGTGTGCCTGGACATATTGCCCTGGAGGCGTTGTGCACTAGCTGGGGTGCTGTGCTGCTGCCTGAGACTGAGGCTGCTAGTGGCAGACTCTTCAGCATAACGGCAGCTCAGGTCATCATACCTGCAGTGTGACTACTTACCTCACTTGTGACTTTGTGTATGTGCTGCTGGGGCAAGAGGGATAGCGGCCAAAATGGACAAGTGTCAGCCCTGCCTAATGTTCGAAATGCGTAAGCCTGGGAAGTCGCAACAAAGGCATAACTCGGACTATGAGCCGGCTGCCGCTGCTCCTGTGCTTGAGACAACGCTACTGGCAATGCAGCAAAGCCTGCAGTCGATAGACGGCAAGATAGATGCATTAAATCTGCATATGGACCGGATGTCTGCGGAGCTTGACAAGCAGGACGCCAGGCTAGGCGAAGTGGAGTAGCGAGTCTCCACAGATAAATATGATCTCCAAAGTGTGTCCACTAAAGCCCTGAATATGGAGAAAGTTCTGGCGGTCATCCAGGTGAAGAATGAGGACCTGGAGGCCAGATTGAGGCGGAACAATTTGAGAATAACTGGCCTGCCGGATTTGATCAACATTTGAGGCTGGAGCTCTATGTTGAAGTGCTCCTTAAAGACATTTTTGGGCCTGAAAATCTGTCTGCCATGCTGATTTTGGAACGTGCACACCGCTCGCTGGCTTCCCGTCTGGGCCCTGGGGCACAGCGGTGCCCGATCATCGCACGGTTGCTCAATTATAGAGCCCGGGACTCGATCCTCCGAACGGCACATGAAACAGGTTCAATCACTTATCAGGGGAATGAGCTGGCTTTCTTCCAGGATTTCACAGTTGCTGTTCAGGCGACAAGGAGGGAATTTGCACCAGTCAAAAAGCTTTTGTAGGCTGAAAACCTCCCGCGCGCTATGCTCTGCCCTACCCGAGCGAGAATTGGGTTGGAAGAACTTACCAAGATTTACAGTAACTCCAACGTGGTTAGGGAACATGCTAAATTTCTGAAGAAGCGGCACAGAGATGCTGCAAGCGATCCTGACGAAGAGGAGCAGTGAGTACCTGTCCGGGACTGCATATTACTGACAAGTTTCTACAGGTATGCTGCAGCTCTTTGTGGTTATGGATAAGGTCTGTGTGGGATAAGTTGCTGGAAGGAGATAACAACTCTAGTAACATTCTATGTTGGCGCTTCGGTGCCTGGGGCATATCTCCTGGCAGTTGCGTGGGCACTGTTGAGTTATTGGTTGCGTGATGTCCCTTGGGCTCTGGACTCTTGTTGGACTGTCATGTTTATACAATGGACACTTTTTGCCACCTCCCTGATCAGTGGGAGGATGACTGTCCTCAAGCGTTTCCCAATGGGTGGGTTTGTTCATTCTACCATGGGATGTCTTTAGCAAGTTAGGGGTGCTGAAGTGGGTGGAGGGGTTGGATGGGAGAGGGGGAAATGTTGCAGGTGCAGTGCAATATAAATGCAGTACATTATCAAAAATGTGTGTTCCCTTTCGGAGATCTGTAAGGTGGGGTCTTGCAAGTCATAATTTGAAAATGCATGTCTGGGTGGTACAGTTAAGTTAATAACATAGAATGTACTAAACAACCCTAACAAGATCCGCAATATGCTAGCTTTCCTCGATAGGAATGATATTCAGGTGGCATTCCTCAGGGACGCACCTCAAGTGTGTCTCCTGAAGGAAGATGCGTGGGTGGGCTCACTGTGTGAACAGCAGCATCGTATTCATTGTATTCTAGGGGTGTGCTAGTGGTGGTCAAAAGGGGCGCACCGTTTACTCTGCTTGAAACTGATGCCGATGAGCAGGATCGGGTGCTTCTGATGCAGGGCAAACTGGGTGGCACAACTGCTCTATTTGTCAATACCTATGGGTCAAATGTGGAAAACCCATGCTTCTATAACGATATTTGGAGGCGTATTGTGTCGTTCCCCCCTCTGTAATGATATGGGGTGGGGACCTTAATGCGTACATGGATCCTTGGCTGCTGACTCGATGCGACAGGGGAAGCAGGCCGCGCATGTACTTGCTGAGTTGATGGAGGCCAAGGAAATCATGGATATTTGGCGAAGCCGCAATCCTGCTGGGATGGAGGGGACCTTCGTGTCCACGGTGCATGGTCATGGTCCAGGCTGGATTATTGGTTGGTCTCTAAGGAAGTGGCCCCATGGACTGTGACAGTTAAACATCTAGCAAAAACGTTGTCTGATCATGCTCCCGAGCTCCTCTTACCAGACCGCCGTTACAGTGGCGGCTATAGCCATCGTCTCTATTGGACCCGGTGTTCCGGGACACAATTGGTGATGCTATCACAAATATTTTCCTCGAAAAGGAATGGTCTGTAGATAAAGCATGCATTATTTGGGAGGCTTTTAATGTTACCATTAGGGTTGAATGTATTGGGGCGCAGGCAGGTGTGCTAAAGGCACTTCGGAATGGGTTGCAGGGCCTGTGCGATGAGATAAGTGCGCTAGATCACCGCTATGAGCAGTGCCCCTCGTCTATACTATTAGCTCGAATTCGGTACCTGGTGTCGGAATATAATCAGGATCCTGAACAGGAATTACTACACAGGTCCAGAAGATATAAGGCGAGATGTTAGACAGTAATACCATTTCGCAATTCACCACTCCTGATATAAGTAAGGTGTTTCTTGACTTCTTCTCAGATCTATATGGGGACAGATCGACGGCGAGTGATAGTGAGATCGCTAGCTGTCTGGATAATGTAGCGCTGGGGTGGGTGTCCACGGGTCAGCGGGAATATTTAACACTGCCTTTTACGGTGGAAGATGTCAGGGAAGCTATAATGGCATTGCCATCCGGCAAAGCGTCCGGGCTGGATGGGCTGCCTAGCGAGTTTTATAAAACGTATGTTGAGTCTTTGGCTCCAAGGCTGAAGCTTATGAGACAGGTCTTGTCCCCATCTCTGAGGGAGGCACTTATTGTACCACTGCTAAAGCCGGACAAGGAACCGAATAGTCCCTTCTAAACATTGGCCACTCATCTGGCACCTCTGCTTCACGAATACGTCCTGTTTGAGAGGCACTCGGGGTTGGGCATAAATTGGGTGAAGTCCACGGCCTTCCCACTAACTGATTGCACTCATGAAATTGTATTGGAGTACCCACTCACCTACTCCACAGAGCCAGTGAAGTACCTGGTGGTTTTGGGTGCACATAGACCCTGATAGGGTGCTCAATATGAATTACCGGCATGGAATAACCAAAATTACAGAACAAGTTGCCCATGGATGCGGTTTCCGTTGTCCCTGGCAGATAGAATCGCAGTGGTAAAAAAGACTATTCTCCCCAAGCTCCTCTGTTTGTAAACATTCAGATATGCTTGTATATGCCTCTTTTTAAAACATTGAAGTCCTGTATGTTGGCCCTGGTGTGGGCTGGAAAGCAGCCAAGATGTAGCTGGAGCACACTGACGTTGCAGTTTGAACGGGGAGGGTCTGAGGCGGGGGACTTACATCTGTACAGTCTGTGTGTTCAGGCGCAATTCGCACATTACTGGCATTTCCCTCAGCGGTATCTGCCACACTTAGCTGTGGAGGCGGACACTGCATTCCCATTCCCGCTCACCCCGATGGTCCTGCACAATGATGATGGGGGCCCCAGAAAGGAGATTAACATTGTCAGGAGCACTGTCAGGGCGTGGAGAGCTTTGGGTGCTGGTGCAGGTGCGCCGCCATGCCGCTTCCTGCGCACCCTGGTACCTCAGCTGCTCAGGAACATGAAGCACTGAATGTCCTGCAAAATGCAGGAGTTACTATGCTTGGGACATGTAGAAATGGCCTTTTACTGTCCCTGGCCAAGCATATAAGTCTATGCATGGGTTTATATATACCAGACTACGCATGGCGGTGAGAACACTTTATCCTGAGTTCCCTCAAGAGCCGCAGATGTTGAAAGCATTACAAATAGTGCTGACTGCAGGGGAGAGCAAGGGACTGATCACTAGACTATACTGTGCTTCTCAGCGGGAAAATAATGTGTCTAGCTCCCCATCCCTTGAGAAATGGAATAATGAGCAGGCTGCCCCTCTGGTCTGGGAGAATTGGGAGGTATGTTGTGCACTGACTGGGTATTTGACCGCCAACTGTAACCTCCGAATAATACATTTTAAATACTAACATCAGCTGCATTACACCCCAGCGCAATTGATGAGATTTGGTCTAAGGGAGGATGCTAGGTGCGCCAGATGCGGGGGCGAACTTTGTGCACCTGGCCAAGAAATATGCTGCTATTCATAACCTCTGGCAGCGCGTTGCACAGGTATTATCTGATATGACAATGGAAACGGTCAAGTGTGCACTGGAGCTCTGTTTGTTGGGGTTGATGAAAAAGATAAAGCCTAGCAACAGGCGTATAGGGGCACATGCATCAAGGGTTTTTGCATTCGCAAACGGTGCGAATCGCAAAATTCGGCCGTTTGCTAATACAAATCCCTTTTTTGGGATGCATGAAGCTTTTTGCTTTTTTCGCAATTTAAGAAATCGCAATTTATTTGCGATTTCTTAAATTGCGATTGCATTTAAGAAATCGCAATTTTACGATTTCTTAAATGCAATGCATGATTTTTTTAAAATTGTGAAATCGCAAATAAGTAGTGGTAAATTACCATGAAGTTAACCTTCATGGTAATTTGCGAAAACTTTCAAAAGTGCACAAAAGTGCATTTTTGAAAGTTTCATTTTACACACACACATGCCCTTGTGAAAAATTTACTTAAAGGTACATTTCAGGGGTGCGGGGGGGTCCTTTGGAGCCCCCCTGCACCCTTGAAATTGCATTCTCATTTTGCGATTACTTAATTGCAAATCGCAAAATGAGAATGCCTTCACATTCATTCCTATGGGCCTCTAGGCCCATAGGAATCAATGGAAAGGGATTCCTTAATTGCGATTCGCAAATTGTGAATCGCAATTAAGGAAAATTAAGAAATCGCTAAAAAATTGCAATTTCTTGATGCATGGCCGTTTGCGAATTCTTAATTGCGATTCCTTAATTTTCGCAATTAAGAATTCGCAAGCGGGAACATTGATGCATGTGGCCGATAGTCACTATCTCTGCTTTGTTTGCAAAACGTACTGTCGGAATGGTTGGTGGGGGGGGGTAGAACTGTCCAAACGTTGGTAAAATGGGTCAAAGATCTTGTGTACTGTAAAAAACAAATGGATATTAATGCTGAGGAGCTGCCAGTATCGTCCAGACCTAAGGGCTTTTGGTGACCATTGACTGCACACTTGATGGAACGTCCTGACATGGCGTCAAATGTATGAGTAACCAGCTTTTTAATGGTAGTACCGATTTGCAGGACCACAAAGTGCAAACTAACCGCTCTTGCGAAGGAAATGTACTATACTGCTCTGCATGCTTGGATGATTGTTTCATGTTGTATCATGAGGGGACGGGATTAATACCTGTATCCTTTATATTATCCTGCTTTGTTGCAGTTCATGCATGCTGCTATTATTTAATCGAGCAATGCAATAAATAAAAAAATAAAAAGTCTCAGCAGCATAGTTTCAGGCAAGAGTACATTAATGGGTCTATCAGAATAAATCTGAGAAACGTTTCAGCAAAGGGCTCTGCAGAGAGTCAGAAAAGGGTCTGAAGAATCTCCTTCAAGACATCTCCTTTACTCTAGGAACATGTATTTATATAACATTGTAATATCTAAAGTTGAAATAGTTGTTGCAGTCGTCTAAGCAGTCAAAAGAAGATATCAACACTCAAAAGCAACATTTAAATGAAACTGTCATAGTGATTCTCACCATTGAGGTGGGCTAAAAAACTGCAGTTTATGGTTAGGTCTTCACATTTTCGTGACACAGCAGCGGTGTAAACAATGCGCCACGTTGCGCCATATTTACAAAGCAACACATCTAGGCAGATGCTTCACCTTGTAAAGCCCTGTGCCACATTATACCTGTGTCAGGAATAATGTATGCGGGGTGGGCGTTCTACTGCTAGAAAGCCTTGTAGAAGTGTTGCAGTGAAATCTATGCGATTTCACTGAGACACTTGTAGGATGCCAGTGCGTCAAAACCTTACGCCTGCCTTAGGGTATGCATTTCAATTCTCTCAGAACTCTTCATTTGGGTTTCTGAACTGACACCTTTCTTTGTTTATTGAAGTAATTGCCATTCGTATGCCTAAACTCTATTATCTAGATTAGGGAGCTCCTTTATGGAACACCCTTGCTGTATTTTCTATCTTGTAATTGTATTACTCACTAATGTGTTATTCTATCTTGTACTGAAATACCGACTAATGGATTATTTGAATCCGTTATGGTGATGGCTAAAAATGTATACTTTACTGGCTAAACAACTCAAGCTGAATTAATTTGTTAACAAAACACTTTAACTCACACCATCTCTCTCTAGTAATTCTTGTGTGGCCCCAAATTAACTTCACTGTTCATGGTGTGTGATGTAAATGATTGCTCTTTCTCAATTCTCCTTGTCAACGAAGAAAGGTCCATACGACCAATAGTGGGGATTATTTAATGATTACACCCAAAGACTGAGATACAAGAATCCCCACTCCAGCAAGTGGTAGCAGAGTGACAGTTATTGTCACAAAAGAAATGGAGCTATAATGTAAATATTTGCCAAAATGTAGAATTGCTCATGTCCCTTAAGTCCAAAGCCCAAACTTGATGACTGAAGTATTTTGCCGTTCCGATGGTGTTTACAGTAATGAAGGGGTGGGTATCAATAGGATTGAACATCACAATTGTCTATGTTGAGCTTATGTTATTGTGTTGATGTTACGTTATGTCTTGCCTTTTAGTAATGCCTATGGTTAAGTTGTGGAAATTGCATATTGAGCAGTTGAAGTTCATATCGGACTCGATGTAGTCCAGGATCCTGGGATAGATAATAGATATTGTGGTATTACTTGTCTGCTAAAGTTTTTGGTTCCGGCTCGTGAAGTACCATCAACCACACAAATGAGATAGGGACCGCAATTAATTGTTGTGTTTGTACCAATAGTGATCGTTGTTAGTGGAACCTGTTGCACAAGGGGGAAACTATATCAGTCAGAGTGATTTCCCGCTGTCGAGATTTTATCTGTGTGTATATGTGCAGATGTCGGAATGTGTTATTTACGATTGTTTCTTGTGTGAATGAACTACTTCGGATTCTTAAGTGGAGCAGGTAAGAGTTATTTGCTTATTGTGCTTGCTTAAAGTTACCAAATTTAGTGTATGAGCAAATTGTAAAGGATTGTGAGTATTGTGTCAGCAAGCTCTGTGCTGGGATAGGTCAACTGGTGCACTGTGTGGTGCTGGGATTGGTTGGTGGGATATCAGATGCCGAATTGTGACAGGTCTATGAAGATGACTGTGTTGGGATTGGAAGTTATATATATATATATATATTTTTTTTAAATCTTTATTGACATTTCAACCAAATACAAGTATGGGCCTACAACCCCCGGGGCTGGCCGCTAAGCAGTTAGATTAACAGAGAGCAATTTTAATCACATGCAGCACTTCGGGGAGCAGAATCACCATGCTAGCGTACTCTTGGTCACTGAACAGCACAATTAGAAAAACAGGATATAAAAGGTTTTCATTTTATAGTATAGGATGGAAGGATCAGGTGCCGAACAATTTCCCAGCAGCAAAAAACGGCAGGCAGAATAGTAAACGTGTCAACAGTAAACAGTAATCGGTCAAATCAATGGCGCTGGAACAGGCGGTTCAGGATGTGAGGGAATATTACGATCAATTCGCGCCTGCTAGTCACCTGCCCTAAGACCCAGAGAACACCACGAAAATTGAGGCACAGATGAAAAAGCAGTGATTGATACCAAAGGAAACCCACTGCACTGACCCAGAAAAAGAAAAAGACAAAGAAAGAGAAGAGAAGAGAAAAAAGGCCATAGAAACAAAAATAAAAACGAAAAAATCCCCTCCCCCAACCCTCCACCCTGCACCCCTGCAGATGACTACGGCCCCCCCCCCCCCAGCAGTGTGCCTGTCGCCCGAGAACCAAACCCGAAATATAGAAGAAACAGAGAAAAAGGAGAAAGAAAGGAAATCCCACCCAATGGGGAAGTGGAGGAGGGCGATAGTCTATGCGCTCCCGGTCTCTCCCCCCTGCCCTAACAAAGGGGGCCCCCCTAAGCCAGCACAAATAAAGTTGTCCACCATACAAAAATGCCCCGGGGGAAACTAGAAACCCCCCGCCCCGGAATCCGTCTGTTAATGAAGCAGTCCCGTTACCAATAGATCCATCGTGAACAATTCAACCCACAATCTCAGCCTTGGCCCCGTCTATCAAAGTTGCCGAGTCCCTCGGATAAGTAAAGCCCCATCCCCGGGAAGTCAAAAGTCACACAGAAGCAGCCGGAGCCTGGGCCAGCAAACGGGAGAGGAATAGCAGATCCCAACGCACACGGCTTGCACAAACGATGTCTCTCCCCGTCTCCGAAGCCAAGCATCGTTACATCCGCCATGTTGGGAGACCGATTGGGGAGGGGGTGCGACTCGTTCCGATACAGATTATAGCGTGGGCCAACAGTGTCCAGGATGAGGGAAGCAGTGAAATGTTCCGATAACTGTAGGACCGATGTTTCCGAAAACGTAAGAGAGTCACCAATCTCAGCACACACGATGAGTTCCATTTCTTCGGGGGCAGGCACAGCTTCCAGCACCGGGTCCAAACGCGCCACTAGGGCGCCCAACAGGAGGCAGGTCGGCTGCCAGGTCTCAAAAATCAAGTCAGGGTTTGCTCCCGGTCCTATGATCCCATCTGCTGCCGACAGTAAATGATTGACCTGGGCCCTCACCGTCGCGTGAAGCGCCGCAAGTTCCGCCATTACCATTCGCAAGGAAGGGCCACATTGGGTCAGTTCCGCCAAGTTCCATACGTCCGCAGACATAACGATCCCCACGGAGAGGCGCCTTCTCCGGGGCAGGATACGCCAGAGCAGAAACAAGCCGTGAGGGACGGGCCAGCAGCACGCAGCAACGCGCGGCGGGACCCCCACCCCGGGGCACCAGCGGTGCTAGTGCCGGGCCGGGGCCCCCCGCGATGCAGCACCGCGCGCCACCCGTTACCTCACCTCAGGTACAGCACCAGGCAGCAGATGGTTGCAAAGTAGTCCAGAGAAATTTTCAAAAGTTCCAAGGACCGGACCCAACCACTCTCCTCAGTCCGTTGTTGTTCACTTTGGACCCGGGTAGACCAGCAATCGAGTCCCCGGCTTCCAGTCTGGGTTAGGCCTCAAAACATTTTCGATGTTACTTCACCCCAGAACATCAGAAAAATTCCGTGGTCACACCATCGGGGTGCCGACTAGTTCACCCACACGAATACGGGGCAGGAGTTCAGGATAGTCGACAGGATAAGCGAGCGTAGGACGGAGGTCAGCGGAGCCGGGAGACTATGCTGCCATCTTGGTTGGTGTCGTAGCTCCTCCCCCGATTGGAAGTTATATTGATTTGTACTGAACTGTGAATTTAACAAAAACATTGAACATTGTTGAATCAATTTGTTTTACTCACTTATTGTTAAATTGGTGTAATCATGAAATGCTTTAAAGCCCTTATAGATCGAATGAGAGGTGATATGTCAGCCCCAGTCCATGAGGGCGAGGAGAATCCACAGGAAGGTACGGTAGGTCATTATATGGTGACAAATTTAGGGCTCCTTACATGTTTGTGGCTTCGTCATGGCACAAGATCATGAATAAAGAGAGAGAATTAAGATTTCAACAATATGGGATTTTTGATTTAAAGTTTATTGAAAATTGAAAAGTAAACCTATATGAGATGAAACCACCTCCTAGACCCGCCCCACACAGTATAAAGGATTAAATTCTTGGTAGCATGCAGCTCATGCCAAAGAGAAAGAAGGATATCACAATAGAGAAAGGAGAGCAGTCCGTAATTAAGCTGATGCTAAATAGGATGAGGAACAGCAGAGATGGGGAAAATGTGTAGTTGAGGGAGCTAGACTGTACCCTGAATGGACAACAGGTAAGCCTATAAAGAATCGAAGGCAGGTAATAGAAAATGAGAAGACTGCAAGAGAAACAGACACTAATTGTGATTCCGGGGATGATATTTTAGATGCTCTGTTGTCCTCACATCCACCACCATATGTTGCTCCATCGAAAGGTGCAAAAAAATGCTACAACCTCTAGTGGTATGGGGCTACCGTCCCGGATGACCTGTATGTAATTCAGATTGGGGGACCACTTCCTACTCTTGCGATTAACCTGTATGTAATTCAGATTGGGGGACCACTTCCTACTCTTGCGATTGGAACTGCACCTGCCGAAGCAGCTACTACTGTAATTGCTCCAGGTGTTACAGCTTCTATTGTGACTGTTCTTGTACCAGTGGCACAAGTTGTATCGGCTCAGGCATTATCAATTCCTGTTGTAACTGCAACAATAAACATTGCTCTGAATCCTGTTGTTCCAGGAGCTGAAGGAGGAGTATCCACGACACGATTTATCCCAATGCAGCAAAACTCATAAATTGTTGCTTGGACCCCACCACCGAATGTTCAGTCTTTAAGAGAAGGACGTAGAATTGTTTTTAAAACTCCAATTCCCAGGGGGGAACAGGACCATTCGATAATGAAATTCTGCCCCGATGGTTTGAAAAAACTCTTGAGAATATGGGAACAGGAGATAAAGAGAGATCATCTACAAGCCAAGAAAAACCTAGAACCTTAGATGTACCGAAATTGAAAGTGGAGTAGGAAGAAATGATTAGAGGAAGTCTAGATATTTCATATATGAATCAATACCAGGAAAATGAGCTGAAATATCTGAGTAAGTAAATTACAAGGCGTGCAGCTACTACACATGATAGGCTGACAGAATTGGTAGAGAAGTATAAAGAAGAGGTCTCTAAGAGTATTCCTTTGCATAAAGGTTTTAGGGCACAGATAGATGATGAGGCAGTTGTCACCATGCGATCTTCAGGAATGAAGTTCTAAATTGATTAACTGTTTACGTGCATTCCACAGTGACGCACTTTTGACAGATTAGAGAGTAAATGGGTGAAGAAGCAGGGGAAGAAAAAAGAAACAATCAGATACTACAAAGGTAAATGGTAACCCGCCTCCAGTACCCCCAGATGAGGATGAGGCTTTAACATTACCTATGTCGGGGTGTATGTTTATGTGCCACGGAGTTGCTTTGATCTTGTGACATTTATGAACAACTTTCCTAAACTAAGAGGGAATCCTGTATACACAGGATAAGAGCTTTGTGAAAATGTTGAAGGCTATGTGGATGGATTTGAATATTTTGACATTGTGGTACCAAGTGATTTATGGGCTGAATGCAAGATAGCTGTTCAAAGGCCACGTACAGAAGCCCCAGGCGATGCATGTACCCATGTACCCTCACCTATAGTGATGATAAAGTACCATGAGGTGATTACCTTTTTGAGGGGAAAGCTACCAGCAAGGGACATTGATTGGTTGAAAATTAACTGAACAACTCAAGAAGCTAAAGAATCATTGCACCCTTATTATAAACGATTGTTACAAGTGTTCAAACAGCACAATGGACAAGAAATTCCCGAAAAGGGAGAAATGGGGAGTTTCGTGTCACAACTCATTCCTTGGTTGCGACTAGAGATTAAGATACACATAAAACAGAATGTGATTTGCTGGCAGACTAAACCTTTAAATGAGATCCTGAATATGCTAAGTCCTGTAGCGATGAACAAGACGCGAAGCAGAAAATGCTTAAAGAGAGATGTATGCTCGCACAGACGAAGTTGGCTCAGAAAGGGTTTTTTAATTGAGGCGTATGTAGGAAATGTCAATGGACTGTAAGGTGTTGTTTCCAGAATGGAAGTCAAATGGCACAAGGAGGAGTTGGTGTTCCACAGGGAAGAAGTCGAGATGTTTCGTTTGATCCAAATTCAGGAGTAGATATTGCAATATTGAAGAAGTCTACTCCTTGTCATTATTGTACCAAGCTTGTGCATTGGAAGAGGGAGTGTAGACAGAATCCTAACTGAGTAACCGGTGATTGGCAAATACAATGTGTGAATCTAACACAAATGCAAAATGTTCCAGTTCACGTCCCAGTTCAGTGAATGAAAGCACCAAATCAGTCATACGTCCCTATGATGCAGCTCCCACAAACTCCAATGACCCTACAAAGTGTTGGTAACCTTAGATTTAATATGAATCAAGCACCAAGAGCAAACCAGAATCTTTTCCAAAATGAGAATCCATTCCAACAATTACCTATGTTTGAGAAGAAGAGCTTTGACTCCGACAAAATTCACAATGATGGAGGAGGAAGATTGCGTACTAGGGGAAGTCTTAGAGGTAGACTAGAGGGTCAATTTATATAAGGAGAGGTAAATGGCCACCAGCTGTCATTTCTGATTAACACAGGTGCTACTCATTCTACTGTTAGAACAGTGGAAGTCCCTGACCTACCCCTCTCGGGAAAGAAGATCCAAGTTGTAGGTGTCACAAATATTCAAATAACTAATCCTGCTATGAAGGCATTTCCTGTAAAAATAGGCTCATTTGAAGAAGATCACCAGTTTGTTGTGTGTTACTCAAGTCCTGTAAATCTGTTTGGAAAGGATCGCTGGTTCAAATTAAATTGCACTATTTACTGTATACCGGATTGTGTTGAATTCCAAACACATGATGAAGTTGTTGTATTTAAAAGGGCCACACGAGAAAGAGCTGCTGAATTGTACCCTGTAAGAGCATTAGAGTGTTTAACTCCTGGTCTACGACATACTGTAAAACCTGTGGAATGGGATTTTTCAGGGAAGGGCATCGGACTTATCAGAGGTGTAGAACCTCTTCGAATAGCAATTAAACCGAATGCAATATTTTCGAAAATGCAATCATACAATGTTAACACTTGATACTGTTGCTGGAATCACTCCTATGACTGAATAAATATTAAAACAAGGACCTTTGAGAGAAATAGTTGAAAGTCCTTGAAGCTTGTCGATTATGGGCTTGCAGAAGCCTAACAGCAAGGAACAAATTGTGCAGGACTTACAGAAAATTAACAGCATAGTCATCAGATGTTTCATGGTACCGAATACAGCTACAATATTCTTTCAGATTCCCTGTGATGCAGAATGGTTTAACGTACGCCACAAAGCTAGTTGGACTTCAACAAGGTTTGTGACTGACTTATTGCAGGGACAGCATGGACCAACTCTCCCTCACTTCTAAACCACCACCACCGGAATGGGATAATCAAAGTGATATTGGAATAAACTCAAGGGTAAAGGGTCTGAAACAAATAATAAAACTAAAATAAGGAGTTAAAACAACGAGCTATAACAGACTCCTAAAATAATTATGCTGGGCAAATAGCATTAGAATCTCCCCAGAGAGGCTCTTATCACCTTTAAAATGAGATTGCTTAATGTACAAATCCCAAGATGGAAACTAAGCACATATTTCTTTGTTGTGAGGATCTAGAGAGTCATCTGATCAAATGGATGCACCAGCTTACTGCACCTGGAACAGGTAACAAGTGTTAGACCACCACATATATACATATATAGGTCTTCATGCTTTGGTAGTCACAGATTCAAATACAATCATGCAGTAATCCAACTCTTTACTCTCTTGTCCCCTTGTATAATTGATAACAGGCACACACTTTTCCAACTACCAACACATCTAACAGTTCATCAGCCAGCAAAACTTCTTGCACCAGTTAGCTTTCGGGTCTATGTTGCCGATTTCCCGGTGAAACAGACCAAAAAAAACTAAAAGGTAGAAACATATAAACCTCCCCCCTAGAATTAGAGTACTCAAATCAAATGCCAGGTATGGTGTTGTCTGAAATCCTGAAGGGGGCTCTCCAATCCGATCCTTCCGCTTCAGATTCCTTAATGGAAAGCATCGAGGCTCCCAGAACGGCTGCTTTAATGTACTGGTGGGAATCAAAATTGCTGCAGAGATCTGGAAATCTCGTGGGAGCTGAAAGTGTCACGAACGTTCGACTAGCATACTTAAATGCGAGTTGGTGCTTCCTCTTCACAAGGGAGAGCCCCAAGAGCCTGATTAGTAAGGTTTTCTGGTGATATTTGTCACAAGCAACATTACCACCAGCACCTACAAATATAACAGCACTACCTGCCTGCACACTAGGGAACCCAAGCCATGGATTGCACTTTTGATAATCCTGGTAACTAATGTACTGCTTGGGGAGGCGGAGCTAGCGAGCGGAGAAAATGGCCGCATAGTTCCCGGGGTCCGCCGGCTCCGCCAGCACCATCTACGATCCTGTTAATATCCTGCACGAAACCAACCCTGTGATCACCCCCGACACCCTCGAGGAGATCGGAACGGACGCAGACCTGTGGGATTTGCTCAGGCTGCAAATCCGACCGATAACGGGGACGGGAGCCGGCTCGCTTCATAGAGCGTGCAGAGGGCCTCAGACTGCGGCCTCTGGTGCGCGAAGTGTCCGAGGCGCGTACGGAGGCGGGCGGCGGCGGTTCGCGCTGACGGACCCCCAGTGGACGCGCTCTCGAGCGGCGGCCCATCCGGACCAAGGGGGGATAGTAGCGGACACCCAGGCCCTGAGGAGACCCCCGGCACGGCAGCAGAGACGGCAGGACAGCGGAGGTGAGCCAGCCTATCGGCCGGGGAGGAATCGGGCTGCGCCATACCTCTGAGGCTAGTGTGTGGGGCTGAGGAGGCGACGGCAGCGCTGGGGGTACCTGCTGAGGCCCCGGAGAGAGAGACTACATCTGCTGAGGCCCTGGAGGGAGAGGATACATCTGCTAAGGCCCCAGAGAGAGAGGCTACATCTGCAAAGGCCCCGGAGAGTGTGTGCACATATTGGCCCTCTCCCGCGCGCGCATCGCGCTTGGGGCAGCGATCTTGGTGCTCTTCGCATGTAGGACGCCGGACACTTCGTGGGTGTCGGTTCCCGCACCTACCCATCACGGCACATACCTGACCCTCACCTACCGGCGGGAGCTGCCCTGGGCGCATGACACACCCTGCTCACGGGGAATTGATCGCCCGCCATATTGGAGGCGCGCGCTCACGAACAGGCCTGGTAGCGCCGCGTCTTGGCGGAGCAGACAGGGTGTGGGACCGAGCACGCTGAATTCGGACACTGTACGTATTGGGCGCCTGGCGGCTCGCTGCTCCAGGGGTTGGCATTGCAGAGGACTCGACTAACTCCTCCGGAGCCATCACATCGCGCTGCTGACCATGGGAAAAGGCGACAGAACTCAAAGTAAGCTTCCCTTCTCGCAGAGGCGAGCCACAGTGCAAAGCACGCCGTCGCAGGGAGATGAGGAGGTGCGCACAGCGACTCCGCAGGATGTAAACTCGGACATTAAAACGATGCTCCGCTCTATGGAACACAACATCCAAACAGACATTGCAGCGCTGGGGTCCAAAATGGACGCCATGTCATACCGCATGGACCGCATGGCGGAGCGTCTGGACAAACACTCGGAAAGGCATGACATGGCCGAACGGCGAATCACAGAGGTGGAGGAGGCACACACGGACCTGGACACTGCGAGGCGGAGAGCGGAACACCTCATAAAGACACTGCAGGATAAAACGGAGGATTTGGAGGCGCGGTCGAGGCGCTGCAACCTCCGCATAACAGGGCTGCCAGAGACAACACAGACGGGGAGGATGGAACTGTTCATTGAACGGCTGCTCACTACGCTATTGGGTGAAGGTGCATTCTCATCTATGTTCGTTGTGGAGCGTGCGCACCGCACACTGGGCCCGAAGCCTAATCCGGGCTTGCCGCCGCGCCCAATAATAGCGAAACTATTAAATTATAGGGACAGGGACACTGCGCTGAGACTTGCAAGAGAGAAAGGAGAATTGCAATTCCCGGTCTTTACAGCGAGGGTACAGGAAGCACGCAAGCACTTCGCCCCGCATAAGAAACGTCTTAGGGAAATGGGCCTAGACTACGCAATGCTCTACCCAGCCAAATTGCGGGTGAACAGACAAGGCCACTCGCATATTTTCACGGACCCAGCAGTTCTACAGAAAGCTTTGAAGACGTGGGCGCGAGAGAAGTCGGATGGACAAGCTGAGCAGCGGCAGGAGGCGGAATCGAGCCACCTTGAAGAGCAAGAGTGATCTGGAACTCAATTGACGGGTGCACGGCGGCCTCGTTGGAGTGATCCACTGTGTTCGGGCCAGCAGCAGTTTACCTCGGATGCGAGACTCGATGATGCGCAGAGACAGATAAGTGGAGCTGGGGACTGGACATAGGGATTGACTCCATCTGGTGAGATCTTGGGTCCCAGGCTCCGGGGAGGTCTGGGCCGGGGGTGGCGCGGGCGGGGGAGATGACCACTTATGGTAATGAGAGGGCAGGGGGCCCGAAACAAGGATTGCAAGGGGATTACTCTCCTCGACCTGAGGTTTGGTGCATTTACACTTTCCTGATGGTGCAGGGCGGAGGGAAGGAGGCCGGGCAACAGGGTCGGAAATTGGTCGCTTGGGTCGGGCCGGCTGGCTACCTTCGCCTCTGAGCGTTACGCACATGGGAATGATTTACGTGTTGCTGGGGAGGGCTGGGTGGGATGGGGCTCTGCATGGCCAAATTGGGGTGGGTCTGCTGTGGGTGGTGGGGGGAAAGTTGGGGTTTGGGGTGTTCGAATTGTTCTTATGGTTGATTGACAATGTGCTTTGCCGAGTTTTATGGAGAGGTCCTATTGTGCATGTTGCTGTTGCTGCCTCACAGAACCGATTGCTTGGGTGTGCCCTCACAGTTCGCCTGAGCTTGTTACAAACTGTACTTACGACTCAGCATGGCGGATAGGAATGAGGCAGAGGCACTTGCATCATTGCAGAGGTCGGAACCGGCCCAATTGAGAGCTCTGTCGTGGAATGTGAGAGGCTTAAACGACTTCAGGAAGCTACGTAAGGTCCTTAGTTATTTGCGTAGACATCATATAGATCTTGCTCTTTTGCAGGAAACTCACCTCCCGCTGACCAGCAAGATGCTCACCCGCAAAGGCTTGCTGGATTGCAGTGTAGCGTCGGGCTTCACCACACACTCAAGGGGGACACTCACCTGGGTTAGTCCTGGCTCCAAACTCACGTTGCAGTCCTTGGAGACCGATCCTGAGGGTAGATATGTACTCAGCAGGTGCAAGGGTAGGGGGCTAGATTTCATGGTAGTCAATGTGTATGGCCCCAACTTTGATTCCCCGGACTTTTACGAGACACTAGCCCAGAAGTGCAGGATGTATGAATGTTCTGGAATGCTCTGGGGTGGGGATTTCAATCTGGTGCTCGACCCGTCTCTGGATAGATCAGCGGGACCCCACAGAAGCCCGTCGGCGGCTGCCACGGTGCTACAGACTGAAATGGTGCGCTTGGATTTAATAGACGTTTGGCACAGCAGACACCACTCTAGAGGGGGGTTCACGCACTATTCCGCTTATCATGAGATACACACTAGAATAGATTATTGGCTCACGACACAGCTCCTAGCACATAAGGTGAGGGATTGTCGGATCCTGCCTCGCACGCTATCTGATCACTCTCCTCTCCTCCTGGTTCTTGAGCTGCCGACGCCCAGGCTCCCCCCCTTCACGTGGCGCTTCCCCCCGTATTCCTTGTTAGACGAGGCGTTCAGGGGTGAACTCGCAGAGGAGATTCAAACTTTCTTTGACACCAACGTGGGCTCTGTGGAAAGCTTCCAAACATTGTGGGAGGCGTTTAAGGTATATGTGCGCGGTGTGGCGATGGCTAAACACTCCGGTGTCCTCAAATCTATCAGACAGAGGCTTCAGCACCTAGAAACACAACTAACAGAGCTAGAGCAATTACAGCAGGCTGACCCCACGGGGGACGCACTAGAACGGATTAAACAACTGGTGTCAGAATATAATACAGAGGCTGACAGTGAGGTCCGACACTTGGGTAAATACGCCACGGCACGCACTTATGGTGAGGGTGAGAGGCCTAGCTCCTTACTGGCTAATTTGGTTCACAGCGAACGACGGCAGCTCATTGTTGGCGCATTAATATCAAGCGCGGGAGAGGTCCTTACCGATGAGGAGCTGATAATCGAGGAGTTTCGACAATACTACTCCACTCTTTACGAGTCCAAATCTACCGGGATGGAGGGGGCGATTGACGAGTATTTAGGCTTTATCAAAATGCCACAGCTGTCAGACGCACAGAGAGAATTCCTGATGATGCCCATTCAGAAGGAAGAAATTGTGGACGCACTAGACAGCATGAGATCTGGAAGCGCTCCGGGGGCTGACGGGTTGACGGTAGGCTTCTACAAGGCCTTCAAAGACCTGTTGATACCCTACCTCTCGACACTGTTTGACGACATATGCCTGGAAGGCAGTATGCCCCCATCCATGCGGGAGGCGCTCATTATCACTCTCCTTAAACCAGGGAAACCCGCGAATGAAAGGGGGTCGTACAGACCCCTCTCATTGATAAATGTCGACGCGAAACTATATGCGAAGGTACTGGCGACACGCCTCGCTCTCTTGGCCCCGGAACTGGTTGCACCGGAACAAGCCGGCTTCATTCCTGCTAGGAATCTCACATATAACATACGTACGGTGCTAGGTACAATGCAGCACGTGAAACCGGAGAATAAGGCGTTGGCAGTGTTTTTAGACATGGAGAAGGCGTTCGATTCTGTCGAGTGGCCATTCATGTCGAGAGTACTACGGAAGCTTGGCCTGGGAGAAGCCTTTTTGCAAATGATAGGGGCATTGTACTATAAACCTTCGGCCAGAATTCGACTGGGTAACAGAGTAACGGAGGCGTTTGCAATCAGTAGAGGTACCAGACAGGGCTGTCCCCTCTCCCCATTGCTGTATGCACTAGTAGCGGAACCCCTGGCGTGTGCTCTGAGAGAATACCATAGCCATGAGGGTATCAGCTTCCCTACTTACAAGATCTGCATATCCACGTATGCGGACGACACCCTCTTATACGTCAGAGACCCGGAGCTCAACCTTTCCCCGGTACTCAGAGAAGTAGTACAGTTTGGAGCACTGTCGGGACTAAAAGTGAACTGGGATAAATCAGTGGCATTCCCGCTGACCCCAGTGACGATCAAGTTCGGGATGGATTAACCGCTCCAGTGGTCGGACGACCCGGTCAGATACTTGGGTATACAATTGCATCCGGACCCGGATATTCTGGTGAGGGAAAATTACGGGGTGGCATATACCAGATTGTCCGACGACGTGGATAGATGGTGCAAATTGCCGTTGTCCTTGTCGGGTCGCATCGCACTGATAAAAATGATTGTCCTCCCGCGGTTTTTATTCCTGTTTAATAACATCCCGGTGACCCTCTCGAGGGCCTTCTTCAAGACATTGACGCAGGTTCTTACGCGACTGGCGTGGGGGGGCAGGCAACCGAGAGTGCAGTGGCAAGTTTTAATGCTTCCGTATGACCAAGGGGGTTTAGGGGCCCCAGATCTGGAGAGATACTATAGGATTGCCCAGGCATCGCATTTGCATACTTGGATACACGGGGATCGCAACATCCCTCATGTGATCCTGGAGACTCTGTTTACAGACCCCCTCCCTCCGCCGGCTACGGTGTTTGAACCGGCCCCGCGACGAATAGGCACGTTGGACTCCATCGCCGCGACAAGTCACGCCTGGCACTCACTGGCCAGGAGACATGGATACGAAACACTGTACTCCCCGCTCGTCCCGATAGAATGGGCTGTCTGGATATCGCCACTGAGAGAGAAGGGGGTCACACGCGCGCTTCAACAATTAGGCATATCAAAGCTGGGGGATCTGTTCAGGGACGGGACGGTGATCACCTGGATACAGCTGGTCCCTTCTCAGACACCGACCTCGCTGATGCAGCGATTCCACTTTCACAGGGTGCGAGCGGCACTACAAGCACTGCTGGGCACGACCATGCAGGAGCCTCCTGAAGTGCCAGAACTGACATACATTATTAAAACCTCGTCTCCCGCCCATCTCATCTCCCGATTGTACAGGGTTGGCCAACTCGGCGGGGAGCAGCCTCCTTCCAAAGCCCGGGCGGCATGGCAACGAGATCTACAGGCGGAAATAAGCGATTCGATGTGGGGGTACTGCTGTCACAACACTAAAAAAGTGTCACTTAACGCTCGGCACCGACTCATTCATTTCAAATTTTTGCAAAGAGTGTATTACACTCCAGAACACCTACATAGGTACGGCCTCCGACAATCATCGGAATGCGAACGCTGTCACGCCCCGGTGGCGGACTTCATGCATCTTGCGTGGTCTTGCCCGGGCATCAACAGATTCTGGGCAGATGTTTTTGAGGAGATAGGTCGCATTCTGGAGATAGAGCTCCCAGTTGATCCTGCGCTGGCGTTGCTGGGATATTCCAAGATTCTCCCCCTGGCGATGCGTCGCCTGGCAGATATGGGACTGATCATGGCCCGACGTGCAGTGGCGCGGTGCTGGATGCGGGGACCGCTCCCGACAAAAGGTGGTTGGGCCAGAGACATGCTGTATGGCTGCACACAGTCACAGCTCTATAGCGAGCTCCTACCCCCGGTTAGTAGGCCAAAGAATTTCTGGGATCTGTATCTGACTTATGTTGCCAATAAAGACACCTCGGAGCCCGAACAGGAGGAGACAGAGGAGAGGCAGGAAGGGGCGGAGGACACTGAGGATCGGGGGTACGATACAGATGGACTGGATGACTCGTGAGGGCCTGGGAGGGATGTGAGGCGAGATTTCGGGGGCCTGGAGGGGACTGGTAGACACGCGACACTTGGGAACTCTTACAAAAGGGCCACATGCAGAGCGGGGAGATTGAGAGAGGGAGGGAAATAGAGGAGGGAGGCGGGCGGTGGAGGGGGCATTCACTGGGTGAGCGGGGAGCTGAGGCGCAATGGTAATGGGTGAGAGGAAAAGGCAAGCACAAGGGTAGTTAAGGGGGGAGGGGCGGGGATAGGAGGGGTGTTTGTATAAGGGGTCACACACTGGTTTAGTTGACAGACAGGCACACTACACTGACACACCCGCGTCCACATAGTGGCGTGGAGTATGCCCCAACAGTGGAGGTGGGGATGGGGCAGCGTGGATACAAAACTAGTGAAATGATAAGAAGTTGGTAGTGTAGGAGTACTGAGGCTGCCCAACATTGGAGAGATGATATACCGCTTGATTATCTGGTCCTAATGTGATGGATATTGATGTTCCTCTTCATTGCTGCCGGCCTCAGGGTTGTAGGCGTAGAGCTGTGTGTGAGACCTGGAAGCGAATAAAAGTTTATAACAACAAAAAAAAACTAATGTACTGCTTGGGGCAAGAGAAGTGATATATAGTGTGTGTGAGGTCCATGAGCCAAGGAGCATATCATATGTAGGGAGCATGAAAACACTGAGCCAGACAATCACTTGTTCAATTAAGTGTGGTAAGAATACCAGAGAAGGTGTCAAGAGAAGCAGTGACCATGACCAGGTAGTAGGGACCAGAAGGCATCATCTAGGGTATTTAGCAGATAGGCCATCTGTGGATTCCTGCCAAATGGAATACTGCTGTGGATCTTTGCCAGGCCTTCTGCTGTCTCCCATTACACGAGGACACAGTGATTTGTGTTCCAGAATATAGTTTGGCATGGTGCTGAGTTCCACAATGGTATACAGAGATCCCTTAGATCTTTAATCACATTTTGAAAAAGAATCTTGAAACTTTGCAAATGCCTTGCAGCTCAGTTCTTGTACAGTACACTGACGCCCTACTTGTGGCGTCAAGTACACAAAAAGCTTGCAAACAAGATACAATTACTTTGCTGAATCATATGGCTGAAAATGGACATAAGGTGTCCCCGACCATGTTGCAGTATGGCCAAAAAGAGTTCCTGTATTTAGGACATCTCATTGAGCAGGGAATAAGGAAAGTGTCACAATAGAGAATCACAGCAATCCTGAAAATGAATCCACCTAAACACAGAGAGAGGTCAGAATGTTTTTTGGGAATGGTGGGCAACTACAGACAGTGGATACCCACCTTCTCCCCAGTGGCCAAGCCTTTACTGAGTCTGACTCACAAGGATGTTCTTGATCCACTTCCATGGGACAACGACTGCTTTAAAGCAAGAGAAAGTCTCTGTTGTGCCCCTGCACTAGGAATGCCTAATTACAGAAAAGTTTTAACCTTGTTCTGCTGTGTGTGGGAGGGCTGTGCTCTCTCAGTTCTTACTGAATTGAATGGAGACTCTCGAAAACCTGTGGCTTATTTTTTAACTACCCTTGACCCTGTTGCTGGAGGATTGCCCGGCTGCCTTAAAGCGGTTGCGGAAGTTGGAGTCAATAGTAAGAGAAGTGAGAGTATAGTTATGGGACATCTTCTTACAGTGATGCGCCCTCTTTCTGTTGAGATCTTGCTCACGCAAACTAAGAGGCAACATCTGACAAGCAGCAGACTTACAAAATATGAACAGTTGATTCTGGCAGCTGAAAATGTTGTACTTAAGAGAAGTCACACTCTTAGTCCAGCTACACTTTTACCATTGTCTCAAAATACAATTAATGGGGAAGAGGTTGAGAATGACTGTCTCAATGTCACAGATGTATGCACCAAGCCAAGTCCTGACATTAAGGATGAACTCCCTTGCTGAGCCAGGCTGTGTAATCTTTGTTGATGACTCATACCTAAGAGATGATGAGGGGAATTTGAGAGCAGCTTATGCTGTCTGTATAATTCATTAAGTGGTAGAGCCTCCTGAGTTCAAGGTTTTACCTCTGCACAAGTGGCTGAATTGGTCGCCCTTAGCAGAAAATGCTATCTTTCAGACCAATTGCAGGTGACAACATTTACTAATAGTAAGTATGGCTTTGATGTTATCCATGATTATGGACAGTTTTGGTCACAAAGGGGTATCATGACGTTATCCGATCCCCTATCTGGAATGGAGAATATGTGGTGAGACTGTTAGAAGCATTACAATTGGCACAAAAAATTGCAGTTGTTAAATGCGCAGCCCACGGAAGTGTAAATGATTACGTAACTGATGGAAACAGATATGCTGACAAAGTTGCTTGGTTTTGTGCGGTTGTAGCATGTGCATTTAATAGAGAATATGCAAATTAATCTGATCAGGACACTACCATTTCAATGCTGCTGTCGGTAGCTAATACTTGGAAGGAAACCAAGAGATTGCAGCGAGAAGTCAGAATAAGAGCAAGGATTAATCAGAGGAAAATACGTTAAAAACATTTGGGTTTCAGCTGATGGAAGACCACTGCTGCCTGATAGTCTGTTGATTCCCAAGACAAGACATGTTCATGGTCCTGCACATATATAAAAGGATGACATGGTGAGATTATTTAGGGAGAAGTTGTTTAGTCCTCGATTTGGAGTACTAGCTGAGGAATTATGTCATAGATGTGTGACCTGTGAGCAGATGAATGTGGGGAGAAGAATATCTGTAACATTGAGTCCAATTGGAAGATCAAGAGAAGCCTTTAATAGAATGCAGCTGGATTTCATCGAAATGCCTGTTTGTAATGGGTTGAGATATATTCTGGTTATCGTGTTCATTTTTTCCCAATGGTTGGAAGCCTACCCAATGCGGAGAAATGTCAGTCTCACTGTGGCCAAACTGCTGTTGTGGGAACTCAAACCCAGGTATGGGTTGCTGTTTCTCTAGAGTCAGACCGAGGGACTCAATTTAATAACGAGATCCTAAGAATGCTGTGTGTGGAACTACTAGTAGCGCAAAGATTGCATTGTAGCTACTGTCCAGAAGATTCCGGAATAGTTGAGCATATTAAAGGAACATTGAAATCTTGTTTGGCGAAAGTCTGTGGATCTACTTCTCTGAAATGGCCAGACACTTTGCTATTGGTGTTGATGAGTATTAGAAACACCTCTGACAGAAGAACAGGGTTGTCAACACACAAGATACTCATGATACGTCCCATGCGACTGCCTTCTGTGCCAGATAACATGATTCTCAACTACTGCAAGGGGTCAGCCGATGTGGTGTTTTCTGTCCCTCACCAGGTTGGAGCTCCCACTGCCAATCTGAGTCAGGAACATTGCCACAATCTTAACCCTGGTGACTGGGCTCTTGTTAAGAAGCACGTTCGAAAATCTTGCTTCCAGCCAAGCTGGAAAGGACCCTAGCAAGTGATCATGATTGCTAACACCACTTTGAAATGTGAGGAATTCCCAACTAGATTCATGCATCCTACACCCAGAGAGTAAGATGTCCACTCAATGAGGGGTGACATTTGAGCTAAGTCTGCAACGTCCTGTGTCCGTACATCTGAAGGGCTGGAGGGGGCTGATATTCATGAGAATTTCTCACATGCCCAAGTTCCTGAAATATCACTAAGTGGTGCAGAAGTATCCTCTGAAGATGAAGATCTGAGACCTGGAAGAGGAGGATTAGCCAAGGAGTAGAAGACAATTGAAATCTAGTGTGTCTGTTGAACGCATACCACAAACCATCATCTAAGAAACTGAATCTAGTGGTATAAGTGACACAGAAGAAGATCAACAGAAACCAAGGAAATCTAAGAGAGCAAGGGTACCTTGTCGTAGGTATTAGGCACCTGAATTGACTTATTATACAGAGCATGTGCATAAAGCCACAGTCCATGATCCAATGAACTGAGAACAGAAACACTTAAACTTCTGTGATATGTGAACTAAAGCCGCACCTCATTCACACTATTGAAACAAAATTATAAAATAGGCGTAACAATTGACATCTGGTTGTAAATAGAACTATTGAAACAGACAGTGATGACTGATTTCTGTATTTGGATAATTGAACTGGACCCCTCCTGAGGCGATAAGCCGGGAGGTAGATTGCTGCTGAATTTCACATGTTAACCTGCTGAATGCAAGTGTGTGTTAACAGGAATTTTAAAATGTATTTTTCATTTGATTGCACATACCTCGATGTTCTGCCCTCGATAATCCCTTTCCCTGCACTTTGGCAGCTGCGGCCGATTTTCGGGCTGTGTGTCGGGTCCAGGGGAGGACGTTTACAGCGGCGGACGTCTTGGGTGGGAGGCGGCAGCTTCGACAGCGCTCTAGCCATCCCTACATAAGGAGCCCTTTAGGAACATACGCGAGATTTCTGTATTTGGATAATTGAACTGGACCCCTCCTGAGGCGATAAGCCGGGAGGTAGATTGCTGCTGAATTTCACATGTTAACCTGCTGAATGCGAGTGTGTGTTAACAGAAAATTTATACGGCGAATTTTAAAATTTATTTTTAATTTGATAGCACACACCTCAATATTCTGCCCTCGATAATCCCTTTCCCTGCACTTTGACGGCTACAGACGATTTTCGGGCTGTGTATCGAGTCCAAGGGAAAACATTTACAACGGCAGACATCTTGGGTGGGAGGCGGCAGCTTCGACAGCGCTCTAGCCATCCCTACATAAGGAGCCCTTTAGGAACATACGCGAGATTTCTGTATTTGGATAATTGAACTGGACCCCTCCTGAGGCGATAAGCCGGGAGGTAGATTGCTGCTGAATTTCACATGTTAACCTGCTGAATGCGAGTGTGTGTTAACAGGAATTTTATACGGCAAATTTTAAAATTTATTTTTCATTTGATTGCACATACCTCAATATTCTGCCCTCGTTAATCCCTTTCCCTGCACTTTGACAGCTACAGACGATTTTCGGGCTGTGTATCGAGTCCAAGGGAAAACATTTACAACGGCAGACATCTTGGGTGGGAGGCGGCAGCTTCGACAGCGCTCTAGCCATCCCTACATAAGGAGCCCTTTAGGAACATACGCGAGATTTCTGTATTTGGATAATTGAACTGGACCCCTCCTGAGGCGATAAGCCGGGAGGTAGATTGCTGCTGAATTTCACATGTTAACCTGCTGAATGCGAGTGTGTGTTAACAGGAATTTTATACGGCGAATTTTAAAATTTATTTTTCATTTGATTGCACATACCTCAATATTCTGCCCTCGATAATCCCTTTCCCTGCACTTTGACGGCTACAGCCGATTTTCGGGCTGTGTATCGAGTCCAAGGGAAAATATTTACAACGGCAGACATCTTGGGTGGGAGGCGGCAGCTGCGACAGCGCTCTAGCCATCCCTATATAAGGAAACGGTAACTCTCCGCGCTAGCGGACGCGTTTTGTTGACGCGCCTCGTTCAGCGCCGGAGTCAGCCCGTCTGCGCCCGTCCGCGCCTCGGACGTGCCTTAGGGCCATGGATCATTTTGTACTACACCCTACTAACTTACTACAGGTATCATCTAGGGAAGGGATACATAAAGCTAAGATAGCACCTTTGCTCATAAAATATACCTCCGAGCAATTGAAGGCTCTAAGATGCCCAAGACAATTGTCCTGCAGTCTTTTCCAGCTAGGCAGGGAAAAAGCTATATGCCATAATTGTACCCTTGCCATAAATTCTGTTGGAACGAAAACTACGGAGGATAAAGCCAGTAAGAGATATCCTAACCATGATCCAAAATCATTCTCATTTTTCAGCCTGAATTGCCGTTCTCTACCTAAGCATAAGACTGAGCTTTTTAATTTACTATTAGATGAGACACCTGACGCCATGTTCATAACTGAAACGTGGCTTCAAGAAAGCTCCGGACCGGATATTGCTATGGCTCTTCCAGAATCATATGCTATAATGCGACTTGACCGGAAAAATAAGTTAGGTGGAGGAATAGCAATTATTTTTAGAAAATGTACAACTGCGAATTTAACAAACTCCCATGCTCTGGCTGCGAAGGCGCTATTTTTAAACTTACACTTGCCCCAAACTTCACCTTTTCAGGTGCGCTCATTTATCGACCGCCAGGTGCGGCGTCAAACTGGCTGACTAGTATGCCACAACTTATTGGCCCCTTAGTAATGAAAGCTGCTAATTTCACAATCATTGGTGATATGAATTTGCATTTGGATAAAGGGGATTGTATAAACGCTATAGAACTCATTGCTGATCTGGCGTCCCTTAACTTAATTTTGAAAAATTCTGGACCTACACACACTGCCGGTCATCTATTGGATCCCATCTTTTCCAATATTAATAACATCGTTACCTTCCCTGCCCTGCCTATTCCTTGGTCAGACCACTTTCCTATCAAATTTTCCTTTCAAGTACAATCGTCAAATAAGGAAATAACATCGATTCCAACCCATGTTGTTAGGAAGTGGAAAAAATTAGATATTAATAGCCTCAATAATTTTTTAGAAAGTCATATACCATGCACCAAGTCAAAGGTACAAAATCTGTCAACATCAGTCCAAAAATGTCTCATGACAGCCATTGATACATGTCTGCCTAAAACAAAGTTAAAAGGCAACAATCAGCGTCCCCCTGCTCCATGGTTTAATGAAACCTTAAAGCAAGAAAAAACCAGATGCAAAAATGCTGAGCGTCAGTGGAGGAAGACTTACTCCTTAGAAACTAAGAAAGAATATAAAATAAAATTAACACACTACCAAATGATGTGTAGTAAAGCCAAAGCTGAATTTGTATGTACCAAAATAACAGAGGCCCTAAATCAAAACACTTTTTAAAATAGTGAAAGAGCTGGCTGGCTCAAATACCTTACAAACCCCGCCAGATCTCAATAAAATACAGTATGACCAACTAGCCACCTTCTTTGTAAATAAAGTGGACAAAATATATCAGGGCATTGAACAAGCACAAAATGAACAGTATAAGGCAAATATGGATGTTCTTAATACCTTTCCTGATAAACTCAACAACCAAACTGATATATTAGGACCCAATGTTTGTGATAGTTCTATCGCCACACTAGAAAAATGGCCCATGCTTAACATCGATATTGTTGTTGATTTACTCAATACGATTAAATCAGGTTCGCCTAGAGACCCTTTGCCATGCCCAGTCCTAAAACAACTAAATAGGAAAGCCATGAACGTCATCCCTGACCTTTTAAATTCATCCCTTCAGGAAGAACATGTGCCTGATGAATGGAAACATGCAATGATTCATCCCTTGCTGAAGAAGGCTGATGCTGACCCAAACCTGCCCTCCAACTTTCGGCCAATCTCCCTTCTGCCCATTTTTGCAAAAATTCTGGAGAAACATGTTCATCGCTCCCTCACGGAATTTATAACCACGCATGACCTGTTGCCCTCTCATCAATCAGGTTTTCGCTCGGGCTTCTCTACTGAGACTACCTTGTTAGGTGTAACTGAGAATATCCGAGCGTTGATGGATAGAGGAGAAACGGTGGCACTAGTGCTTCTTGACCTCAGTGCCACATTTGACACTGTGTCACATGCGGTACTTATGCAGACACTCCACTCTATAGGCATTCGTGGCACTGCCATTAATTGGATTAAATCATTGTTAGAAAATCGTACCTTTCAAGTCTTTTCTCAATCTGCCTGTTCAGACACCCTGACTTTTAAACATGGAGTACGACAAGGCTCGATTTTGAGTCCCTTACTTTTTAACTTATATATGAGCCCGCTTGCTAAAGTAGTAGAAGAGACTGGATTGCAAATGTTTTCCTATGCTGACGATTTTCAGCTTCTCTTCTCTCTTTCCTCTGCGGAAAGTGATAATCCCTCTATTTTAAAACTAGGTTTGGGAAAGATTGCAGGGTGGATGCAAGACAACTTTCTCAAACTGAACGATGATAAGACCGAGCTAATTGTCCTGGGAAAAAACAAAGAACTTTGGGGACCCCAACACTGGCCATCTGAAATGGGCACTCCCCCGATTCCAACTTCGCAGGCTCGTAATCTAGGTGTCATAATCGACAATTCATTGAATATGCATCAGCAAGCTGTGAAGACATCGGCCACTTGTTTTGCAATACTAAAATGGCTTAAAAAGATTTGCTGGATGCTACCGGAACACACTAAGAAAACGGTCATCAATGCCTTAATAACATCTAGGCTTGATTATGGCAATGTGTTATATTTGGGAGCAAAAAAGGCAACGATCCGCAGATTACAAACAGTGCAAAACGCAGCTGCGAGAATGTTATGGAAAATCCCTATCTCCTCATCCACCTCCAAATACATCCGAGAGCTGCACTGGTTGATGATAGAGAATTGGATCAAATTTAAATCTCTGTGCTTTATGTTTAAGATCTTCACAAAAACAGCCCCCAAGTATTTACAAAAACTAGTCCGTCCCTATCATCCCTCTCGGATTTTGAGATCTGCAACAGCCAATCATTTTGTCATCCCTAAAATAAAACTTTCACGCATGGGTGGTAAATCCTTTGCATTTCTTGGACCATCACTTTGGAACGCTATGCCACACGCTTTGCGTTCTGAGATGAGTTATGTGAAATTCAGGAAAGCCTTAAAAACCTGGCTGTTCAACATCTGAAAATGTCTGTCCTGCTATCTACTACTGAATCATTAGCGCCGGGAAACCCTTTGTTGGGTAGCTGTCTGCGCTATATAAGCTAAATAATAATAATAATAATAAGTGAACGTGACACTTTTTGCGTAAAGAATATAAAACAAACAAAAAGAAAGTAAAATACTTCTTTAGGGCCAAGGTTATAGTAAATAGTAGGGTGGGCATATTTAGGAGAAGATGGAGGGGGGCTAGGAATGCCTCATGAAGACTATTATATATAAGCAGAATAAAATAACCGCAAGTTAATCATCAATTGTTTTGCTTATATTTCCCAAATAAAATGCAGAATATTAAATCTGCTTACTGCTATAGTCTACTGAAGGTCTGACTATAGACAAAATTGATTCCTTACCAAGGCTAGGTGTAGAATAGTGATTGCTGTTACTCAAATAGTTATTATATTAGCATTTATAATTGTTTTAGTTAGTATGAGTGTTATCGAAGAGATAGAGACACTTAGATCCACACCCGCACCTACAACACCTACAATAAATGTGAAAAAATTAAAAGCTTCTTTATAGATGCTTAAAATGGAGATTTCACATCCAATGTTTATTCTAGATCAATCCAGGAGCACTCACACGCTTTAGATGCTAAGGACTGTTCTGTTTATGTACATTTACCAACTTCAGCTACAGAGGATGTAACATACCATCATATTCCACTTAAAAAGCAGTTACATGTAGTATATTGTTTAACATATTTTGTAGACAGAATCGTTTTGAACATTATTTTTCTAACTGTGATTTTATCCTTTCTAAAGTTACTCTTCACAAAAGAATGAATCCCCATCCACAAGCTAAGGCAATGGAGAAAGCTTGATATTTCTTTAGACCCCCTACAAAGGTAGACACTGTTAAGACATATGAACAATATTTGACATGCTTAATGAAGACATTAGAAAAGAAGTTAACTCAGACATTAGAGAAAAAGCAGTGCTGTAGCAAGGGGGGGCCAGGAGCTGCGGTGCGCCCAGGGCGGCATGGGTTTTGGGGGCAGCGGCCTCCCCCACTCTTACTTGCAGTCTCGGGGCGGTCAGCATTGCCCCCCGCTCTAATATCAAACTTCGAACGCCGATCTCGCCCGCACCCCTGTTTCTCATTTTCATAAGGCAACAAAACAAGAAGTTGTTTTAACAAATGTGTGAAAAGAAGAAAAATATGAGCAAAATTATATATCACAAATTAAAATTATACAGATGACAGAAAGGGAAACTATGTTTTTACAAAAGGTGAAAATATAATTAGAACCAAACACCTGGAGATACGTAGCTGTGAACATACTTTTGATGTTTTTGGAGGGTCTGTCCTAATATTAACTGGGGAGGAACCAGTTAACCCTGGAGTATTTTTCATTTGCGGGCATGATGCATTTTTCCATTTACCTCTTGATAAGGAGGGTGTTTGTTATTTGGCTTTATTATTCCCTAAGATGTATCATGTAAATAACATAGATGCTCTATCAATGAATTAATCTCACAGACATAAACATAGTACAATTGATGGGACACAATTAGTGGGAGATATTTTTGGTGCAATCATTGCCCCAGTATGAGTAGTTCTAAATGGCAAGAAAACTAGAAAACTTTCTACAGTAGTAGATAAGGTGCCCTCTAGCCCATCTGGTGCTTTGCTAGCAATCAATACAGAGTTAGCAGCTAATAGATCAATGGTTTTGCAAGATAGATTATCTTTAGATATATTGCTGGTGAGAAAGACAGAGTCTGTAAGATGTTGAAAGCTCAACACTGCTCTTTATATATACCCAGCAAGAGTAAGATTATAGATGAATTTGTAAAGTACATTTCTGACTTAAAAAATGCTTTTGCGATGCATAAAACCCAATTTTCTGGGTCGCTAACCTGTTACCGAATCGCAAAATGGGTTTGCAATTCGCTATTTGAAAGGGGCATGTTTAGGGCGTCCCTCCCGAATACCGACTCCTAACGGTATACATAAATGTTTTGTGACTGTGAATGAGTTCACAAAACATTCGCATTTTACCACCTACTTCAAGTAAGTGGTAACCCATTTGCAAATGGGAAGGGGTCCCCAAGGGACCCCTTCCCCTTTGTGAATGTTTGTAAAAGCTTTTTTAAGAGCAGGCAGTGGTCCCATGGACCACTGCCTGCTCTTAAAAAATGAAAAGAAAACTTAATTTTTCTTTTTGTAAAGCATCTTGTTTTCCTTAAAGAAAAACGGGTTTCTTTACAAAAAATAAAGATTGCTTTATTTAAAAGCAATCACAGACATGGTGGTCTGCTGATTTCAGCAGGCCACCATCCCTGTGATTATTGTGATTCTTAGGGGGTTGTAAATTGCGACCTACCTCATTAATATTCATGAGGTAGGTCATTTACGACCCCTTAGGAATCGCAGGAAGTGTACTACACACTTTCATGCATGCCGTTTTGTGATTCCCTAAGTGCGAATCGCAAAGATTCACAATTAGGGAATCCCAAAACATTTTTTTGATACATCTGGCCCTTAGAAACAATTAGTGTATAAGAAACCTTAGGTAAAGGAGCTTCTGCTAAAAGTAGCTTGCTTGGAAATATTGGAAATGGGATATATTAAGACCTATATAGATTATTGGTATTTGCTCAATAGGCTTAGGCGTTGTAAACATAATCTAAGTACCATAATGTAATAACTTAAGTGAGCCTGGCCACTGGTGACATATTAACGTTGATTTTAAATGCGATGGGTTAAAAGGCCTATTTTCGTATTAAACTGTTGTCTTGTACAAGATGTTTTTCTCTTCCACTGCAGATGCTGTAACTTTCCAAAAGCCCTCTATCAGCTAGTGAATAGGCATTTCTTATGTATTAGACAACTTTTGGGAGATTGTTCCCATACACTATATAATTTATTTGCTCAAGTGCTGCCTATGGTCCGGGGGGAAGCCCAGGCCATACTCACTCAGGCTGTTTCCAACGAGAGAGATGCAGCAAAGTTCTCCATCAAATGTAGGCAACTGGAGCGACTCGCTAGGTAGAGTGATTTCATTGTTAGTGGCCTTAAGGCACCACACCTAGCTGAGAACATCTGGTTTTTCAGGGGATGTCCAGGCTTCTCTCATAGACATGCTCTTTGATGGCGCTTGCCTCTTTGTAGACAGTGTGAATTCAGCACTGGAGCGCTTCAAGGACAGCAGGGCTACGGGCAGGTCTTTGGGCTAGTCTATGGCCCCTTGTCAACTCCAATCCGCCTTCTGCTATGGAAGGTGTCTCCAAACGTGCCCGTACACTCCTAACCACCACAGCCAGCAGGCTTTACAGCCTTTTTGTGGATGAGGGTGTGGGTCCCAGTGACCACGTGCGACAGGCGGCCAGTGGTCAGGTCAGTCCATACCCTCGCCTGCCACTGCTCTCAAGCCTCTTTGGTCTGCCATCATGCGAACCCAGGGGGAGCCAGGATTTGCCATCACCTCCTCCACTGGCGGCCTGTATCATCAGACCATTGGGTATTACAAATAGTCCAAAGGGGCTACTCCCTCCCCTTTGTGACCCCCCCCCCCCACTTATACCACCCATTTACAATTGGTTGACGGAGGGCCAACTCTACTTGCTCCATCAAGAAGTGCAGGCTCTCTTGGACAAGGGTGCCTGTCAGGAGATAAAAGTTGCACCTGCACCATAGTGACAAAAAGACACCAGGCAGTCTCTGAGAAGGAATCTGTCCATGCGTTGGAATGTCCTAATGGGCTTAGCTAGTGTGGGAGACAGGAGGCAAGTATAGGAGTTTCTGTGAGATAATTGGTACCAGATGTGCATGGTACATTAGAGTGAAAGGCCTCTAAAAACTGAGGGGGTGTCTGTCAAGGGGCAGTGAGAGCCTTGGTCCATGGCTGGAATACGATCTGTGAAAGATGGGGTAACACTAAGGAGGACCTTGCTGGCAGCTAGTGCAGGGAGAATGGGGATAGCTCAGTAGGTTTAGATCTTGCGGCTGAGAATTGGAACTAGCTGTGTAAACTGTTTAGTACATACAAATCGGTATATGTGTTTTCCCCAACAATCCCCCCTTTATGATAACTATATCATACAACATTGTACAAATATATATATACATGAGATGAAAGATAATAGTAAATATAAAGTGCACAGCTTTCCAGGGCATTATCCAGCACTCAAATCAGGTACATATATTGTCACACAGATTCCAATATATATATATATATATATATACATATATATATATATATTTATATATATATATATATATGCAAAAAAGAAGGAGAGAACTCTGGGTAGGTCTCAGTTTAGGTGGAAAGCAGCTCCTTTTAGAGCACTCTCAACACCAGCGACACTCTAGATCTGCTCACCTCAAATGTCTGTTTTTCTATCAAAGTTTTTAAGCATAGGATTAGACAGTGCTATCCATGCCGAGATAGAAAATGACAAAGTCTTTCGCCATTTAAACAGCAAAGTCTTTAAGCATAGGACTAGTACAGTGCAGTCCTTGCCGAGCTGTCAAATAACGAAAGCCATTTATCACTCCAGGCACAATATTACAGCTCTGAATTGGTAAAATACCAACTCAAGCCAACCTGAAATGATTAAAAGCAACCCCTGACACAGTGTTTCGCTCTAATTAGAGCTCTTCAGAGAGGTATAGCTTTGTCCAGACACAAGGGAGCACCCAGTATTAAGTCAAAACAAAACCCTTTCAGGCATAGAGTGACGCATAAATTATGCAAAAAAGAAGGAGAGAACTCTGGGTAGGTCTCAGTTTAGGTGGAAAGCAGCTCCTTTTAGAGCACTCTCAACACCAGCGACACTCTAGATCTGCTCACCTCAAATGTCTGTTTTTCTATCAAAGTTTTTAAGCATAGGATTAGACAGTGCTATCCATGCCGAGATAGAAAATGACAAAGTCTTTCGCCATTTAAACAGCAAAGTCTTTAAGCATAGGACTAGTACAGTGCAGTCCTTGCCGAGCTGTCAAATAACGAAAGCCATTTATCACTCCAGGCACAATATTACAGCTCTGAATTGGTAAAATACCAACTCAAGCCAACCTGAAATGATTAAAAGCAACCCCTGACACAGTGTTTCGCTCTAATTAGAGCTCTTCAGAGAGGTATAGCTTTGTCCAGACACAAGGGAGCACCCAGTATTAAGTCAAAACAAAACCCTTTCAGGCATAGAGTGACGCATAAATTATGCAAAAAAGAAGGAGAGAACTCTGGGTAGGTCTCAGTTTAGGTGGAAAGCAGCTCCTTTTAGAGCACTCTCAACACCAGCGACACTCTAGATCTGCTCACCTCAAATGTCTGTTTTTCTATCAAAGTTTTTAAGCATAGGATTAGACAGTGCTATCCATGCCGAGATAGAAAATGACAAAGTCTTTCGCCATTTAAACAGCAAAGTCTTTAAGCATAGGACTAGTACAGTGCAGTCCTTGCCGAGCTGTCAAATAACGAAAGCCATTTATCACTCCAGGCACAATATTACAGCTCTGAATTGGTAAAATACCAACTCAAGCCAACCTGAAATGATTAAAAGCAACCCCTGACACAGTGTTTCGCTCTAATTAGAGCTCTTCAGAGAGGTATAGCTTTGTCCAGACACAAGGGAGCACCCAGTATTAAGTCAAAACAAAACCCTTTCAGGCATAGAGTGACGCATAAATTATGCAAAAAAGAAGGAGAGAACTCTGGGTAGGTCTCAGTTTAGGTGGCTGTAATATTGTGCCTGGAGTGATAAATGGCTTTCGTTATTTGACAGCTCGGCAAGGACTGCACTGTACTAGTCCTATGCTTAAAGACTTTGCTGTTTAAATGGCGAAAGACTTTGTCATTTTCTATCTCGGCATGGATAGCACTGTCTAATCCTATGCTTAAAAACTTTGATAGAAAAACAGACATTTGAGGTGAGCAGATCTAGAGTGTCGCTGGTGTTGAGAGTGCTCTAAAAGGAGCTGCTTTCCACCTAAACTGAGACCTACCCAGAGTTCTCTCCTTCTTTTTTGCATAATTTATGCGTCACTCTATGCCTGAAAGGGTTTTGTTTTGACTTAATACTGGGTGCTCCCTTGTGTCTGGACAAAGCTATACCTCTCTGAAGAGCTCTAATTAGAGCGAAACACTGTGTCAGGGGTTGCTTTTAATCATTTCAGGTTGGCTTGAGTTGGTATTTTACCAATTCAGAGCTGTAATATTGTGCCTGGAGTGATAAATGGCTTTCGTTATTTGACAGCTCGGCAAGGACTGCACTGTACTAGTCCTATGCTTAAAGACTTTGCTGTTTAAATGGCGAAAGACTTTGTCATTTTCTATCTCGGCATGGATAGCACTGTCTAATCCTATGCTTAAAAACTTTGATAGAAAAACAGACATTTGAGGTGAGCAGATCTAGAGTGTCGCTGGTGTTGAGAGTGCTCTAAAAGGAGCTGCTTTCCACCTAAACTGAGACCTACCCAGAGTTCTCTCCTTCTTTTTTGCATAATTTATGCGTCACTCTATGCCTGAAAGGGTTTTGTTTTGACTTAATACTGGGTGCTCCCTTGTGTCTGGACAAAGCTATACCTCTCTGAAGAGCTCTAATTAGAGCGAAACACTGTGTCAGGGGTTGCTTTTAATCATTTCAGGTTGGCTTGAGTTGGTATTTTACCAATTCAGAGCTGTAATATTGTGCCTGGAGTGATAAATGGCTTTCGTTATTTGACAGCTCGGCAAGGACTGCACTGTACTAGTCCTATGCTTAAAGACTTTGCTGTTTAAATGGCGAAAGACTTTGTCATTTTCTATCTCGGCATGGATAGCACTGTCTAATCCTATGCTTAAAAACTTTGATAGAAAAACAGACATTTGAGGTGAGCAGATCTAGAGTGTCGCTGGTGTTGAGAGTGCTCTAAAAGGAGCTGCTTTCCACCTAAACTGAGACCTACCCAGAGTTCTCTCCTTCTTTTTTGCATAATTTATGCGTCACTCTATGCCTGAAAGGGTTTTGTTTTGACTTAATACTGGGTGCTCCCTTGTGTCTGGACAAAGCTATACCTCTCTGAAGAGCTCTAATTAGAGCGAAACACTGTGTCAGGGGTTGCTTTTAATCATTTCAGGTTGGCTTGAGTTGGTATTTTACCAATTCAGAGCTGTAATATTGTGCCTGGAGTGATAAATGGCTTTCGTTATTTGACAGCTCGGCAAGGACTGCACTGTACTAGTCCTATGCTTAAAGACTTTGCTGTTTAAATGGCGAAAGACTTTGTCATTTTCTATCTCGGCATGGATAGCACTGTCTAATCCTATGCTTAAAAACTTTGATAGAAAAACAGACATTTGAGGTGAGCAGATCTAGAGTGTCGCTGGTGTTGAGAGTGCTCTAAAAGGAGCTGCTTTCCACCTAAACTGAGACCTACCCAGAGTTCTCTCCTTCTTTTTTGCATAATTTATGCGTCACTCTATGCCTGAAAGGGTTTTGTTTTGATATATATATATATATATATATATATATATATATATATACACACGCTCCTTTGCCTGACACCAAAGACAAAATGATATACTAGTTTCCAAGGCATTTATATGCTATATGTCAATGGCCATTAAGTCAAGAATGTACTTGTGTGCTTCCTGTTGTATTCAATGATATATATACGAGCTAGCTCCTGCACTGTAGGAGGTAGAACTTTTACTGCAGAAAGTGCAAAGTTGCCAGTACTATACAATTGCTGTTCCATCGAGCAACAACACTGAAAGCAACGCAAAAGTACAACTATTGCTATAAAAATACCCAATAGTCCTAGAACTAAGCTATTTGCCTATCCTGTTGGTAGCCAAAACCACAACCAGGACCAATCCCCAGAACTGTTAGTTTGTCTGTTCCACAGAATATTTGAACCACGTGCTTAGTTTGGGCTACATTCCTTTCTATGTTTCCACTCTTATTAAGGAAATAGCAGCAAGAAGAGTTTAGTAAAACACGCAGTACACCTTGTTATATGGTCAGGAGGTTAAGTGCAATTCTATGTTGAATAGTCATGGCAGCCACTGAATTAATTTCCACCTGTAATTCTCGAAGTGTATCTTTTGTTGCATTGAATGCTATGGCTAACTCAGCAGACATGTTCACAAGGGCCATTCTAGGTCATATACACCACATCCAGGAAGAAATATACGCATTAGTTCAAAGAAAAGATCAAGTCTAGTCTATAAAATAGGAGCATGTATATCTCTCCTATACCTATGAGTGCAACTCCCCAAAAGTTAATGGCTCATGTGCTGCGACATGAGGTACAACTGAAATGTGTGGTGTAAGATAAGTAATAGCATACATACCCTCCCAGTAGCAGGGAATCACCTTGTATACATACATACCTCCTTGTGTCTATGTGTCCAATGTTTTATATTTTCCAAGAGGGAGGCATACTCCTTCAGGGAAAGTGTTTTGAAATGTATCACTCCATTTGTAATCAATCCATGTTGAATTTATAAGTATAACATTTGCCCATGGAGCCATGTAAAAGCAGTGTACTGACTAAAAGGCATGTTCTACTAATTTGGAAATCACATTTGGTGCAATAGCATAATCATTCACTCTCTCAATTAACGGGTCATATAAAAGACCTTCAGATGTAATCAACAATGTTTCTCCTTCAATAGTGATGTTCCAATAATATAAAGTACAGTTCCTTCTACCACTGTTGTCCAATTCCTACTCACTAACTATATGTGTCTTATTTTCTAATTACCCGTAGTATTATCAAATTCCAATATGTTAGGGCACTTGCTACTTTTTAATTTTCCTAAGTACCGGGAAGCTTGGTTAGGTCCTGAAACATGATGCTTGATGCATTCAGGAAATGCATTGTCTTCCACACAGGTGATACTTAGTATTGGGCCTGAAACTTTGGTAGTAAAGTGCAACGTGGGTTCTAGCCTATCTTCCCTTCTCCACAATCCTATGTTACACTCGATATAAGGAATACTTTCCCTTGTGCATAATTCTCCATAGGCACATGTGCTTCATATAATCCAATAGGGTCTCCGGGGTGTCTAGTAACTGCCTAAACATCCAGCAATCTTCAAGACCAAAAACTTGGGCTACTTTCTCATATACTGCAATGAGGGGGTGGTCAGCTGATGGCCATAATGCAGGTATCACACACATAGTTAAGGAACTAAAAAATACTGTTTGCACTATGAGATGCATAATAGTGAAAGTGATAAATATAGAAATGGTAGCTAAGAACAAATAATATATATAACAAAATAATGTCTTTCTGTCCCTCAGATCTAGGACACTTTCTCTAAGTGTCACTAATGCAAAGGCATTGTGGTGTACTGTCATCTGCTTCTCCTCCTGGTCTGCAGTCGTCTTGTTCAGGGGCAGTTTCCTGGACCTGACTATCAGATTTCTTTGAGACTTCATTGTGTTCTTTACTCAACAGTATCAGTTAGTGTCGCTGTCCATGTGACATGTGGCAATGTCCATGTGACATGTGGCAATAGGCCCTAGGCTTGGCTTCTTAAGTGATCTGGTTTAGCTCCTCCTTGTCTGGTGTGTCACGCTGTACATCAGATGACAGGTGCTCCTCAGTTATTGGTACCTCTATCTGAGTGTTTTTGGTGCAGCTCTGCATCTTGTCCCATGAATCCACTCGGGATGTGCTTTCACCTTGACCACTGTCCGCATCACCAGGAGCACGAGGTGTGGTCCAGTTTACCTAGAACTAAGTGAAACATCTTTTATTTTTCTCCCCATGACCATGTCTACAGCTTTAAAGGGTGTGTGGGCTCTGAGGACGGATGGGGCAAAGCTTCCTTCACCTGGAGATGGTGATGTCTCAATTCCACTGATAACTGTACGAAAAACACACACAACTGACAATTGTACAGCATAGTAGGAAATGTTTCATCAGACCATAGCAGTGCTGCTTGGGACGCTGTGAGAGGCAACCTCACCCCCACTGACATAAGCCACACCATCAGAACCTCATGTGGTGAGAAAAGAGTTACTGGATAGCATTGCTCTTATTGCATGCAGCACTAAAGGCAAAGTATGAGGCCATTTAAGACCTGATGCATCAGCAGTCTCCGCTAATCTATTTTTTCTTTTAATAATCAATTATATGCTAATCTATTTTTATTTGTGGAATTAATGTGCTCCACCTGGTCTGAACTTTGGGGGTGGTATGTGACATGCAGTTTCTACTCTATTTTCAAACATTCACATACCTTCTGCACAATTGTAGTCATAAACTCACTCCCATTGAGGACCCACAACTGTTGCTGTATCATTCTTGCTCATGGGAAATGCCACCACCCATTTTTAAAACTGATTCACACACACCAGCAAATATTTCCATCCTCTCACTGGGGGCATATAAGCAAACCCAATCTGCAAGTTGGTAAAGGGACCTTGTGGTACTGGTAAGTGATCATGTGTAGCAGGGGACTGACCTTTAGAGTGTTGGGCACAGACAAGCCATTGGGATCAGAATTGTGCAGTGAAAGCTGTTATCCCCAGTGCAAACCCCTCTTGTCCAATGAAAGCGGTCACCCCCCCTTGTGCCATGTGTGTTGGTCTATGCGCAAGTCTTGTAAGGAGAAGGAACATGCTGAATGGGGCCACAGACCTCCCATCACTGTGAACCCACAATACCTCTTCATTTTGCTCACATCCAGCATCAATCCACACTCTCTCCTCATTTGGTGTTGCAGACCATTGTGCTTTCTTCACATCAGCAAGCAACAATTGTCTCTGCATTTACTGAAGTTGTGGTATGCTTTTGACCATTAAAGGCACCATCTGTACTGGCTGTAACATGCTCTCTCTTGCTGCTATGTCAGCCAAGGCGTTACCTATAGGCAATCTCAGTATTAGCTCTTAGTGGGCTTCACATTTTATTGCCCCTATCCTGTGGGATAGTAATATTGTCTTTAACAAGTTCTTTACTAAAGGACCATTTTGGATGGGATGCCCTGATGCTCATATAAAGCCACGAAACTGCCTCAGCTGCCCAAAATCATGGACAACTCCAAAGGCGTAATGTGAGTCAATGTAAATGTTAATAGTCTTTTCTTCAGCTAGGATGCATGCTCTTGTTACAGCATACAGCTCAGCTTGCTGGGCAGACATGCCAGGCGGCAGAGCTGCACTCTCACATATGATATCAACTAATTTAATAGCATACCCTGCTCCGTAGTCAGTAGCGGCCGGCATTGCTCGAGGGTAAGGAGGCGGGTGCTAGGGGACGCAGGGGGATTCCCAGGAGACCGCAGGGAAATTTTTAAACCCCTCTGGGCGTTCTCATTGGATCAGTGCCTACACTGACATTGAGTTCCGACAGAACGACAAGCCCATGTTGTTGACCAAACAAAATGATGTCTTCGGTCCTTGAGACTCTGACCACTCTTCAGATAGAGGTACAGGCTTTCTGAGCAGAGAAACAGGGAGGTTGCGGGACAGGGCAAGACAGAGAGAAGCAGAGGGCCTTATATTAAGGAATGGACATTACCCCTTCCTGTACATGCTGAAGACGGATTTGCTGATCGCGTAACCTCTCTTGTGTCTGAGGGTAGCGTTCCCATATCGGGATTTTTGTCTGCCAACCACACTGCCTCTCGAGTCAAAGGCGGCAACGTTCCCATCATCGTCAACCAATAACCCCAAATACTATTGGCCCCTCCTGAATGTTTCTTTGGGGACCCAAAGAAGTTTGGAGTTTTCCTGAATCAATGCCGTCTACACTTCCTGTGTAAACCAGCTATTTCCCACGATGACCAGGCCAAGACGGCCTTTATTATGTCATACCTAGGGCGGAATGCTGCTAGCTGGTCAATAACGCTGATTGAAAAGGAAGCCCCGGTATTGTACAATTTTTCTGCCTTTTGTGATAAGATGAGAACACTCTTTGATACGATCCCATCTACTTACCTTGGATAGAGAACTTATCACCTTGAAGCAGAAAATTATGATTTCTTGACTTACATAACCACTTTCAATCATTTAGTCATTGAGACAGACTGGCCACCTGAGAAAAGAACCTCTCATTTTCATCAGGGTGTGCGAAGTGAACTAAAGGACGTACTAGCCCAAGTGATTCATATGCCCCAGCCTTGTGAGGAATTGATCGATCTTACAGTACAACTTGATCTCCGTCTTTTGGAACGGAAAGGAGGCAAAGGGAGAACAGAGCCAAGATATTATTTACCTCGACCCAGACCTGTAGTACAGGAACCTTCACACGTAGCTGATGATACAGAACCCATGCAAATAAATGGAATACATGGACCTCTTACCATAGATGAGAAAGAGCGTATATGTAAAGTGCAGCTATGTCTCTACTGTGGAAATTGAGAAATTGAGGCCACTTCCTTAGAGAGTGCAGGACTTGCACTAGAGCTGCGGAAAAGGGAGCAATGGCTAGAACACAAGCGGTTGTACAATAAGACTGGAATGACTGGGGAGGAGCCAAGCTCGCGAGCGTAATGGTCGCCTTTTAGCTCGGCTCCCGCAGCCCTCCGGCCTGATCATGTATCCTGTATAATATCCTGTCCGGAGACGACACATTATCGGAGAATCGGAAACGGAACACCTCGCTTGTACTCACCATTTGGCCCGGAGGTTTCGACGTGCAGCGGCTCCGAAGTTGTGCCCTCCGCAAGACCGGGGCCTCCGTGGAACCTAGACCGGGACCAAGCTTGTGGGGTCCGACGACTGTCGGCCCCGGTCGAGAGAGTGAACCAATGATGAGAGCCGTTGTGCGAGAATCCCGGCGATCCTGATCCGGGCCTGTCCTGGTGACCGCGCGGCCGATGTGGGTGAGATGCACCGGGGACTGATTCTGTGAAGGGGTCCTCCCCCCGCCGCTGCTCTGACCAGCGGCCCTGGACCTCTGCGCCCGGACTCTGCTTGTTGGAGGCGCCGGTGCTGGTGTAGGCGGAGACCCGCATTGGGCGGACATCCTTTCGGCACCAAGGCTGCCATTGCTGGGAACCCCCCGGAGCTCTGTGAAGTCCTACATTTTTTAACTGTTTTTTGGGGGTCGCGGAGGGCGGCGACTGGGCTGACTTTGCGAAATGGCGGCCGACCCTCTGAAACATGAAGCGCCTTGTGGCGGCGGGCTTGGGTTGCCTAATTGCGCGGGGGTCCGGTCTGGTGAACGTGAGCTTACGGTCAGAGATATCCTGGAAGCTCTGAGATCCCTGCGCGCATCCCTGGCCCCCGATGTCCCTGTGAGTCCGCCACGATCTGCCGCCATTTTGAGCAGCCGTTTCTTCTTGCCGCCCTCTTGTTTCAGTGACTCCATTGCCTCGCCCCCCTCGATTGCTGCAAGTGTTGCTGCCGCTGATCGAAGATCATTTTGTGTGCCGGTGACTTTGGAGCTCCCTGTTTTTCGAGGTTCTGACCCCGGGGACTTGGACATTGTGCCGCGGCCCTGTTCGGCTCGGATGCCTGGAAATATTGGTGGACTGCCGCCTGCACCTGCTCCGATGGCTTTGCCTTTGTCTACTACAGAGACCCCCTCGCCTTCCCAAGCGGCGAAACTGAACTCCTGTTCTTCATCACCCGTGCTGCGATTGCTGATGCATTTAAACTCTCTGCTCGGACTTTTGCTCACTTGCGCACCAATTTACCCCCCATGTCTACGTGGTAGTCAACATTTTTTTCGACTGTGTGCTGGTCTTGTATTGAGTATCTCATTTTACACTGTCATGTGGTGGGTGGAATTTGTGGTTCGGAAGGGATGGGGGTGATATGCACGACTCCTGGTTGATTATGGGTATACGACTTAGTGGCGCTGTTGTTTGTACCCATAGAGCGGTGGGTGGTCCCCTCCTCTGTAAGTTTTATGGCGCTTGATGGGGTGTCGTCCTGGTCTGTTTTTGCTGCGATTGTCTGGGTGGGCGGAGGGCGGCGGCCGACCATATTGATTTCTGTTCTTATGCTCCTCCCTCCTGTTTTCTTTATTTCTGTTTTTGTTTCTTTTTGTCTCGTTCTTCTCTCTTTCCTTCTTGCTATATTTCGGGTTCTGGTTTAGGGCGATAGGCACGCTGTCTGAAGGGTAGGCCATAGCCTTCTACAGGGGTGCAGGGTGGGATGGGTGGGTTGGGTTCTATTTGTTGTTTGTTTTATGGTTTTATGGCCCTTTTGTATCTCTTTATAGTAATGCCGCGTCTGTCCCTGCCTCCCGTGGTGTGTTCGGGGTGGGGTGTATGGCGTCGTTAACCCTCCTTTTATGGTTCGGTTGCTTTTCTTCTCGATTGCTGTACCCTCACTGGTGCTGATACTCCTGTTTTCTCCTGTACTCCCGCCACGGGACGCCTGTGTCGGCGTGTCTTCTTTCTTTCGTTTTTGTATTTCATTTCTTTTTCTCATTGTTCCGTCTTGTCCTCCTCCCCTCCCCCTCTTTCCCCCCTCTTCCCCCTCTTTTCCTCGCCCCCGTCCCCCTCCCTCCTTTTTCCTGGAGGTCACTATGACGGGTTAGTTTTGATGTAAGGTTTCTCCGATCCCTCTGTTCTGGCTTAGCTGTGGTTTGGGTGGTGGGCATTTAACGATGATAATGTTCAACTGTCGAATATGTCTAAATTATCCCGATCTTCCTGTGTGAATTGTGTTGCCTCTCCTGTATTGCGGCCCCATACCCCCTTATTGTCGCTGAGGCTGGTTCTGGGACTTCGGACATCTCTATATTGAAAGTGAGCCTGTCGTACACCTTATCCCCATATTATAAAATTAACCTTTTTTGCTCCTGTGTCTTGGCCCTCTGGTTCCTAGGTATATTCCCCCTTTTTACGATTGTATTGCCTCTGCTTCTTGCTGATTGACTCTGTAATGTTTGCCTTGGAACTTCTGATTGCTTTACGTATTGCGGCCGGCCGATTTGGTTGTAGGCCTAGACTTGTATATCCTTTTGACGCTAATAAAGGTTTAAAAAAAAAAAAAAAAAAAAAAAAAGACTGGAATGACTGGGAAACGTTGGAAAACTGAAGAGCCCGAGCAAGACCAAGATCCCTTGCTTGAGCATTTTAGATCCAGTGATCTCTCTTTTTTTGGCCAATACTGTCCAGACGTCTGTAGCTCATATCAACGTGGTGGTCACCCTATGGTTAGATCCGGAACTTCACCAGAAATTACCTGCATTACTTGATTCTGGAGCAACAGGCAACGCCATGCACCAAACCTACGCCCAACAATTAGGTATCCCTTGTGTGAAAAAAGGCACCCTAGAACCAGTGAAGGCAGTAGATAGGACAGCCCGGACATCGGGTGGGTGAAATACCACACACAGCCTCTTGTTATGCAGTTTGGGGACGAACACTATGAAAGTATCCAGTTCGACTTGATCAATGCCCCCCATTTCCGCTTTATATTGGGAATGCCATGGTTAACCTTGCATGATACACACTGGGGGTCTGTGACAGAGCCTAATGTGCTCAAAATTATCAATAAAAACCAACTAAATGAATAAGGAGGTTTTTTTCAAACTATATGTTAATTAGTTAACCAGTACATTACCAACCAATGGCCCATGTGAGGGAGTTCACTACAAATGTCGAATAGACTCATACAGAGAAAAGATGGATGTCCATCAATGTCAGATGTAGATCATGTATTCTCATTTGGTCATCCATGTTGGAATGCTGTCGTCCCATGATCATTGAGACTAATCACTCCCATCCGAGAGTCTGAATCACATCTCAAAATGTAGTGAAGACCTCAAGAGCTGAAGACAAGATGGAGTCATGTGCAGTGCAAAGTATAATGTGGTGAGTTAAAAAAGGATAGAAGATCAATACACAATTTTAATATCACTTGATCGCTTCCTTGTTAAAACCAAGAACAGTGCAAAGATGCAGCCTAACCATATAACTGCATATGTACGGCCAACATGTTTCAGCCTATCAGGGAAACAATCCCAGGCTTTCTTCAGGGCCACAGTCCTTAACGTTTGCTACTGCAAAAATAAGTGAAAAAGTTAATCAATCAAAGGATACAACTGTGTCAAACATGTTGCTCTGAGTCCTCTGTAGCAAGCAGTACAAGTTGTGTCTGCATCGTACAGGGAGCAAACCTCACCTCTCCTGGTCCGTTGCTCAGGAAAAACTGAGGCCCCGCTCTATCCGTCGTTGCCCCGTTGCTATCCTCTGAGCTCTGAGGCCCTGAAGAAAGCCTGGGATTTTTTCATGAAACATGTTGGCCGTACATATGCAATATCAAGTGATATTAAAATTGTGTATTGATCTTCTATCCTTCTTCAGCTCATGAGGTCTTCACTACATTTTGAGATGTGATTCAGACACTCGGATGGGAGTGATTAGTCTCAATGATCATGGGACGACACCATTCCAACATGGATGACCAAATGAGAATACATGATCTACATCTGACATTGATGGACATCCATCTTTTCTCTGTATGAGTCTATTCGACATTTGTAGTGAACTCCCTCACATGGGCCATTGGTTGGTAAAGTACTGGTTAACTAATTAACATATAGTTTGAAAAAACCTCCTTATTCATTTAGTTGGTTTTTATTGATAATTTTGAGCACATTAGGCTCTGTCACAGACCCCCAGTGTGTGTTTTTGGAAGTGAACTGATTGAATAGGGGATTTCACCCTGGGCAGGTCTTTAAATATTTTTTTCCCTCCGACCCTTCCTCCTCCGTTTTGTCTGATAACCTTGCATGATCCCTGGGTGCAATGGTCTGCCCGATGGGGACTATGAACCCTACATTCTGCAGGGATCATTGTGTGAGTAAAGACGATTGTCTACAGAAGGTCCAAGTTACTGAATCAAATCATTTGGCAGCCAGATGCAGTATGCCTTTGATTTGTTCTGTTGTGTCAGTCCCGCTGGAGTATCAACAATACCAAACAGTGTTTGAAAAACAACAAGCAAGTCAGTTAGCCCCTCATAGTGATTATGATTGTAGGATTGATCTGCTCTCAGGAGCCACAATACCCTGTAGTCGAGTTTATGTCCTTACGGAGCCGGAAACATAACACCTGAAGGAGTACCTAGAGGAGAATCTCCAATGGGGTTTATTCGACCTTCATCCTCTCCTGCCTCCTTGCCCCTTTTTTTATCCCGAAGAAGGAAGGGGACCTCAGGACATGCATCTATTACCGGGCCATCAATCGGGTCAAGGTAAAAAACGCTACCCACTACCCCTCATACCCGTCTTGCTGGATCAACTAAAAGGGGCACGGATATTCACTAAATTGGATCTTCGAGGGGCATACCAGTTGGTAAGAGTTAAAAGAGGCGATGAATGCAAGAAGGCCTTCCGGACCAAAGTCGGACTTTATGAATACCAAGTGATGCCTTTTGGGCTATGTAACTCCCCCGCTGCCTTCCAATACTTTATGGATGAGGTGTTATGAGGGTATCTTGAGATCTTTTGTATCATTTATATCGACAATATTCTGATCTACTCCAACAGTATAGAGAACCATGTTGACCATGTGAAAGTAGTGCTAGATTGATTACAGAAGAATTCTCTCTATGCCAAAATAGAGAAGTGCTTGTTCCACGTATCAAAAATAGAATTCTTAGCATATGTCATCAATAGGTTTAAGGATGGACGGCAAGAAGGTAAAAGGCCATCACTGAGTGGAAACCCCCCCCCCCCAGACTGTGAAAGGGGTACAGAACTTCCTGGGGTTCGCAAACTTCTATCGGAGGTTCATCAAGGACTTCTCACGTTTAGTACAACCCATCACCAGGCTCCTGAAAACGGAGCACGATTCCTGTGGGGAACTGAAACTGAATCCACCTTCCAGGAACTAAAGAGATGGTTCACACAGGCCCCCATCCTGGGTCATCCGGATGTACAAAGACCATTCATCTTCAAGACTGATGCCTCACAGTCAGCTTTAGGAGGAGTACTCTCACAATGGCAACCTGATGCTGGACAATTACATCCGGTGGCATACTACTTGAAAAGATTAATACCCACTGAATGCAACTACAGCATTACAAAGAGCTACTGCCAATCAAAAGAGCTCGTGAGGAATGGAGGCATTATCTGCTAGGAGCCAACCACACTATCGAAATCTATGCAGATCATAGGAATCTGTTATTCCTGAAAACAGCCAGAGCTCTTACTCCAAGACAATTAAAATAGACACTCGTCTTCTCCTAATATGACTTCACTATCAAATATCGACCAGGCCCACAAAACGGAAAGGCAGATGCCCTTTCCAGAGTTCATCAGCCCTCTGATAAAGAAGACAGAGAACCACTGATTATTCTCCATCACACAGAGTTCCCCAGTTTGGAGCAAGCTGTCATCACCTCCAACACCTTCCTGGATGATGTCAAGGCACAAGTGGAGATGATAGATCAGGACACATGGATACTAGCAAAGCCCCAACTCAGATCGAAGAGGAACAACCTGCTTTATCAATCAGATGCTCTCTTCCTTCCCACAGAAGCCTAACATAAGCAGGCCTTGACATGGACACACAATTCCACCATTGGGGGTCATTTGGGCACCCAAAAAAAACATTGCACTGACTATGCGTCATTTCTGGTGACCAAAACTCCAACAAGATGTTAAGCAGTATGTTAAGGACGGTGCTGTATGCACTCAAGGGAAACCTAGCCATAGTAAACCTGCCGGATTTCTCCAGCCTCTTTCTATTCCCCCATCTCCTTGGCATACGGTTTCAATAGACTTTATTGTGGAAATGCCTTCCAGTGGAGGGAATCCGGTGAGTTTGGTGGTTGTGGACCATCTGACCAAAATGGGTCACTTCATACTCCTGAGGAAAGTGCCTAATTCCTCGGAGTTAGCAGCCACTTTTCTGCAAAATGTGGTGCGACTTCATGGAATACCCGCTGTGCTGATAACTGATCGGGCTTCGCAGTTCACTTCACGATTTTGGAAGGCTTTGTGCACAGCAATGAAGACAGATGCCCGGCTTTCGGCCAGCTTCTATCCTCAAACTGATGGCAAAACACAGAGGCTAAACCAAACCCTTGAACAGTATCTGCGATGCTTCACGCTCCAGCACGATGATGAATGGAGCTCTTTACTTTGGATGGCGGAATTTGCATACGACAATGTTTAACATTCCTTGTTGGGTTGTTCCCCTTTCTATTGTCTGAATGAGTGCCATCCTAATGTAGTACCCTTCGAATGGCCCATCACCTCGAATCTTCCTTCTGTGCGAGAACACCATGCACATTTGCGTGCGGTGCACCGAGATGTCAAGGATCATCTTTCCGAGGCTCAGGCTGATGACAAACTTTACGCTGACTGGAGACGATCCCAGGAGCCTGTGTATCGTGTGGAGGAGAAGGTGTGGTTGGCAACCAAACATCTTCGTCTAAAGGGGGTCAGTAAGCTCAAGCCTAAATTCATTGGGCCAACTCGATGAGTAGGATCATTAACCCTGTGGCAATGTGCTTACGCCTGCCATCTTCTTCGCGGATCCACCTTGTCTTTCACGTCTCTTTTGCGCCCCTGTTTGCCTCAGACCCGTTTGTCAGTCAGACCGCTCCCAGTTGAGGTAATGGTGTGGAGGAGTACGAGGTATGGAGCATTTTGGACTCCAAGTTGGTGAGGGGGCAGGTTCTCTACTTTGTGGACTGGAAAGGCTATGGGCTGGAGGAATGTTCTTGGGAAACTGTCTGTAATCTTACCTGTCCTCGTCTGCTGTGGCGCTTTCATACTCGTTATCTGTCTAAACCTGGCAAGACGCCGAGTCAGCATCTGTTGCGGGGGGGGTACTGTAATGACCATTGAGGGGATGCACAGCGTGGTAGGTGCAGGCCCACACTACTCTGTTTCTGGTACGATTGGGAGGTGCAAGCCGGCGGGAACTACATTTCCCAGCATCCATGTGGCTCGATGCAGAGGAGGCAACGGAAGTCAGTTGAGCTGGTAGGCAGTACTTAGCCTGCTCCACTCCGCTGCTCCGTGCTTGTCGTTCGTGGTTCTGCCTGCAGCCCGTCTCTCCTTGGATTCCTGGGTCATCATTCCCGGAGACTTGTTGGAAGGAGCATGTTCTTCTGGGGGGCAGGACTCACACAGATGTACATGTGCCTCCTCTCTTTTTGCTCTTTCATGCTCCTGTGATTTAACAAGGAGCTTGCTACTTTGTTTCCCTCGCCTTCAGCACAGAGATTTCCTTCGCCTTCAGCACGGAAGGAGCTGGGGGTTACGTGTCCTCCGTCCCAGCAACTTTCACCGTGAGTTCGAACACAGTGTCTTCCTACTGGCAGACAAGTTATTAGGGGGTGCTTGGTCTTGGGATAAACTTGATTATATGTACTTACCTTGTTTTCTATTTCTGGCTGGCCTTCCTGGATGACCATTTGGATTTGCTTTTTTATGTTGACTTTGTTCAGCTCATCACCTACCTGCTGTGGCTCCAGGGTCTGCAGAAGACTTTGATTTTGTGTATGCTGTGGCCTTAGTGGATGCTGGTGGATGTGAGTTGGGTGTACCTTGATATCAGTTCAGAGTGCATTATATAGGGGAAGGTACGTATGTGTTTATGCTCTCCTTTCTCTCTCCTCCCTTGCATACAGGGTGCGCCTCAACAGTACTCTTTGTAGATGCTCTGAGTGACGTCTTATCCATCCAGCACAGTTTGTTATTTTGTCTCATTCCCTTTTCCCCGATACACTGCTCACAGGGTGGTAGTTTTTATTCTTGCTCCCTGTGTTGAATGTTAGGGGAATTGGGGAAAAGAGCTGCTTCCATCATCCCCACTAGGCATTCTCATTGGATCAGTGCCTACACTGACACTGAGTTCTGAATTCCTTTCTTGATGGAGGGGGGCGGCATGCACTGAATCAATTTTATTCTGTCAGGTAAAATACGGCATGTACCTTTGGACACCACATAACCCAGGTAAGTCACCTCCTGTTAGCAGCACAGAAATGTTGACAGTGAGGCTTTGTGTCCTTTCTCCTAGAGGGGGTTTAGCAGAGATACTGTGCCTTTTTCACAGGCCTCAGGTGATGGAGATGTCACAAGGAGGTCATCTGCGTACAGCAAGACAATGCTGCCATCTTCAAGGTGTAAGCTGTCCAGCTCTGTTTTTACTGCCTGCGCTTAGACCTTGGGACTCCCAGTGAAGCCTTGAGACAATCATGTGAAAGTGTACTGAGTATCTTTTATGGTGAAGGCAAAGAGGAACTCACTCTCTGGATGGACTCTAATGCTGTAAACACAGAGGAGAGATCTATGATTGAAAGTACTCTGCCTCTACAGGTATAGAAGATGATATAGTATTGGTGTCAGGCACAATAGGTCCTAAGGGAAACACAATGTTGTTTCTCTGGCACACATCCTGTATGAACCTGTATTGTTTTGTATTGCCTTTTTGCAGTGAATATAAAGGACTATTAAAGGGGCTAGGTCTTTTTATGATACCCTGTAGTAACAGAAATTCAATCACAGGTTTTATTCCCTTCTCTGCATGAGGTGACAGTCTGTACTGATGTACATAAAGTAATTCTGCATTCTCCTTAAGTGCCACTTTATGAGGAGGGCATGTTTTCAACATCCCTACCTCATTTTTAGGCCGAGCCTGTAGCAGTGCACATGCGCTGCTGGTGAGTCTTCTTGTAAGGGCCTTTGAAAAGCTCACCACACGCTTGTGCGTGTGTTGAGCTTATCGTCACAGGCTATTGGCTTTTGCGTGCGTCTTTCTAAGAAAGACAGCACGCAATTGGGCAAAGGCGGGTGCATGTCCAGCTTTTGCTCTGCCCATGGCCTATTGCTTGTGGTTACCCACACAGGCACCATCTGGTTTGAATTATCGTGCCCAGACGCGTGCGCGATAATTCAAACCAGATGTCTCGCCGTGGCGCGCGTGCGCACCTTTGCATGCAACGCAAGGAAGGCTTGTTTTGTTGTTGCAATTATAGCATGGTGAAGTCCGGTTCGTGCTCTACTGACAGTGTAACATTTTTTATTCAAAAATTGTAATTGCCTTATACACCCTCCAGTCGCTCACCCGTTTCATTCGAACGTCACAGCTGTAGGTTTCTGGAGTTGACGGGGTGTCTGACTAGCATTTCCTCTGTTGCTGGCACCAGACTGTAGTGTAGTTCCTATCTTCCCAATAGGCTCTGCGCATTGGAATAATACCTACAGCAGTAAAGGCCTAGGCCAGACGTTAACTAGGTCTACTACTGTCGATACTAGACTTAAGTTTTGGGTTTGCCAGCGTAGCTCAGAGTTCGCTAGAAACTTTCTCGAATGTTCAGGAAAGAATTAACTCCCCTGATTAGACAAGAAGGGATTTAGTTTCTGACAACCATAGAACATGACAACTTTGCTCTCCCCTAATCAAGAGTGTATCTCCAGAGTCGTGTGAGCACAAGGCAATTATTTTACTCAGTCAGTACGTGCATTCTTAGTCTCATCAGATTGTAGAGAAAAGGAAGAGACGGGCGTGTTCAATAAAAAGGTGTTATTTATTGATCAGTCTCTTTTCTCGTACAAGAGAAATGGATCGATATTATTGCAATACTTATAGTTAAGTAAAGTGCATACATTAAAAGCAATAGTATAAAATAATACTGTAAAAACATTGATATGGCTTCTGAGCCATATGATGTTTAAAATGATTAAAATATATTACATACACATATACATTTGACTAAACGTACTCAACTGGTGTTTCTAAATACGCCTACCCCGTGTACCTGACCTAAGTCTAATGCGTGGGCGGGAATAGAAAGTTACAGTTTAAGTTAAGTTTGTTTTTGCCAAGTGAATAACTAAAGAATTCTCTGTGAGGGGTTATTCAGTTCTGTACCTGGAAGTTAGGATGAAATGAGGAATGGTATCTCTTTCTCTGCTCTCGATATTCCAGGCCGCCTGCGAGGGCTGCCCGAAAGCGCCGGTGCTGGGTCTCTCGGCAGGAGATAGCAGCGCGTCTCTCAGCGCGTCAGGAAGGCGGGGCTGCTGCCAGCGGGGTCTGCTCTGCTCTTGGCTTCGGCAAGTATGGCTGCTCCGTCTCGTCACCATGCGTGTGTTTGCATAGGGCAAGATCGGCAATATTTATACCTTAAAGGTGCCGAGATTGACGTAAGGATGGACATAGATACGTCAATAAAGATGTCATACGACTTGCTCGTTAGCACATTCTTTTACTGAAGTTCTCTGTGAAATCAAAACAATGGCCGCACGGATTTTCCAGGTTGTCATAGGTTTGATTTGTTATGAGAACGTCGTATGCCTTATCAGGGGCTGGAGGAATGTCGCTTGTCTAATTAGATCTCAAGCGTTATGACCTAATCAGATAACACGTTCCTGTGCAGTAGTGTGACTGCGTCAGATAACGGTATCTGCATCATGGGGGCTTTTATTGCCTCATGGGCTGACTGTTAGTTAACTTGATAGTTAGTTTAACCAGAATAGGGTCAGGAATAGGGGGATCGATTCAGAACCTATAGGAATACATGACACCCACTCCACGCTAACTATGGTCATATTTACTAATCTATGCATAGTATAACATAGTACAACATACTATAGAGTATAGTGTATACCTTACCACCCCAAAATACATAAATGCATTTGGAAACGTTCAAATATACTGAAAAATTGCAGTCATATGTATCGTATGCACTCAAGCTATGAATTAAATGCCAAAGTAAACACGCATTTGTATACATTATTGCTTATATGGTATATGAGAAATACACATGAAATGGCTCTTAATACGGCTATACAGAAAGAAAGTTCGAGACCATTTCATCACATAATAAAATATTTGTGAACATACCAGCGGGCAACTAAAGTTTATAAAGTATCTAAAAATAGAAATCTTAGTTCCCTAGGAATAGTTTCTTACTTTAAGCAGAAGATAAGTGTCCCGAAATTTTTTGTATAAATTAATTTGGGGCTGCTAAAAAAATTGTTGTCCGTGAACTGGTGGGAAAAATTGTTCATGTGACTTTAATTTCAAAGTTGAAGGCCGAATTCAGGGAACGCCGTGTGCGAGCTTGCTCAAAAGTCTCTATTTCTGTTCTGCAGAGAACATCATATCATTAAGGCTTTCGAAAAAACTGTCAACAGCTTCATGGGAAAGTTCCACTAAGTCGGAAATAGGTGTAACCATGCATTCGTGCGCATGATTGTCTCCATTGACATTCTGATTCGCATTGCTGACAGAAGGTCGTACCTGATCGATGCTGCTTTCATCTTGAACTTCACTACTCTTCAATCGTAGTGGTGAAGACTCCACGAATGCCGTCATCAGGATTGGCAGCCTTTGAGGGCAGCACAAAGCGTGAACCTTGGTAGGAACCAACAATGTATCTGCATCCACTGGCGCATCCGATTGTAGCGTCAGACAGGTGTCTAACACGCATTCTTCTCCGCATAGCAGACACCTTAATACAGGTAAAACACACCTTTGCCACATTGGTCGAAATGATAGAAACCAAGTCATGTTCAGGTCTCTAAGCCGGGAGAGTCCCAGGATTTTTGATATCCGGTCCCGGTATCCAATGGCTAGGATTGTATCTTCCATTGTCGCGAGAGTTTGATCTGTGACATGGGTTGCCATAACGAAAAATAAGGACTAAAAATAGGATTCCTGCAATTAGTCCCAGGATCAGGGGAAGTCCGCCAAAAATCGAATGGACGAAATCTGGAAAAATACCCAGTATGGCTTTGAATGGTGTTAATGCCATCGAAAATACTGTCTTAAATACCTTTGAGACCCCAGTGGTATCAGAAATATTTAAGATTTCGCTCAGGATTTCCGCGAAATGTACGGGTGAATTAGTTGATAATAATGTATGTATCTCTGCAGTCGTCCTTGCGACTTGTAGATCATACGTTTCTTTTGATGACGTGAGCCTTGTAGGCGTCTGAAGAAGCACTGTTTTCATTCTGCTTAAAGTATCTATTCGAATAGAAGTAATTTTCAAATTGGGCCATGCCCTTGCCTCCCTGTCTGGAAAGGAGCTGGGGAACAAAGAACGTCCACAGCACTTGACCTTCGCAGTCGTAGTTACTAGATAAGGAGTCCCGGGCGTAAGACTACAACATCTGCGGTCTACAATAAGAATGTAACTCCCATTATAGAGTCTTTGAAAGAATGGTTCTATTTCAGTTGCAGGTGCGCCTTGCTGGTGACATGAAAGGTTGTATGAATTCCCTTCACAGGCTCCATGCAAACTAATTCCGTTACACAGAAGCGTGCCGCTTAGTGACATAGCACAATTGTTGCCACTAAGAAACACTTTCTGTCCTTTATTACTGACACATGCATGTGAATAGGGCAGGTTCCAAGTTGTTTTAAGGTACCCCTTCCCCAATCTCTCGTACATGCCAGCCTGTATATATTTTTGGCAGTATTGAAACCTGAAGGTTGAGATTGGAATATTTATGATTCCGTGTATTATCCATTCACTGACAGGTCGTTCTGACATTGTCATTGGTAATCTTTCTAGTTTTTCAATGCTCAAGATTGTATAATCAGCACCCTTTTGCGCCATACCGATTTGTCTATCAGTAAGGTTAAAGATTTGGAATAGTGACGTTGTGTTGATTAAACGCCAAGGCACATAGCCTGAACGAAGATTTTGTAACGTCCAGCCAAGCTGTACAATAGAACGCAATTGTGACTGACCATGTTGTAATAACAGTAAGTCTTGCGATAATATATCGATTGCTGAAGACACAATGCTGTCCAATGAAAAAATTCTGGAGGACAGAGTCATTAACCCATTGTCCACTACAGAAAGTGATTTTTCCAAATGAATACGGTCAATTTCCCGTATTCTCTCTGCTGTTTCAATTTGATTAACCTTCCAGGCCTCATTGTATGCTGCATATACAGAGGCTGCTATGAAACGCTTCTGACGCTGTTTGCGTGGTCCCAAAATGAAATCACGCAAGTCAGCACCATCAGTAAGTAAAGTTAGGTGTTGCTTAATTTCAGGCAGTGTGGAAGTTTGTAGCCATTGAAGGCATAATTTGCCCACACTGTAGGTTGTTATTATCCCTGGGTGATGTCTTTGGGGATATCTAGGGTCTGGCCTGGTCATTTTGAACCCCTGTGTTTTATTCAGGAATCTGTCTTGACAGTTATTTGTATCTGTGGGCCAGATCAACCATTGTTTCCAATCAGGATGTGTTCTGTTTTGGTTTAATATATGGTTTACGTCTATCTCTTCATCCGTATCAGAGCTATTGCTAAACATTGTTGGCTTTGGAATAGACGGTTTATTTAAATCTTTGATTTTGGCTAGGCCAAGACAGGTGGTTTGTTGAACAGTGTCATTTAAAAATATCATTTGTTCTGGGATCATGCAAGCTCTAAACAAAGCTTCTAAACCCTGTACTTGCCATTCTTTTGTACCCCAAACACTTTTCAAATCAACATTTTTGTCCCAATAATCAAATCCAAAAGTATTCATTTGTTCAAAAAATGAGTCTGAATATAACAATTTTGTGTTGGTTATCATGGTTTTCATCCCTGTCTTGTTTGATAATTTAAAATAAAATGTTTCAGCATTACTTGTGTTAAAACCTGAAAAATATGAATATTTGTCGTAAACGGTTCTTGAGCTCCCTTTTGGAGGTGTCGCACAATGTTCCCATTGATTATAATTTAACACATTTCTAGGTTGTGCAGACCTATGTAAAAAGTGATTACCATAGTGGTTATAGCAATACATACTGTCATAATTTGTAGAACCCTGCAAATAATCATGTTTGGTAAATTTAGCAGACATTACTAAATCAGACATCATGTTATTAATGCTTTCGAAGTCCCAATCATCAGCAAATGAGTTTGGTTTTACAAAGTCACTCAAGGAGATCTTAATTTGGTGTGGATATTTCAGGATTTCGACCGGACCATAAATTTCATAGTCAGTGTTGTCCCAGGCTACCCCACCAGGTATCGGATTGGCTGTGAAGTTGGCTGAAGAAAGTTCTCTTTTCTCGACGTGTGAAGATGTGTGTGGTTTGAGGATCAAGTTGATGTTCTGACTTGCTGTGTCCATTTTAGCATATTTTCCCTCAATGAAGCGTCCCAAAGTTAATACCATGATGAGCCAAAGTATGAGGATAAATGCACCAAAACCCACCCAAAATTCAATCCATGGAGAAATCAGATATGTTTCTTTCAGTTGGTTCAAAAGTTCATTAGCTTTTTCTTTAAAGGTTTTTGATGATGGCTGTGTCTTTGATTCACTGAAGCCTTCAGAGGAATCATCGAAGTTTATGAAGTAGCCGGGTGCAGTTCTGTCAATTGTTCCAATTGGTTCAGGATTTTTGTTTCTTGCATTTTCACTTGGTACTTCATTATAGATTGGTGTGTCTCTGCTAAATGTTTTTATTTGGGTTTTCAGAGGTCTTAGTTCTATTGCATTGTTGCATAGTCCTTGTTGTTCTTCTGTAGGCGTTTCGAATGTGATGAGCCTCTTCGTTAGGACCTCTGTACTGGTAGCAAACCTTGGTGTTCTGCTACTTATTGGGAGTCCACTTGGCCTACTGTTTGTTATCGGCCACATGTTGTGGTTTTACCAGGTCGATGGATACAACTCGGTTGTCCTTTTTACCAGCAAGTGGCGGTAGTACAACTGATCTTGTCCCGTTGACAGACAAGACAGGAACTGCTTTTCTGTAAGAAGGCCCAAATTCCTTCTTTACCGCGATCTTCTCCCTGACTAGATCCCCGACTTTTGGAATCCAGACAGGTCTTGCTGGGACAGGTGGTGATTCTTCAGTGGTTGTTGGCTGTTGTTTCAACTGTATGTTGCTCAGGTCTTTTCTTGTTTTGTTTAAGTCCTGCAAAATAGCCAAACGGTCTTTGACATCAAAGCTTTTTTCTTTAACCACTGAAGTCTGACTGTCGAGGTCAGAGATAATCATTCTAGTTCCAAATAATAATTCGTACGGACTGAATCCCTTCAGAGAATTTCTTGGCAAGTTATTTAGACTACGTTGGACACTTATTAGATGTTTGACCCACCCAGCTCCCGAACCTAATATCCTTTCCATTATAGATTGCTTTCTGCCTTGGTTTTTTCTTTACACCATCCCGTACCCTCAGGAAGGAAGTGAGAAGATTCCCGCTGGGCTGTGCTCATTTGGCCATGTTTCCCCCCCGGCCGGAGGGCTAGAGTGAAGACAATGGTCAAACGTAACATGCTCTTAGCGTATATGCCATTTAGACTCGCAAATCTTTGTATAACAGTCCGGACGTCAGCCGAGTGCTGAGGATCGACATTATAAGTGGAAACTAGCCTGTATATGTTAATCGCAAGCCCTGCTTTTTACTGGTGATATTATCTGCCTTGATACGACGAGGTATTAAACTGTTTCTCTCCCCACTGCGATCTCTATTGCAGTTTGGGCAGTTTTTTACAAACATGGTGTGATGCAGGCTCATGCCTGGCCACCAGTACCGTGATTGTAATTCTTCCAGAGAATCTTTTAATTTAAGGTGTCTGAGACCCTCGCCCATATGTGCGTCTGCGATTAACAAGTTTCTCCTGTCCATGTTTGGAATCACTCTATCCCCCACTCCAGGGATTCGAGCAAAAGGGACGGAGTTTGCATCGATTATGTATGTATAATTGAGTGGATAGTTGATCGGTAACGCTGAGCAGTCGCCTTTTGATGACGTTTTCACCGCCAGCACTGTTTCACCATCAATGTATTTTAATGTACGCTTTTTTCGAACTACGGGAGCCGATTTAGTGGCTGCCGCTGCGGCTGCTTCAGCCAATGAATTCCCTACAACGTGAACGCCATCACGCTGATGACTCAGTGAGTGTGTCACGTGAGTCTTTGGTAGTTCTTTTTGTAAAAGAGCTATTTGTTCCCAGAGCAGTTTCTGCTTTATTGGTGCATCTGTGTCATCTTTGTAACCGTTTTGAATCCATGCCTGCAAATCGCTGTTATATGATTTGACGCAGTAATATGAATCTGACACTATAAGTGTCGGGAATTCGCGATCCGCATTATCTAGCGCCATTTTCAATGCTATTATTTCAGTTTGTTGTTCTGAATTAGTTTCTACTGAGTGTGATTTTGTTAATAGAGGTTTTAGTTTACCTCCGCGCCACACTTCTTTTGTAATCTCACATGTGGGGTTGTATGCTTGTTCTCCCCAAACGGGGGGTTGAGCATGTCCGTCTGTATAGATTACACAGGCGTAATGTCGTAGAGGCAGAATGTCGATTGGCAGAGGATACGTCTTTTCATACTTTAGATTTTTTACTACTTCTAGTTCTGGATCAAAGTAGTAGTATACTTTGTCCGTTGTGATTGAATTCACCCATTGTATCCATTCCGGATTCAATGTTGTTGTTGGTAAATTACACGGTGTTGTTAGTGCCTCAAAGGCTGATTCTGCTGTTCTGACTGTGATATGTCTACCGTCAGCTATGTCTTTTTCTCTAGCTATTGCGGTTTGAACTGCACAAATGATTTTTCCTGTATTACTGAATTTCTGTTCAGCTTCTGTGTACAAGTGTGATTTGAATGCAATTGGTACTTTTTCTCCCTCATTAGAGGTCAGGTATGTGAATCCGCATCTCCCTGGGATGACTCGAATCACAAGATTGCGTGTGTTATTTTGTTTTAATTAGCATGTCTGTTTGTAAGGATCTCAAAATTTCTGTGTGTGTTTGAGTCCAATTGGATCTTTTAAAGTCTGGCTTAATTAGATCATAAAGGGGTTTGACCCTTTCTGCGTAATTTGCAATGTATGTTCTTCCGAAATTTAGGAAGCCTAGAATTGACTGTAGGTTTTTTAGTGTTTTAGGAGCTTGGATTACGGCACATTTCTCTAGGAAATTGTCAGCCAGGCTTTTGCCTTCACTTGATAATTCATATCCTAAGAATAGGACTGTCAGATGGGCAATTCTGGATTTTTTAAAGTTGAATTTGTAACCCTCTGCTGCGAACCCAAGTATTATGGTGTTCACTCTTTTCAAGTGAGTCTCCAAGTCATCATCTGTTAAGTAAATGTCATCGACATAAGATAATGCTTCATCATCATATAGTTGTAGTAATTCTGTTACTCTCGCTGAGAATACCCCCGGGCTGTTCTTGTACCCCTGGGCTAACCGACAGAATTGTTTTTGAGTGCCATTTACCGAGAATGCAGTTAAATATCTGCTCTCTGGTGCTATGTTTTGACAAAATAATCCATTGGAGATGTCCAAGGTTGTTTTGTATTTTTTGCGCACTATGTTATTCATTAGTGCAGCACTGTGTGAGTTTTGCACTGCAAAGGTTTTGCAACATGTGTTAAGGTGTCGGTAATCCAAAACTAGACGATATGTATTGTCTGGTTTGGAGACCGGAAACAAAGGATTGTTCATTTGTGAGGTGCAAGTTTCAATCACCCCCTGGTATTCTAGCTGATCTAGTATTTCATTTACCTGTTTTTTAGCTTCTTGCTTAATTGGGTACTGCCTTTGTGCAGTAGGTTGTGATTTTAACTGGATTTTGTGAGGAGGGGAGTCCTCATCCCATCCTACATGATTTTTATATAAAGCTGGTGCTAGAGCCACTGCCCACTTTCTGGCAAGTGTATATTTTTTATGAATCGGGATTTGATTCGAGAAGGCAGGCATAATTATTTCTTCGCCATGAGGGCACTCCCTAACAAACTCTGGTGGCCAGTCTTTTTCAGCTAGAAGGATATCATAGCCCTTAGAGAGATTATCCCAAAATAGTCCCCTTATTTTCCTAGTCTTATCTCCCTCTATACGTAATGTTATCTCGTATATCTTGTGGGGTTTGCTAACTCTGGTGTCTGCAGTTTCCACTTGAAGATATTCATTCGTGTCCACTGTCTCCAGATGATTCATAAGGACTTTGCGAGCTATGCTCACTTCTGCTGCGCTGTCTAGCATTGTCTGAGCCCACTCTCCGTTTTTCAGTTGTGTCCTCAGTATTCTCGGCATTGTTAACTACCTTGATACTGGCTACCTTCTTTTTTGGAAATTGTAATTTCTTTTTTAGCTGAGCAGGTTCCTTGTCTTTGGACTTGGCGTGCTCTTCTCTTTGTTCTGATCGTCCTCTTCTTTCCGATTTCTGCGAGGAATTCTGAAAAGATTGAGAGGGACGTGTATCAATGTCTTGATATCTATCAGGTTTTTTAATATTATCCCTATTTCTAAGGTTATATCTTTTCCCAGAGGGGTCACTCTGGGGTGGCCTGTGTCTCTGGTTCGGAGATTTCTCCCTTCGCCTAGGAGACCTTCCTCGGGACTGGAATTTCTTTTCTTTAGGATTGGATTGTTTGTTTCCATCCCAGTTCTTTTTTGGTGAATTATTAAAAAATATTTTTTCTGGACTTTCAGTCAGTTGCGGTTTTACTGGTATTCCCCCTAAACTATCTCTACCTAGTTCCTCATAGGATTTTTCTATGATTCTGGCAATTTCAGCTGGTTGGTCTGCTATATCTGTCTCTTTTAACCTTTGGCAGATCGCCACGTTTGCTGCTTCACCTTTTATGTTGGCTAATAATATAGCCGAGACCTGCTTGAAGTCTTTCAGTAATTTCATACCAAGAGTTAAAGCTGGTTCTGGACCGTATTCATCTTGAATTTGTTTTAGCACATCTGGTATTACCGAAATGGATGGAACACCGTGCGTTTTTGTGTAGATTGAAGCAAAGACTGTACCCCAAGTGTCACAGTCCTCTATGTGTGGTGCAATTCCCATTGGGAGACATATAGTCAGAATCCTGTGTTTTTCTAGCGGGGTGGTGTCAGGAAACACCGCCTCTATTTGGGTGATTTTCTGTGCCAACCAGAATGGTATCTGTTCCCGTTTAGCCGGAACTTTACCTAGGCAGGATTGGATGTTCTGTGGTGTAATTTTATTTGTGTTCCCCTGGTGAGGGGTCAGCTGTGGAAGTTTAATCGCTGGCTGAATTGTTGAAGTCCGCATTACATACTGGACTAATTGTCTATGAATTTTTAGTAATTGTTTTAGCTGTATTAACAGCTCTCCAGTAGACATCCCTTCGATGTCTGGGTGTGGTGTGTATCCGGCTAAGACCGGCCACGTTGCTCCTGGTCTACCTAAAGGACCGAGCCTTGTAATGTGATTGTTATGTATTAGGGCGCCATCAAATAAGAGCAAATGCTCTTGGAATTTGAGTGGTACTTCCACCTCCTCGAAAGGAGTGTAAATGTCAGGTGGTACCTCTATTTTGTAATAGTGGAAGTACTTTGTTACAGCATTTGCTGCTGGAAAATGTATCCATGTATAGTATACCTCTGTCTGCCGATATTCGTGTGCCTCAATTACGAATATGACTGTGCCACCTCTAGGTGTCAGTCCATTTTCTATAAGTTTTAAGGTTATAGATCTCCTTTTGCTGACCGGAATGAGTATTATATCCGCGTCTGCATCCTTTAGTGCAGTATCTGCTGCTGCTATTTCAGCTGCTAATCTAACTGCCTCTCTTTCTTCATCACTGTCTCCCATTTTACCGACAGGATGGTATTATGTTTGTTTGCAGATCAGGTTTCTAATGGAACAAAGATTAGATGCACAATATTTCGGAACAGTGTATCCTTCAACGTTGACTGTACCAAGAACCATACATAGGAATTCCCTCCTGCGAGGTTTTGGAGGATATTACCTTTCACCCACTCCAGACATCTTTGGAGAATTTGGGAAAAGGGGTCTGAGTGAGAAAGCACGACTGAGTTACTCTAAATGTCTTACGTTAGTTTTATCGCCCTTTCCAAACGCGCTGGGCGCCATGTAGTGTAGTTCCTATCTTCCCAATAGGCTCTGCGCATTGGAATAATACCTACAGCAGTAAAGGCCTAGGCCAGACGTTAACTAGGTCTACTACTGTCGATACTAGACTTAAGTTTTGGGTTTGCCAGCGTAGCTCAGAGTTCGCTAGAAACTTTCTCGAATGTTCAGGAAAGAATTAACTCCCCTGATTAGACAAGAAGGGATTTAGTTTCTGACAACCATAGAACATGACAACTTTGCTCTCCCCTAATCAAGAGTGTATCTCCAGAGTCGTGTGAGCACAAGGCAATTATTTTACTCAGTCAGTACGTGCATTCTTAGTCTCATCAGATTGTAGAGAAAAGGAAGAGACGGGCGTGTTCAATAAAAAGGTGTTATTTATTGATCAGTCTCTTTTCTCGTACAAGAGAAATGGATCGATATTATTGCAATACTTATAGTTAAGTAAAGTGCATACATTAAAAGCAATAGTATAAAATAATACTGTAAAAACATTGATATGGTTTCTGAGCCATATGATGTTTAAAATGATTAAAATATATTACATACACATATACATTTGACTAAACGTACTCAACTGGTGTTTCTAAATACGCCTACCCCGTGTACCTGACCTAAGTCTAATGCGTGGGCGGGAATAGAAAGTTACAGTTTAAGTTAAGTTTGTTTTTGCCAAGTGAATAACTAAAGAATTCTCTGTGAGGGGTTATTCAGTTCTGTACCTGGAAGTTAGGATGAAATGAGGAATGGTATCTCTTTCTCTGCTCTCGATATTCCAGGCCGCCTGCGAGGGCTGCCCGAAAGCGCCGGTGCTGGGTCTCTCGGCAGGAGATAGCAGCGCGTCTCTCAGCGCGTCAGGAAGGCGGGGCTGCTGCCAGCGGGGTCTGCTCTGCTCTTGGCTTCGGCAAGTATGGCTGCTCCGTCTCGTCACCACGCGTGTGTTTGCATAGGGCAAGATCGGCAATATTTATACCTTAAAGGTGCCGAGATTGACGTAAGGATGGACATAGATACGTCAATAAAGATGTCATACGACTTGCTCGTTAGCACATTCTTTTACTGAAGTTCTCTGTGAAATCAAAACAATGGCCGCACGGATTTTCCAGGTTGTCATAGGTTTGATTTGTTATGAGAACGTCGTATGCCTTATCAGGGGCTGGAGGAATGTTGCTTGTCTAATTAGATCTCAAGCGTTATGACCTAATCAGATAACACGTTCCTGTGCCGTAGTGTGACTGCGTCAGATAACGGTATCTGCATCATGGGGGCTTTTCTTGCCTCATGGGCTGACTGTTAGTTAACTTGATAGTTAGTTTAACCAGAATAGGGTCAGGAATAGGGGGATCGATTCAGAACCTATAGGAATACATGACAAGACAGGCACTTGTTTTTTTTTCTTTTGCAAAGAGCATGGCAACATTTTCTGTTTAAATTAAAAAACTATGTACACCTCTGCGTCTCCACCGCGCTGGGCTTCGGCCCGATGCTAACTGCCCCCGCTGCTCCCACCCCGGCGCTGACTTTTATCATATGGTGTGGCTCTGTAATGCAATTCAGGGGTATTGGGAATTGTTAACACAAAACCTGACAGGGGTCCTGGGCTGGGAGGTGTCCCTTGATCCTATGCGTGTACTGCTGGGCGTCACCGACGGTCTGGACGGTTCCAGGGCTGAGAAGCTCTTCCTCAATACTGCGTTGGTGGTTGCCAAGAGGGACATCGCTGCTCACTGGCTGGACATCGCCCCTCCCACTCTAAGGTGCTGGCGCCGGGGGGTGGACTGGTGTGCTGCGCAGGAGCGGCCTCTATACGTAGCCAGGGGGTGCCCCTAGAAATTCCGTCGCATGTGGGGAAATGGGTTGGTGTACTCTACGAATGAGATGATGTGGTCCGCTCTCCAGGTGTACGTGGATATGCTATTCTAGATTTCTTTTCTGTGATCATGATGTCATTGCGATGTGTTTGTCCCCTATCCTGCTAATGTACTATGTAGCTCTAAATGGTGCAGTTTGTTGTCGAATTCAATTTCAAAACCCAATAAAATTGATTGTCAAAAAAACCTATGGGCATGTAGCTTCCACCCACTTTCCTCAGCGCACCTGCCTATCAGCCCACGCTGGAGGGTAAGCTACACCAGCGTTCCAAGTGTTTTGGGTTTTCTTTGTAGATTTACTATTCCAACTCCAGTCTGTGCAACAGTAGGGAAAGTGTTGGATTTAAAATCCAACAATGAGTTCCCTAAAGCAAGTCGTTGTAATGACTTGCGTTGTAATGGAACACTTGGCAACAACGGGTTTGTTGTATGTCTGCTTTGTAATGGCACTGCATTGTTCTGATAGTGTTGTAAATATTGTTTCCAGTTTCAGTGTCAGGGCTGTATTTAAACAATTCTTAAAACATATCATTATAGAAATCTCCTTGTAAATGAGTCCATTAGTATTGTGTTGGAGAGAGAGAGACAAGACATGGGGTGCACATTACACTGAATCCTCATTTAATTTGCAAACAATTAGCACTTTATTTGCCAATTATCCAATCTGTCCTCAGGTACCTGAAAGTAAATCCCGTTATGTGAAAAATATAATGGTGCATGCAATTTGCAGAGGAGGTCTCTCCCAAGCAATTTGATAGGCGCATCTGGTGACAAAAAAAAATTATGGGTAATTTTATAATCATTAACAGATATTGGTAGTTCAGCTAACTGCATTTACTGCCACAATGGTCACCTTCGGCCACTGCTGGGACCTAACTTGTCCCTCACTGCTGATATGGTGGTGCAGCTATCTATCAATAAATCAAGGTCTTTACCACCTTAATTGGAAACATGGGATTCTCCTAGGGAATGTCTAATACCTTCATCATAAAACACTAGGGTGGTGTTTCGGCAATTTGGGTCACCATATCGCTCTCTCTGCGTTGTCCTATGCTGATCCTTGTTGTCCCCAGAAAGGGTTCCTCATGGAGTGCCGGGTCTCTTGGATGTCTTTGGGCATGGGTGGTGCTGATGGCCACTGACTTGCCTGACTACTGCAACATGGCCGTAACCTGAGAAAAGTGTCAATTTTTCATTGCTAGTCCTTTAATTGTGTCCATTACAGACTCTAACCACTCTACCAATCAAAGTTCTGTGACATCCATATTATTAGTCAGTACTGTCCAATCTCTTTCCTGCAGAATTTGGAACGCACTTTTTACTAAAGATCACAAACTACCATATTAAATGTTCAGTAATATTTCTACATCCCTGGGAAGGGGTGGGGGTGTATGCTATGCACATTTTATGAAGCCATTCATTATTTTTCACACTGGCTCTGAACGGATCCTGCACATCCTTAGATATCTGAGCAGTCTCTAAGGGGGTCCAGGGCTTTAACATTGCTGTCCCTCCCAAAACTATTGTTTGTGGTTTATTAGTGTTCATTAGTGTTTCATCAGTACGTGTGTTCTCACTCATTCATGTTAGCTCCCATGGGCTTGACCCGGTAAGTATCAGTATTTCCCTGTCATCTAGCTTACTAGGAAGTTTAGTATGGGAAAGTTGTATTTTCTCCCTCTCTGTGATCACCTCCTGCTGGAACTTGTCTGCATCCCTCCTCAGATGAGCTAACTCCTTGTGTTTCACCTTGTATTCCCTTTCTTCTGCACTCAGCTCTAAATCATTCCACGGGTGAAAAGTCAAAGTCTGAGCCAAGGTTTCAAAAGCACATGCCATATCCCCTCCAAATGATATGTGTCCATTCAGGAGTGGAGTTCTAAAACTTGCTCTGGAGCTAGTTGGCATGTCAGATACCCTTGTTAAATCCTCTTCCAAGCCTATATGAGAATAAAGGATGTGTGTGTTATTTCTTTCACAGCATGTGTAGTTTCATGGAAGCGATGTGTACATTGAAGTTGTTTGAGGTGGGGCTATAATAGGAGGTGCAGGCAAAACAGTCCCTGCACAAACAATGCTTTGTTCCTGTGTTGGGTGACTGCTCCCATTCCAGTATCTACCTGTGAACCAGGAAATGAAATCGCCACTTGCATTTAGTCTCTCCAGTCTATTCCTTTCTTCCTCAGCTAACAACAAAATCTCATCATTCAATGCACTCCCAGCCTCTTGCTCACCGTTTGTGCCTTCTCCTGGCTTGACATAAAGGCCTTGAGGCTTAGCAACAATAAAGAGTTTCTTCAATTTATTTATATCAACATGCACCTGCCGATGCGTCCAAATGCACATTACAGTGGTAGCCATACTACATAGAGGTGTTTGGAATTGCTCTAACTTTGTCTCCTTCAACTGTTGTGAAACCACAGTCTTTGCACGGTGACAGAAAATATTTTACGGTTAGCACACAATTGCTTAATTCTAGTAAACATTGGCTATATGTTGTGGGACAATATATCCCCAATTCCAGTTATCTTTTATTAGGTGTTGCACTCACTGTTCATCCCTGCCACTTCAGACAGTCGCCGGTCTCTGTGTCAGGGGACTGTGGTGGTTTCGCATTGCCCGGGCCTTTCTTCTTTGAAAGGAGGGCTCTCTTTTTAGCATGTGCACACCACTACTGCTAATCATCACTCATATAGTACAAATCCCATGCTGGGAAACTCGTAATTCTATAGTTTATGTCAACTATTTAATATTATCAATCTCAAGAGAGCCAAATTCAGGCCGCCCTTCAATATTACCTGTCCATTTCCACACTAGCATGCAAAAAGGGCTTACGTACTTTAGACAATTTGTCTCCTCAACTACCTGAGCTGAAGCTGGTGGTAATTTAAAACCTTTCTTTCCTGACAACTGTTTAAACAACTTTCTAGTCCTTTTCTGTGTGAGAAAGTGCCATCTTTCTTGCATTGGTATGCCCCCACTTTTTGCTGAACTGATGATGTGCTTTGACTAAGTGTGCCCTGGGTTCCTGCCAACCAGGTGCCCAGGGCCTGTGTTCCTTCCCTAAAGCTGTGTTGAAACAAAACCCAATTGGCCTCTCTGGCCACCTATCAGCCCTTAGTAAATGGTACCCTAGGTACCCAGGGCATGGTGACCAGAGAAGACCCCTAAGGGCTGCAGCACTTATTGTGCCACCCTTTGAGGCCCTGTACCCTGACTCCCACACACTGCCTTTGCAGGCTTAGTGTCTAAGTACAGAGCTAAACAGAGAGTCGACATAGCACACATTACTGTGTGCCATGCCCACAACCCCACTGCCCTGGCATACATCAGTCACCCCTCCAACTGGGTGCCCTATGCCAGTGGTGTGGGCATCTAGGATCCAGCCCTGGAATTACAAAAGTAACTTACAAAGTAATCAACCACATTTTTTTGTAGAATACCCATTGAGCTCAGTGTTAGATTGTGTTTAGAATTGTGTTGCCTACTGCAACCCCTGTACCTGTTGTGTTTACAAAGTTATTTTCTTTCTGCAAAGTCATTACTTGAGATCACTCACAATTGAGAAAAGTATATTTTTGATACCTGTTGGTTCTAAAAATAAAATAACTATGGGCCGTATGTAGGTAGCCAAATACCGGTCGGTAATGGAGAAATTTGTTAAATTTCACCGTTACCGACCAGTAAATTGGCATGCGCGATGTAGGGAACCATTCGGGAAAAAAGAATTGGTAAATACCGATTTCTCATCATCTAATCGGAATCTACCAATTCATAAATACCGAATCTGATAATACTGATTCGGAAAATACCGATTCGGAAAAAAAGAAATGCTAAAAACCATAAAAGAGATGTAGGAAAAACCGTTAATTAAGAAATCCATGAAATTCGGTATTTAAGAGTCGTTAATTACCATGGAGTGAAAGCAGGTGGTAACCAGGTGCAGACCATAAAACAGGCCCCAAAATGCAACAGTGTAATCAGAATGGCGCTTTCTATGTAATAGCAAGGCGGCTACAGCTACAGGCAGCAGGAGTGAGGATCTGGAGACGGGAGGAGCAAGTCTACAGACAGCGGATCACACTCTTCCAACTTACTGAAGCAGATATCCCTGAAAGGTACAGGCTACACCCCCACACCATCCTGGACTTGATAAGGGACCTGCACCCACTCCTGGAGCACCCAACAACAAGGGCGCACGCCATACCACCACATGTGCAGGTGCTCTGTAGCCTACACCTACTTGCATCTGGCAGTTACCAGGGGGTGATAGCTGTGGTAGGTGGGTTGTCCCAGAGCTGCCTGTCCCGTATCTTCAGGAAGTTCCTGGAGGCCATGATGCAGAGAATGCATCATTACATCAGCTTCCCTGACACACATGTGGAACTGCTGAAGACCAAGACTGACTTTTACCAAATGACACGGTTCCCACATGTCATCGGCTGTATTGATGGCACACACATCCCAATCTGCCCACCTGCAGCCACTGAGTACATCTACAGGAACAGGAAGTCCACCCACTCCATAAATGTGCAGGTAATCTGTGATGCTGTCAACAAAATCACAGACATCGTGGCCAAATTCCCTGGAAGCACCCACGACTCCTACATCTTCCAGAACAGTGGGATCTGCACACACCTGGCAACGGGGGAATTCGGAGAAGGATACCTACTAGGTAAAACACTGTGACACACCCTGATAGATACTGCGGATGTAGGTGTTGTTGTGCATGTGATTAATGGCTCTCTCTTTTCCACTTAGGCGATAGCGCATATGCCGTCCGCTCATTCATCCTCACTCCCTACCTGAACCCATCAACCCCGAGTGAGAGACGATAAAATGTGGCACACAAATCTACACGCAACGTTGTGGAGCGCACCTTTGGGCTGTTAAAAAGCAGGTTCCACTGCCTCCACAAAAGCGGAGGCGCACGTCAGTACTCACCTCTCATCTGCTGTAAAATCATTGCAACTTGCGCAATGCTGCACAACCTTGCCACTAGGAAAGGAACAGCAGTAGAATTAACAGATATTGAGGATGATGATGATGAATTTGCACACCCTGAGCCCAACATAGCAGGAGTGGCACCAGCAACAGATGGGAGGCAAAGACGGGCAGAGATCACACGCAACTATTTCTAAGTAAGTAAGGAGACACAGCCAGTCGTTGTATACGACGTAGTTTTAATATCTTGGCACTACGCCAGTACACAAAGGCCCAAATGTGCCAGTCCAATTGTTGCCATCCATTAGGGAAGTCCTGGGTTACTTCACCCATTCCAGTTCAGGGAGTGTGGGCAGCATCAGTGTCTGCTGGCACGCCCACCGGTGCTGGATGCCATTGGCTGGCTGTGTGGGCAGTGGCAGCCCCATGCCACCTGCTGCTCCTCCGGGTATCAGTAACAGGGGGGGGTCATGCTGCTCCTACTGGTGGTCTCCTCGCTCTCCCCCACATCCAGAGCACCAGTATTTGCCGACTATGCAGTCAGCAGCACCTCAACTGCACTTGTCACTCTCACAAGGCCCCTGGAGACTTCACTGCTGCAGTGTGCCAGTCCCTCCTGCAAGTTGACGCAGCGCCTACAGAGCAGGGAAGTGGCAGTGTCTAGCCGGTTCACTGACTTTGTGTGTTGTTCAGACCTCTGCCTCTCCCTGCGCCTTGTTGCCCTGTCCTCGTCCAGCACTGACTGGGACATGTCCCTCATGCCCGCAGCCATCTCTCTCATTCCCTCCGCCATTGAGCTGATGCCCTTATCAATGTTCTTTACATTTTCATTTAGGTGCTTCATCTGTCTTTGGACCGACTGGATGGCCTTCCCCTGCATGCGCTGCACCTTTATCATACTTGCCTCCAGGCCGCAGAAGACACCAGGACCCTCGCCATGTTGGTTTGGACTGCTGTCCCTGTGCTTGCGGCCTCTGGCACCTGTGTGGGCCCCCTCCGCGGTGGACTGCTGATGAGCATTGCTGCCCTCAACTGCCACAGTTGATGTGTCACCCCCCACTGTGTCTTCTGCGGAAGACTCCATTTCCCGGAGTGTGTCTACAACATGCCTCCTGGTTCTTTGCACTGCAGGTGTTGTTGCAGCCGGTGACGCTACCAGTTGAGGTGAGGCCAGGAGTAGTGGTGACGCTGGCAGTTGTGGGGAGGCCAGCAGCTGTGGTGACGATGGCAGGTGTGGCGAGGCTGGCAGTGTTGGTGATGTCGCTGTTGCTTGTGTGGTGTGCCCTGCACTGGTACTCGCCTCCTGTGTGGCTTCCCTCTGGGGTGCACTACCTTCCTTATCCTTGGGGCGCCTGCGAGATGTCTCGCCTGTGGACAGAAAATCGTACACTAGCTCTCTGGTCCTGCAGCCCTGCTTATACAATTAAATTCTCATCTCTGAAACACTGTCGCTATTACCTCAGCTTGCTCATCACTGATGTGTGTTGTGTGGTGTGTTGTCTGACATGGTAGGTGTTTCACTGACTACATCTCCCATAATGCATTGCTGGTGTATACTGAAACCTGTACTGGAGTGGGGTTCACACTACCACATTGGGGAAGAGGAAGGGAAGGGGAAGGGGTGGGGGTGATTGCTGTGCATGCTTCTTACCTTTTTTGGTGGCAGCTCGGGCTGAACTGTCTGCATCCCCAATCCCACAGACGCTGTCTGGCTCTATGGTGGACTCCACCAGCTCCTCAAGCTCAGTCAGGGCAGGTACCCTGTTCTTCCCTCCTCCTGTCTGCCCTGCTTGTTTCTGGAGCTCAGCCATTTTTCTCTTTGTCACGCTCCGGAGGTCATACCATCTCTTCTTGAGGTCGTCGATGTCCCCTGGGGTCACTCCAATGGCATTCACCTTGATTTGTATAGCCAGCCAAATCTTCCTTTTGGCAGATTCTGCCACCTGCAGGGACTGCTTGCCAAACAACTTGTAGTGTTCCTTCACTACCTCCTCCACAAGGAGCTGTAGCTCCATGGTGCTGAATTTCACCTTCCACTTTCTCTCTGCTCCTTCCCTTTCAGTGTCCTTGCTTGACATGGTGCTTTTTTCCTGGAGTAAGTATCCCAGTGTCTCAAGGGCTCTGCTCTGCTCTCCCAGCCTTTCCAGCAGCTTCAGATTGAGTGCACCTGCATGGGTGTGGCAACTTCCTGGTTGGGAGGTGGGGTGGTTGCACAGGTTTGGCTGATTCCTTAATTGTTTCTTTTTTTGAATTGCCGATTCGGTATTTACCAAATCAGTATTTACCAAATCGGATTTTACAGATTCAGATTTTACCGATTAGGGGCCAGATGTAGGTAGCCCAATACCGGTCGAAAACGGCCGAAAATACCGATTTTCGGACGTTTCCGACCGGTATTGGGCTATGGAGATGTAGGGGCTCAAAAAACATACAGATTCGGTAATTTTACCGAATCGGTAATTTTACCGAATCGGTAAAATTACAGAATCGGTAAATTTACTGATTCTGTAAATTTTACCGATTCAGTGAATTTACCACTCTTTAAAATTACCGAATCTGTAATTTCAGATGTAGGTAGCACTTTGAACAGTGCTTCAGGCCTTTCAGGATTCGGTATTTACCATGTAATACAATTGCATGGTAAATACCGAATCCCTGTGTACATGCACATCTGTGCATGTACACCTGTGCCATGTGGCACACAGACATGCCCTAAGGGCATATATGTGTGCCACATGGCGCACAAGCCAGTTACAGGGGTGCAACAGGGTGTCAAAGTGACACACTGTCCCCCTTGGCAATTCGGTATTTTTACCGACTCGGTAAATACCGAATCGGTATTTGCTATTGAATCCTATGGGCTTCAAGGCCCATAGGAATCAATGGCAAATACCGATTCTGTAATTACCGAATCTTACCGAATCGGTAAAAATTACCGATTTTTTATCTACATCTAATTTACCGATTCATAAATACCGAATCGGTAAAATTCGGTATTTATGAATCGGTAAATTAGATTTACCTACATCTGGCCCTAGGTTTTTACCGATCGGTGTTGGGAAGTTGATATTTCTTTACCGAATTTTACAGACTTGGTAAATATTACCAAATTCTTTCCTATATCCCAAATATCGAATTCTTATTACCGATTCGCTAAAATTCGGTAATAATCGGTATTTAGGATTCGGTATTTGGGATTTACCTACATATGGCGCTATATCTTTTGATATAAAAACAATTGGCCTGGAGTTCAGTCCTTGAGTGTGTGAAACCTTTTGCTGACTGAGTGTGTTCAACAAATGCTTTACACTGTCCTCTGGTACTGCCTTACTGCTCGACCAAGCTACCACTTTTGAGAGTAAGGTCAGCCCTGACTTTAACCTCTGTTATACCTCTGGGGTTGTTGGTCTTTATACACACTGTACCTTACTTTGGTACAGTATATATAGAGCCACTTTCTCACATTCTGCATATGGGGGCTTACCACTAGAACTACCATTGCCCAAAAAAATCAACAGCTGTCGATAACTCAGAGACACCTCATTAAAACAGTTTGATATTCAACAGTGCAGTAATACACCACTTTACATATAATTAAGGAAAAACACCATTCTATGCAAAAATGCATTGAAAACACATTTGTACATCACCATCAATCAATATATAATTCAAATCAGATCACTTTTTCAACCACCAATTTCCCTGTGTGCACATTTCAAAATCATTTCTCTGTGTCCCTGTGTAACCCAATAATCAGATGCTCCTCCGCCACACTCCAGGATGGGGCTCCTGAGGTCACCCAAACTCCCTCTGGCACAGGCTCTTCTGCATGGAAGTTACAATCTCTCAGAGGAATCTGCTACTGCCTGTTAAACCTACCAACGTGGAGCAACTCATAGTTGGCTACTCAGCCCCCTGTTTCACTGCCAGAGAACAGGGAGGGGCCCAGCTCTATTCTAAGTGTTAAATGGCCATGGTAGCAAAGCACTCACCTCAGCGTCGTCACTTTCCACACCTCCCTGTATGGGACACCATTTGTCAGGGTATAACTGTTGCACCCTCACTGTAGTGAGGAAAAGAAGACCCCAGGGTTCAGGAACAGATTAAATGTTTTTGTTTGTACCAATGCTTATTGGCCAGCCAAGGAAGAAAAAGCACATATACACGTAACCATACACTCAGTCCAAGCCAGCTCCCTCTTCCCCGAGTGACCAGTGTAGGGGAATTATATACAATATTAGACAAAGAAGGCTCAGTGCCAAATATGAGAAAATATATAGAAATGCAGCACAAGCATAAAATGAACAGAAACATCTGTATCACATCTTGTACTATAGGCGGCTGTTGGGGGTTCCTGCGAAGGAAACTGCGTCTGTGCATTTGGAATCTCCTAATGGGCTTAGCTGGTGTGGGACTGGGAGACAGGAGGCCAGTATAGGAGTTTCTGTGAGATAATTGGTACCAGCTGTGCATGGTGTGAGAGTGAGCGAAGGGCCACTATAAAGGGAGGGTGGTCTGCATTGGGCAGTGAGAGCCTTGGTCCAGGGCTGGAATACGATTTGTGTAGGAAGGGGAGATCCAAAGAGGACCTGGCTGGCAGCCCGTGCAGGGAGAAGTGGGATAGCTTAGTAGGTTGAAACAGTGCGGGTGAGAATTGGAACTAGCTGTATAAACTGTGGAATACATACATATGAATATATATCTTTTCCCCCCGCTGTGCCTGCAAGAGAAGTAAGTCATGGCTGTTATTCCAACTACTTACTGGTGCCAAAGAAGGACAGAGGCCTTCGTCCTGTCCTAGATCTGGAGAAGAAATTCAAAATACTCATGCTGGCTTAAGTCTTCTACCCTAGATCTAGGAGACTGAATGGTAGCATTGGACTTGCAGGATGCTTATATCCACATCTGCGGTTCACGGTCTGCTTTAAGCACTTTCAGTTTGCTGTGTGTTGGACCTGGTCCTTTCTGCAGGGTCACCCCCAAACTTTTTGCCTTCCTCCCCTTTTTGCTAAATTATTTTTTGTTGGCTTTACTACTTTGGGCACTTTACCACTGCTAACCAGTGCAAGTGCATGTGCTCTTTCCCTAAAACATGGTAACACTGGCATATCCACAATTGGCATAATCAATTTACTTATAAGTTCCTAGAAAGTGCACCACAAGTGCCTGTAAATTAAATACTACTAGTGGTAATGCAACACTGATTGTGTCACCCACTCAAGTAGCCTTTAAACATCTCAGGCCTGCCATTGCAGAGCCTGTGTGTGCAGTTTTAAACTGTCATGTCAACCCGGCTATTTTTTTTAATACATATAAGTCACACCTACACAGTGTATTTAAAAAGTTGGGCATATACTTACAGTTTCACATGTCCTGATAGTGAAAAACTCTTACACTTGTTTACCGCCAAGGCTGGCAAGGCCTGTCTCTCGTATAGGTTAGCATTGGGATTACCTTATTACATTTTATAATTGTAATTTCCAATTGGGAAAAGACAGATATTTTGAGTTTGGTGTCTCTGGACACACAATTTAATATCTCAATGTATGGTAAAGTTGGATTTTAAGTTGCAAGTCTGAAACTGCCACTTTTCGAAAGTTGGCATTTTCTTACTTTAACCAGTCTATGCCTTCTGCCTGTCCCAGAATACACATCTGGGGTGGGTGACAACTGGACCTAGTGTATTCTCTCCAGACAGCCACACACAATGGGAGCTTAGGTTTGACTTGATGGGTCTTAATGAGTTATTAAAGGGCTTGATGGGGGTGGAGCTAAGTACAGCCTTGCTTGCACCTGGATAGGCTGAGCCGTGTCTCCTCACAATTATCCTAACAACCCTGTATTGTCACTCCAGCCAGCTTGGAGCCAGAGCAGGGGAGGATAGGATTCCCTACACTTCAGAGCCACTGTCTATACGCTTTTCCCACCTTCCAGAACCAGGGCATCAAGTATAAATACTGAACCTCAGACAGTACTACTTCAGTACCCTTCTGCACCTGTGGATATTCTGCCAGGAAGAAGGACTGCTCTGTTGCTATAAGGACTGCCGCTCTGCTCGACTGCTACTCTGCTGGACTCCTGCTTTGCTGTGCTGACCTGTTTCCTGCTGCCCTCTTGCCTGGGAGTGAGAAAGACTGGACTTGCATTTTTACAATCCAGAACCCAGAGTGACTCCAAGGGCCATCTGATTGGTCTCCTGTTTTCTGAAGTCTCAGGTGCAGAAAAGACTTCCAACCAACCTGCTCTACCATCTCTGAGCCTCCCCTGCCAGGTAGTACCACCCCAGTCCTGGAACCTTGGAATTGGGCCTAAGGTGCTCTGTGCTCCTCATCGGAACCACAGTGAAGCCTTGCAAAGCAACAAGGCACAGACCGCACACTGGGATTTAAGGTACTCTGTTCAGTGGGCCCAAGTTGGTCCCTGTAGCTGACCCACACTCCATTGTGGTTGGCCTGAACTTGTGACTTCTGGCCATATGTCAACATTCCGTTTTGCGATTCCTAAATAGCGAATTTTAAGGAATCGCTATTTAGAAATCGCAAAATGGTATGTATGTAAAAATGCGCTTCTTTTTAGCGATTTCTTAAAATTCCTTAATTGCGATTAGCAAATTGCTAATCGCAATTAAGGAATAATTTCCAATTCATTTCTATGGGCCAGGAGGCCCATAGGAATGAAGGGGAAATGTGCGATTCGCAATTTGCTAATCGCAAATTGTGAATATTTTCAAGGGTGCAGGGGTGTCCAAAGGACACCCTGTTGCACCCCTGAAATCTGCATGGGTGCACATGTGGCGCACATACATGCCCTAAGGGCATGTATGTGCGTCACATGGCACTTAGAAAAATGAAACAATATGCATTTTGAAAGGAATTCGCAACTTACCACCAACTAGAAGTTGGTGGTAATTTGCGATTCCTTAAGGCCAATTTGCTAATTGTTTTAACTTCTTACATTGCATTTAAGGAATCACAAAATTAGCGATTCCTTAAATGCAATCGCAAGATAAGAAATCGCATATTTTGCGATTCCTTATTTTTAAAGCAGATTTCCTTGATGCATACCATTTGTCCAAATTGCATTCGCAAACGCCGAAATTCTGCGAATTTCAGCATTTGCGAACTCAATTTGGCTTGATACATATGGCCCTTTGTCCTAGTCTGGTGTAACCAAATAACCACAGTTGGCGCTTTGTGCTTTTATGGGCTATTTTCACCTTACTTTATAAAATGGCATATCTCAAGTTCTACTTATTGGATTTTTGTCGTTTTGGTCTTGTTTTATTTATTAAACTAAGTTCTATATTTCTATCAAGGTGTAGTATCTTTTTGTGTGATGTTTTACTGTTTGAAGTGTTGCACGAATACTTCACACATTGCCTCTTAAATTAAGCCAGCCTGCTCTGTGCCAAGCTACCAGGGGGTAAGCACAGGTAAATTAAGGCTTTGTATCTGACTTACCTTGACTAGGATTGTGGTCCCTACTTGGAAAGGGTGCAAGCCTCTGCCAACTAGAGTCCCAATTTCTAACACTGTGCTATCTTTCAGCCTTACCAGTGCCCTTGAGTGGTCACCAAGGTGATTTTGAAGAGGTCCCATATTTCAGTCTTCCTCTACCTCGATGACTGGTTGTTGAAGGTGGGTTCAACCCAGGTAGTTGTCACCCACCTTCAGACTACGGTGAACCTGCTGCACTCGCTGGGGTTAACTATCAACATGCCAAAGTCACACCTGACTCCTTCTCAGACTCCCTTTTATCCAAGCTATTCTGGACACAGTGCATTTTTAGGCCTATCCTCCCAAGTGGCCAGTCCAGGATATGCAAGCTATTATACCGATATTTCAATCTCTATCCTGGATTTTGGTGTAACTGCCTCTGAGGCTGTTGGGCATCATGGCCTCCAGAACCCTGCTGGTGGCACATGCCTGCTGGCATATGCAGGCGGCTCCTGGGTGGAACCTCAAGGCCCAGTGGATAGAGCTTCATGGAACCTCTCTGACATTTAGCACAAGAGGGGTACAAAGTTCCCCGACAAGAGTGTGTGAGACCCTCAGATTAGGTCAACATGTTTCTTGCTCAGGTGGCAATTCCTCAGGACCTAGGTGCTCAGTACTACACAGTGAAATTGAGTAAAAGCTCAATGTACAACCTTATTCCAGGAGGTCAAAAGGAAGGCAGGCCGGCAGGTCCTGCTATTGAGTGGCGACCCTAAGTGACTCCCTAAGACGCCTCGCAGTCTGCTCTCGTGGGACCTGCGTGAATGGTCAGGTACCGTAAAGATGCGCGGTCACAGCCGTCACAACCTACCCCCACGAGCCTGGTCAGGGCATTAGAGCAGCTGGTGTAATGCCCTGACCTAATCTGAGGGTCGTAGGTATTTTGCTGAACACACTTCTCGGCATATATCTCCCCTCCCACTATTTTAACCAAGGGTGTCAGCCACGCTAATAAATATCCTTGTGGACTGACCCACCTTTTTTATTTTTATTTTTCACCACTCCTGCACGACTACACCTTCACTTGCCCTCTCACCCACACGCACCATATGGCTGGAACAAAAGATCTCCGATAAAGAGCCTCTTTACGGGTGCCCGTCAGACATTGCAGCGCCAGTCTGACGAGGAGCAGAACCCATATGATGAAGCATGACATCTAGCTTGCTAGGTGTGTGAGGGTTTTAGTTCCACAAAGGGAAATTCCCTTCCCTTTCTCACTTTCTCTATGCTCTACGCACTCTTGTCGGGGAACTTTGTACCCCTCTTGTGCTACTAGTCGTCCGGACATGTACACTGGACCCCGTTAAATATTGTCCGCTCATGGTTCCCCTTGTTGTTGTTGTAACCTCTCTGACATTGTCAAGATCTCAGAGGCAACTGCAAAAGACCTGAGGTGGTGACTAAAGAACCATGATTGGGTCAATGGCCTGAACCCTGAACCTCCTGAGGCGAAAAGCCGGGAGTTAGAGAAAAATTGTTTTAAATTTTGTGTGTCACTTTATGATATTCTGCTGATTTTAAAAGCACTTCTCACCTGCTGCACAGGACTCACTCCTGCTAATTTCACCGCTCAGCGGCCCCAGCGCTGACAGCGGGTTCCTCTAAAACAAACTCGGCGCCATTGCCGGCGTGTGATTAGACCACGCCCCCTTGGAGGCCACGCCCCGCCCCTCATCTGCCTAAAGCATGTGTCATTTCCGTACGCGCAGCGGACGGGCGCAGCAGGCGCGCCGTTTGCGCGCCGAAGGCGCGCCTAAGGCAAGCCCGTCTGCGCCCGTCCGCGCCTGGACCGTGCCTAGGGCCAGTCCCCCTGCCCGTCCGGCTGTCACTGACCGCATGTGCTGGACCAAATCCCAACTACTCCTCTTAAAACCCACGACCTGCTCTGCCACTACACGTTGCAGTCCTGTCCACCTGGAGGATGCTCCTTTTCACTGCCCTCACTGTAGTTTTACGCTCCTGCCTTGGAGCCTTCGTCCCTCTCCCCGCCCTAACTTGTCTAACCGCCTGTCTCTCCCCCTGACGCTGAAAGCAAGCCTGGTTAATTGCCGGTCTTTGCCCCGCCATGCCAACGATATTTGGATCTCAATTATTTCTGACGATTGGGACATATTATTTCTTACCGAGTCATGGATCACAGACTCCTCTACCCCTGATATCCACCTTGCCACCCCGCCAGGTTATACCCTAAAAGGCATCAATCGGGCAGGGGGCAAATCAGGAGGCGGTCTAGCCATCATATTTAAATCCCATCTTCACTTGACTATTACCAAATTGACAAACATCGGAATAATTGAAGCTATGTACTTCTCTGTCTCTGACACCGCGGCAGTAATATTGGCGGGTACTTTAGTCTACAATCCTCCAACCGCCTCCACTCTCTCACTTACTGCACTTACCCACCAGTTGGCTGATCTCTCCCTCAAACACCAAAACTTTTTGGCGCTAGGTGATTTCAATCTTCACGTAGACAATTCTCTCTGCTCGAAAGCTAACAACCTGATAGAAACTATGCAGAGTCTGAACCTATTACAATTAGTCAAGGGTCCTACTCACACAGCTGGACATACCCTTGATCTAATCTTTGCCAACTTCTCTAACATCACAGTCCTCCCTTCCCTCCCTCTCACCTGGTCTGACCACTATCTTATCCCTTTCGACCTTGCTTTGGGCTCGAAACCGGCCCCTACGGTCCCCAGAAAAGAGCAGGGGAGAAAATGGCATAAGGTCACCTGTGCCACCTTAGACCCATTATTCCACTTTCAACCGGACCCTCTTTCCATTGACATTGATGGAAATGTTTCCAGGCTCAATACTGCACTACTACAAGCCATCGACTCCATCGCTCCCCTTAAATCCATTTCCTCTGCCAGATCCCGCCCCTCTGCTCCTTGGTTCTCTACTGCCCTACGGGAGGAAAAAAGCAGATGTAAAATACTCGAACGCAAGTGGAGACAGAACTACGACCCCGAAGCCAAAGCTATTTACAAATCCGCTTTGAAAAATTTTCTTAAACAAAAAAAAACCAACTATGAGAGACTACTTCTCACTACAAATCGCTAACGCCAAGAACTCATCAAAAATCCTCTTCACCATTGTCAAAGACTTCATCAACCCCCCCGCTAGGGCCACGCAGAACTCCGCTAGCCAGGCACTATGCGATGGACTCTCGGACTACTTCCTTGAAAAAATAAATAAACTCTGTGCCTCATTCCCCTGTGGGGTATCCCCCCAGTTTCCCCACACAAGGGCCCCAGAATCCGCCTCCCTACAGTCCTTCAACGAGCTTACTCTTGAGACCGCACTCAGGCTATTCACCCAATGCAGATCCGGTGCCCCCTCCGACCCTATCCCCGCCAAACTCATGGGTGAGCTGGCCCCTTCACTGGCCAACTCCTTTCTCTCCATCTGGAATGCCTCCCTCCATCATGGCTTCTTCCCAACCACCTGGAAGGAAGCACTGGTAGGCCCCATCCTGAAAAAACCCGATGCCGACCCCACTATATTTGCTAACTACCGTCCCATCTCCCTCCTCCCCAAACCCGCAAAAATCCTCGAAAAGGCCGTGCAACTGCAACTAACGGAGTATCTGGAGAACAACTCTCTGTTGCACGACTCACAATCCGGATTTCGAGCTGGTTTCAGCACTGAGACGGCCCTTCTGGAAGTGGCTGAGACTATTCGTGAGTGTGTGGATAGGGGCGAGGAGGCCATGCTAGTCCTCCTCGACCTATCCGCTGCTTTTGATACGGTCTCCCACTATACCCTCCTAGACCGTCTTAAACAGGTCGGCATCGGTGGCACTGCTCTCTCCTGGATTGAATCCTTCCTTACTGGAAGAAGTCAGAGGGTGATGCTTAGGCCTTTTAAATCAGAGGATAAACCCCTGCTGTGTGGTGTGCCGCAGGGTTCTGCCCTCAGCCCTCTATTCTTCAACGTATATCTCGCACCCCTGGCCGCTGTGGTGGAGTCCTGCGGAGTCAGAGTGGTCTCTTATGCTGATGACACTCAGCTGATCTTTTCCTTCAGAGACCACTCGGACTCCACGTTTGCCAACTTCCGCCAATGTCTTGACGGCATTCATGTCTGGATGACTAATAATCACTTAAGACTCAATGCTGATAAGACAGAGGTGTTGTTCTTTAACCAGAAAAATCCTATTCCCCCCTCCCGGTGGTGGCCCACTGCACTCGACCCCGCTCCCTCCCCTGTACACTCAGTACGCAACCTGGGTTATCAGTTCGACGACTCTCTCTCATGTAAAGCACAGGTCAATAAGGTCACATCTGCCTGCTTCATGAAACTGCGCATGATTAAGAAGATACTTCCCTACCTCCCCTTGGACGCCCGCCGAACAGTCACCCAGGCCCTCATCACGTCTCTCCTGGACTACGCCAACAGCCTATACGCTGGCGCCCCTCAGTATCTGATCGATCGTCTCCAGATCGTTCAGAACGCGGCGGCTAGACTGATCGGTAATATCCCATACCGTCAGTCAGTTACCACCTATCGCAAAAAGCTCCACTGGCTTCCCATTGCTAGCCGCATTCAGTTCAAGATCCTCACTCTCGCCTTCCGAGCTATCAACGACCTTGGACCTAACTATTTGAAAAAGCGAGTGTCAATATCTCATTCCATTAGATCCCTGAGATCTAACAACCTACGCCTCCTGACTTCTCCTCGCTTTCGACGCGCCAGAATGGGCGGCAGAGGGTTCAGCGTTATCTCTGCTAAACTGTGGAACTGTCTCCCAATCGATCTTAGATTCTGCCCTTCTGAACCCCTCTTCCGTGCTAGATTAAAAACCTGGCTGTTTTCCTTACTCTGATCCCTTTAATGCTGATATCCTTTCCTTCCCTTTCCCCTGAGGCTCTGGTTCTAGCGCCGGGACACCCCTTCGGGGGTAGCTGCGCGCTGTATAAAATTCAAAATAAATAAAATAAATAAATGGCAAACCCTTCTTCCTTCCCCAACCACCAACCAGAGTGGACTGTAGTGACATCTCTGCCACTTCTGGGCTGGGGGACCACCTGGGAGAGGTAGAGATCAGAGGACTCTGGTCTCTGGTGGGATCGGAGCCTCACATAAACCTGTTGGTGCTTTGGGCGATTTAGTTGGCATTAAAAGCCTTTCTTCCTTCGATCAAGGGAAGGCTGGTGCACTCCTACCCAGAGTTCTCAAGAAGATCAGAAACAACTGGGTCCAAGTCATTTTTGTTGCTCCAGATTGGGTATAGAGAGTCTGGCATCCTGAGCTGTTGAGGTTGGTCATAGGTTCTCCAGTCAGACTGCCTCTTTGGGAGGATCTCCTGTCACAGTAACAGGGCAGGGTTCTGCACCTGAACCTGCACACCTTCCACCAGCATGCTTGGAGATTGAGCAGTGGCAGTTGACAGCTTTCGACCTTCCTCCCAAAGTATTTGATAATATTCTGCCAGCCTTGCGTCCCTCCACCAAGTCGATATATCCATCAGTTGGGAAAGATTTGTGTCATGGTGTGCTTCCCACAATGTTTACCCCCTATCTGCACCTCTCTCACGAGTTCTCTTGTTTGCATTGTCTTTGGCCCAGCAGGGCTCTGCTTTGGGCACAGTTTAAGGGTTGCCTTTCTACCATCTCTCTTTAAGTCTCCTGTTTTGGCTATGTTCTTTAAAAGCCTGCAACATATGTTTTCGTCTATGCTCTTCATCATGCCTCAATGGGACCTCAACCTGGTCCTCAACTTTTTTCATGTGTGCGCCATTTGAGCCTTTGCACAATTGCCCTCTTAGCCATCAAAACTACCTTTTTAGTGCTCATAATATTGGCCAAGAGGGTCAGCAAACTAAATCACTCTGTGCACCCTCCTTATACAGCCTTTTACCCAGATAAGCTGGTTCTCCAGATGCATGCCTCCTTTCTTCCAAAGGTTGTGACTCCATTCCATGTGGGCCAGAACATCACTCATCACTTCAAAGAAGAGGAGAGACTCTACCGCCTGGACCCAAAAAGAGTGCTGTCGTTCTACCTTGATTGCACAAGAGAGTTCCAGGTGAGCAAAAAAATGGAAAGCTATACAGCAAAGAACCATTTTACAATGGATTGTCCTATGCATTAAGATCTGCTACGCATTGTCCAAGAAATAGCCCCCTGTGGGTTAGTGGGCTCACTCTACCAGAGTCAAGGTTGCGACCACTGCGTTAGCGTGTGGCATTCCTCTTCTGGCCATCTGTCAGGCAGCAACGTGGGCATCGCCGCACGTGTTCACAAAACATTACTGCCTGGTCAGTCAGGTCTGTTGTGATGGGCATTTCGCCCATTTGGTCCTGCAGGACTTTTTGTTGTAATTGAGTTTGCAGATACACCTCCGGGGAGGTATTGCTTAGGTATCTTATCAAATGTAAGGAATCTGTGCCTAAAATTCTCTATCAGATGAACAAGTTACTGACCTTTGGTAATGCCTTATCTGGTAGAGTCTATATCTAGCCACATATTCCTTACCGACCCTGTCATCCTCCCAGCTATGCAAACCGGTTCAGGTGTAAGAAACACTTTTTTCAGGGTCTTAGGGCCATATGTAGGTAATCTCTATTTACCGATTCTTAAATACCGAATTTTACCGATTCGGTATTTAAGAATCGGTAAATAGTATGTAGGTAAAAATTTGGTAAATTTTACCGATTCGGTATACTCGATATTACTGATTCAGTATTTACCGATTCGGTAATTCCCATTCATTCCTATGGGCCTGGAGGCCCATAGGAATGAATGGGAAGCCATTCACTATTACCGATTCGGTATATACCGAATCGGTAATAGGAGGAACATATTCAAGGGTGGCAGGGTGTCACATTGACACCCTGTTGCACCCCTGAATCGTGCATGTGTGCACATGTGGCACACATACATGCCCAAAGGGCATGTATGTCTGCCACATGGCACTTTTATAAAAGCACAAAATTGCTTTTTTAAAGGTTTTCGATATTTACCACCAACTTGTAGTTGGTGGAAAATAACGAATCCTTAAATCAAAAATGCACTCACTTGAGTGCTCCCTACATAGGATTTAAGGATTCGGTAATTTACCGATTCGGTATTTTAAGGATTCGGTAATTTACCGATTCCTTAAATTACCGAATCAGTAAATTATCGAATCCTTAACTCCAGCCACCTACATTGGAAAAAGCTAAATACCTGTCAGTAACGGCAAATTTACCGATTTTCGGCCGTTACCGACCGGTATTAAGCTACCTAGATATGGCCCTTAGTCTTTTCCACGCCAGTGATAGTTTCTCAACATGTCTCCATGCTCCTGGTGTGGAAGGTGCACCGAGTTTGTGCCTATATAGGTACCGCGCTCATCACTTCCAGTGGGGACGATGCTAATGATGCAGACGTGGAGCTGAACAATGCCACCTATTGGCGCACAGGGGTACTGCTTGAAATCTTCCGGATCCAGTCTGACGCCTGGGGATATTCAAAAGTAAAGAATCTGTGGCTTACTGAATGTAAGTAACTTGTTTTTCTGCACACTGGAAGGCTGTTCACAAAGGTTGATTGGTCATCTTTCAGAAGCTTATTGCTGTATTTCGGCGTTAACTGGTACTAATAGAGCACACTGTTTCCACAAACAGTGTTACCATGTGTAAAAATGAGAAAACAATTAAGTAATACCATCACAAAATGTGCCGTATTTACACTGCATAATTTGCCTTTTCTTGACACATAATTGGATCAACCCTGCTGCATAATTTGGCCGTCTTCTGCAGCATAATTCCAGTGCCCCTAGCTATAGTACATCACAGTAATTTAGCCTTTTAAGGAATAGTGGTTTATTAAATGCATTCTGAACATTCTATTGACAGAGCAGAGGGGTGCACTTACGCTATTTTAAGAGAAGTTTGACCTCTTCTGTCTTTTCGCAAATTTAGGTATAATTTACCTCGCCGTGCTCTGACAACTGGACGTGATGTGAAGTCCCCTCCTCCGTTGTGCCACGGCCAGAAAGTTGCTTGTCACTGAACCGGACTGGGGCAGGCCTTGACTGTCTCAGTAGTCGCTATTGGACACTACCTCGACATCACTCCCTAGTCTCCTGAAGAACTATGGTGTCTCCTTCAACCTTCCCAATACTTACCTCTCTGCTTTAAATGTTGCCTCCTTAGACCACGTGTTTCTTTTACCGTCAGTAAAGTGGGCCTAAACTCTGTGTAATTCCATAACGGGTACACACCACTTCAGTGTATAGCAGTCACTAGATTTACTAATGCTGAGTCATTTTCATCCAGTTGGCTGGAAGAAAAGCGGTGGGGTGTGGACTACACATTGACAATAAAGTATGGTAATCAATGGTAAGGATGTGTCAGATAACAAGACAGTGATGGTAACAAGGTGTAGGAGTCGCAGTTCCATCACAGCTCACTGTATTTTATTGAAAGGACTACAATTTATGAAGTGCAAGTAACAAAAGGATCTTTGTGTTAAAATCTGAATCCCACTTACCAATCTACATTAAATACAAATCTGGCATCTGCATGTTACATAATGTGCTTTGCAGGAGACATATTAACCCTCTATGCTACTTAAATGAAAAACATGGATCCCTCCAGCAAATACATTTCCCTCCAGAGTTTTCCTACCATTATTATTATCACCTGAGACTTAGGGGAAAATGTACAAGGAAAGGGAGCACTCTGGATGTTAAATCAGATGTTTGTTTTTTTAAAGTGTAATATCATGCATTTTGAATCACTGCATGATGATGCATAAAGCGCAATCATATATCAGATGCTGAATGGACTAACTCTGAACTGTTCTGTGGCCTGGGGTGCATGTTCCCAGCATGCTAGGTATTCAATCAAAATGTTGCACTCTCACTAAAAAGGAATGTGTATTGGGCAACAAAATGGTGTACACTTGTTTTGAATAATTGTATTCTAGTATTAAGGGTTCAACAACTCCCAGAGTCAAAAGCAAAACTTTCATATGCCTAATTTTGGTTTCATTTTCCATGCGAATGCTAGGATTCATTTTGTGTTCTGTATTGGATCAATAAAAAGTTCATTAGAAATTAGATAGGGTTGTTGATTATTGTAGGTTAATGATGTAGCAAATGGTATCTTAGCATGTTGGGAATTACATTTTGGAATTGACAGGACTTGTAGTGTAAAATGCAAAGGGGAAAGCAGGGTTGTGTCTGCTTGCCAAAAACTTGAGTCTGGCAAGAAAAGTTGAGTAGGTATGAGGGGTAATGCATTAAGATGTATTAATGTTTTGCTGTTATCAATAAGCAGTTTTTGTTTTATTATAAACAGATTGAAAGCTAGAGCATGCCTCTTAATACTCCCTGAATACGAGGGAGTCGCCACACTTTGGCTCACCCTCCATTTCAAAATAGGACTAATCCCACTCACTCAATTGTGTCAGCCTGGAAAACATAACTTGACCCAGCTCAGAGTAAATACCACTTAGTATCTCCGTTGATTTTACTGGTGTTGTGTCCCAAAGTAACTAAATGACACCCTTGGACATGCAAAAAGAAGAGGTATGCTACAGTATGTATTGGCAGTCGGCATTTCTAAATAGTATTTTGTTTTTGCATAACACATGATTGGCAGTGAGCTAGGGACAATAATTTCATTTTGTCTCTTGCAATTTCAGGTAGTCGTCTGGCCTCAACCTGACATAGTTCCTCATTGATCTGCTCCCAGCTGACTTTGCAGTTTAATTATTGCAAGATGGGCAAGTGGGCACAATATAAAGAAATATACAGAAAAGAGTGGGAGTTGGATCCCGAACTAAAAAGATGGATTGCTCCTGTAAAAACAGATAATAGCAAAGCAGCATGCAAGTACTACCAAATTGACCTCCGTGGACATTATAATGATGGAACAACATGCAGCAACCACAAAACACTGCTCACACTGTAATGCAGCGAGCACATCTATGTCTTCCTTTGTACAACCCATCCCTTTGATATCTAATGACCACAACAGAAGAGAAATCAGGTTTGGTATACAAACTGCGTGTTGTACATCCATTAATAATATAGATGGGTATGGTGACATTTTGAAAGAAGAATTACCTGCATTCCGAATGCACCACACCAAATGTACATCACTAATTAATTCTATGTTGGGCCCATATTTCAAAGGGGAATTACTAAAAGATATCGGAACATCACCATACTCTTAATTGATTGATGAATAAACTGACATTGAAGTAAAAAAAACTGCTGTGCATTTGCATAAAGTATTTCAGCAAAAAGCTTAACAAATTTGTAAGCACCATCCTTGGCATGGTAGAATTAAATCAGGACTCTTCTGTAGATATAGCAAATGCAGTCCTAAACTTGCTTGAAACTTGTAACCTTGAGATTAGAAATGTAATTGGCATGGGCACAAATGGAGCAAGCGTCGTGCTCAGGAAGCATCACTCAACAGTTACCTTGTTTAGAGATGAACAATCTTCCTTGCAACTTGTGTGCTGCATTTGCCACTCCCTTGACATCATTGCTAAGAACACAATAAGGAGCATTCCTGGCAATATAGAATTCATGATCAGAGAAACTTACAACTGGTTTTCCAAACCCACCAAAACGGCCGTGCAGGTAGCAGCGGTGGGGTGGTGGGGCCGGGTGATGGGGGATTTGGAGGTACGATGCTGAGGGAAAATGAAATAAATAATTAATTTTCCCTCTGCATCATCCCTCGAAATCCACCCCCCCACACACACGCACACGGCCCCACCACTGTTACCTGCACCGTCCGCGACTGGAGCTGACTATAAGGATTTGTATCTCACATTGGACGGAGGCATGCCCCTGAAATTAGTATCGCCTTGCGAAACACGGTGGCTAGTGATGGCAGATTCTGTAGAGCATTTACTAGAACAATACGATGCCCTAAAAGTACCCTTTTGCACAGCATCCTGTGTGGAACAATGCTATGCAGCAAGGATGCTCCAAGAAATTAATCACAATGAGACAAACCTACTTTACCTCACTTTCTTATAGCCAGTGCTCCAAAAAATAAAGGTAGTAAATAAAATCTTTCAGCTAGAATCTGGGGATGTACTCCACATCTTCTGCGACCTATATACTCTGTACTTGTCCATACTTTAAGTATTGGTGGGTGAATATCAGGCTTGCCTTCCTGAATCTCTCAGCATGCTTAAAGATTTAGAAATTTGAGGCCCCAAAAAGTTCTTGAAGAGCCAATCCTCCTGTAACTGACTCACCAGATACCTTTTTCACATACCTATTGGCAGCACCGGAGTCACAGTGGAAACGTGTATCCTCATGCTCATTTTCTGACACTTCATACATAGAATCCTTGTGGATGGAAGTGTATAACTACACCAATGCGCCTGGCAACCATTGTTTCCACGGGCTTGCAATGGGTGCTATAACAATTTTAACTTTCACGATATCCAGTGTTCATGTGCAAAGGTATATTCCCAAATGATGCTGCTGAAAAATGATAGACTGTGCCATTGGCATGTATTAGCCCTAGGATTACCACAGTTATGCCAGTACAGATGGTCACTTGTCTCCTGCAGATGAGACAAGCCTGCTTTACTTAACTTTCTCAAAGCCTGTTCTTCAAGAAATAAAAGTAGTTAAAATCTTTCAGCTAGAATCTGGAGATGCACTCCACATCTTCCAAGACCTTTATACTCTATGCTTGTCCACACAGAAAAGGATGCTTCAAATGTTTTGATCTGCAATCAAGAGAAATTGTTGGGCCTAGATTTTTAAATGTAAGTGATTTCTTTATCACATCAGGATGTGGAGCATGGACTAACTTTCATTAAGAAACTGGAAGAAAGTATCCACACCTCTGTCTTCAAGGGTGACATTGTGAAAATGTGGCTGGAGTTAATTAAAGTATTGGCCTGTGAAATATCCATCTTGTCTTTCAGATTTACCGAGCATGTTAAAACATTTCTAAGGCTGGAGTTGAAAGCCTTCTGAAAGTAAGTGTATAACTACACTGATGTTGCAGGCAACCATTGTTTTCACAAGCTTACTGTAATGTATCCTGTGCCAATGCCATGTATTAACTCTAGAATAACCACAGTTATGTCAGTAAGAGATTTAGAGATTGAAACCCATATTTTGAAGAAAGGCTGTCACAAGATTTTGGAAAATCTGGATACTCTTTATTGATTGATGGCTCAGCGGATGTCGCGGTGACAAAACTCCTGTGCATCTGCCTAAACTACTAGAGCCAAAAGCAAGATACACTAGTAAGCGGCTACCTTGGCTTGATTAAATTAAAGCAGGCCTGGCATGTACAAAAAATATAGCAAATGCAGTACTTCACTTTCTTGCAACTTGAAAGTTGCAAATCCTGCAATGACTCATTCACAGTTTCCTCTTAAGAGCCTTGTCTACTTACAGGTACATGCCTTAGTATGGAGGTGCTTCCTGTCTACATGTGAAAGGGAATGACCATTGGTATTGTCCCTTTACCACCCATGTTTACTTGCAACCTTCTTGATTGAGATTTACGATTGCCGAACACGAATGTATATGTTTGTTAGAGCAATATGAGGTCTTAAAATTACTCTTTCATGTGATGTGATGTCCTTTGTGTAACACTTCTATGCATCAAGAATGCTCTACAAAATTTAGCAAGATGAGTCACACCTATTTTCCCCCTACTTTGATGAAGACGGTGCTATTGGCATGTATTCTGTGTAGGATTACCACAGCTAGGCCAGTACAGATGGAGAGATGATCATTTGTCTCTTGCAGTTTCAGGTAGTCCCCTGCCCTCTCATCAAGACACAGTTCATCATTGAGCAGCTTATCCCAGCTGCCAAGCAGTTGCAGTTTAAAGAGTTCAAAATGGACAAGTGAGCTCAATACTACAATATACAAAAAGGAGTGGTAGTGATTTCTGAATTAAAAGGATGGATTGCCCTATAAAATGAGATAATACCAAGGCAGCATGCATGTGCTTCCATATAGAACTGCATGTCCTTTACAATGATCTGAAGCAACCTGCAGTAAACATTGAGTGTTAGTGATTGACTGAACCATTGGGCGCTTCACTTTGCCTACTGTCTGACCTTGCTTTCTGTCTTGAAATGAAAAAAAAACTGGCTCCTGCTAGATGCTCTAATGTGAACAGCTGTGTCAGAGGACTGTTGTGCACTTGATCAAAGTGACGTCCACCTAAAAGCTGTGAAACATAAAATTCAAAAACCTGAAGTGCTTGAAATTAGCCATTCGTAGTTTCACTTTACTGGCCATATTTAAGGTACAGGTACTTACCTCACACTTTGAAATGAGCCTATCAAGACATAGGATGTGGCTATTGACATTGCTTTCTCTCTTGAAATAAAAGGAGAAAAACGGCTCCTGCTAAGGGCTCCAATGTGAACAGGTGTGTCAGAGGACTGATGTGCACTTATCAAAGTGACTTCCAGCCAAAAGCTATGAAACATGAAAGCCAAAAACCAAAAGTTTGTCCAAATTGCTGCTCCTCATGAGAAGTGAGTGACCATTTTTTCATGTATATTTTTCATTTTTAATGTGTAATGTCATGAATAATTCAGGCACTGTGAGTTCTACATTTTTGCTTAAAATACAATTTAGAGGGAGCAGTAATTGGCACATAATACTATAGCTGCCTTTCTTAATCTGTGTTTTCTACTATTGTAAATTTAGCAGTGCCTGTTACACGTTGCAAAGTCACAGTGGGGAATGGTCTTTGTAGAGTTGCGCTCTAGTCTTTGTACGTTGCGTAACCACGCAACGTGCAGAGACACCTAGTCCCGAGCGATCGCGCGAGGAGAAGACGCTCGGCGCTCTCCCGCGCACCGTTAATTTAAATAAAGGAACCTTCCCAGAACTCCCTGAGTCTGTCTTCTCATTGCATGAGGGCTAATATAAACATCACAGTGGCGACGAGGAGTGGGATTACCCACAGTGCGCAACTGGAAAAAAAAAACGAAAAAAAACGGAGAAGCAGCACAAGTCAAGGGGGAACAACTCCACACAAGCCCAACCGAAAGGGGGACAGCACTAACAGAAGAACTGGAAGTCGCAGGGAGAGCACGGCAGAAGCGCGAAGAAGCGGTGAGCACCCACCACGTGCACCGGGGCCGGAAGCTGCGGCAGCTAGGCGGAGTAGCACAGAAGGGGGTTGATATCGCCCCACAGAGGCCCTGGCGGAACTAGAAGACCACAGAGAAGGGAGAGCAAGAGAACCCCGACCGAATCCGACAGCAGGTGTGAGTGCTGGTGCACCAGGCAGCCCAAGAGGCCAGGGAGCGGAGCCGGAAGAGCAGGCCAGAATGAGCGCACAGGCGTCATCACTCACAGCGCCGATCTCATGCTTGCCCAAACCAGGTGAACCCCAGAAGAAATGGGAAGACTGGAGGGAATAATTCAAAAATTACCTCGAGGCCCTGGAAGATGAAAATGGGGAAGCCTTCCCCAGTGCGAGGAGGAGGAGGATACTCTTTCACAACCTGGGCCCAGAAGGGATAAGAGTATGCACTAACCTAGTGCCCACAACCAGGCTACAAGCAGACGTTGACATCTTTAAGCATGCCATAGAAGATCTGGATAATCACTACCGTCCGGCGGTGTGCATCTCCATTGATCGCTACAACTTCCAGCAAAGGAAGCAAGAAGCGGGTGAGTCCATAGACGACTATGACGCGGCTTTGAGAAGGTTGGCAATAACATGCAAGTACGGGGCCCTCCAGGACGATTTCCTAAAAGATTAAATCGTTATGCACACGACCAATAAGACTGTACAGGATAAATTGTGAGCACACGGTGAAGCGAAGCTGAAGGAGGTCATAGCGATGGTAAAGAAAGCTGAGTTGTCGAAACGATGTGCCGAAGCAGCAAAAAGAAAGACCGCCCAAAGGACCATGGTGAACAGAGTGAGAGACTCGGAACCCTCAGGAAGGAACAGAACGGCGCCTGGAGAAAGTAAAGGAGCAAACAGATGGGTGGGAAAACCCGGACAGACAGGAAAACAGACAACGGAGAGCAAGAATGCGTGCTACCGGTGCGGAAGCCCGATGCACTCAGCCCAAGATAAACGCTGCCCTGCGTTCAGGGCGAAATGCATGTTCTGTGGCCTAATAGGTCACTATGAAAAGGTGTGTTGCAGGAAGGTGAAGAGACCGGTGGTGAAGTATGTGGCACAAGACCAACCAGAAGGAGAAGAGGATGAGCTGGAAGAAGACGACCTTGTGTTGTGCATAGAGGAGCAAGTGTTGGGAATAGACAGCAAACGTTCTCGTAAACCACAATGTGACATGCTGATAGGAGGAGTGAAAATCAAGATTGTAATAGACTCAGGATCCCCGTACACTATAGTCCAAAGATCAGTGTGGGAGGAAGAGTTCGAGCCCAGCCTAGGACCCAGATTAGAACCTCCAGACATACGGCCGGTATCGTACACAAGCACGACCATCCCCATGGTGGGGTATAGGACGCTAATATTCGAATTCAGAGGTAGAACAGCAGAGTGCAAGCTGTACGTGGCGGAGAAGGGTCCATCATTGTTAGGGTGGATTGATCAAGGCGACCTGGGGATAAAACTGGACCCGGGAGGAGACATACAAGTGTTGATGACAGGCTAGGAGTGCTGGCCGGACCTGGAGAAGATGAAAAAAGACTTCCCGAAGGTGTTTGGAGGGAAAGTCGGCAATCTGGAGAAGTTCGCACACAAAATCCTGCTCAAGGAGAACTCCAAACCAGTGTCCCACAAGGTGAGGAATCTTCCCCTAGCAGTAAAAGAAGCAGTGTAACAGGAACTGCGTAGGCTGGAAGATCAAGGAATAATCAAACCGATAGACAGCTCGGAGTGGCTGGCACCATTGGTCGTGGCAAGAAAACCAAATGGCAAGGTGCGTCTGTGCGCGAACCTTCGAGAACTGAATAAGTGCCTGATTGTGGAGAAATTCCCGCTGCCTCGCATAGAAGAAATGCTAGCCAAAACAAAGGGAGTGAAGTGGTTCTCCAGCATTGACCTTACAGCCGCCTATCACCAAATAGACCTGCACCCAACGAGCCGGAAGCTAACGTCCTTCATAATGCCGTTTGGATGCTATCAATTCCGCAGGATGCCCTTTGGTCTCGCCTCGGCCGCAGCGGTGTTCCAAAAGTTAATTCACCGCCTGTTCAAAGACATTGAGGGCATCCAGTACTTTCAGGATGACATTTTGGTGATGGGGATGGACCAGGGAGACCATGAGAAGAAATTGAATAAGGTGCTGGGTGTACTACAAAAGAATGGCTTGACGGCAGAATGGGAGAAATGTCGGCTGGGAATGACAATGCATACAAAAAATCTACTCCTGAAACCTCGTAGATTCCGGAAAGAAAAAACATACAAGCGCTCCTTCTCAGGAATGGCACCCAGGATCTGGAATGCGTTCCCTCCTGAAACCAGGCTTATCTCCTCCACTGCACTCTTCAAGAAAGAGGTGAAAACCATCCTTCTGGCCAAGATCTCCTGAACTTTATAGGTGCTGGATCAGAGACTCTGCATCGCTTGCATCACTGATCACCTTGTCCTCTGGCACTATACTCCTACTTGATGGTGACACTACTACGCTACTCTCTTACTACCGATCAATATATGATACACTTTGGTTTATTGAATCACCCTCCCGATGCCCCCACCCAGTGTTCTCTCTATCCTAAGAAATTGGTATAAGCCATCCACACACCCAAGGTTTACCTGAACCCTTATGTAGTGGGATCAATGACTTGTGCCGTCTTATATTACTTGTTTACCTGATTGTATATTGATATGTTTCTGTACATTACTGTTATCCTATTATGTTAGTGATTATTATACTGCTCCCATTATCTTTGTTCATTCCTGCTGCCCCTACCCCTGTCTCTGTGAAGCGCTCTGATATCTGTAAGGATCTTGTTCGCGCTATATAAAACTTTGAATAAATAAATAAATAAATAAATAAAATGACATCAGTCACGTACCTTGAGCACGAGATAGGAGGACAAGGAATCACACCGAAAAGAGAGAACGTGAAGGCCATCTGCGACGCCAGGGCTCCCAATAGCAAAGAAGAAGTGAGATCCTTCCTGGGGATGGACGAGTATTATAGTAAGTTCGTCCAGCACTTTGCCACAAAAACAAATCAACTGAGGCAGCTGATAGGAGACAAGACAGCGTTCAAGTGGAATGAAGATGCACAAAAGGAATTTGAAGAGTTAAAATGTGACATAAGTCAGGCGGTACCACTACAAGGATATGATTCCCTGGGTCAGACCATACTGACGACGGACGCTAGTGAGAAAGGACTGGGAACAGTCCTAGCGCAGGAGAGAGCAGACGGAACAGTGGAGCCCCTCAGCTTTGCCTCCAGAGCTTTATCTCTCACAGAACAGAAATTTAGTGTTATTGAGAAGGAAATGCTGGCGACAGTATGGGCCATGGGGAAGTTCCGGCAATTCTTGTGGGGCACGAGATTTCGACTGCAGACAGACCACAAGCCCCTGGTCAAAGTTCTTACCTCGTGTGGACATGCGACCGCCACGCCTCGCATAGCCAAAATGACATTGAGGCTACTGGAGTACCGGTATGATGTAGAATATATACGGGGGACACGCAACAAGGTAGCTGATTACTTAAGTAGGGCCTCGGCCATGGAAGAAGCTCCTAGCCCTGCGTCAGAGAATGAAGCGATGATAGCGGTAATTGAGGACTCAGAAAGGGTGATTAGCAAGCAAGAATGGGCCCAAGCGTATGATGGAGACGCAGAAATCTGTGAAGTCAAGGAGTATGTAATCAGCGGGTGGCCCGAAAGAAAAGGTTAAAGGAGGTGCTACGGAAGTTTTATGAAGTCCGTGAGGAGCTATCGGTGAGCGATTCGGGAATCTTCCTGTACCGAGAAGACAAGGTGGTGCCTCCTACGGATGACCAAGGAATGCCGAAATATGTATGTGTCCTGGTGGACAAATACTCCAAGTGGCCTGAGGTTCACATACAAGAGGAAATGGACTCTGAAACGGTGATAAAGTTTCTCACCTCGGTTTTCCTGAGAGAAGGAATCCCAAGAACGATCCTGAGTGACAACGGCCCGTAATTCACCTCCGAGAAGTGGCACAGGTATATGGAAAGGAATGGGATCAAAACCAAGCACACTTCCATATACCACCCTTCGAGCAACGGACAGGTAGAAAGATTCAACCGGGTCATCATGGGGCCATCCAAGCGGCCATCATGAAGGGCAAGGACTGGGAAAAGGAAATCATGAGAATGATATGGGCATATCGGATTACCCCCACATCAACAGGGTACAGCCCATTCCAAATCCTGAGAGGCAGGCACCCCTTCACCAAAGACAATGTGGTTTGGAGGGAAGACCATCACCAGCAAATGGTGTCCGGCAGTGGTCCAACACAACCTGGAGAAGGCTCAGAAAGTATTTACGGGACATTACAATCGGAGAAGAAATGTGAAAGAGGAAGCCCTTGAAAGAGGGGAGTGGGTGAGAGTCAAACTGGCGGTGCTGAGAAAGAAAGCAGAGAGCAAGTATAGCCCGCCCCTGCAAGTGGAAGAAGTATATGTCAGAGCGGCGTTACTCAGCGACGGGAATGTTTGGTCCCAAGACCGCATAGCAAAAATCAACAAGATCCTACAGTGGCCTACGGAGGAAGGAAGAGCCCTACAAGATCAAGGAGCAGAAGGAAGTGAAGGAGTCACTGCAACTGGTGAAGAAAGCCGAAGAGAAGAGGGATCTTGCGAGGAAGGGAGAAATCAAGAGATGGCCGTGGTAGAGGAAACGCAGAGAGAAAAGATGGCGACTCCGAAAAGAGCAGAGCAGAGCCCTCAGGGAGATAGCAGGGTGAGCCCTGCCGAGAGCTGCACCCGAGAAGTCTCCACACCGGTAAGACGCACACGCGCGGGTAGAGTGGTGGTCAGACCCAATCACTTCAGAGACTTTGAACTGGGGGGATGTTAAACCCCTGTGGACACTGAGGACTCAGAGGACTCTTTTGGTATATGTATAAAAAGGGGAGATATGTAGAGTTGCGCTCTAGTCTTTGTACGTTGCGTAACAACGCAACGTGCAGAGACGCCTAGTCCCAAGCGATCGCGCTTGCGCAGAGCGACCGTGAGCACTGCGAGGAGAAGACGCTTGGCGCTCTCCCGCGCACAGTTAATTTAAATAAAGGAACCTTCCCCGAACTCCCTGAGTCTGTCTCTTCATTGCGTGAGGGCTAATACAAACATCACAGTCTTGAAAATTAGTAGCATTAAGACAGGTACCCAGTTAACCCCCTCCAACTATCTGCTTATTGAATAGAATTTAGATTCATCCTTAAAAAGGTTTCTGATTACTATTTCTGCATAATTTGAGAGTTGATAGTTTGGGCTGGTTTTTGGGCCGATACTGGTCTGCATTGGGCTTATACTTGAGCAGCTTTGGACTTGGGATGGGTCTCAAAATATGGAAACACTGCTCCCTGACCCGCTGACTTTGTATTCCTGAGTAGTGCTCCCAGAGGGCCAGGTCTAGTCACCGTAGATGAACATCTGCTCCTGGACGATCTGTCTCTCGTTGTGTTTGTGAAGGGAGAGAGGGGGTGCATATGCTGTGCTTTGCTGTACTCCTCCTGCTGCACCAAGCTTCTGAACGTCTGATCGTGGGGCCGGGTCGGGGTCCCAGCCCTTGGCTCTCTCATTGGGTCCCGGGACCTGGTCTGAGCTCCATGCGTTTACAGTGGAACTGAAGGTTTGCTGGAGACGCGGCTTTGGGTCCTCTCCTCTTTTGCCAAATTGCCACTCCGCTTGCTGTATTCTCCTGCTCCTGAAATATAAACAGGAACCAAATCCCTTACATAGATTACCTGAACATTTATTTCATTAATTGTTTGAAAAGGTAGCGGGAGGTAACGCCTTGTGGGTCCTCTATGGACATGTAGTTTTCAACTTCACACTGGTTGGAGTTTTCAATGCAGATAAGTGCATAGCTAAAAAGAACATGAGATTGGACAAGACCTGACTAACAATATGTACACATGGGACCATTTGGTGTCACAGGTTACTTTCTCAACAATGGTCGCATAATACGTTAGTACGAATAATAGCACGGCATGCAGTTTATTGAGTTGGCCAGTGTTTAGTGCTTTGTTTCCAGTCACATTCATGTGGGTTAAATGTCTGCTCCCCTTCTCTGTTTCCATGCAGCTCTAGATGAATGGATGGATGCATTAGGAGAAATTAGCCATGGCATCAAGACATTGAAGGACACAATACGCTATTTGGAATATGTTTGGAGCTATGTGCATATACACATGCACTTGGGCAATTTCTGAGTTAACCTGCTGCACGACCCATGGCTCATTAGCTTCCCTATTAAGTGGTTGTTCACTTACTAATGAGGGCTGTAATGGTAATTAAAACTGTTTTATGTGAATCTTGTAGCGGATAGATACCTTGATTAGTTTCTTTGGTTGAGTGCAGATTAAAGTTGTACTCAACCTCCTATTTTGCTCACTTACCGCTATATGTATCAACAAACCATTTTGCATTTCCTAAATAGCGAATTTTAAGGAATCGCTATTTAGGAAATGCAAAACGGTATGTATGTACAAAATCGCTTTCCAATAGCGATTCCTTAGCATTCCTTAATTTGAGATTAGCAAATTGTCAATCGCAAATTACCCCTTCATTTCCATGGGCCAGGAGGCCCATAGGAATGAAAGTGCAATTTGCAATTAGCACTTTGCTGATCGCAAATTAGGGATGTTTCCAAGGGTGCAGGGGTGTCTCAAGAACACCCTGCTGCACCCCTGAAAAAGACATTTGGGGGCATATGGCGCACATACATGCCCTAAGGGCATGTATGGGCGTCATATGGCACCTTTGGTTTTTATCAAAAAAGATTTTTGATAAGAATTCGCAAATTACCACCAACTAGAAGTTGGTGGTAATTTGCTACTCCTTAATGGCATTTTTTGCATTTTATTTGTTTGATACATTGCATTTAAGGAATCGCAAAATTTGCAATTCCTTAAGTGCAATCGCAAAATAAGGATTAGCAAATTTTGCTAATCCTTATTTTGCATCAAACTTGTTTGATACATTCCATTTGTCTATTTAGCATTCGCAAAGGCCGAAATTCGCAGAATTTCGGCCTTTGCGAATGCTAAATAGCTTGATACATATAGCGGTTAATGTGCATGTTTGCCTCTTTTGTCTACAGAATCCGTGCACAAAAGTTACGCATGAATTATGATGAAGCACAGCATAGGTTTCATTTCATGTATCAGGAATGAGTATGTGATTTCTTGGGTAAGTGAGAATCTATGGCCATGCTGTTCAGTAGCATCACAATAGTTTGGGGGTGAGGGGCAGGATGTATGGTTGTATGATGTTACAACGCATACTTTTACAACGCATTTTTTACATCGCAACAGTCTTTACAACGCATTCCATTACATCTCATGACACAACATAGCATTTTAATAAACTACCTTTACAACGCATTCCATTACATCGCATACTACCTTTACAATGCATACCATTACAACGCATACCATTACATTGCATTTATGGTAAGTATTGGATAGTATAGGGGTAAAAATTACTATTCTAACTCCAGGGGGTGCAACAGTAGGGTAAGTGTTGGATAGTGTAGGGGTAAAAATTACTATTCTAACTCCAGTGGGTGCAACAGTAGGGTAAGTGTTGGATAGTGTAGGGGTAAAAATTACTATTCTAACTCCAGGGGTTGCAACAGTAGGGTAAGTGTTGGATAGTGTAAGGGTACTATGCATTGTAATGGTATGCATTGTAATGGTATGCATTGTAATTACTGCGCTGTAATGACATGCGTTGTAATAGTATGCGTTGTAGTGTCATGCGATGTAATGGTTGCGTTGTAATGGCATGCGATGTAAGGGATGTTGTGATGTAATGACTGCGTTGTAATGGTAGTGCGATGTAAAAGTTGTGTTGTAAAGGTTGTTTCCCAGGACGTATAGACCATGTTCCCGCTGACTTTCGTAGTCTTCTTTTCTTGCTCACATAATGCTATGGTGGGAGATATTGGTGCTGTCTCTCTCTGCCTCCGTTACTTACATCATTGGGACTAACCGTACCCTTGTAGACATAAATGAAAAGCCCCCCGTGGTTAGATAACCGGGTAAGAAAAGCTATGGTGATGAGGATGGAAGAAGACAAATGAGTGGCCCGTGCATGTTTGAAATAGACGTGTGCCCCCATTACAGACTTTTGCATTCTAAGGAGGCCTGAATTGATTTTTTTAGCTCTGTTGGAATAAGATATATGCATAAAGTAAACAATGAATGATATAGTCTACATTTATTTGAGCTTCGTGTAATAAAGATGTGTATAATAATCAAAAGTACACGTTAAGAATTCAAAACGTCGGGGGGGCGTGGCTTAGGAGCCTTTCGAGATGGCCGCGACTCACGGGAGCTCCGCCGGGACGTAGAAGTCCGAGCTGCTTCCAGGACTTCATTTCTATCTTCGGACCTGGAATTTGGTCTTTTCCGAAGTCGGACAGGATGCTGCCTGCCCTGCTGCCACGACGACCGCTTTCTGTAAGCAGTTCCCCTTCATTTTGATGTTTATCGCTGCCGCTCTCCTCAGCAGCGTTGCGGCCGCCATTTTGTTTTTCGGCGCGTCCGCGTTTTTCCCGCTTTTGATGCTTTTTCCTCACAACTCCTCAGCGGACCCTCTACTTTTCGGCCATAAGGTTGGTTTTTTCCTCTCTTTACCTCGCCTTTGCCATTTTTGATTATTGCTGGCATTCATGGGTGTTTTCTGAGACAGACTTTGCAGATTTTCTTTTTATCTTCACCAGTTGGTTATTCTTTGGTGCACAGATTTCTGTCGATTACGCAGTGGTTTTCCTCTCACTTTGATAATGGCTACGGCACGCACTAATCGCAATGGGTCTTCTCGGCTAAAGGAAACGACTTTGGAGGACTTTAATCCTTTTAATGTCTTACAAGACTCTCCAGAGGATTCCCTCACAGACTCTGTTAATTCTAAGGGGTTGGCGTCTTCGGTGTCCCGCTTGACCACTAAGCAAAACACTAAAGCGCCCCTTACTGTACCTAATTCCTTCTCTCTACCAGGCAAACGAGTCAAGGTGAATCCTCCTTCTCCACCTCCTGCATCATCCTCTTTGGCTTCCTCAGACCTCATTCTTGAAGAACTACGTGCCTTCAAGCCTCACATGGAGGAAACTAATCTGCGTTTGCTTAACCTAGAGTCCAACTGGTCCGTCACTGAACAGAAAGTTGGAGTGTTGGAAAATCGTGTTGAGCTTATTCAAGGCCTTACGGACCAGATTTCACCCATGTCTAAAGAGATTACATTACTTAAACAACAGGTTGAACAGTTAGAAAACCGTAATAGGCGTAACAACCTACGCATTTATGGCCTAGTAGAGGGTTTGGAGGGCCCCACACCGATTTCCTTTTTTCAAACCTTTTTGCCAACACTTCTTGGCCTACCTGATTCTCCCGTTCTCAATATTCAGCGAGCACATCGTCTTGGTCCAAGTACATCGTCTTCAGCTTCCTCTCCTAAACCTAGGGGAGTTATTTTGTACTTTCTTGAATATACTGATCTACTCCGTGTGTTGCAAGCTGCTAAACAACGAGGGAAAATCATCTGGAATGGTTCTACTCTATTTTTTGCTCAAGATTACGCTAAGGCTACAGCGGATCGGCGTAAGAAATTCCTGGATATGAGGCCGGCGTTGCGCAGTTTGAATGCGAGATACGGTTTATTCCATCCTTGCCTTTTCAAAGTGACCTATAACAATAAAACTACCACTTACGAAGACCCTGCTCTTCTGCAACGGTTCCTGAATAGCTGCAGAGTGGATTCAATGGACATTCCTCAACCATGAAGTCTGATACCTATTTAACATGATTTTTCTCCAACATTTTTTATCTTCTTCGCTTCCCTTTTGTTTCTTGTAATGTCTCCTTATTTTGCTGATTTTTGTCTTTCATTTTTGTTGATATTTATTGTCTGATGTAATTCTTCACCTTTCTGGAGGTTGTAGCTCTGCTTGTGTTTCTTTTGTAAGTTTTGTTGTAAGTTTTCCCTTGTTCCTCAAGTTTTTTCCCTCCTTTTTCTCTCCCCTTCTAGGTGGTTTCGTATATGGTCCCAAATTGTTTTTTCACCTATGGCGTTGTTCCTGAGGTTGTCTCCTTCTCTGTCGTCTCGTCGTGGAGTTTTCCCCTTCTTCGCTCCATCTCCCTCATGTGGCTTCACCATCCCTATTTTTTCTATTTCCCAGTGGTATGTTTTTCATATAACGTTTTTCTCTTATTTTTCTTCTGTACCATTCCTTTTCCTTTAATCGCTTTTTTCACCTTTCGCTCTCTTTTCTCTTTTTTCTCTTTCTTCTCTCTTTTTCTTTTATCTTTTTCACTCTTTTCCTTTTTCTTCTATTTCCATCCTCTTCTTTTCTGTACTAATTTTCTTCCTTCATTGTCCTTCACTTTTCTGATCTATACTCCTTTGTCTTTTGCTCAATTTGCTACCTTGCGGTTAAATTGTAAGTTATGCTGGTTACTCATGCTCATGTTGCTAAATATTGTGTTATTCAATTTTGCTGATAAGTTTCAATGTCTATTAATGTAGTCTCATGGAATGTCAAAGGTTTGGGGTTCCCAATTAAGAGACAACGGGTTCTTTCGCATTTAGCACATTTGAAGGCTGATATAGCTTTATTGCAGGAGATTCATATTAAAGATGTTGAAATTTCTAAATTACGCCGGAACTGGGTAGGTCATGTTTATGCCTCCCCAGGTTCGGGGAAGCGTAACGGGGTCGCAATTTTATGTCATAAGCGTCTAAACTTCTTTCTCAAGATACTGATACGGAGGGTAGATGGGTGGTGGTTTCGTTATTGGTCAATAAAATTCCTTTAACCGTTTTCAACTTATATGCCCCCACTGTTCCTGATAAATTGTTTTGGCCCTCCATCCTTCAATCCTCTATGAATTATAATGATGACTACTTTATTCTTGGAGGAGATTGTAATATGGTTGTAGACCCATTTCTTGATAGAAAGTCCACGTCTCGTTTCTCCCCTTCTCAGGTTCATACTCAATTCACGTCCACTATTTCCCAAAGGTCCCTTGTTGATTCCTGGAGACTTTCCAATCCCACCTTACTAGAGTATACATATTTCTCACCTGTCCACTCCTCCCAATCACGTATTGATTATCTCTTTATTTCTAAGAATCTCACTCAACATATCACTCACTCTGACATTGGGTCTATCCTAATTTCCGACCATGCCCCTGTCTCCTTAGGTCTTGATTTACTCCCTCCAGTTAAAGGTACTCGAAGATGGCGTTTTAATAATGCCCTCCTTTTAGATACATCCTTTACTTCTGCTTTCCTTGATTTTGCACCACGCTTTTTTGCAGAGAATGAAACACCACACTCTTCTCCTCAATTAATTTGGGACACCTTTAAAGCTGCTTCTAGGGATTTTATTATTTCTTATGTTGCCAAGAAACGTCGCCTTGCACACCAATCTTTATCTTCTTTAACCTCTCAGATTAAACACTTGGAACTTTCTTATCATTCCACCAAATCTCAATCAGTCCTTACCCAACTCATTAAAGCTAAACTTTCCTTTAATAAATTAACTACTGTTGGAAATGGGATCCCTGGCTGGCCAGGGCTTTCGCCAAAGTCAGTCAGAGACCACCACTCCCAAGTCAGGGCAAGGGAGTTACACGCCAAGATAACCCCTGCTCACCCTCTAGGTAACGTGGCGCGAGCAGCAAGGCTAAACTTGGAGGCGATGTAGGTTAAGTATTTGCGCACGCACCCCAGCAACAACACCCAAAGGCCCACCACAAAGGAAACTCCACACAGGGTTATATAAAAATAGCCTTTGTATTATAAGAACATACATTAGATAAGACACACATCTTGTTACACTGTGCCAGAGGCACGGGTAGAATTTACAAGGGATTATGTACAGGACAGGGCCACCTGGACCACTGTCAAGGGTATGCACTTTTAGAACTTAGCACTTGTAGAAAGTAAAATCACTGTAGCACACAATATAAAAATAGAGCACACAACCAGTAATCACTGGTAATAGGACCTCACTAGCACCACCTGTACTATGGAGAAAACAACCACCTACATATCACAATACCTGTAGGGGTGTAAGAACATAACACATGATGCAATGCATACATTCAGAGGTGTAAAAGCACCACACATGATGAATAAACTACCCATTCAGAGGTGTAAGAAAAGTACAATTGCAATGGCGTCAAACTCACAAGTCACCACCTGTGACTGTCCCTGTGTCCCAATGTCAGGGCCTAAACGTGGCAGCTGCCCACAAAGTGCTGGGCAGCTGGAGATGAGGATGGGGCCAACGCTGGAGCCGCGCAGGCTCTGGCCAAAAGAATTGCCCCTAGAGCCTCTCTGGGCTCTTAATTAACAATCTGGCACTTCGAGCCTCTTAGGGCTCTAAATACAACTGTGGCGCCTTTCTGTGGGAGTCACCCCCTCTGGGGGGACTCGAGAACACTGGCCCGTCGTTGGAGTCCCCCTCCTGGGGACTCGAAGTGAAAATGGGGCGCCTAGAGCCTCTCAGGGCTCGTGAAATAATTGCCCCCTTGAGCCTCTCGGGCTCAACTACCAAATTATGCCCTGTGCCTCGCAGGCTCTATCAACAAAAATGCCCCGGTCGTTGGAGCCCCGGGGCTCTGCACACTGGAGGGGGGGCGGGCACCAGCAATGTGCCCCGAAGTCCCCCCTCTCTCCCAACTGCCCTGGACTTGGAGCTCCCGCCCAGCCGGCTTCACTTACCGGCACTTCTGTAGGCGGGGGCTCCTTCCGGCGGTTGATGCAGACTTCCTCTGTTGCTCCGGTGCGGAGCGAGCTACACGCTGGGTCCGGAGGAGGCGGGGTAGGCTCTCGTCCTCCTCCTTGATGGCGACGCACCCTCGGCCGTCGGTGGGGCTCTCCCAGGCCACGGGAGCCCCGCGGGACCAACAGTACTTCCGGGTCGTCCTGTTGTCCCTCTTCCTCCTGGGCAGTACGTGCGGCCGGCGCCCCAGCCCCAATTAGGCCGCCATTTCTCGGACGTCCTCGAGGACGCTCCTTCCGTTGCCGGGCAACCCTCCGGCCAGGCTGATACTCGATAGGCTGGCGGGACAGCCAATGGCAGCGCGGCCCTGCAGACGAGCCCCCAGGCTCCGGGTTGCGCTGCTGAGCAGACAGGAACTTCTCGCCGCAATCCGGGGTAGCCTCCCGGGAATTCACAATTAAAAGCGAGGTGGCACTCGCTTGGGCGGCAATGACCCTGGCAGGGTGGGCACCTGCCAGGGGGCTCCCAGATCGGCAAACAACGGGGCAAATGCCGGGTGGGCACCGGCTCTCACCAATAAAGCGCTCCTAGCGCTAGGACGAAATAACGCGCTCTCAAGCGCTAAAGGCCCAAACAAAGCGCTCCCAAGCGCTAGGGGCCAACAAGCCCAGCAAAAGGCCTCCTAGGCAGGCAGGGGGGGCAAGGCTGGGCCCAGAGCCAGCACACTGGGTCTCCAGGCAGGGAGACAGTCCAAGTGGCGGTCCTCTGGCCCAGCAGCAGCAACAGCCCCCTCTGGCAGGATTCAAAAGCAGAACATTTTCTAAGGGGACACAGCCCCTTCTTATACTAACAAATCCTTTGTTTCAAGGTGCAGGGTGGGGGGGAAACCAGTTGCAGCTGGCTTGGGAGCACTCTTGATGGCCCAACCACCCATTTCTTTCACTGGGGAGGCTAGGGTCGTTAGACACACCACAGGGGGGCGGAGCCAGCATTGTGTGGGGAAAACCCAGCCCATCCAGGACACAGGTACACTCCTCCCACACATCACTCATGCTAATCTCCCACTCACCACCGGGCAGACCCATCCAGACTTCCTGGAGCCTGGCATGCCAGCCAGCTCCAGCCAATCACGCTCCAGCACCCTCACTGCACACGCACATCAATGTCCAGAAGTAGCACTTCCCTTCTAGACACATACATGCCGCATACACCATCTCGCAGCATTCACTCTCACGAGTTTACACATACTAAACTCGAGCCTGCACTCCCCACGCATCAGGAACTACCAGGGACACACACATTCCCCATGCATTCCTATGGGAGGGCAGGCCAGCCATACTACACGCACGCACTTTCACTCTGGGACCCAGGGGAAAGTGCGCAGAGACCCAAAAATCACTGACACAGGGTCACACATAAAAGCAAAAAGTTTAGGGGTGAACCTGCCCTAAGGGCCAAGTCCAACACAACCCCCTTCCAGCCAAAACGCAGGGCAGACCAATCACCACCGTGATGGGCTTCCCTGCTTGGGGCGATAAAACACGGACACGGGCCCGCAACTGCAGGGACACCCTCCTGTTTTACGCCACGGTGAACCCCTGGGGTTCCTTCTAAAACTACTGTAGGGACTAACTGGGCTACCCCACTGGTACTCTCCAGCTGCCCTCGGCCAGGACCAGGCCCTAGGCCACCCAGGTGCCACTGGATCCTGCCTACTCACAAAGTGGGGGGTAGTAACCCCAGGCACATAATAGCTACTCTCCACTCTTCCTGTCTGCAAGACAGGGCTAGACTGCCACTGGTTCTCCAGCCTAGGGTCTACAACCTCAGGCGGACCAGGAGTCTCAGGGAAGGCTCTCCCCCCCTTACCTCTTCTTTTAGGGTTCCTCCTCCCCGTGCGAGGGGTACACCTAGAACGCCATTCCAACCCAGGGTTTAACCCCTCAGGTTGCACCGGGGTCAGAGGGGGGCTCTCCCACCCTCTGCACCCCCTTCCAGAGGTCTGCCCTCTCCCACCTGGAGAAGTTCCTCTGGAAGAAGAACCGGTCAGGACACTGGTTACAGTCGTCCTACCCTTCAGGTCAGGCTGACCCTGAACCTGGACTTCCAACCTCCGGTCTAAAACCTTCGGTGGAACAATTGCCTGGCACTCCAGGACTTCCGGGGATTCACACGCAATCCCCCTGAGGCTAACAAATGACACATCTGTTGTGTGACTGTCTGTCTGGTGCAGATCTCCCGCCCTCTGTCCACCTGACAGTGCGTGACGATCCCCCAGACCAGAAGTGGCACCACCCGGTCCCCCCAAGAAGATCTAGTCCAACTGGCTAGTCTCTGGTCCACTGGTGCATCCACTGGGAAACTCATCCCCCAATCACTCCTCACGCTGGACTCCTGTACCCTCCCTACCGGAGCGGTACTGCCAGACTCTAGAACCACAGGAGCACTATTTAAAGATACTCCAGGTTCTCTAGACACTAGGAGATCCCCCTCAAGGGGTCCAACAGGACAGCCTAGGTTCCCAACCTGGTGTTCCCTCAAGAAACCATCCAGGTTCTGAGACTGGGTTTCGGGCACCTGGGAACTCTCAGTCCCCCACTCACTCTTACTCCACTGAGACAAGACGTGAGCCCCTACACCCCTCTCGCTACACTGGGACCTAGCTGGGCTACTCTGAGCCTCTTCCACCACACTGGTCTGGAAGATACCTGACCCACTATTCTCGGGTTCACTCACCCATGACGTGTCAGAACCTCCGGCACCTTCCCAGCGGTCTGCTTCCTCTGCAAGCTTCCAAGGACTAACATAGTCACCTCTTGACAGGTGTTTGCGCAACTCTGGCACAAAACAATTGAACAGCTGCTCTCTGATAACCAGGTTGAGCAGACCCTCAAAATCAGGTTCCCCATGAACCTCTAGCCAATCAAGCAGGGCATCATGACAATCATCCACATAGTCCGCCCAATCCTGGAGAGGCAGTCTCCTACTGCCCCTGAACTTCAATCTGTACCTGTCCTCTCGGGAACAAGGTACCACTCGTTGGAAACGGGGCATGGCACTTCCCGCACCAAACTCTCTATTGCTGCCACCACTGGATCCAACCCTCCCTGGGGAATCCAGAAACCTAGGACTGCGGTCAGGGGATAACCTACTCTCTAGGGCTATCTTCTCCCTGGCCAGGGCTCTCTCAGCCTCCGCAATCCGCTCATTCACACCCAGCTGCGCCATCTCTCTGGCATACTCTAAACTGAGCTTCTCCATGGCCAGCTGGTGCTCCCTCTCTTCTCTCCTATCCAACCACTCATCTGGGGACAGGGAAAGGGATGGGGTGCTACATCTGACACTGGACCCAGCAAGGGACTCCCTATCTAGGGGGTACTCGCTCTCTGCTGGCGCCCATCCACTGTCAAACTCACTCTCCACATCAGACTCTTCAGGGCTCCCCTCAGACCCACCACCCTCATGGCGTGCAGCCCGGGCACTCTCTCTCTCACTGTGCTCACGTTCCCAGTCATCCTTCTGCCATAGGATCAGGTTATCCCTAAGCTTGGACTGGGTGTCTGACTCACTCACTGTGATGTCTCTCGCCTCACAAAACCGCACCAACTCATGCATACTGTACCTAAACAGGCCACAGAGGTTAAAAGGAGATTCCATCTTAACAGGTGCTCACAGACACGTGCAACACAAGGGACCTTAGCAGTCTGAAGTAAGAGTACACAATTCCAAAACTTCAACACTCTCCTTATCAAAGAGAACTCATACTCATGCGTCCAGGAAAACACACCATTCATCCACTCACATCCTCCCCTCGGATCGGTAAGGCAGTTTCTACCACCCCTGACTTCTCAACCTGACCAAAAGCGACACAGGTACCAAACTCTGGAAGCAGGGCGGGGGACAAATGTACAGGACACAATTATAAAATGACACTCTTCAGGAGAAGAAACAATGGAATTTTACCAACAATAATCCCCAAAAATGTGGTTATCTAAAAATGTAGAGCTTTGAAGTGCGGCCAGCCGCTACTGTGGTACAACGCAAACACAAATCCTTATCCCACTCGCTGCCGCCAATGTTGGAAATGGGATCCCTGGCTGGCCAGGGCTTTCGCCAAAGTCAGTCAGAGACCACCACTCCCAAGTCAGGGCAAGGGAGTTACACGCCAAGATAACCCCTGCTCACCCTCTAGGTAACGTGGCGCGAGCAGCAAGGCTAAACTTGGAGGCGATGTAGGTTAAGTATTTGCGCACGCACCCCAGAAACAACACCCAAAGGCCCACCACAAAGGAAACTCCACACAAGGTTATATAAAAACAGCCTTTGTATTATAAGAACATACATTAGATAAGACACACATCTTGTTACACTGTGCCAGAGGCACGGGTAGAATTTACATGGGTTTATGTACAGGACAGGGCCACCTGGACCACTGTCAAGGGTATGCACTTTTAGAACTTAGCACTTGTAGAAAGTAAAATCACTGTAGCACACAATATAAAAATAGAGCACACAACCAGTAATCACTGGTAACAGGACCTGACTAGCACCACCTGTACTAGGGAGAAAACAACCACCTACATATCACAATACCTGTAGGGGTGTAAGAACATAACACATGATGCAATGCATACATTCAGAGGTGTAAAAGCACCACACATGATGAATAAACTACCCATTCAGAGGTGTAAGAAAAGTACAATTGCAATGGCGCCAAACTCACAAGTCACCACCTGTGACTGTCCCTGTGTCCCAATGTCAGGGCCTAAACGTGGCAGCTGCCCACAAAGTGCTGGGCAGCTGGAGATGAGGATGGGGCCAACGCTGGAGCCGCGCAGGCTCTGGCCAAAAGAATTGCCCCTAGAGCCTCTCTGGGCTCTTAATTAACACTCTGGCACTTCAAGACTCTCAGGGCTCTAAATACAACTGTGGCGCCTTTCTGTGGGAGTCACCCCCTCTGGGGGGACTGGAGAACACTGGCCCGTCGTTGGAGTCCCCCTCCTGGGGACTCAAAGTGAAAATGGGGCGCCTAGAGCCTCTCAGGGCTCGTGAAATAATTGCCCCCTTGAGCCTCCCGGGCTCAACTACCAAATTATGCCCTGAGCCTTGCAGGCTCTATCGACAAAAATGCCCCGGTCGTTGGAGCCCCGGGGCTCTGCACACTGGAGGGGGGGGCGGGCACCAGCAATGTGCCCCGACCTCCCCCCTCTCTCCCAACTGCCCTGGACTTGGAGCTCCCGCCCAGCCGGCTTCACTTACCGGCACTTCTGTAGGCGGGGGCTCCTTCCGGCGGTTGATGCAGACTTCCTCTGTTGCTCCGGTGCGGAGCGAGCTACACGCTGGGTCCGGAGGAGGCGGGGTAGGCTCTCGTCCTCCTCCTTGATGGCGACGCACCCTCGGCCGTCGGCGGGGCTCTCCCAGGCCACGGGAGCCCCGCGGGACCAACAGTACTTCCGGGTCGTCCTGTTGTCCCTCTTCCTCCTGGGCAGTACGTGCGGCCAGCGCCCCAGCCGCAATTAGGCCGCCATTTCTCGGACGTCCTCGAGGACGCTCCTTCCGTTGCCGGGCAACCCTCCGGCCAGGCTGATACTCGATAGGCTGGCGGGACAGCCAATGGCAGCGCGGCCCTGCAGACGAGCCCCCAGGCTCCGGGTTGCGCTGCTGGGCAGACAGGAACTTCTCGCCGCAATCCGGGGTAGCCTCCCGGGAATTCACAATTAAAAGCGAGGTGGCACTCGCTTGGGCGGCAATGACCCTGGCAGGGTGGGCACCTGCCAGGGGGCTCCCAGATCGGCAAACAACGGGGCAAATGCCGGGTGGGCACCGGCTCTCACCAATAAAGCGCTCCTAGCGCTAGGACGAAATAACGCGCTCTCAAGCGCTAGAGGCCCAAACAAAGCGCTCCCAGGCGCTAGGGGCCAACAAGCCCAGCAAAAGGCCTCCTAGGCAGGCAGGGGGGGCAAGGCTGGGCCCAGAGCCAGCACACTGGGTCTCCAGGCAGGGAGACAGTCCAAGTGGCGGTCCTCTGGCCCAGCAGCAGCAACAGCCCCCTCTGGCAGGATTCAAAAGCAGAACATTTTCTAAGGGGACACAGCCCCTTCTTATACTAACAAATCCTTTGTTTCAAGGTGCAGGGTGGGGGGAAAACCAGTTGCAGCTGGCTTGGGAGCACTCTTGATGGCCCAACCACCCATTTCTTTCACTGGGGAGGCTAGGGTCGTTAGACACAGCACAGGGGGGCGGAGCCAGCATTGTGTGGGGAAAACCCAGCCCATCCAGGACACAGGTACACTCCTCCCACACATCACTCATGCTAATCTCCCACTCACCACCGGGCAGACCCATCCAGACTTCCTGGAGCCTGGCATGCCAGCCAGCTCCAGCCAATCACGCTCCAGCACCCTCACTGCACATGCACATCAATGTCCAGAAGTAGCACTTCCCTTCTAGACACATACATGCCGCATACACCATCTCGCAGCATTCACTCTCACGAGTTTACACATACTAAACTCGAGCCTGCACTCCCCACGCATCAGGAACTACCAGGGACACACACATTCCCCATGCATTCCTATGGGAGGGCAGGCCAGCCATACTACACGCACGCACTTTCACTCTGGGACCCAGGGGAAAGTGCGCAGAGACCCAAAAATCACTGACACAGGGTCACACATAAAAGCAAAAAGTTTAGGGGTGAACCTGCCCTAAGGGCCAAGTCCAACAACTACCAACTCAGCCAACCTGTTTTTACTTAAGTCTAGTGCTAAATTTTACTCTGCCCAAAACAAGGCTGGGAATATTCTTGCCAACTACCTTAAAATCAAAAAAGAGCGAACGAAGATCGATTCGATTGTTTCTTCCTCTAATACTGTACTTCATAAGGATGAGGACATTTTAAATGAATTCTCTGCTTTTTACCAAAATCTTTATACTCCAGAATCTCCTCCTGTACCCTCCGATATTGATCACTACTTAGCCTCTATTCCTCGTCCTCAACTGACCGATGTTGATTTTTCCTCTTTAGATAAGGATATCCTTCCCAAAGATATTTTGGATGCCATTCATGTCCTCAAAAAAGGTAAAGCACCGGGTCCCGATGGGTTCTCTATAGAATTTTATTCTCATTTTTCCTCTTTTCTTGTTCCCAAACTCCACCATTTATTCAGCTTTTTTATATCTTCTCAGAAATCTGAAGGTACCTTCCAAGAAGCTCTTATTTGTCTCCTTCCTAAGGATAACAAGGATCATACTCTCTGTAAAAATTATAGGCCTATTTCATTAATTAATTTAGATTACAAAATATTTGCTAAGATTTTAGCTCTTCGTTTAGATAAAATTCTTCCTCTACTGATCGGTTCGGAACAATGTGGCTTCATCAAGGGACGCCTTCTCTCGGATAATACCCGTCTTTTCTTTAACGTTCTTAGTAGGTCCCCCACTTTCAAACACTCCTTAGCTGCAATTGCATTGGATGCAGAGAAGGCTTTCGATAGAGTCAATTGGTCCTTTATGCTTTCTACTCTCTCTTGGTTTGGGTTTGGCCCTACATTCATATCTTACATCTCCCTACTATATTCCTTTCCTAGGTCTTTTATTTTTGCTAATGGTCTTGTATCTTCTTCTTTCCCCCTTTTCCGTGGTGTTCGCCAAGGTTGTCCTCTTTCTCCTTTACTTTTTATCCTTTCTTTGGAACCATTTTTGTCAAAAATTAGATTAAATAGCGATATTTCTGGATTTCCATATGGAGACACTCAATTAAAACTATCTGCATATGCAGACGATATTCTTCTGTTTATATCTCACCCTCACACATCTATTCCGGCTTTTTTATCCGAAGTCTCTTCTTATGCATCAGTCTCTGGTTATAAACTTAACGTTGACAAATGTGAAATTCTCCCTCTTAATAAATATTGTTTCCATGCTGATTTTTTACTTTCGTCCTTCCATTGGAGTCCCAATAAAATCAAATATTTAGGTCTTGACTTTACCCCATCTATTAAAGATACAGTGGCTTTAAACATTAAAAACTTAATTGATAATCTAACAGCCTCCACGACTAGATGGCATCCCTTATTTTTATCCTGGTGGGGCAGATTAGACTCTATTAAAATTATGTTGGTTCCGGTAATTTTATTTTTTCTTTCTAACCTTCCGGTTAACCTTCCTAAGTCCTGTTTCAAAACCATTTATTCTGTCCTTTCAAAATTTCTATGGCAACATAAAAAAGCTAGGATATCTTTTACCAAACTTAAACGTCCCAAGTTTCTAGGTGGAGTTAACTTTCCGGATTTCGCGTCCTACCACTCTTCATTTTTTCTTTCTCACTCAACTCCTTTTTTATTAGACGCGGTATCAGGTTTTTCCTCACCTCCGATATGGGTCACACTTGAATCCTCCTTCTTCCATACTTTTACCTTCAAAGAATGTATTTCTCTTTCTGGCGTTCCATCTAAGATGTCTCTTCCTATTCTTAAACTTGCTAGGAAACTCTTCTTACCCTTTTTCCTCACTGGTCTTGATGATCGCGCTCGATTTTTATCTTCGCCCATATGGTATAACCCTTCTGTTAAAATTCATAACAGAACGTTCTTCTGGAAAGATTGGTATTCTCGTGGTCTTTTTTGGGTTCATCAATGCTTTCATGATGGCCTTTGCCTTCCTTTCTCGTCCCTTCAATCTCTTTTTGCTCTTCCTTCTTCCTTTCTTAATAAGTATCATTTGTTGCGCGTGGCTCTCCAAACGTCTTATAATTCTTTTCCTACTTCTTCTTCTCCTCCTGTATCCTCTTCTCTTACTCTTCCTTTCCTTTTGTCTTCTCCTTCGGCTTCGCAAATTTATAAAAAAATCCATGATTTTCCTCTTGATAGAGATAAATCCAAGACGGAACTTGATTGGGAATCTGATTTGGCTGATACTTTTTCTATTTCGTTATGGCATGACATTTGGAATAAAATAAGAAGATCTTCTAGAGCAGCTAATACTACTCAGACCTTATTTTTTATTTACAACAGACTCCTGATCACTCCTGCCCGATTACACATTATGGACTCATCTCTCCCATCCACGTGTTGGTCCTGCTCCTCTCCTTGTGCTGATCTCAAACATATGCTTTTCACTTGCCCACTTATTCATCTCTTTTGGTCTAAAGTATGGCAACAAATTAATTCCATTTTTTCTACACATTTTCCCTATTCTCTCACTCACATTTTCCTAGGTAGCTTGTCTGAGGTTTGGTCCTCTTTGCCCATTAATACTTCTATTATTGACCTGCTCTTGGCAGTGGCTTTTCAACAGATCACTAAATCCTGGAAGGATACATCAAACGTCTCTTTTCAAGCGTGGTGGTATGGTGTTTTCTACAACCACAGATTGGATAGAGCTTATGTCTCCCTCCTATCTCTTTCTATTAAACGTGACCTCTTATGGATACCAATTACTAATTTTCTTGATGTTTCTGCTTCTTCCCGTTCCTTACATAATCCTGCTGTTGAGGAAGTCCCTAAACCACCATGAAGTGGTTGTGTTTCTATAGTAATATTTAATTGTATTATATAAGCATTTTCTCATTGTTTACAGTTAAAGAATTTTATTTAGCAACGTTTATCTCTTTAGATATATTTTAGGCATCTTGCATAATGAAATGTTATTGTTTTCCTGCCCCATCCCTTTTCTTTCTTTACCTTTTTCTTCTTTTTGTCGTTCATCCCTCTATTTTTCTTTCTTTTCCCTTCCTTTTCCCCTTCTATATCTTGTGCTTTATTATTATGTATTGGATTGCTGTTTATTTTGTATTTTGATTATAATGTATGTTTTCTGGTTGCAATCTTTTCTTGAAATAAACTTCCTTTTAAACTAAAAAAAAAAGAATTCAAAACGTCAGTAAATGGTGTTGAGAATCAATGAGTTTGGTTTTGTTAACAGGGATGAGTGTATAAAATGTTAGTACAGAATTGAGTAATGTATGACAAATAAATGTATTTCTCTAGCTTTCTAAGTTCCAGATATAACAATGTTATGTATGACATATATATATACAAAATGAATAGCAATGTTGTATTGCATAGATTTAGGTAGACTTTGCATTTAGCAATTACTGTTCCGCCAACAATTTATTTTTTAAGGTATTATCTTGTATTGTATTTGTGTATACGGTGATTATATGTAAATTACGGTGTTTGTATAAGTGAGTAATGTAAGTCATTTCTGCATATGTTTGCAGCCTGAAGAAGCGCATAACTGGGTGAAACGCATTGGCTGCCCTGAACTTTTTTTCTATCTATCAGATGACTCTCAATAAAGAATCATAAAAATCTACAAAAAGACCTCTCCACTCATCTGTTCGTTGTGTTTATCTAGCACATTGATCTTACTTATGTTCTTGTCCAAGGTTGCCTCTCTACTATGTTTAAATTGTTCAGATATTATCTGCCCGATAGGGACCCGTTTCAATGTCCCTTCCAAAATACTATCAGGTTTGAGACCCAGAGGGAACCGGCTTACTGAGCACTCCTGAACATCAGGGTATTAAACCTGCGGTGAAGTCAAGAGTACCAATTACTTTAAGCACACAGACAGCTGTTAACATGAGGACAAATAAATAAAGATTCATAATGAGGCAATACCAATGGAGAAGCAATGGGAAATAAATGCTACGGGTACAGTAGCCTTCACTGTCTACACAATGATCTCCTGACATTGGGGAAGGCTCTTGGGCAGCATGGAGGCCCGGACAGGATGGTCGGCCACTCTGCTCCCACTGGCCCCTCCCTGGCCTCCATTTTGTCTCCCTCCGATTTGCACAACACTCTCTCCAATTTTTGTCCTCAAAGCTCACAGCAACAAAGAAAGGACAATACCGCAATAAAGAAAGGACTATGCTACTTTACTCCCCTTTAGCATCGAAACAAAAGAAGGGACTTCACCTATCTCCTCCTACTGCAATAAAGAAAGAACTATACTGCTCTACTCCCCTTCATCACCGAAACAATAAAAGGAAATAACCTAGCTCCTCCCACATCAATAAAGAAAGGCCTGTACTGTTCTACCCTTCACCAACTGAATAAAACAAAAGTTTCCTGACTGCTAGGCTCTAGCTTTCTCTAGTGGGGTCAATACAGATAGTGTTTTGCTCTAACGAGGTTGTCTTTAGCAGGAGATTTTGGCATGATTTATTTTTTTATTTATGTGTACTTTTCAGGAAGACATACAAGTCAAGAAGAATTCCCCCAACTGGGTCACGCTTAGGCAACAGCACAGTGTCTCAATGCATTGTATCTTCAAGCACCAAAGTATACTGTATAATTCTGCACATATCACAGTCAACAGTAGAATGACTGTAACAAATATTGGTCAGTCTTCTTATCCAGGCCATACGGTACACATCAGGAAGAGCGGCAAGACATCACGACCCGGCAGAGGGTCATCACAAAGAGCAGCCTGGGCTCTAGGAGCTACAGGGTCGGGTATGTCTGTCTCGTCGGTTACTTTTTGTCAGATGTAAGTGGTGAAGGGCTCCCAAATGTCCTTAGGGCGGGTCTCTGGAGGCATGAGATCCCAATATGTGGTTAATTGCTCCTAGCAGTAAGAGACATCCATCAACCATGCTCTACTAGTGGGTATCGGCTTTCGTCCCCAGTGTATCACCACTCTGCGTTTAACCAGCAAGAGTAGCATAGCAATAAGGCGGTGGAGCGCGTCTGGAGCTTTTTCGACATTCTCAAGGAGACACACCACGGTATCAGGTGGGAAGACGGCCTCTATAATGGGACCAACGGTGCCACAGACAGTCGACCAGTAGTGTGCCACCCTCAGGCAATACCTGGCCAGGTGCAAGAACGTAGCCTCTGGCGCAGAACAGCGTAAGCAGCTCAAGTCCCCGGACAGTCCCATTCTGTGCAGTTGCAAGTGTGTGCGGTATGTTCTATGGGCCTCATTTACGAAAAGTGACGCATCGCTGCGTGAAAACAGCGATGCGTCACTTTTCACTGTGCCCTCCTTGCGACATTAATGATGCGTCATATTTACAGTATGACGCATCATGGCACAAGGAGTTACAGATACGTCAGTATTTCTGATGTATCTGTATGGCGCAAAAGTGATGCATTGCTGGTGTGTGTCGCAAAAGTGACGCAACTCCAGCAATGCATCCTTTCACATGGGGCAAGCCCCATGTGAAAGGCCCTGCGTCAGTCTTACGCCTGATGTGAGGCAGGCTTAAGAAATTGACGCATTTGTGTCCTAGAAGTGACGCATTGAAATCTTATAGATTTCACTGCGTCACTTCTACGACCCTTTCTTGCGCCGGAACGCCCCCTGCATACATTATACCTGGCGCAGGTATAATGTGGTGCAGGGGTTTACAAAGTGACGCATCTACCTAGATGCGTCACTTTGTAAATAAGGTGCAACAAGGCACATTTTTTACGCTGCTGGTGACGCACCGGCGGCGTAAAAGTGACGCACGGCCTCATAAATGAGGCCCTATGTAAATAGTTGAAGCGCATTAATCTGTCTGTAGTCATGGGATAGATGTTCAGTTTGACCGCAACAATAGTTACACTGCGCTACAAGTATGTCCAAGCTCAGATCCCTCTTCCATGCCACCTGGGCTTTTGAGGCATCTACCAGGGAAGCAGTCAGCATGAGTGAATAAAGTCGGGTGATAAGTTTACATGGCGATGTAGTTGTGTGAATGTATTCCAATGCCGTGGAGACAGGTGGGGTGGAGGAAATGTGGCGTGTAGAGTTCGGCAGGTCGCTCTGATTTGATAGTACAGTAGTGTATCTATTGGCGTGAGCTCGCAGGTGTTAGTACCAATTAATGGGGAAAGAAACTGGCCTTCTGGCTATAAGTCTGTAAATATTTTGATGCCCGGTGTGCTTGCGCGATCGGCAGCACCCCTGTCCTGTAGCGGGGGTAACGTGGGATTGTCCGCCAGTGGTGCAGATGCCGCAGATAGTGTAAGCCCAGCTCATCGACGGACGCCTTCCCATCCCCAACGCACACATTCCACAGTGTTTATTTTGGCCTTGGGTGCCTTGTATGGCTGGAACAATGCTATTGCAAGCAGCCTTGGGGACGCCTGGTCCTGCTCCACAGCTAAATGTGGTTGGAAAGGGGTGGGAGGGAGCCAAAAGTGTAAGAAGCTCGCCTGAATACATAGGACATAAAACTGCATGTCCGGCGCACACAGTCCTCAGCACGCCGGTGGCAACCTAAGGAGCTCATATGATATCCTCGGCTGTCAGCCCGGCCACACGAGTGTGATCATGTTGGATAGTAGTCGCTAAGCATGGGCGTAAAATCCGTTACGCTCGCGGATTTTTCGTATTTTCGGTAAATCCGCAATCCGCGAACTCTCGCGGATGTGGCGAAAATACGCAAATCCGTGCGAAGCGGATTTTTTGCTTGTGTTCGCACTGCTCGCGGGCCGCGGCGCGGGCAGCAACAATCTCGCACTCGCGAAAGTACAAAAATTACAATTGGGGAGGGGTGAAGGAAGTGGCCCAGTCTCCAACTTCCTGTTCCTGTCCAGCAAGCTCCTCCCATAGGGGTGGTGTGAAGGAAGTGCCCCAGTCTTCAACTTCCTGTTCCTGTCCAGCAAGCTCCTCCCATTGCTTAGTCCATTTCCTGGCCACTTTGATTTCGATCTTGACTGGGAAGGATTACTTTTTGTGGTTGCTGCTGGATATTTAGATTTGAGGCCTTTTGGATTACTTTTGGATTCGAAATTTGATTTCACAAAAGAAGTAAGTTGATGTTGTTTGTTTGTGGTGATTTTTGTGTGTGTTGCTTTTTTTTCGACTTTTTTGGGGGGAAAATCTGCAAGTTCGCGAGCTGAGGATGTTTTTGCTTGTGTTCGCACTGCTCGTGTCCCGCGCAGCAACAATCTCGCACTCGCGAAATTGTAAAAATTACAAATCTGCACATGAATTGAAAACCACCAGGCTTAGTTATGGGTGCATGCATGATACAACTGTTTTGTTGAATTTTTTTTTTACATGATTCTGGCCAGGGCATGGATGGCATTGGATTGTGGTGATTTTTGTGTGTTTTACGACTTTTTGGGGTGGTGTTGGGGGCTTGTTATGTGGGTGGGGGCCATTTTATTGCCTGGTCCCGTGTGGGTGGGGGTCTATGGGCCATTTTTAAGCCAGTTTGTGTGCTTTGTGCCATAGGCCTGCACCCAGTGTGCTCTGATTTCATCCATTATGGCCAGGGGGCCCAGAATCGGTCTGTTCGTGGATTTTGCTGGTTTTTCGGCACGTTCGCGCCGTGAAGCAACAATCTCGCACTCGCGAAATTGTAAAAATTGCAATTTTGCACCAGAAAACCACCAGCAGGCAGCATAAGCCTTCTGAAACTTGATGGATGGCATTGGATTGTGGTGATTTGATTTGTGTTGTGTTTTTTGACTTTTTGGAGTAGGGGTTGGGGGCTGGCTATGTTGGTGGTGGCCATTTTGAGGCATGGTCCTGGCCATGTGGATGGGGGTCAAGCGGCCATTTTGAAGGCAGGCAGTGAGCTTTGTGCCATAGGCCTGCACCCATTTTGCCTTGCTTTCACCCATTGTGCCCAGGGAGAGTCAGTGGTACATGAAACTATAACCCTCTCTGTGTGTGCTCTCTTGGATCAATGTTAAATTCCTGTTTCCCAAAAATTTAGCAATTCTTAATTTTGAAATTTCCATATTGTGTGGTGTGCACGAGTGTATTCATAAATGCCTACTTGGAAACTAATTATTGAAGTGCTACATATGCAACATATATTTACTGATGTTCCTCTGTCTTCGTTTGCTTGTAGGTGCATAAAGTCAATAAATCCGCATCATCGTTGAGCATCAGTGCCAGGAAGAAGTCCTGGTGAGGCCTGTTGTTCCGACATCTGAAGAAGATGGCTCCAAAAAGAGGTGCCCATAGGTCCTCTAGCAAGAAAGATGTCTCTACTAAGGAGAAGAAGAAGCAAGTGGCACCACTTACCAAGGAGACTGGTGGCACCACCACTAAATTTTTGTGGGGAAAACAAAGGCCCACCATGAGTGCTGCACAGGTAGCCGGTTTAATGGTTAAATCACCAACGACCAGTGATGTTGGCTCATCGCAAGAAAGTAGCAGCACACCATCAACACAGGTTGTAACTCATCTCACAAGTACTATTCAACAACCAAAGCCGCAACAACAACTGTATGGGCTACTAGTACAAGCACAAGTACATGCGCAAGGAGCTGTCCGAGAAGGAGCTGTCCGAGAAGGAGAAGGCCGAGAAGGAGAAGGCCGAGAAGGAGAAGGCCGAGAAGGAGAAGGCCGAGAAGGAGAAGACCGAGAAGGAGAGGTCCATGGAGACTTGCAAGTAGAGGTCAGTGAAGATGCCCATGTAGCGGCGCATGGAGCAGTGCAAGTGCCCACAATGGTTGTTCTTCCAGAAGTAGGGGCACAGGAGGAAATTGACTTTGGAGCCGGGGTATCATGTCAGGAAGACGAAGCCACTCCTCCTGATGATTCATTTTCTCCCAGCTCCCCAGCAAGGAAAAGATCAAGGAGGGTGTGTAGAAGTTCCTCTTCAAGCCCCGCTCCATCAGATGATGATCTGGATCTAGATTGGCAACCATCTCTGACGTCTGAGAGGGAGGCACACCATGAGCTGCGAAAGGTATCAAATGTTAAAAGGAAGGGCCCCGGAAAGCTCATACTTATGGATCCGAACGTCGGACTTGATGAAGTGGTGCATTCTGATGTTGTTGAACAGGATGACAGCAATGACCTAGTCATCACACATGTCAGTCCAGCCACACCGGCCATGCAGCAGACAGACATTTATACCCTATCCCGACGTCATGCTGAGCGTGACCCTGGCGACGTGCCACTGGTAGCACCACCAACGCAGTCAAGTAGTACAACAAGTTCAACAAAACCTACAGCTCCCATATTTTCTCCCCAGAGGGGGACTCCATCCAGCTCGACTCCCTCAAGTAAGGTTGCTGCAATAATTGCACAACCCAGTAGATGTCTGCAAGGCTCATCCACCACTGCTTCATCTGGCATTGGCAGCAGTATCACCTCGTGCGGCAAAACCAGAAGTTTCCAGTCCCCAGTTTGGAACTTTTTTAGTGTCCATGAAAAGTATGATAACATAGCCGTTTGTTGCATTTGTAAGACTAGCGTTAGCCGTGGTAAGACTGGTACCAACTATGGAACCGGAGGCCAGATAGGTCATCTTGAAAGAAAGCACGCTGTCGAATGGTTTCCGCATCTAGCAAACATCAAGGGAAAGCGATCCCAAAGGGCAAGTGGCCAAAATATACCCATACTAGGTGTTTCATCTGAAGATGAAGGGGAGGTAGAAGAAGCGTCAGACATGTGTCCGGTTGCACCCAGTACCCCTGGCAGCACCACACCCTCCGGAACACATAGGAGGCACACTGAGAGTCTGGGAGACACACCAATGCGGAAAATGTCAACACTGAGCAGAAGTGGGTCGAAGAAGGCATCAGCATCATCCCGTAAATTTGTCCAGCACACCATTTCAGCCATGTTCTCCTCAGATGTGCAATTTCAACGCAACCTCCCAACTGTACGCCTGTATAACACTAAGCTGGCAAAAATGCTAGCGGTGGACCTTCTCCCTTTTTCGTTTGTCGAAGGTGTGGGTTTCCTTGAACTCGTGGCAACATTGGCCCCTAAATGGAAGGTTCCTAGCCGGTTCTATTTTGCCAGGGTTGCTGTTCCAGCACTACATAAAGAGGTGCTTGAGTTGGTGGGGGAAGCTTTGAAGAAGAGTGCTGTTCACACTATACACCTGACAACAGACATGTGGACCAGTTGCCAAGCCCTTGATTACATGTGCATCACTGCACACTGGGTCTCTTTTTCAGGGGTTATAAAACAGATAAATGCAGGTGGTGACTTGGTCGAGATTTTTAAGGGTGCTCGTAAACATGCCACATTAGCCATGTTTGACATGGAGAAAAGTCATACTGCAGTCCACATTTTGGCTGACTTTAACAAAAAGGTCTTGCAATGGCTGCCCCCAAGAAAATGCAAGGTTGGTTATGTTTCTACAGATAATGGCAGCAATGTAGTTAGGGCCATGGAGGACGGTTTCTATTTCAGAGTGCCGTGTTTGGCGCACTGTATCAACCTTGTTGTGCAAAATTTTTTGAAAAAAGAACTTGCAGTCGACAAAACACTGACCATCTGCAGAAGAATATGCACACATTTCAACCATTCTTTTAAGGCCCGGAAGGAGCTGAGGCGCAAGCAAAATGAACGTAGAATGCCAGTGAAAGCACTTATCCAGGAGGTGGCAACACGTTGGAACTCAACCTTCTACATGCTTGAGCGTCTGCATGAGCTGTTTCCAGTAGTCAATGAGTATTTCTACAACCTGGGTGGTGATACGACAGAAATGATGCTAGCGGTGGAGCAATGGCAGCTAGTTAAAAGCCTGACAGACATGCTTCGTCCTTTTGAGGTCTTCACGCGTGACGTCAGCAGGGAGGACTGTTCTTTGAGCAAAGCTATCCCATTGTTGCTGAAGCTCGAGCACCAAGTCAAGGTGGTGTCTTCACAATTAAAGGACGTTGGAAAGAACGAAGCACATGAGTTGGCGCAGAGATTATTACAACGCCTAGTTAGCAATAAACGGCTTGTAAATATCAAGAAACAACAGCACTACATTTGTGCTACTATTCTGGATCCACGTTACAAAAAGCCATTGTTTGGCAAAGTAATAATTCCTTTTGAAACATCGGATGTTACAGAGTACAAAGGTTGGCTAGCTCAGTCAGCCATTCATTTTGAAAGAGAGCGGAAGGAAACTGTAGGAGAAGACAGTACTACTAGTGAATCAGCAGGCCATCAGGCGTCCCAAAAAAGCACTTCTGCATCTGTGCCTCTGGCAGAAGTGAGTGACTTTTCCTCTGAGCCGTTAACCACACCAGCAACCGTATCATCTGCACCAGGCCCAGGCGATATGTCTGAAGCGGGTTGGCTAAGTGAGCTAGGGTTTCCTTGTCCCAGAAAGGACACAGAAGTGCAAAGTACAGGAATGCGGGAGGACATTCTTTCAATGGTGCAGGCCTATCTGGATGACTCAACAGAGGTCAATATTACTGAGGACCCATTGGCGTATTGGCATGGGAAAAGAAAAATATGGCGAGAGCTCACCAACCTGGCTATCAATTACTTGTCTTGCCCACTCGCAAGCGTGTCCTCAGAACGTGTTTTTAGTTCTGCTGGTGGCATTGTGACTTCCAAAAGGTCCCGCCTCTTGCCCGCAAATGTGGAGCGGCTCACCTTGATAAAGATGAACCAGCACTTCATACCACCAGATTACAGAGTACGAGAATCCACGCAGGAAGAAGAGGACACCGACCTACCTGAGGAAAGTTCTCCTCAGTTACCAGAAGTAACCCCGACTGATGATTTAGCAGAGTATGAGGACGAGTTCTGCTTCCCTGACAGCGAGTTCTGAAAATGAGTCAATCATTCATTAATTAATTGTAAATTTAGTCCTCCTTATTCACTTTTATTCCTGTGTGTCTGTCTTTCTTTAGCAAGTGCTTCATCACATTCCCAACAAAACTGTAATCAACCAATAAAACAACAAGCACATCAACAGAACTGTCTTGATTTTGATGCCGCAGCATTCCTCAGGTTCACAACAGTTAGTTGACAAGAACTCAGTCCTGGTCGTCTATCCTGAGTCCTCCTCCTCCAGACTCACCCTATCCATTACCCATAATGCTGATGCCTGGATTCTGCACAATGAAGAAACTTACGTTGACGAGTCCCCTAACGCCTTAGGACACTGTGAATTCCAGGTGGAGCCAGCCCTCAAACACAAATACAGGTAAGGTAAGCGTTTGGATGGGAGGTAGTATAATGGAGTATTCGGAGAGGCGAGAGAGTGACAGTGGTACTAGCAGTAAAGTCCTAGGGCTCTTGAATTAACAAACTCTGTGACAGGCATTTACTTTGGAAAACATTTGGCCTATTACACGTGAACGTTTAGGCGTTATTATTGCTCGCTTGCCTGTCTCAGGGGTGCTGTCTGTGGGGCTTCTAGGTTTTTGGGTTGTGTGAGCACCGCTGCCACATTTCTAATGTTGATTGCTTTTGTTTTGCAGAAAATCCACGCCGGGAAACTCCAGTTGGGGCCCTGCTGCAGAACGCCTTAGGACACTGTGAATTCCAGGTGGAGCCAGCCCTCAAACACAAATTACAGGTAAGGTAAGCGTTTGGATGGGAGGTAGTATAATGGAGTATTCGGAGAGGCGAGAGAGTGACAGTGGTACTAGCAGTAAAGTCCTAGGGCTCTTGAATTAACAAACTCTGTGACAGGCATTTACTTTGGAAAACATTTGGCCTATTACACGTGAACGTTTAGGCGTTATTATTGCTCGCTTGCCTGTCTCAGGGGTGCTGTCTGTGGGGCTTCTAAGTTTTTGGGTTGTGTGAGCACCGCTGCCACATTTCTAATGTTGATTGCTTTTGTTTTGCAGAAAATCCACGCCGGGAAACTCCAGTTGGGGCCCTGCTGCAGAACGCCTTAGGACACTGTGAATTCCAGGTGGAGCCAGCCCTCAAACACAAATTACAGGTAAGGTAAGCGTTTGGATGGGAGGTAGTATAATGGAGTATTCGGAGAGGCGAGAGAGTGACAGTGGTACTAGCAGTAAAGTCCTAGGGCTCTTGAATTAACAAACTCTGTGACAGGCATTTACTTTGGAAAACATTTGGCCTATTACACGTGAACGTTTAGGCGTTATTATTGCTCGCTTGCCTGTCTCAGGGGTGCTGTCTGTGGGGCTTCTAGGTTTTTGGGTTGTGTGAGCACCGCTGCCACATTTCTAATGTTGATTGCTTTTGTTTTGCAGAAAATCCACGCCGGGAAACTCCAGTTGGGGCCCTGCTGCAGAACGCCTTAGGACACTGTGAATTCCAGGTGGAGCCAGCCCTCAAACACAAATTACAGGTAAGGTAAGCGTTTGGATGGGAGGTAGTATAATGGAGTATTCGGAGAGGCGAGAGAGTGACAGTGGTACTAGCAGTAAAGTCCTAGGGCTCTTGAATTAACAAACTCTGTGACAGGCATTTACTTTGGAAAACATTTGGCCTATTACACGTGAACGTTTAGGCGTTATTATTGCTCGCTTGCCTGTCTCAGGGGTGCTGTCTGTGGGGCTTCTAGGTTTTTGGGTTGTGTGAGCACCGCTGCCACATTTCTAATGTTGATTGCTTTTGTTTTGCAGAAAATCCACGCCGGGAAACTCCAGTTGGGGCCCTGCTGCAGAACGCCTTAGGACACTGTGAATTCCAGGTGGAGCCAGCCCTCAAACACAAATTACAGGTAAGGTAAACGTTTGGATGGGAGGTAGTATAATGGAGTATTCGGAGAGGCGAGAGAGTGACAGTGGTACTAGCAGTAAAGTCCTAGGGCTCTTGAATTAACAAACTCTGTGACAGGCATTTACTTTGGAAAACATTTGGCCTATTACACGTGAACCAACACGATGACAGTGTTCATTAAAACGAACTTACTGCAAAACCACCACCCACCAGGCTCAAAAGTAGTAAAAAACAGGTATGCTCAGATAAAGTTTGAAAAAGTATATTTATATCCCTAACAAAATAATCTCCCGCAAGACCCTCCCTAACCCCAAATAAATAGTCCATCAAAAATCCCCAAAAAACCCAACTCCCAATTCCAACCCCCAAAAATCTCTAAAAAAGGGGCAAGGGACACTCTACGGATGCAGGTTGTTCACTTTGGCCTCCAGGGCATCATGCCTTAGGGCCAGGGCATCGTACTCCTCCCGGAGCATAGCATGATCTAAACGGAGTCCCTCCATCACCTTTTGGTACTCTTGCCATTTCTTGACCTCCGCCTCCAGGTTGGACACTCTGCGGAGTGCACGGCACAAACGTGCCTTTACAGTACTGTGAGGAGGTGCAGCCTTTGCTGCTCGGCGGTGGCGTCTTCAAGCACGGCTCTGGTTGGCTGGAGCACTGCGCTTACCGGCAGAACGTGGGGTCACGGAGGAGGATGCAGAAGATGTTACATTTGATGCACTTGAGTGCGTGTCGTCCCCCTCCATTTCCACCAGCCGGCGATATTGCGCAACAGTGGCATCCAGCCTCCGTTGCCGGGCCAGTACAGCCAGCATACTCCTGCTCGGTTTTGCAGTTTTAGTATTACCAACTATATGAAGAAAGAAAGACATAATCTGTAACCAATGCTCTTTAAAAATATGATTAACACAAAATGATTCAGCAGGAAGTTGTGTCACAGTACAACTAGCAACTAGCCAGCGCAGTACAAATCTATTCAGGCCAGTATCATGGGCGTCTGCATGGAGGGGCTAGGTGGGGCGCTTATGGTTTGGTGCTCTTTCATATGAAAGAGATCTGGCAGAAGTGAGTGACTTTTCCTCTGAGCCGTTAACCACACCAGCAACCGTATCATCTGCACCAGGCCCAGGCGATATGTCTGTTTCCCTCTCTCTCTCTCTCTCTCTCTGTCTCCCTCTTTCTGTCTCCCTGTGTCTCCCTCTACCTCGCTGTCTCTCTCTCTCTGTCTCCCTCCCTCACCCTCCCTCTGGCTCCCTCCCTCTCTCTCTCTCTCCTTCTGTCTTCCTCTCTCTCTGCCTCTATCTGTCTGTCGGTCCCAGCCTGCTGTAATTACCATATTGTAATTTGACACTGGGCCAGCACTGGATACACATCATATGCTATCTAAGAGTCAGATAGTACCATGATCCAGCTTACCTGTACTCGCCACCACCACTGCCTGCTTCCTCACAGTCTGATTGTCCTCTGGCGCCGCATCCTCCACAGAGTAGTCCTCAGACTCGGAGTCGATCACGATCACGTCCGAGCTGGCCCCGCCACCAGATGTTCCACCTAAAAAATATATTTAAGACTGTTAGATTACACCACTCACTAGTATTTGGTTTAGGAATGAAGAAATTTGAAAACAACAGAAAAAATAATTGACTGTCTACTCTAGTCTAAAGTAAAAATGTCCCTCCTTCCAGGGAAGGCTGTTGTCTTGCTGCTTTTTTTTGTCACAATTGATGAATGCTTGCTTAATTTTAACACACATCATTTTCCTCTGAACAGACAGACGCTGGACTTCTACAGACAAGAGCAACATCAACTAAACCAGGTGAAAGCTCGGCTCGACCACAAGAAATGTGTTCCATTACTCATCAACTCAGCACCAAGCACTTTTCCTTTTCCAGCTAACTTTATTTTAATATATGTGTTTACTTTTACTTTTACTAAAGCTTTTAAACTTGAATAGACTCTGTGGTTTTTGGTCCTCCAGACTAGAGTGACTGAGCGAAAGGTTTTGTAATTTTTGCAAGGAGGAGTCCGTGCCGCTGACACTACCAGGTTTATACAGTGTGCCAAACACACCACTCTGAAATATTATGACTCTGGTCTTTGGTGTCCATAGTTTGGTTTGTGGAGAATTGTCCCTGCAACAGTAGTATTATTGATTTTGCTCCTATCTAAACACTGTTTCAAAAAAATTAAATTAGGAACGCTTGGACAACAATAGGTCCTCTATATTTAAATGAAAACTTACTGGGGCCAGCAAAGGAGCACTCGCCGCCCTGGCCTGCATCCTCCTCCTTTGGAGCCACTGCATCCACTGTTTCTGTCCGCTTGCCCCTGGGCGGACCTGACGTACAACATGAAAGAAAGAACAGAAAAAATTGATGATTGCTGCTTGTCGATGTCCTTGTCAACCAAATCAAACATTTAGAAAGAACAAGAACCAACTATTTCAGCCAAAAAGAGGGCTACAAAGGAAGGACTGCACCTGAGCCTCTACTCTAGGGGCAGATTTACAAGCCCCTTGCAGCTCTTTTGCTCCGTTCTTGCGTCACTTTTGTGACGCAGCGCCACAACAAGAGAGGCGCCATGGTGTGGCGTATATTAACAACGTGACGCATATGGGAGATGCATCCCATTCTAAAGCCCTGCGCCATAAGGGAGCGTTCCAGCGCAAGGGAGGGCGTTCCTGCGCAGGAACGCATGCTAAAAGTGGCTATGGGGAATAGATAAAATTTCAATCAGTCATTTAGGACAATGATGCGTCACTGAAACCCTGCGCCTGCATGAAGCAGACTTACGGCTTCACGCAGCATTGCTGGAGCTGCGCCATCGTTGCAACGCAACTCCATCAATGCGCCGCCTTTACGGCACCGATGCGTAACGCTTCGGTGACGTTTTGGCACCATGGCGTGCCGCATTGAAAATACGGCGCACCATGGGTGGTGCTGGCGTGCCTCACACTTTGCAGGGATGCGCAGGTAATTGCTAATCTGACACTTAGGGGCATACTTACGAGTTCTGAGCTGGACACCTCCAGATGTGCACCAGAACAAATGCGTAACGCAAAACTAACCTTGCGTCACGGCAGATGCGCCGCAATTACAATGCGGCAAACCCTGGCGCAAGGGTAGGCAGATGCGTGACGCATCTCGTGACGAAAGAGGGGTGCATCTCTAGAGTCGCGTCGCAGGCGCGATGCAACTCTAGCAATGCTCAGGGCTGCCCAATACTCAACATACCGCATCAGTCCTTACGCCTGCTTCAAGCAAGCAGGCATAAAGAATTGACGTAGCAGCGTCGCGGAAGTGCCTGCGTTAAATCTTGTAGATTTCACGCAGGCACTTTTGCGAGGCGCACATCTGCCTGACCGCCACCCCCCCCTTCCCCTGCGGGGGAACGCTCCCATTGTGGCGCAGGCCCAGGTCTTAACGTGGCGCATCTCCCTAGATGCATCATGTTGTACATGACTCGCAGGGATGCGCCACGTTTACGTCGCTGTGCGTCAGGTAAGGCAGCGTAAACGTGGCGCAAGGGGCTTGTAAATCTGCCCCTTTGTGTCTAGCATTACGCAGTTCTGTAAAGTACACTCATACATTACTCAGCCCAAATAAATGAACACAAAATAGAAAACAAATAAGCAGTGGCACCGCCACAGAGAAGGAGAGCAGTGCACCTGAAATGCACAGAAGATGTTGAAATATTAATTTACCTCTCCTATCAATGTAATCAGCAGCATTATTGCTCTTTGTAAAAAAGTTAAAGCAAACATTTGCAATATTATATAACACACAGAGCAGGAGAAAAAACAGAGTAGTGACGAGTGATGAAAAAATTGCTACTATTACTCACCAAGCCCGGGGACCTCCACTCCCAGCAGGTCGAGCAGGTCGTGCTCCCGGTCCAGGATATCGGTCCAGCGGTGGGTCACCTGATTATAGGTGCGCTGGACCCCCGTGATGTTAAAAAGGGCCCGGCACACCTGCCCCCACCGCTTCCGACGCTCCTGGCTGTTGGTGTAACCGGCAGCGATCCTGCCGCCTGCCGCGATGGTCCTGGGGAGACAGCGCTGCACATAATAAACCAGTGAGCCCACCTCCTCAGGGCTGAAGATCTCCCGGGGCACCACCATATCCGCCCTCAAGCGGCCACACGGGAGACGGGCACGGGCTGCGGTGCCCGTCTTGGGAAGCTTGACAGCTGTCTTACTCTTAGTCTTCACCATGTTCTGGGCAGGTAAGGAGATAAAATGAAAAAGAAGAAGAGTAGAGAAGAAGGAAATAAAAGTTTAAAAAAGTAGTTGAAAAGTAAACAAAAGTAGACTAAAACACAAAAATATAGACCTAGAAAACAAGAGGGATAGAAAAAAAGTTTAATAGATCAAAAAAAAATAAAACAAGCAAAGGATGGCAGAGATATACAGAGGATAGAAACACCATGCCCAGACACATAGGAATGAATGAAAAACAAGATGGCCGCCCGAACACGTGCGTGTAAGTAAGTTCGCACGCGATTTCTCTCGCGAACTCGTGCGAACTTGTATTCGCAAGGCGCTCATCGCGCGAGATTACACATAGCGGGCGGAAACGGAAATACGTCACGCAAACAAAATGGCGGCGCCCGTACTCAACCTTGGGGTAACTCGCACGAGTTCGCGGCTTACACGATCGATTTCGCACGACGTCGCGCCTAGCGAATAGGGCGAAATTACCGAAAAACGAGTTTTGCAAAAGCAAAACCAACGAGCAGGTGCAAAAGTTCGAGCTCATCATTTGTAACCATTTCCCTGTAGTGCTTCCTGAAGGGGCCCTCCAGAATCCGGTTGCCTACTTGCAACTATTGTGTGACCCTGCTCTGACAGTCACAGAATAGTTACAAGTATGCCATTGCATCCTGTTAAAAATTTTTTACAATGCAACAAAAAGGAAAGGGAGCAGACAAGCAGGTGCCAGCCTTCATTAATGTCAGTTGAGGCAGGGCAGGTGTTGCGGTTTGCATAACTTAAAGCACTTAGCAGGTGTGCTTTGCTTTGCCTCAATAATGTACACTCACTGGTCAATCAGAGGGTGTTGTGATGACACCGAGGGTGGCATGGGTGTGCCAGCCAGAGGGTGGCATGGGTGAACCAGAGTGCCAGTGTTGACAGAGGATGGCAGTGCTTTGCTTTGCCCCAATAATGTACACTGGTGAACCAGAGGGTGCTGTGATGACACAGAGGGTGACATGGGTGAGCCAGAGGGTGGCATGGGTGACCAAAGAGAGTGCCAGTGGTGACAGAGGGTGGCAGTGATGAAGAAAGCCTTGCAAACAGGCTGGGCACGTAGAAACAACAAGTTCGCAAAACTGGCGACCCAACAAGTAAGTTCGCAATTTGCGAAATTGTACAAAACCCTCGCGAACTTGCAGAAACCCGTGCGAACACACCCCCCCAAAAAATACGCAAATCCGCGAGAATTCGCGGAATTTGCGGATTTTTGCAATCCGCAAATACGCAAATCCGCAAATTCGCGGATTGCGAATCCGCAAAATCCGCCCATGCTTAGTAGTCGCTTAAAGAACTGCACTGTGAGTGGGAGCAAAACATTGACAAATAGATATAAAAACTTACGGAGTACTACTGTTTTTGCACTAGTTATACGCCCGGGGAGGAATAATGGTAATTTAGTTCACATCTGAATGTGCTTCTCTAGCCAGTCCATTGCATGCCTATAATTCACCTTCCAAGGTTCCTTCAGGTCTCTGCTTAACCATATACCCAGATATCTAGTTGGTTCCACTTCCCACTTCAGTGGATACTCAGTCTCGTACTGTGTCATGGCACACGTAAGCGGGAAGAGTATTGATTTTCCCTGATTGATCTGAATTCCCAAATATCCTCCAAAGCGGGCCATATTGCGTGTCATTGGCTCCAGATTTACCCGCGGCTCACATATGTAGAGGGTGAAATTGTCAGCGTACATCAATTATTTTATTTTGAAGGTTTTATATAGTGTGAACAAGTCCCTTGCGGGTATCAGTGCACTTTATATGTCATACATTGGAAGCAAGAGTAAATAAGGAAAAAGGAAAAAAGTTGCATAAAATAATACGATGTAGTTGACTCAGATATAATGTGCTCAATAGTACAGAACTAGCAATTAAGATACGGTGCTCAATAATACAGACTAATAATTAACATCTAGTAAAACGTAAGTAATTCACGTGAATTTGGCCATGAAAATAGCTTTCACCTCTTTTTTGAAGGCGGCAGTAGATGGGTTCATTCTTGTTTCTGTGGGCAAAGCATTCCAGATCCTGGGAGCCATTCCAGAGAAGGCCTGGTTGTAAGTTTTTTTCTTGGCAAATCGTTGTGGTTTCAGTAAAAGATTCTTGGAGCTTCTGGAAGATCTGTTACCAGCAGATAGTACCAGTTTCTGAGTGAGGTAGCTCAGGGAATTGTGGTGTATGGCCTTGTGCGTCATACATGCTATTTTCAGGTGAATTCTAACCTCAAACGATAGCCAGTTGAGGTTTCCAAGGTCTGGTGATATATGTGAGGATCTCTTTGATCCTGTGATGAGTCTCGCCGCTGAATTGATAGCGGCGCTTAACGGGGCTGTTGACGACCAGTGAGGCCGCATAAGGTTAGTGCCCCGTATTCCACTCTTGAGATTACTAGGGCCTCTGGAAGAGGAGGGGGAGTTGGGGTAATATTTAAAGAAAGATGGAACTTCGCTCCACTACAGGTCGAAGAGGTTGCAGGGATTGAGCTATTAGGCTTCTCGCTACAAGATAGAAGGGGAAGGCTCCTAACTAGAATGGTCTGCTATAGACCTCCAGGCCTAGATACACAGTATTAAGAACTAGCTGATACCATCGCCACCCTGACCCTTGCACACTCCAGAATGCTGCTCCTAGGAGATTTTAACCTGTGGGATAACGGGACCCTAGGAAATCACCTGAGAGATCTGAGGCACACCAGTGAAAACCTCAGTCTAAGCCAGCTAGTATGCCACCCCACCCATCTAGGAGGGCACGTGCTGGACTTAATATTCGCAAATCAGGCTGAGACGGAGGTGATCAGCGTACTGCCTCAAAGCTGGACTGATCACTCACTAATCCAGTTCAGAACGGTTTTGCCTAAAGTAGCGAATGACAACAGCTGCTCAGTGGCTTACCGTAAGGCAAGAGACTGGGCAAGATTAGTAAAAAATAGGCAAGGCCCCATATTCTCGAGTCAAAATCTTTTTGTTTCTGATGTCTCGGTGGATAAGAACTACCAATCCTATTGCACACATATTATTAACACACTGACCATACGTGCCCCCATAAAACAGATGAAGAATAAAAGGAAGCCATCAGCCTCATGGTATAGTGAGGAGGCGAAACTTATGTGTATCACATGTAGACAGGCTGAGAGGAGGTGACGAAGGTGCTACTCAGAAGGAGACAAGATAGTGCTAAAAGCAGCACAGACTCAATATAAAGAGGCTATTGACAAGACCAAAGCACTTTTTTTGCAAAAACAATTCTTCATGCGCCAAACAGCACAAAAGCCCTCTTCAACATCATAAGTGATCTCTCCGGTCCTGCCTGCTTAGGTAATAAAGTGGTCGCATCACAGAAACTATACGACGAGATCGCAAACCATTTTGAAGAAAAGATCGCTAAAATTGTTGGAGGTTTTGATCCGGGTACCATTAGTGGTTGGGAGGAACTTCCCCAGATAACAACTGAGGAACCTCGGGCAGAAACAACTTTGGAGCATTTTCCACCCCTCACCAAGGAGCTGTTTCACAGCTGTGCTCAAAGTGTTTCATCTGGGTCCCCTCTAGATCCCCTCCCCCATAAGATTTGGAAGGAATATGGGCAAGAACTACTTCCTTGGATGCAACAAATTTGTTGCCAATCCTTAGAAGACGAGGTGGTACCAGAGGCCTGGAAGCAGGCAGTGGTAACCCCCTACTTAAGAAACCCTCTTTAGACCCTATAAACCCAGCAAACTTTAGGCCCATATCCCTTCTGCCATACCCTATAAAAATACTGGAAAAGGTGGTAAGCAAGTCACTATCAGGTTACCTTGAAGAGAATAACTTACTGGATAGGGATCAGTTTGGTTTTCGCCCAGGACATGGGATGGAAACAGCCCTAGCCACCATATTGGATAATCTGCAAATACGTGCCGACAATGGTTACTCGTCTGTTCTAGTGTTACTAGATATGTCGGCCGCATTCGACACAGTGAGCCATGAGCTGCTGCTGGGTAAAGCTGGAGCGAATGGGCATGAGAGGCCGAGCTCTGAAGTGGCTGCAATCGTACCTGTCGGAGAGACATCAAGTGGTAACTATGACCCCGTTTGCCTCCGCTAAGTCCTTGGTACGACATGGGGTACCACAGGGCTTGGCAATAAGCCCCATTCTCTTTAATATATATCTACGCCCGCTGATCCCTATTATAAAATCCTTTGGGGGATGACCTGGTAAACTACGCTGACGACACCCAACTTGTGTTTTCCCTTGAGGGGAAGCAGGCAGTGACCATGGATATATTTCAGGAATGCATGCGTCAGACTGCCAGCTGGCTCAAAGAAAATTCTTTGCAGTTTAATGAAGGGAAAACAGAGGTGGTATACTGCTCCACTGGCAAAAGGCTACAACATCTGCCGCTAGAGTTTAAACTCACTCCTGGAGACGATCCCCTGGCTCCAGCTAAGACCGTGCGCAATCTGGGTATCCTGATTGACAACGACCTCCAAATGGCATCACAGGCCAATAAAACGGTCAGTGTCTGCTTTGCCTTATTGAATGCATTGCGACAGATACTTCTATTGATGCCTGAGGAGACAAGACCCCTGGTAGTAAGGAGTATAATTCTATGTAGACTGGACTACTGCAACTCCCTGTATCTGGGAGCCCCCCAATACATTCTGCAGGGGTTGCAGAGGGTCCAGTCCATGGCGGCGAAGCTGGCATTAAACAAGCAACGCAAGTCCTCCACTACTCGGGTTCTGAGAGACCTCCATTGGCTTCCCGTCAAGGAGAGGATCTGTTTTAAATCTCTGTGCATGGTGTTCAAAGCGGTACACGGAACGGGACCGATCCCTATGCAGGAGAGATTTACATGGTACAAGCCGGTAAGACACCTCCGCTCGTCTAGTGCCTTTCTGGTAACTACGGCCAAATTCAAGAAATCCAGGATGGGAGGTAGGGCCTTCGGCGTAGCAGCTGCACGCCTTTGGAACGATCTTCCTCTGAGTATTAGACAGGTGACCTCCATGTTAAGTTGCAGAAAGAGCCTAAAAACCTGGCTCTTTCCTAAGAACTGAGAGCAGTGCCCTCACTGATAATTAGGCTCATTGCCTGCTGTCGCTACAGGCTAAGTTGCAGCACCAGGATACCCTTGGGGTGACAGTTTGCGCTATATAAGTATTGCATACATACATACATACATACAGGGCCTGAACTGCATCGACACAACCAGCTCCCAGCTGGTGAAGCCAATGCCGCGCTCGACATGGTGGTGGCGCAATCTGGCCACCAGTGGCTCCATAGCCACAGCAAACAGGAGCAGGGACAGAGGACACCCCTGTCTTGTGCCCCGCGTAATCTCTATTGGGTCCGAGACATGCCCATTCAGTCTGACGTTATCCGTGGGGCGAGTATATAAGAGTTGTATTTTTTTGGATGAAGTTAGGGCTGGGTCCCAGGCGTTGGAGCAGTGGAAAAGGAATGTCTACTCGAGGGAGTCAAATGCCTTAGTGGCATCAAGCGGAGCAACTACTGCCGGTACAGGGGGGTGGATGTGGTGCATTACCGAAAGTATGGTACGAAGATTGTGCGATGTGGCACGTCAAAAAATAAAACCCGACTTATCAGGCAGCATAATCAAGGGCATGAGAGGCGAAAGGCAGTTTACCAGAACTTTTGCTTACCTCTTATTATCCATGTTTATTAGGGGCTATAAACAGGTTTGTCCAGTTTAAGTATAGTTACTATGATTGCCTCTCTTAGAGATGGGGGAAGCTGCCCAGAGGTCAGCGAGTCATGGTACATCTTGATGAGGTGTGGGATGAGTATAGAGGCATACTCTTTATAGAAAGCGGGCATTAGCCTGTCCGAGCCAGGGGCCCTGTCACTCGGCAGGCTTGTGATGGCCTGGTGATCTCCGGTGTGACATTGAGGTTATTCCCTGTGTCCAGGGTCCAGCCAAAGTAGCTGGATAGAGTCAAAAGTATTTTTCAGTGTCAGCGGGTCACCCACTGTTCCAGATGTATAAGGCCGGGCATAAAAGAGGACAGGTAACTCCGACAGGGAGATGACCAGCTAAGAGCTTTGGTTCACCAGTTCAGTCACATATGTGGAAGTGTTAGATCTATGCAGCAGACCTACCAGTGTTCTTCAAGGGTGATATTCCCTCGCAATCATTGCGCCAGCGCCTCTCGTCCCAGGTATTGTACCTCCCTGTCTGACTCTGTGCGGTATGCAGATAGCTTGTCTCTAGTATTGGCCAGTCCAGCAGGACTGGGATCTCGAGTGTATACCTGTTCCTGGGTCTGAATCTCCGATTCTAGCCTACCCAATGACAGTGTTCTTCAAGGGTGATATCCCCTCCCAATCATCGCACCTGCGCCTCTCGTCCCAGGGATTGTACCTCCCTGTCTGCCTCTGTGCGGTATGGCGATAGCTTTTCTCTAGTATTGGCCAGTCCAGACGGACTGGGATCTCGAGTGTATACCTGTTCCAGGGTCTGAATCTCCGATTCTAGCTACCCAATGACCCTCGAATTGCCCTCAACACTCCAGACTGTTTAGCAATGAAGGTCCCATGGCTCACCACCTTGAACGCCTCCCACAGAGTGGTGGGCGATTGGACCGACCCAGTATTGAGAGCAAAATAATCAATAATGGCAAGATAGAACTCCTCCTTAAATGCCGTGTCCCGTAGTGTGTCTGGGGCAATCGCCGCGAAAATGCGTGAGCAAGAGTCTGTGGGATCTGGGCAACCAATTGCACTGGCGCATGGTCAGAGAAAGTGCGCAGAAGGTGCGTAATTCACGTGGTTCAAGTGAGAACGTCTTTGGACACAAACCAGAAGTCTATACAGGACCGGGAACTGTGATAAGAAGAGAAACATATGCTTTCGCGACACCTCTGCCATAGTTTGAATTTACAGAGGAGTAGGACTCGATACTCTACCGAGCATGGAGACCAGATGTGGTACTGGTGTTCAGGTGCGTCTTCCGTACAAAACACACATCAACTCCCTGATGAGTGAGGTAGGCATGTGCTAAGCAGTACTTGTAGTGGTCATTGAGACCCTGTACGGTCCACATTAAATATGTGACACTGGCCATTACATAAAGAAGCTAGTACAGTTGTCACGTTGTGCCACAGTGCATGCAGTGCGTGATGATGTGTGATGTAGCACTGGTGTACTGGTTGAGTAAGAACCCTGAAGATACAATACTGTGAATTTCCAGCAAGGTAACATGTAAATCAGAAAGGCCCCACAAAAAAGCAGGACAACCCCACCCCCAAAACTCCAACCCTTCCCAAAAAACTGTCAAGAAAATCCCCAAATGACCCCACCAACCCACTCCAACCCCTGTGACAGGTTGAGTCGACATACTCACCCATCCCAAGTGGCCCCTGTCCATAACCATAAAGAGTACTTTTGGGAATTATCCCATGGCGACATGGTCTCACCAGGCGGACAACCCTGTCACTTGGACAAGGGTCAATTAATCAAAAAAGGAGAATGGACACTTGTAGCTATAGGACCATTGGCTATAATGGAAACCCTCATAAACACTGGTTGTTTTTGTGCGGTGTATCTTTTTCTCCGCCCCACACTCAGTGTTATGGCATAGTCATCGGGTGTCCACTTTGAGTGCTATATGCCAGCCTTATCCAAGGCAACCTCTGGTCTGGATAGCAGTGTCTAGAGATTTGAAAGACAACTACAGAGGGAGGGTGAAGTGCCCAAAATGAAAAATGTGTAAAACAAAATATAAGCTTTAAAAACAATTTCTCTCCAACAAGAAACTTTAATATAAAAGGAGATGTATTGTTGTTAAAAATAAGTTGGATATGATGGTCAATCGAGTAACTTGATTGCCTTTTATCTCTCAGTAAACGGTCGACATGTTTCAGCTCCTTATGGGCCAGCCGGGTCTGTAGAGCCTTCGTCAGGACAAATACAAAAACAATAATGTACTCACACAACTTGTGTAGGTTTCGGTACGGTGTGCGTATTTAGTGAACACTCGTATGGAACGCTAATTAGGTTCCTGAAAGAGAAAGCACAACACAAAAAAACACAAAGAGAACGCTACATCTCAAGTGTGATTAGAGGTTTCTTCATATAGCGATTTATACTCTATGTTCAGTTTTGCAGAGTAGTAAAATGCACCAAATTTTGGGCAGTAACAAAAGGGAGAAGAAAAGACAAAAGTAACAAAGATAACGCATGAAGTCTATGCTTATACCGAATTGAATATCTGGAGCAATCGTTAGGAATAAATCGGTGGAAGTTTAGCAGTTCCTGTGCATGTCACACATAAGATGCAGAATATGCAAATAATGTGAAAAACAGTCTTTTGTAAATTATTAAAGCGAAAGTGCCGATTTCATAACGCAAGGTAAAATGTTACATGCTGAAGTTAGAAACAGACATCGGTTTGGTAATTCTTAGCGAATTCTCACAGAAAAAAGAACAATACTTTGATGAAAATGTTCATAATTAAATGTAAAAAAATTGTACCGATGTAAAACACATTTCTTAATGCAACGAAATAAAGTTCTTTTGTATCCATAACAAATGTGTTAAGAGCAAATGTTGACAGCCTACTGCGGGCCCTTTTACTGATTAGTCATAGATCTAATTCAATTAATAATGAACAGACATCTGTGTACCAAGTCGTCAAATTTAGTTGTTTTTGCCATATTGGTGTTTTATGAAAAAAGGAATTTACCTTAATGTTGATACTTGCTAACTTCCTCAGGGTGCGTGGGAAGTCAATGTCACCCGAGCTGTAAATGGGTGACACAATTATTACCTTCACGGGCCACTTACTTAGTCGGGTCGTATCGAGAGGATCTTATTCCGCCGCCATTCTTACCCGCATCTTGCCGGAATTCTAGGGTCTTGTGCTGGCTCTGCCCCTGGGTGGCGGAGGCCAGTTCCTGTTCCTCTTTTGACGTGCATGGGAGTAGAGGTAGAAAGGGGACTGAAGTGGTATGTTTATACACCGGCCACTGGGTTACGAAATACCTGCTGTAGCGCATTTCTCTCATGCCTTATTTATACTGTTAATGTCAACATTAATTCTTGGTAATTCGATACAGAGTTATCACACAGTATTTGTTCATGGATATAGGTTATAACACAATTAAGAAAAGAAATTGACGGCATGCTCATATATTGTACACAATCTGAATCAGGAAAACGATTTTTTACCAACAGTGGGTCTTCCTGATTTTATGAGAAACGGTGCCACGGTATATTGTCATTTAAACCGGTGACATGGGTTTGGAGACGATTCACCCACCTTTGTTCTTTTTCAAAGAGTATTTTTTCTGCGTTTAGGGTTTTGTTGGTCAACATTTCTAACACTGTCCATCTTAGATCTTCACAGGTGTGGCCCACTTCCACAAAGTGATTACACAATTTTGTAGTATTTCTCTTCAGTCTGATAGTACTCCTGTGCACTCCTGTGCTCTCCTATTCTCACCTTAATTTTTCTACAGGTCATACCCACGTACTTCTTTTGACATGGACAGCTCACTAAGTATATGACATGGGAAGAATTACAATTAGTGTGCTGTCTTTGGGTCCACAGGAGAGTTTCAGTAAGTTGTAATGTCTTCGTTGTGTTAGTTAATTTACACACCACACAGGTTCCACAAGGATAATGTCCAGTGACGGGCATCATGTTCATGTCTCTTTCTAATGTTATCATCATTCTTTGAACTGGACATGTGTGCACTAGAGTGTCTTTCAGATTTTTTGTTCGTTTATTAGTGAACCTTGGTTTTGGCCAGTTGTGTTTTCCAGATGTAATCATTCCCCAGTTCTTCTTGATCAGTTTTTGAACTTCATAGGTTGCTGGACAATAAGTTGTTACGGATGTAACTAAATCTTTAACAGGTTCTTTGACATGGCTCTGGAGAAGGCATTCTCTGTGTTGGTGTCTTGCTCGTTTGCTACATCTGGAAACCGTAGAGGCTGTGTAGTCTCTTGCTTTCAATTTTTGGCTTAATGCTAGCGCTTGTTGTCTATAGTCACTCTCTTTGCTGCAATTTCGTTTTAGCCTTAAAAATTGACTATAAGGGAGATTGTCCCTCAAAGGTTTCGGGTGATAGCTCTTATAAGACAGTAAGCTGTTCTTAGCTGTTGGTTTTGTGAATGTTTTTGTTTCCAATTTTCCTTGCTCACAAAAGATGGTCAGGTCTAGGAAATCTATCTGTCGGTTGCTCAAGATGAAAGTGAATTTAAGCCATCTATCTCTCCCGTTAAGCCACTCGATGAATACATTCAGGTCTTTATCTGTCTGCCAAATCATTAGGATGTCATCAATGTAACGTTTCCAGTATAATATACTGGAAACGTGTGGGTTGTTTTCGTTAAGTACATGTTTGCTCTCAAAATGACTCACGTAGAGTCCGGCTACTGAAGGGGCAAAGGCACTGCCCATGGATGTCCCGTGGCTTTGTAGAAAAAGATCACCATTATATTCAAGGAAATTTTCTTTTAAGGCTAATCGGCAGCATTCCAATACAAAATGTCTTGGGGTGGTGTAAGTCCAATTTTCCATATATAGTAGGTCTTCTAACATCTGTAGAGTATCTTCTTGGGGGAGGCTCGTGTACAGCGATTCTACATCCAACCCTACAAGTAACGAAAACAACCCACACGTTTCCAGTATAATATACTGGAAACGTTACATTGATGACATCCTAATGATTTGGCAGACAGATAAAGACCTGAATGTATTCATCGAGTGGCTTAACGGGAGAGAGAGAGCTAAAACGAAATTGCAGCAAAGAGAGTGACTATAGACAACAAGCGCTAGCATTAAGCCAAAAATTGAAAGAAAGAGACTACACAGCCTCTACGGTTTCCAGATGTAGCAAACGAGCAAGACACCAACACAGAGAATGCCTTCTCGAGAGCCATGTCAAAGAACCTGTTAAAGATTTAGTTACATGCGTAACAACTTATTGTCCAGCAACCTATGAAGTTCAAAAACTGATCAAGAAGAACTGGGGAATGATTACATCTGGAAAACACGATTGGCCAAAACCAAGGTTCGCTAATAAACAAACAAAAAATCTGAAAGACAATCTAGTGCACACACGTCCAGTTCAAAGAATGATGATAACATCAGAAAGAGACATGAACATGATGCCCGTCACTGGACATTATCCTTGTGGAACCTGTGTGGTGTGTAAATTAACTAACACAACAAAGACATTACAACTTACTGAAACTCTCCTGTGGACCCAAAGACAGCACACTAATTGTAATTCTTCCCATGTCATATACTTAGTGAGCTGTCCATGTCAAAAGAAGTACGTGGGTATGACCTGTAGAAAAATTAAGGTGAGAATAGGAGAGCACAGGAGTAATATCAGACTGAAGAGAAATACTACAAAATTGTGTAATCACTTTGTGGAAGTGGGCCACACCTGTGAAGATCTAAGATGGACAGTGTTAGAAATGTTGACCAACAAAACCCTAAACGCAGAAAAAATACTCTTTGAAAAAGAACAAAGGTGGGTGAATCGTCTCCAAACCCATGTCACCGGTTTAAATGACAATATACCGTGGCACCGTTTCTCATAAAATCAGGAAGACCCACTGTTGGTAAAAAATTGTTTTCCTGATTCAGATTGTGTACAATATATGAGCATGCCGTCAATTTCTTTTCTTAATTGTGTTATAACCTATATCCATGAACAAATACTGTGTGATAACTCTGTATCGAATTACCAAGAATTAATGTTGACATTAACAGTATAAATAAGGCATGAGAGAGATGCGTGTCAGGAATGGGGTTTCAGCTACTAAAGAATCGTCCTCAGCTTCTTCCTGCCAAGTTCAAGTTGTTTCCAAAATTTCTGATTTGTCAGCCAGTTGGAGGGAATTGGTTGCTAGAGTCCGCTCCAAGATGTCTGAAGCTATTCCTAGGTCTTCGGAATGCTTGAGCGATTAGCGCTCTAGTGTTTCGTTCCTCGCGCTGCCTTGGGTAGTTGGAGCGCGAGTGAACGTTCTTCTGCGCACTTCAACCGGCATTCCTGAGAGACGGTAGCTCCGTGCTCTCTCTCCCGTCAGAGTAGTTTCTCCTCACTAGAAACTCTTAGTCAGGTCATTTAGCCCCTTCCCCGTTCCTCCTTCACCCTCCTTGGACTTCCGTTATCCCGTGTGAGACAAGGTCCATAGTTGTCGAGTCCTGTGCTTGCCTCATTAATTCAGCGGCAGCGGAAGCGGCTCTTTCCTCAGCCAGTCTGCGGCAGCGGGTGCAGTTCCTATTTCAGCCTGTCAGCTGTATTCACGGCGGAATTCTCCTCTACAAGTCAGCTGCAGCTTTGGCCTCAGGAGCCCCGTTATCAGTATTTGCCTAGTGGGCTCCAGTCACCTCTTGCCCTCTCTCTGGTAAGAACGTTCTATTCAGTATTTTCAGCAACCTGTTTCCTCTAGAGTTTCTTGGAATTCTCAGTCAGCTAATACTGAAGAGACTCATTTCAAAACCTGGTGTTAGAGACAGTATTTAAAGACTGACCTTGGCGCAAATCTTCCAGACTCAGTTCTTTGGCGCCTATCTGGAATTTTGACAGCAGATTATTTCTTTGACTATTCATTGGATATTCAGCCAGTTTCCTGAGAACTTCAGCAATTCAGTTTACAGATGTATATAGAAATATATATATATATTTTTGCTTACCACCTTTAGCCCTCTGAAGTGAACTACTAGTCATATTTACAACATCTCCTTTTTGAGAGCAAGAATCATTATATATGTCAATCCAGTATACCTAGAGACAGGCTATCGTCCACACAATACAGGTAAAGGAAGGAGTAGGTTGGGTATTTACTTGTAAAACCAGATGACTCAATTGTAAGAGTATTAATGGTTTGCTAACTATTTTAGGTAACCCCTTCCTCTCTGAAGAAGAAGTGAAGACACCTGTGTGGCAGTCTCTCTGTTTTTTCTTCCACTTCCCCTTTCCCCCACGCCTCTGAGACCAGAGTGATCTGGTTCAGCGGAGTAGGGGAGTTGGGAGCTAGCTTCGAACCTTCAGTCAGGACGTCCCTACGGATCTCAGGAATTTCAGGTACTGAGTCTTGACAATGCGCTACAGCAGGTATTTCGTAACCCAGTGGCCGGTGTATAAACATACCACTTCAGTCCCCTTTCTACCTCTACTCCCATGCACGTCAAAAGAGGAACAGGAACTGGCCTCCGCCTACGCAGGGGCAGAGCCAGCACAAGACGCTAGAATTCCGGCAAGATGCGGGTAAGAATGGCGGCGGAATAAGATCCTCTCGATACGACCCGAGTAAGTAAGTGGCCCGTGAAGGTAATAATTGTGTCACCCATTTACAGCTCGGGTGACATTGACTTCCCACGCACCCTGAGGAAGTTAGCAAGTATCAACATTAAGGTAAATTCCTTTTTTCATAAAACACCAATATGGCAAAAACGACTGAATTTGACGACCTGGTACACAGATGTCTGTTCATTATTAATTGAATTAGATCTATGACTAATCAGTAAAAGAGCCCGCAGTAGGCTGTCAACATTTGCTCTTAACACATTTGTTATGGATACAAAAGAACTTTATTTCGTTGCATTAAGAAATGTGTTTTACATCGGTACAATTTTTTTACATTTAATTATGAACATTTTCATCAAAGTATTGTTCTTTTTTCTGTGAGAATTCGCTGAGAATTACCAAACCGATGTCTGTTTCTAACTTCAGCATGTAACATTTTACCTTGCGTTATGAAATCGGCACTTTCGCTTTAATAATTTACAAAAGACTGTTTTTCACATTATTTGCATATTCTGCATCTTATGTGTGACATGCACAGAAACTGCTAAACTTCCACCGATTTATTCATAACGATTGCTCCAGATATTCAATTCGGTATAAGCATAGACTTCATGCGTTATCTTTGTTACTTTTGTCTTTTCTTCTCCCTTTTGTTACTGCCCAAAATTTGGTGCATTTTACTACTCTGCAAAACTGAACATAGAGTATAAATCGCTATATGAAGAAACCTCTAATCACACTTGAGATGTAGGGTTCTCTTTGTGTTTTTTTGTGTTGTGCTTTCTCTTTCAGGAACCTAATTAGCGTTCCATACGAGTGTTCACTAAATACGCACACCGTACCGAAACCTACACAAGTTGTGTGAGTACATTATTGTTTTTGTATTTGTCCTGACGAAGGCTCTACTGACCCGGCTGGGCCATAAAGAGCTGAAACATGTCGACCGTTTACTGAGAGATAAAAGGCAATCAAGTTACTCGATTGACCATCATATCCAACTTATTTTTAACAACAATACATCTCCTTTTATATTAAAGTTTCTTGTTGGAGAGAAATTGTTTTTTAAGCTTATATTTTGTTTTACACATTTTTCATTTTGGGCACTTCACCCTCCCTTCTGTAGTTGTCTTTCAAATCTCTAGACACTGCTATCCAGACCAGAGGTTGCCTTGGATAAGGCTGGCATATAGCACTCAAAGTGGACACCCGATGACTATGCCATAACGCTGAGTGTGGGGCGGAGAAAAAGATACACCGCACAAAAACAACCAGTGTTTATGAGGGTTTCCATTATAGCCAATGGTCCTATAGCTACAAGTGTCCATTCTCCTTTTTTGATTAATTGATTCTAGAATGGGGAACTGAATGGACCTCAACTCCTTCTCCCTACCACTTGATTACTTACTTGGACAACGGTGACAGAGCAGTAGTGCAGGAGGGGACTGGTGGAATATGTTCCCATTGCAGCGAGGTTCTGTCTATCCCCAGATGCACAGTAACATCAAGAAAGAAGCATGAGACAACAGCCGGGAAATTCAGGTTTTACCAGGTAGGGTCTCTCCAAGGCAGCAGGATCAATGGCTCTCCTCCGATGGCCTGGGAGGTTTGGACAGAGACCGTCTGGTTTTGCTAAGTTGTTTAGCGAAAGTCAGATCTGTTTTGGTATCAGTGAAGAAGTTCATCTTGCCGTCTTGTGGGACACGCAACTTGGCCGGATAAGTAGGACATAGCTTCTCGAGCTGTTGGAGGTTTGCATTTTGCTGGTAGAAATTCCTGTCTCACTGCCTGAATAATATAAAGCAGATTGGGCCAGTGAGATTGATGAATGTGGGTGAATTGACAATACTTTGAAGCGAAACTTGGGCATCCTCGGTCAAGGAAATGTTAAGAAAAGGTTTGAAAATAGTGACATTCAAAGCACAGATAGTAAGTGTCGCTGGTCAACACTGAAATAAATTATGAAAAATTCTCAGTACATTTTATGTTTTTCTCCTAAGTAGTCATTACGGAATGTAGCAAATGATGCGTTTTACGTACACCGTGGACAGCAGAGTGGTAAAAAATGTTTAGAACCCAGTGCCTCTGTAGCCTTTAGTGGCATACATCATCCAAGGGAACAAATAATAGATTGAAGTCTGAAAATTATTTTCAAGCAAATAGTACTCCTGATATTGCTAATATTTTTCTTCCAGCCATCAGCACAATATAATGGTGTTCAACCCAGCACGTAGGTTCCTCCATGCTATTAGTGTTTAGTATAGCCACCATCAGAAGTCTATACTATGTGCTATCCCTAATGCCCATACACAAGCTCAACATATCAGCAATGTGGTGGTCAACCCATAGATAATGTGCCCATTAGTACACATATCTGCACAGTTCTCACAAGGCCACAGTTAAGTCCATATTTCTTACATTGTCTAATATTGCAGTACAGCACATAAACGTCCACTTTCCATGTTGCTATAGTAATTCCTAAGCTGGATCTCTTTACTGACCTTCAGACAGGTATTACAAGCTACATGCTTCCAGTCCCCAGCACATAGGTGTGACAAGAATTGTATGTCTATAGTGATCTGCAAGCAGGATTTACAAAAGGTGCTTGGCTACATGGGATCCGATCAAGACTAGCACAATTTCAGTGCCCAGCAGAGTGTGTCTGGAACTGTATGCCTAATGTGCCATACACATTTTTACAAACCCTATACCACTCTGAAAGTGACCTACCGAGTGCACTGTGAGGGAAACCAATCACTATAGTGATCAGACATCCTGCACAGTGTGACAGGTGTGATATCACTATACAGACCGGCTGCCCTGCTTGCTGTGCCAGGGAATGTGCCACTGTAGATGCACCTTCACCGTGTAACTAGCATGCATGGCTCCACTGGTGACCTAGTCACTGGCCCACAGCAAGTGTCGAATTGTGCAAGTGGTTGTGAATTTAGCACTATAGAAATGAAGTACACGTATATACTTAACTGCCAGTCGGTCTCTGGGTACAATTGTTAATTTGGGGAAGGGGAGGGGTTCCAGATTACTAGGCTCCCTTTTCCCACCAACAGCACCCGGATCCTCACAGTGCTCGGGATAAAGCCCCCAGTAGCATTATTTACAAGGCAAGCTACACACAGATCAACTGAAAGCTACCTTTGCAGTAGATGAGGTTTAGGTGTTTCATTCAGATAGGTTTCTTTTTCTGCATTCTGGCACGTGTACCCTTGAATTTACAATAATAATATCAAAACAACAAATGAGAATGTCAAGATTGAAAGCAGGAATGGATTAGGTGCTGGCACTCATGAAGGAAAAAAACAAGCCCTCTATTGCTTTGAAAAGGAAAAGGTGACAGCAAGTTTGCCTTCACAGGCCAATCTAGCAGGGGCGTACCTACAATTGGTGTAGCAGGTGCAGGGGCACCAGAGCACATTGAACCAGAAGAATGCTGCATTTTACTACCCCAACAGAAGTCAGAGGGGCTTTTTTCTTGCTTGCACCAGGGCTCATTGCATCCTTGGTACGGTACTGCAACCCAAAGTACAGTCTAAGGGCCTCATCTACAAGAAAACGATGCAGCACAGCACCGCACGCCATTTAGCTGCACTGTCCAGCGCAGGCACCCTTGCGTCATTTTGCAGCATGCATAGAAAGAGGGAAAAACAAGGAGAAATACAAGTATTTCTCCTCGTTGTACCATTCCTCCTCCTCCCCTGGGGAGGGCTAGGATTCTGACACATTCCCAGTTTTACAAAATGTTGTAAATCTGGGAATACTTCAAGTTCTATGGATGTTGCGTGGGAAAACCCACAGCAGCACCCATGGAATGTCCCTTTCATGCAGAGTAATGCGTGGAAGGGGCCCATATTTACAAGGCCCTGAAAAGTCATGCAGGGTGGCTTTGTAAATATGGACAAGCCCCTTGCGCTGCCAGTGCATCTAAAAAAGTGATGTACCAGCAGCGCAGGGGGCCTGTACATAAGCACCATAGGGCTTATTTAAAAGCCCCCTGCACCGCCGGTACGTCACTTTTTTGTGATGCACCGGCGGCCCCATATTTCAAGGGTGCTAGAACATCCCAGGGAGAAATAGGGCCCCCTCTCACGTGGTTAGGATTGGAGATTTGCTTCCGTAGAGCTGCAGAACTTTAAACATGTCTATTTCAAAGTAGAATACTCTGCTAAAACAGTTACCATTGATTTAAGGCGGCTGAAAATGCATGATTATAAGTAAAATGAGGTGCCAGAAAAATGCTGCTAAATTTCCATATTTGTGCCACTAAATTTCCATATTTGTGCCACTAAATTTCCATATTTATGTCGCAAAATTGCTAATCTATGCCGCAATATCCTGGGGGGGGGTCTGCACAGAGGGTCAGCAGCCCTCGAATCTCTGCCGTCTTTGGCTGCGGCCCTTAACCATCTGGCACAGGGTGTATGTAGGCCATCACGGCTCACATCTCCTCACATTCGCCCCCCGCACGCGCAACCAGTTATCGGCTTTTTTTTAATTCTGTGGTTGCCCCAGGGAAGCAGAAACTATGTCTCAACTCCAAGTCCTGTCTTGGGCCTCCCAGCTCCCTGATGATGCCGGATTTACCGCTCGGCTGGCAGAGCCCACTCAAGGTGCGGCCATCTTGCAACCGATGAAGCCACGCCCACGTTTCTTCATGATTTTTGGGCTCCTCTACATGGTTTTCCTACAAATGACCCACTGCAGTCGCTCATGCTTCTTGCGAGGGGACCCTCCTGCGCTTGGTCAGCCTCTAGCCTTGTCAGGATCAACCAGTTGGACTTCAGGGGTGGATGTAATGAGCGGCGCCTTGTCTGACCTTAACACGACACCACCGCTCCTCTAACTGCTCTACCAGGCTACACGGCTTCCAGCCTGCTATGCCCACTCCAGTATCACTGTGTCCCCAAAATCAATTATTGGTCGATGTAACAGGCTATCTTCTTCGTTTGGGTTCCTGCAATGTTACAACAGGTCTGGCACCAGATCTCCAACAAAACAAGCCATTCCAACCTAAGAGACCTGTCCAATCCCACCAGCTCTTCATATCGATGACTTCAGGATCCCAATCCCAGTTCATCTACCTCATGACCTAAGTCTATTTAATGATGTCTCCTTCGAGTCCCGGAGAACAAAGTGAGCATCAAATAGTTGTGGACGACAACGTGATGAATATCTTTACCCTAGCAATGGTTGCCTAGGTAATTCCTACTACCTCCCAACTGGCTTTGGCCTCCAACATAATGACGACGCCTGTTGCCTCCAACTCCCTCCCATCGCCCCTTTCCAGATTTGGCTCCAATGCTTTCTAGATCAAATACCCCCAAAATCTTTCCACACACACAATGAAAAACCTGAAGGACTTCCCAGAAACCCGCTTTGCAGACCAATACAATTGCCAACACAAAAGCTCCCTCCTCTTCACCCACAACATTGACTTATGGATCAGGTCCTTGCACAGTTTTCTCCCATCCTTATCTTTCTCTAGCATTCCCTTTGGATGCACACTCAAATGCTCTTCCCTATTTGGCCTCTCCAGCAACCTTTCTATATTCATTTACAACAATGGGAAAATCATATTACAAGTCAACTACACAAACCTGGCCACGATCGGCTTACTTTTTCTCACCCTCAGTCCCTCCAATGACCCTCCACGCTCCCCTTTTCCGTCCATGCATAACACACCTCACCCTTTTTCCTCACCCTGCCTGGCCACCCAGACAGCACCACTTACCCTGGACACTGCTACAATCCAATAGGTCTCCCACAACCCATAGCTCATCGCCCATACCAGATCAACAACATCCTTCCACAGACCAGCCCCGCATCGTTCCACTCCAACCTCCCACAAACCATTATCTCCCAACCCGGTTGCCACTGCCACCCCCTTTTCATCCCCTCAGCCGGCCCATGTTTCTCCCCATTCCTCCCTACCTTCTCCACCACCTACCCTAGCATCTCCAAACACATGATACCAACAACCAGCGCCTTCCTCTACCTGCACCTCAACCCCTCAGACTCCATCCCTGACAGACCACCCCATTCCTCTCATAATATCTGAACATAACTGTCCTCTGTTCAACAAGCGCCTTTCCTCGTTTTCACACCTCTCGAAGAATGGACAGGCTCTCATCAGCTCTACTCCATCGAAGTGACTCTCTGTCATGTCGTCACTGCTACCTTCATTACCCCTTGTGTACTCCGCCAAACATTCCTCCAGCATACCGAGAGACAGCCGCCTACCCTGTCCTGAATGGACTCAGACCCACTCTATCTGCATAAGAGTTCAGCAGCTTCAAATTGTGCTACCCCCCCCCTCCCATATTCCTGCAGGGAGCTGCCCAATCTCCACCATCATCTCTGACTGCACTCAAACCCACACACACCATCCCAGGGCACGCTCATCACCTCCTAACTTGATACATATCCCAACTACCCTCCTGACACAACCAAGTCAGAAAGACAACAGCTTCTCCCTTAACTGCATGCAACATAATTGTCGGTCTGCAGTCCAAAACTGTCTAGAGATTTCAGATTCGATCCAGACTCATAATCTTGACATCCTGTTCCTCACAGAAGCGTGGCTCAATGTCTCATCTAACCACACTCAAGGCTTTCTTCTTCCTCCAAACTACTCCATTTTGTACCGCAACCAGGAAGATAGACATGATGGAGGACTTGCGCTCATTCACTGAAACTCCCTGAGATGCTGAACCTTCCCAACGACTTATTTTCAGTCGTTTGAATGCATGTTGGTGGAACTGTCCACATCCACTACCTCCAACCTCAAATTGAATGTGATTTACCACCCTCCTTGTCAAAACAACACCTTAATCAAGGAATGCATGGACTCTTCAGTTCACAACTCATCAGCTCTGAGCTATCATCATATCTTCCTTGGTGACTTCAACATCCACTGGGGAGACCTGGGCAACAGCTATGGGGACACTTTTACCTCCTTTCTCAATGCCAATGATCTCCAACAACACCGCCATAAACCCACACACCTCAAAGGTACCATTCTAGATTTGATAAACTCCCATTCCCCCAACCTAAAGACATATGACTCATCCCAGTCGACTGGTCTGATCACATGCAGATTCCATTCCCCCTACCCGGCTTGCATACCAAAACATACAGGCAACCCAAGAAAGAAAAAAAGATGGTTCAGGGACACATCCAACCTGGACACATAAGCCATGGCCACAATGGCCCTTCCAAAGTTAATTTCGATTACACCTCATCTGGACATTAACGCGGCCAAGTACAATTCCTGCAAGGAATCCCTTATCGACACATGTGCTCCCCTGAAATGCAAGATATCCAGACTTAAACCCTTCAGGCCCTGGTTCTCAAAAGAGCTTTATGAATAAAGATTGTCAGAAAATGAAAGAAAGAATGGAGACAAGTGGCATCTCACCTGAGTTTGACTAAGCTTTGCAAAGCAAAAAAAATTACAAAGACCGAATCTTTACAGCCAAATCCTCCCATATCAGAGTTCCCCATTAATTCAGCAAAGAACAGACTGAAGTGACTGCTTGAAGTCACTGCACAGACTGCTAACCCCTTCACCACTTCGGCTCCAAAGTCATCAGTGGACAGTTGCAACAACTTTGTGGATTTCTTTGATAATAAACTTAGGGACATCCATATCTCACTGCCCATCAATGACTCTCTTGAAACTGTTGAGACTCTACCATGCAAGGCAGTACAGTCTTAGTCATCCGTCTCTCCAATTTCCGAACAGGACCTACAACAAACAATTTCCCCAAAAAAAACCTCAAACCACCACCAGGACGCCATCCCAGGTTCTATCAGCAAAACTCTTGCCACAAACCTTCTCCCCAGTTTGACCACGATGGTGAACTCCTCTCTCAAACAGAGCCTCTTCCCAGAACGACTTAAAATGGGTCAAATCACCCCTCTCTTGAAAAAACAATCTCTTGATCCTGAGAACCTGAACAACTACCGCCCAGCCTCCACACTGCCATTTTTAGGCAAAGTCGTTGAAAGTTGCAGAGCATCTCAACTAGCCACAAACATTCGAACAAACAACCTCCTTGACACTCTCCAATCAGGTTTCCGACAGGGTAACAGTACAGAAACTGTGATCCTTCAAATAGTCAAAGACTCCCTCAGAATCCTCAACTCTGGCAACTCCTACCTCCTGGTACTCCTGGATTTATCCGCTGCATTTGACACTGTGAACCATCTGTACCTCCTTTGTACTCTTGACCTCCGCATGGGAGGTGGAGGCAGTGTCCTCAACTTGTTTGCCTCATACCTATCCAACTGTTCCCAAATTGTGAAATTGAGCAACTCATTCTCGAGACCATTCATTGTTCACTAAGGGATCCCTCAAGGTTCGATCCTCTCCTCAACCCTCTTTAATCTCTACCTGAAACCTCTATGTGTGATTCTCAGAAACTCTGGGATTCTTTTCACCTATACGCAGATGACAAACAAATATACTTGAAAACTTTTCACGGGCAGACATTACCCTGCTTTAAAAAACTCTCTTAAAGATTCAAAACTGGATGTCCAACCACCATTTAAAACTCAACCCAACTAAAACAGAATTTCATTGATCTCACCCGAAAGCAAAAACACCAGTACCAGAACGGATGGCTAACCTTCCGGCCGTAGATGGCTGCCCCACCATTGTCCAGAGTGCCAATTCACTCAGCGTAACCCTTGATAATCACCTCATTTTTCACAGACACATTGCAGCCATGGCCAACAGCTCATGACTCCAGTTTAGGCAGTTCTGGGGCATCAAACAACTGATTCTGGAACAAGATCTCAAAATAGTGGTGCAGTCCCTTGTGCTCATTAGACTAGACTATGGAATTGCCCTCCTCTCAGGCATTCCCAAAATTCACCTCGGCCCTCGAAGAACAACACTCCATGCTACAGCTTGCTTCATTTTAGGTCTTGCTGTAGCTCAACGGGGCCCATTTACTTTGATCTTGATATTTCCTGGGACTATACCTCAGAGGCATTCATCTGGTCCTCTGATGAATCTTTTAACCGCGCAGAGAGGGGTCGGAAATAGGGGATCCAATCCAGTTATACAATAAGGACAAGGTACTGGGTAACTGACTTACAAACTTGTGATTAGATTAATGTATATAACTCTCAAGACTATGGCAAGGCAGACGGTGGAACCTTCTTTACAAATGCACCTAACCAAAATAACCCCTAAAAGTAATTTCCCCTTATGTTCTAGGCTGGGGCTTGCGTGCACACCGAAATACACCCACCATCACAATGATAGTTCTAGCTAGAACTTAACGTATTTTCATTTATAAGCACAGGTGCATCACATGTAAGGATTGTGAAATCTATGTCACAAATTTATTACAAAGACACTGGCAGTAATGTCCAATTTTTTAGAAAAATCCACTTTACTGTTCCATTTGCAACCAAGAACAGCCAACGCGTTTCGTCCCAGGTGGGACTTCTTCAGGGCTGTATTATAATAAAACAAAACATATAAACATACAATTAAAATAATGACCAATTGATATGCTCAGCCGAGCAACAATAGTCACAAATTAAAAACATAGCTATTCATTTTACAATATCCAATTACATCTTAATGTACAATAGGCGCCTCTGATACTGGGTCATATAACATGGCCTCCCCAAATCTAGTACAATATCATATTATCAATACCTTCAATTTACTAAGTCTCACTCCATTCCTAATCCAGACATGGGAAAAAATTAAGACATGACAAAAAATATGAATTGTATCAATAGAACAAAGATATTTGTGTAAAAAACGTGTTCCAAACAAACCTCATTCAGTACTATCATTTGTCTATACCATACTCATTGAAGAGAAGGGACACAAACACTGAACAATTCATGGCAACACCATGCACCAAGAAATGACCAGGGATGAGGATTGGACCTACCGTGATTTATTGGGTCCTAGTGGATAGTTCTGCCGGTAATATCTTGGCAAGTGAATATTGAAATGCTGCTGCTTGTTGCACTGTACGTGTGAATCTATACCAAGACAAGTAGAGGAACATCTAAGAATAAAGAATCAAAAAACAGGGGGGGCCAGCAAGTTCCCTCAATAGTATAATGATTCTCCCCTCCCATCGTAAAGAGACAAGAACGGTAAGTTGCCCGAAGGAGGCAGTGAGAGTCACTCACATTCCTATATATATAGTAAGATTTATCTATCGACTTCTTCAAAGGAGAAAAGATCCCTGGTCAGGGTGGATGGAGAAAAGGGTGTGGCATATGCTGAAAAAGACATTAAAGAGAAAGAAAGACAATGTATAAATACATGTATGTCTATGGATCATGTGTGGATTCCGGCCACAGAGTCTCAAAACATCATAAGTTTATTGAAATAAACCCCGCGTTGATATTCCTAGTGGGCTAATTCCCATCTCTGGCCTAGTACTGTTTCTAAAGAATTTATCAGAGGCGCCTATTGTACATTAAGATGTAATTGGATATTGTAAAATGAATAGCTATGTTTTTAATTTGTGACTATTGTTGCTCGGCTGAGCATATCAATTGGTCATAATTTTAATTGTATGTTTATATGTTTTGTTTTATTATAATACAGCCCTGAAGAAGTCCCACCTGGTACGAAACGCGTCGGCTGTTCTTGGTTACAAATGGAACAATAAAGTGGATTTTTCTAAAAAATTGGACATTACTGCCAGTGTCTTTGTAAAAAATTTGTGACATAGATTTCACAATCCTTACATGTGGTGCACCTGTGCTTATAAATGAAACTCTCAAGACTATCAGGTAGATTCATCAAAGACCCGTTTTGCGAGTCTTTAATAGCGATTCATAAGGAATCGCTATTAAGGACATGCAAAACGGGATTCATGTAGGAATCGCTAAATAAATTGCGATTCCTACACATTCCTTATTTGCGATTAGCAAATTGCTAATCGCAAATGAGGAATAATAGGAATGAATGGGGAGTTATTCCTTATTTGCGATTAGCAATTTGCTAATCGCAAATAAGGATGCGATTTCAAGGGTGCCAGGGGTGTCCAAAGGACACCCTGTAGCACCCCTGAAATGCAAATTTACACAGGTGTTGCGCACACACATGTCCAAAGGACATGTGTGTGTGTAACATGCAACTGAAAAAAATGCACTAAAGTGCTTTTTTCTATTTTTTTCGCTATTTACACGAAGTCTGACTTCGTGGTAAATAGCGACCAAATATTGCGAATTCGCAATTTAAAATTGGTTAATGAATTGCATTTAAGGAATCTCAAATAGAGATTCCTTAAATGCAATTCCTCGCAAATATGCGATTTCGCTATTACCGATTTTTGCATTTGGGATGATGAATCCCAAATGCAAAAATTGCGCTCGCAAAGGGCCAGATTCTGAGAATCTGGCCCTTTGCGAGCGCAATTTCCTTTCATGAATCTACCTGTTAGCTATACAAATATAAGATTAATTACTGCTGGACAAGGAACTGTGTAACTGACTTACAAAATTGTGATTAGATTCATGCATGCAACTCTCAAGACCATGCTATACAAATGCTAGATAATTACTGCTAGACCAAATCTCCTGAAGAAATTCAGTCAGGCTAAGATTATACAAAACAATAGTTCGGTTAGAGCCAAGCAAAATAGTAACATCAGGATCTGTTGACCAGAGACCTCTCTGTTAGAATTTCCATCCCTCATTAATACTATATTGGTATGCACAATCAATTATTGGAGACAAGTCTTAGAGAGACAGAAACAGGATTTGAGGATGGCTAGATTATTTTACCAGTAAGTTAAGAAGAGTAATACATCAATATCAGGCATTTGCATTTAGTAATGCAGAATAAATAAATTAATCTCTTTCGGGCCATCAATTACTGAAGCTCAAAGGGAAGAGTTCAGAAGGGACATGAACCCTATTGGCTCAACAGTTCTCTCCCATGGGGGGGGGGGAAGAGGAGTATCGCACACAGCATATGTGTCAGAGCAAGGAAAGCCAGTAGAGTCCACAAGAAACTAGTGATGTCTCTGAGTCCGCCAGGAAGCAATCCTCAATGGAAAGGTGACACAGTGTTGAAAAGACCTGGCATGGAATGGCATGCCCTCATTATCATCAATCCAACATGTAATATAATTTCCCAAGTTCTAGGGTGACACCTCCTGGGTCACCTCATCTGGTCAGACCACTGAGTTAATTGGCCAGTTCGTATAGTATGATTGTCAAGCAGCATAAAGAAGACATATTTAACGGCAAAAAGGTGGAGATCATCGCATAAGCTGTTGAAGTATTCAAAAATGTATAATTATAACCAATAAGCTTTGAGCAAAGGCAAACGAGTGAGTTGAAAAGGACAATTTCTCACAGCAGATGATCCCATTGCAAGCAAAATAGTTGTGGATAGTCCTGGTATGTGCATGGTAACTCTTCTTATGAAACATAGTTTCATCCCACATTGCAAATGTATAAGCTTCTCATGAGAACAGAACCGAGCAAGAGAAAGAAAATGCAGGCCTAAATTGAATTTTATCTAAAAAATGTCCAGAGCACCACCACAATCAGAATGAAAAGGTCCGTCACTCTAACGGGTCCGTTTAAGTGGACTCAACTCCGATGAGCAAAAGGTACACACAGATAAACTGATGGTTCCATTTGTTTTTATCCTGAAAGGAGCGCCTCGGTTCAAAATGTTCACAAATCTATTATTCAAGTAATGGTTTCGTGCAAAAAAAAAAGGTTCATATGCAGTCTTTGATGAATTTCAAACTCTGTGGATTATTTAAAAAACCTTTCAAATTGTTAGATCCACACAATGTAGTAACAAATCAATCAGCCTCAGTAGTGCCCGTTTTGCTTTGTTGAATTATTCTGCTGCGAGCATCTCACGATCGTCATGCATGATTCTGTTTTTGACAATATATTAAATTAAATTCTCTCAATGTCAACCAACACGCATATCACGCAACTCAGCGCAGTAAGCTTTCATTACACTTAGCTTTTTAGTGTTTTGGACTTATCAATGTTGCGGCAATTCAAATCTGAATTTATAGTGCTCTGAACTTTTTCGACAATTTTGTTTGACATTATCCTTTTTCTAGTCCTCGGGGCTCCGGGGGCCATGTCTTGGCTACGTTTGTAATTTTCATTGGATGAATCATTTTTACTATTTTAAAGCCTTGAAAAAGTCATTGAGTGCGACGAAACACGTGTCGGCTGTCTATGTGCTTTAATATGTAATCAAAATGATTGGAACCATCAGTTTATCTGTGTTTATCTTATGCTCATCGAAGTTGATTTCACTTAAATGGACCCGTTAGAGTGATGGACCTTTTCATTCTGATTGTGGTGGTGCTCTGGACATTTTTTAGATATTTTCAGTATATGGGGTTTTACCCCCTTTACTTGACACTATCTGGATAACTTAGTGTTTTTGTCTTCATTGAGCACACCTGTCCATACATATGTGAATAATACTTTCCTGAAATTGTGTATGTGCCAGCATTGTTCTAGGCCATTGTCATCCTATTGCTTGTTTACTAAATTGAATTTTAGTTCATGAAATATACGATGTAAATTTATAATGCAAATACATATTTCATTCTAAAGTTTCTAAACCCTTATAATATTTATTCTATTTATGCTATTTATGTTACTTGTAAAGCATTGTAATTTCATTGCAATTAGCATGTGTAACTATGGCATATTCTTACTTTTCAATAGTACCAACATATACAAGTATTTGAAAACGTGAAGTAACTAAATCATTTTTAGTAATTCTTATAAGTACATGTATGAAGATCATTCTCTGAAAGTTACAGTAAATTGGAATTAGCATATATGTACAGCATAATTTCTTTTTTCTTGGTCGGTGCACACTTTAACATGAGCAAAGATAGTGTTAGTACCAAACTCTTCAATAAACTTTCATCCGGTTATCTAATTAGCATTTAGTTCTGTTAATTCTTCACATACATAATTATTCAAAAAAGAATAGGTTAATGGTACTTCTATAACACGTGAGTCATCACTTTCACGATGTTATTCCACGTTAAAAGAAAAAAACATTTAAATTTAATAAACACAAACCAATGTTATTCAAACGATCGTAGTTACGATGCAGTAACTACGTTTCTTTATGATCTATTGCTGAAGACTCTCACTTATAATGAGCACTGTTAGACCTGTCAGCCCTTTGGGTGGTCCCTCCTATTATTTATTTATTTTGTCCCGTTTGCCTCCTAGTACTTTTCATTTTTATGTTCACTGGACATTTTTGGTGTTGTCCTAGGGGTTAGGTGCTACCTTGGCCCTATAACTTTTTGAGGCCTAGGTGTTCCCTTATAATGGTGAAAATGTAGTCACACAAAATGGTGGCTGGTAACTGCCACAACTGATTACCTCAGGAACTAGCGCCATAGGAGTGTATGGGAAAAGCTCCAGAACCTTCCAGCTGGTTCTGGTAGCCTGAGGCCAGTCTATATAAGGGTCAGAACCAGGGCGGCCATTTTAGAAGTGACCAGGAAGCTTGGGTAGGAGCTGGTGAGGAGTGAGGCTACAGTGTGGGGAGGTAAGCGCATTGGTAGGGGTTAGATCGTCCCTTGGGCCGGCTGCTCTCATCTACTGACGTGACCCCCGGCCTGTTGACTGAACCCTACAACAGTTCTCCCGTGTAACTCCTTCAACCTGTGGAGTGCCTCTGGTCAGATGTCTCTGTATTGCCCCATAAGCTGTGAGTAAACGTCTGGGGATCTAAGAAGAAGGGGCGTCCAAAAGCTGTGGCCAATTCTAACGTACCCTTGTTACGGAGTGAGAAGCTCTACATCGTGGAGCGGGGAAGCTTTACCTGACCTGCCCAAAGTCAAGTTCAGTGCGGAGCATTGTAAGGGAAAAGCGGAGTTAAATTTCACCAAGCAGAAGGCTGAACTCACCGAGAGCGTGGTGAGGTGTCTGGCGACTCGGCGTCTTCCTCTCCGGCTTGCGAGTGCCTGGGATGCGAGCCCACCGCTGTGGAAGTGAAGCGGGAGCCGGAGGGAACGAATCGACCCCTGCCTGGCGAGTGCGTTGCGACGTCGGAAAAGGGGAGGAGAATCGCTGATGAAGGCCAGACCTGGGCGGAGACTTGCCTGAGGGGAGCCGTCGAGGAAAGAAGTGCGGAAGTGCTGACGGGAGTTCACTGCAGCCGGTAGGCCGAAAAGCAGCGAGAGACAAGCAGAACCAGATCGGAGCGGAGACTTTCCCCATCAGTGAGAACGGAACGGACCCGAGTAAGAACTGCCTGTCAGGCTGGCACATAAAGTAAAATGGGGAAATGAGTTTGGTGGGCGGGGAAGATCGATAACCGGCCTGCAATGGTGGCAGCTATCAGGGACTAGATAGAGTGAAGCACCGGCTGTTATTTCCTCAAGCCTGCTGAACTGTACATCGACCAACGCTACCCACTGACTGAACTCGTTATCCTAGTTTGTTTCCTTGCCGGGCAGTGACTAAACTGGGAAAGGGTGAGAATCCTGTATGCAAGTCATAAATCCCAACTAAGGAGAGACGGAGTAGAAAGGCTTATTCAGAGTCAAAGTCTCACTGTTGGAGGGGCTTATGTTTATACTGATCCTTCTAGACCCAGGGGAGTGACTGTAGAAATCTAACAGTTCAAGAGGGCTGTAGATCGAGTTGTAGAGCTAAGTGTAACAAATAACTAAAAATGCCTGTTTCTATTTAGTAATTCAGCTGTGTGGAATAATTTACCAGTTTAGAACTTTTGGAGATATGTGCTGAGGAGCTGTATCCTCTAACTAAGGATGACCCTGTAACCCCGAAAGTAAGGTACTATTTGTTTTCAATCTAAAAGGAATTGGTTATTGCTTGTTCCTTGTTTACACTGTGATAATATTGGGGAAGAGATAAGGTGTAGATGTTATTACTGTGATTCTTTCCACAGGGGGTTGACAAGAAGTATCAAGTAATGTACTGAAAAACTTATGAAATCCAATAATTGAATGTGGAAAATTGTATTGTATTAAATTTAAAAACTGCTAGCGGTGGAAGACAATTCCAAGAACTTTTATAAAAGGTACCTGTATTTTTCTAAGAAGGTGTAGTGTGATTTATTTCTTTTTTATGGTGGTTTGGCGCTGGGTTACTGTAAGTGAAGGATGTAAGTGCAACACAAAAATCTTCGAGAGGAGCCATAACCACTCTGTGCCAGGCTACCCTATGTGGACTGGTTTCACCAGGTACAACATAATTGGTGGCAGCGGTGAGATTAGAGCTCGTGCTTGCATCCACTTAATAGTAACGCAGTGTGTACCACAGGCCTACACCTGGAGTTTTCTCCTAGCGGACTCCCTAATTACAGTTTTGCTTCCCCAAATTCTTTCCTGGTGGTGGGTGGAGGAAGCCCTCACGTGATACCCTTCCTTGAATTCTTCCAAGTGGCTGTTTGATACCCTGTTGGCAAAATGGAATTTGATTTGGAAGAGTTGGAGACCTATACTGCGGCACAACTCAGAGAATTTTGTCAGAGAAAGGAGGTGTTTTTCAAGCGTGGTGCTAAAAAGGGGGAACTCCAAACCAGCTTGAGAGCATGGATGGCAGCTCATCCAGATGGGAGGAAGGAGGAGGAAGAGGGGGATCGGGACACTGTCATTGGAGTGGATGTACTGTACCAAACCGAAGGGGGGAACCTACAAACAGGTCCTAGGACACTTTCGAGGGAGGGCAGTAGTGTCTCTGTAAGGAGCTTGACCGAAGCCGAATTAGCTGACCGGAGAGAGAAAAGGCAGTTGAAGTGGGAACTAGCTAGGTTGGAGAAGGAGAGGGAGGAAAAGAGGATGGCTCATGAGTTGAGTTCCAGGGAGTTACACCTCAAGGCCCTGCAATTAGGGACTCCTAGTGCTCCTGTTGGTGGCAGCGAACCCAAAGACACAACCAGGGAACCCAGACCCTATTTGCCAAAGGACGTAGTTGCCAGCTACAGCGCAGGGGGTGACATTGCTAAGTGGCTGGCTGCCTATGAGGTATCCTTAAGAGCCCATGGAATATTGGAAAAACACTGGGTGGATGGCTTGTATAAGGGATACACTTTTGGCCCTAGAGCAGGGAGAGCAGACCCACTACCCCACCATGAAAGTGGCACTGATAAAAAAGTTTGGGTTGACTCCAGAAAAATACCGACAGAAGTTTAGGAGTAGCCACAAACTGGGCACACAGAATTGGGTGGATTTCCTAGACTTTGCAAAGAAGGCCCTAGAGGGTTGGGTGCAAGGCAGCGAGGTGGGGGACTACGAGGGGTTGTATGATCTTATCCTCAAGGAGCACCTACTCGAGAAATGTTTTCCCGAGCTGCGACAACACCTGGTGGACAGCAAGCTGACTAGCCCCCGGAAGCTTGCTGAGGAGGCGGACATCTGGGCTAGTACCCAGGTATCCTCAAAGGGGACTGGAGGGGATTCCCAAAGGACCGGACAGGGCGCTCCCCAGAAGAAAGAGGGGGGAGATAAAAAGAGGGAGTTCTCAAGAGGCCCCCAAAACAGTTTCCAGGGAAAAGGAACAGCATTCATTCTCAAGGCTAACCCACCAAGAAACCCTCATCCTGACCATAGTCAGCAGCCAAGGGTTGTCCGCTGCTATGAGTGTGGTGGGGTTGGGCACTACAAAGGTGATGTTAAGTGCCCAAAGAGACCACCCCCTCCCACTGGAGGAAAAGCCCCGGGAGTAGCTAGTGTAGTGCTCGGGGAGGAGTTGCCCTTAGATAAGGGGGAGAGTGGGCGGGTGTCACCTTAGTGTCCCTTGGAGATTGGGAGATGGTTCCTAAGATCCAGGTGCCCCCAAATACTACCAAGTATGGGCAGTGGGTCACCATCAATGGCCAAAGAGGGGAAGCTCTGAGAGACACAGGAGCCAGTATGACTATGGTAAGAAGTCATCTGGTGTCTCCAGAGCAGGTAATTCCACATGTACTCCACCCCGCCGCGATGGCTGATGGCAGAATGGGTCACTACCCGGTGGCCGAGGTTCCATTTGAGTGGGAAGGGGTTGTAGGTTTACTTCGAGTTGCCGTAAGCCCTGCCGTGCCAGTTGATTGTCTGTTGGGGAATGATATGGAGCACAATGCTTGGAAGGAGGTGGAATACCGGACTCATTCTGAGATGCTGGGTACACCTGACTGGGCCTGTGCCAGCATAAGGTCCGCGACTACCCGGAGGGGGAGTTCGCTTGGGCTGGAGCCTGGAACAAAGGCACAGCCAGCTGCCAGAAAGGGAAAGATTCGGGGACAGGAGAAGCCTGCCTCGGCATCCACGCCCCGTGAGACGGATAGGCCACCTGCGGTGGTGGACCAGGAGTCTGCAGAGGGGGATGTTGTCTCCCTGGAGAACCTACCTATCCCTGCCGAATGGCATGTGGAAAGAGGGCCTACCAGGGAGGAGTTTTGTAAGGGCCAGATGGAGTGCCCTACCCTTGAGGGACTTAGGCGACAGGCCGAAGCCCAGGCAGCAAGTAACGTTACGGGGAACTACCACATTTACTGGGAGGATGGACTTCTCTACAGTGAACCCAAGGCACCAGTGCACGGTTCGTCACGGGCCTTGGTTGTCCCTCAACGTTACCGAGCCTTTCTTCTAGAACTGGCTCATGAGATACCCTTGGCAGCACACTTGGGACAGGACAAGACCTTTGCCCGGCTTGTCCCCCATTTTTATTGGCCTCAGATGAAGGTGGCGTCCGACACTTACTGCCGGACATGTGTGTCTTGCCAAGCCAGTGGGAAAACAGGGGTGAAGCTGAAAGCTCCCCTGGAACCACTTCCTGTTGTTAGCACCCCCTTTGAAAGGGTGGGCATCGACATTGTGGGGCCATTGGATCCACCAACTTCAGCTGGGCACAGGTTTATCCTGGTTCTGGTGGATCATGCCACACGGTACCCAGAGGCAATTCCTCTGAGGACCATTACTGCACCTGCAGTGGCAAGGGCCCTGATGGGGATCTTTACCCGAGTGGGTTTCCCCAAGGAAGTTGTGTCCGACAGGGGAACCAACTTCATGTCAGCTTACATGCGGGCTATGTGGAAGGAGTGTGGGGTTACCTACCGGTTCACCACTCCTTACCACCCACAGACCAATGGTCTAGTGGAAAGGTTCAACAAAACCTTGAAAGGCATGATCAGAAGTCTGCCTGAGAACCTGCGGAGGAAATGGGACGTCTTCCTACCCTGTCTGTTGTTTTCCTACAGGGAAGTGCCACAAAGGGAGTGGGCTTCAGCCCCTTCGAACTTCTGTATGGGCACCCTGTGCGTGGACCTATCAGCCTGGTGAAAGACGAATGGGAAAAGACTCCCAGGAATCTTCCCCAGGATGTGGTGAGCTACATGCTGGCCTTCCGGAGCCAGATGGCTAAGTTGTGGAAGCAAGCTTCTGACAACTTGGAAGCCAGCCAAGCAGTGATGAAGGAGTGATATGACCACAATGCTCACCCTGTGGAGTTGGAGCCTGGCCAGAAGGTGTGGGTGATGGAATCTGGAGAGCTGAGTGCCCTCCAGGATCGCTGGACAGGCCCCTTTGAGGTGATCGAGAAGAAGGGTAAGGCCACTTATTTAGTGGATCTTAAGACCCCCCGGCAGCCCCTTCGGGTGCTCCATGCCAATCGCCTCAAACCCCACCATGAGAGGCCCGAGGTCATCTTGATGATGGTGACTGATGGAGCAGAGGAAGAGGAAAGTGAGTCTCTCCCTGATCTATTTACATCTCAGGAAAAAGGATGGGTCGGTGGAGGGAGTGATTCTCTCCCCATCCCTCACTCCTGAACAACGTAGGGACTGCCACAGGTCTTGGAGCAGTACTCCTCGCTGTTCTCCCTTGTCCCGGTAAGGACCCACCTGTGTACCCATGATGTGGACACAGGAGACAGCCCACCTGTGAAGTCTAAGATCTACCGGCTGTCAGACAAGGTGAAGGCCAGCATCCACAGTGAAGTTACTAAGATGCTGGAGCTAGGAGTAATTGAACCTTCAAGTAGCCCCTGGTCCAGTCCGGTGGTTCTGGTACCAAAAGCTGCCCCACCGGGCACCACTCCAGAACTAAGGTTCTGTGTGGATTACCGGGGACTGAATTGAGTAACCAAAACTGATGCCCATCCGATCCCTAGGGCGGATGAACTCATTGACCGGCTGGGAGCTGCCCAATAATTGAGTACCTTTGACCTCACCTCAGGGTACTGGCAGATCTCCCTTACAGATGGAGCCAAGAAAAGGTCAGCCTTCTCCACACCTGAGGGCCACTACCAGTTCTGTGTAATGCCATTTGGGCTCAAGAACGCTCCTGCCACCTTTCAGCGGCTGGTGAACGAGGTCCTCTCTGGGATGGAGGCCTTCTCCGCTGCTTATCTGGATGACATTGCCGTCTTCAGCAGCAGTTGGGAGGACCATTTGTGTCATCTACAAGCTGTTCTCCAGGCCCTGAAACAGGCTGGCTTGACAATCAAGGCCAGTAAATGTCAGATCGGGCAGGGGTCGGTGGTGTACCTAGGCCACTTGGTGGGCAGGGGAACGGTGCAGCCCCTCCAGGCGAAGATTGAGGCTATCATGGCCTGGGAGCCCCCCAAGACTCAAACTGAGGTCCGAGCTTTCCTGGGCCTCACCGGTTACTACCGTCGCTTTGTGAAGGGGTATGGCACCATTGTGGCACCCCTAACTGAACTCACCTCCAAAAGGCAACCCCGACGGGTAGTCTGGACAGAGGCTTGTCAACAAGCCTTTGACACCTTAAAACAAGCAATGTGTGCGGCTCCAGTCCTGAGGGCTCCGGATTTTTCTAAGGAATTAATCGTCTAAACAGACGCATCAGAACATGGCATTGGGGCAGTGTTATCGCAACTCAATGAAGAGGGTCTGGATCAACCTGTTGTTTTCCTGTCCAGGAGACTGCTTCCCCGGGAACAGAGGTGGAGTGCAATTGAGCGGGAAGCCTTTGCAGTCGTATGGGCTCTGAAGAAGTTGCGGCCATACCTGTTTGGCTCGCACTTCCTGGTTCAGACTGACCACCGACCCCTTCGTTGGCTGATGCAAATGAAGGGAGAAAATCCCAAGTTGTTGAGATGGTCTATCTCCCTACAGGGAATGGACTTCCGGGTGGAACATCGGCCTGGAGTGGACCACGCCATGCAGACGGTCTCTCTAGGTATTTCCGCCTTAGTGATGAGAACTCCCAAGGGGTTGGGTAGCTCTCCCCACTTTCAGCTGGGGGGGACGCGTGTTAGACCTGTCAGCCCTTTGGGTGGTCCCTCCTATTATTTATTTATTTTGTCCTTTTTGCCTCCTAGTACTTTTCATTTTTATGTTCACTGGAAATTTTTGGTGTTGTCCTAGGGGTTAGGTGCTACCTTGTCCCTATAACTTTTTGAGGCCTAGGTGTTCCCTTATAATAGTGAAAATTTAGTCACACAAAATGGTGGCTGGTAACTGCCACAACTGATTACCTCAGGAACTAGCGCCATAGGAGTGTATGGGAAAAGCTCCAGAACCTTCCAGCTGGTTCTGGTAGCCTGAGGCCAGTCTATATAAGGGTCAGAACCAGGGCGGCCATTTTAGAAGTGACCAGGAGGCTTGGGTAGGAGCTGGTGAGGAGTGAGGCTACAGTGTGGGGAGGTAGGCGCATTGGTAGGGGTTAGATCGTCCCTTGGGACGGCTGCTCTCATCTACTGACGTGACCCCCGGCCTGTTGACTGAACCCTACAACAGTTCTCCCGTGTAACTCCTTCAACCTGTGGAGTGCCTCTGGTCAGATGCCTCTGTATTGCCCCATAAGCTGTGAGTAAACGTCTGGGGATCTAAGAAGAAGGGGCGTCCAAAAGCTGTGGCCAATTCTGACGTACCCTTGTTACGGAGTGAGAAGCTCTACATCGTGGAGCTGGGAAGCTTTACCTGACCTGCCCAAAGTCAAGTTCAATGCGGGGCATTGTGAGGGAAAAGCGGAGTTAAATTTCACCAAGCAGAAGGCTGAACTCACCGAGAGCGTGGTGAGGTGTCTGGCGACTCGGCGTCTTCCTCTCCGGCTTGTGAGTGCCTGGGACGCGAGCCCACCGCTGTGGAAGTGAAGCGGCAGCCGAAGGGAACGAATCGACCCCTGCCTGGCGAGTGCGTTGCGACGTCGGAAAAGAGGAGGAGAATCGGTGATGAAGGCCAGACCTGGGCGGAGACTTGCCTGAGGGGAGCCGTCGAGGAAAGAAGTGCGGAAGCGCTGACGGGAGTTCACCGCAGCCGGTAGGACGAAAAGCAGCGAGCGAGAGACAAGCAGAACCAGATCGGAGCGGAGACTTTCCCCATCAGTGAGAACGGAACGGACCCGAGTAAGAACTGCCTGTCAGGCTGGCACATAAAGTAAGCTGGGGAAATGAGTATGGTGGGCGGGGAACATCGATAACCGGCCTGCAATGGCGGCAGCTATCCGGGCCTAGATAGAGTGAAGCACCGGCTGTTATTTCCTCAAGCCTGCTGAACTGTACATCGACCAACGCTACCCACTGACTGAACTCGTTATCCTAGTTTGTTTCCTTGCCGGGTAGAGACTAAACTGGGAAAGGGTGAGAATCCTGTATGCAAGTCATGAATCCCAACTAAGGAGAGACGGAGTAGAAAGGCTTATTCAGAGTCAAAGTCTCACTGTTGGAGGGGCTTATGTTTATACTGATCCTTCTAGGCCCAGGGGAGTGATTGTAGAAATCTAACAGGTCAAGAGGGCTGTAAATCGAGTAGTAGAGCTAAGTGTAACAAATAACTAAACATGCCTGTTTCTATTTAGTCATTCAGCTCTGTGGAATAACTTACCAGTTTAGAACTTTTGGAGATATGTGCTGAGGAGCTGTATCCTCTAACTAAAGATGACCCTGTAACCCCGAAAGTAAGGTACTATTTGTTTTCAATCTAAAAGGAATTGGTTATTGCTTGTTCCTTGTTTACACTGTGATAATATTGGTACCTGTATTTTTCTAAGAAGGTGTAGTGTGATTTATTTCTTTTTTATGGTGGTTGGGTGCTGGGTTACTGTAAGTGAAGGATGTAAGTGCAACACAAAAATCTTCGAGAGGAGCCATAACCACTCTGTGCCAGGCTACCCTATGTGGACTGGTTTCACCAGGTCCAACAAGCACCAATTGTGCATGTTTATCGTTTTCTTTTAAAAAGGTGTCAAAATCAGTTTTATGTGTCAAGTAGGGACTCAACAGTTTATCTACATTTTCAGTTCAAATCATTTGACCACATCTCCCCTGCTCTGCTAACCCTCCACTGGCTTCCCATTGAAGTGCGGACCCAATACAAAATCGCTTGTATTACCCACAGAGCGCTGCGCTCCCCCTCACCCTCCTATCTAAACGAGAGTCTGAAAATCTCCGGAGCAAAAAGGGGTTCCCGAAATGCCCAATCCCTGCTACTGGAACGCCCCCACCTTCAGTCGAGAACGATTCATGAACCAGTCTTTCTCTGGAAACGCCACTAGAATCTGAAAGTCTCTGCCTCCCTCCCTTTGTCTAACCACCCGCCTAGTAACCTTCAAAACAAGCATTGGAAATGCAATAGGTCTCGCATTAGAAAAGTTGTAGCTATTGGTCTTGTAAATGACAAATATTTTATTTATTTGTTGGTTTTTAAAATAGCTAAATTGATAGCTTTGTCATTTACAACGCCAATAGTTATAATTTTCGCGAATGTGACACCTATAGCATTTGGAATGCAACATGTTTTGTATTTACGTGACTTAGATGGCAGCTCTGGTCGTTAGGCCACATCTCTAGAGAGCAGGAGAGTGCAGCAGGGGAGAGAAGCACAGCAATGCAATAGGTCTCGCATTAGGAAAGTTTGAGCTATTGGTATTGTAAAGGACACATTTTTTATTTATGTGCTTGTTTTGAAAATAGCGAAATTAATAGCTTTGTTATTTACAATGCCAATAGTTTTATCTTTTGCAAATGTGACACCTATTGTAACACAATATGTGTTGTAGCACTGAGTGATGTGAGGGTGAGGGGTGTGAGGGTGAGGGGGTGTGAGGGTGAGGGGGTGTGAGGGTGAGTGGTGAGTGGGTGTGTGAGGGTGAGTGAGGGTGTGTGAGGGTGAGGGTGTGTGAGGGTGTGTGAGGGTGAGGGTGTGTGAGGGTGAGTGAGGGTGTGTGAGGGTGTGTGAGGGTGAGTGAGGGGGTGTGAGGGGGTGAGGGTTAGGGGGTGTGAGGGTGAGGGTGTGAGGGTGACTGAGGGTGTGTGAGGGTGAGGGGATGAGGGTAAGGGTGTGTGAGGGGGGTGATGGTGAGAGGGTGCGCGGGTGAGGGGGTGAGGGTGTGTGAAGGTGAGGGTGTGTGAGGGTGAGGGTGTGAGGCTGAGTGAGGGTGAGAGGGTTGTGAGGGGGTGTGAGGGTGAGTGAGGGTGTGTGAGGATGAGGGGGTGAGGATGAGTGAGGGTGTGTGAGGGTGGGTGAGGGTATGTGAGGGTGAGGGGGATGAGGGAGAGGAGGTGTGAGGTTGAGGAGGTGTGAGGGTGTGAGGGTGATGGGGTGAGGGTGTGAGGGTGTGAGAGGGTGTGAGGGTGAGTGAGGGTGAGATGGTGTGAGGGTGAGTGAGGGTGAGATGGTGTGAGGCAGAGGGGGGGTGTGAGGGTGAGGGGCTGTAGAAGCAAAAAAGGCAGCCATCTGGAACCTTCCAGATGATGTAAGAGCTGCGCCGATAAAAATAGGGGTATATATTTCCCCACTGACTCCTATTAAAACAGTTAATTTTAGGCGGGAGAGAGCATAAATAAAGCCATTGTTTGCTTTGAAACTCGGGAATAACCTGTCTGACTCGGGTCTGTTGAACGGTGCTGCTTTTGCAAGATAAGGGTGCATGGGTAGGAAGTGACTTGCCCAGAATCACAGTTTAGTGTAGAGGGAAGCCGAGATTACAACTCTTCTCACGTAGCTCAGAGTATGCGTCGAATCGACTCTAGGCGCATCTGGAATCTATAGCCCGATCCCACCGCCCTGGATTTGGGATCACACGGCACTGCCATTAAATGTGAGCAGTAAACCGGATCGGCTTCCTGGAGTTGTTTACCTAGACGAGTGTGTGCGACAAGCACAGTAAATGCACAAGCGGGTATTGTAATAGCGGGTTGCTTGTTAATGTTATCAGCACGGGGACGGGGCTGTGCAGTGAACAGAAGGGATACTGGGGTGTATTCACTTTGAGGTTGGTTGGAGGCTGTGGAGACTGTCAGACGAAGATATGGAGAGGTTTGTTAATTGGGGCTTTGAGCGAGTAGCCTTCATTTTGGAGAGATTTCTGTTCATGTTACAGCGCCTGGAGGTGCTTCACGGATCGGACTGGTTGGTGGAGGCGAGCCTGTCGGCAGTGGAAGCGGGAGATTTTGGTTCAAATATATTTGTTCACACTCGACTTCGCAGCACCGTGTGACCCTGAGCAATCACTAGCACTGTGTGACCCTGAGCAATCACTAGCGCCGTGTGACCCTGAGCAGTCACTAGCACCGTGTGACCCTGAGCAGTCACTAGCACCGTGTGACCCTGAGCAGTCACTAGCACCGTGTGACCCTGAGCAGTCACTAGCGCCGTGTGACCCTGAGCAATCACTAGCGCCGTGTGACCCTGAGCAATCACTTTATCTTTGTCTCACAAACAAATCTGTCAATCTAGAGATTCGAGAACAATGCACGACCAGGCATAAAGCACTACATTGTCCCTTTACAGTCGCAATGTACGTCCGTGTGAGGCTGCCAGGCTCTGGATATATATATATATATATATATATATTTAATAATGCCTGGCTTATCAGGGCCTTTTCCCGGATGAGTCGTCTGCACTTAGTCATTGCACAGAGGTGGGTGTGTCTTAATGCTGGTATGATGGGGCGGACTCCGTTACTGGTTACGAAGGACGCCTTGATTCTTGGAATGCACTGTATTCCCTGGGAAGAGTATCCCTAGACCCTGCCTGCACTGCACGAGAAGTGAGTTCCAGGCTCTTAAAACAAGACGGAGGGCATTGCTGTGGGGAGGGGGAAGGAGAAATGTGACACGGCGGGCAGGGGAGGGGGCGGAGCGGGGAGAGCGGCATGAGGGTGTGAAGCAGCAGGGGCCTTTGAAGTGAAGCTAAGCTTCACTTCAAAGGTGTGGGAGGAGTGCGGCTGAGGCAGAGCGCACGCTGGGGGAAGCTTGTGGGGCGGAGCGGGAAGATCTGCTGGGGAACAGATGGCGATTTGATGATGTGCACGCGCATTTTAGGTCAATGTTTTTATTTTTTAATTCTCTACTGCGACACCCTCCCCTTCCCTCCTGCGAGCATGCCGACCACCGCTGCCGAAGGTTGTGTCTCGAGGGACCACCATTTCACATTCCACATGCCCTTTAATGTAAGGGCGCTAACAAAGGCCTCTACTTACTAAATCCTAAAAGGGCGACTGCGCTTACAAGTGATGCAAAATAGTATTTCTCTTATTTTGTCCCGGTGCATTTCAAGTGCTGCTTGAAGTTCCTGAACTGCGCACTCATCACATTTGGGGTGGATGGATCATGCACATTCACATTGTCTAGCTGAATGTATATTTAAGCAAGCATTAATTGCGTTTTTTCTTGTAATAACTGCAAGGTAATGTTAAATATTGTCTCTCCTTTACTGTTACGATAAGCGAGGGCCAATTGTTGGTTACTGCTTAGTCACACCACTGTGGCAATGCCACCCTTGCATTAACTTTGCGTGCAGGCAGCACACATGTATTTTGTGTGAGCATAAAAGTCATGCAAGGAAGTCACAATTGTGTGCTTCACAGTGTGGAATTAGTTAATTGCAGGATCCTCTGGCAGTGTATGCCCATGAAGTCGCACTGCACGGAGGAGTCTGTGTTTCTCGTTCTAATCTCTCCTCGGTGCGGCACGAAGAGAGAGAGGATGCATTGCTTGCTTTGAAAAGAGCTGCCGCCTTTGATCGTCATTGTGCTTCCTAAAGTTCATATCCTCACATGGTGAGTTGTTTCGGAGCTTAGGATTTTTTCGTTGTGAAGGGCAGGACCCTCTAAGTGGCATGGGCACCTTTTCTGCTGTGGATTGTACGGGCTGTGTGCGCCGTGGAGCTGGGTTACAGCGAAGAGGTAAAGACACAATGCTGTGCTTTTTACACAACGTTTCTGTGGAGTGGGGGAGGGTTCTTTGTATCTTACTCTATGGTACATCATGTAACTGGTGCTTATGTAAAGCACTCCATTACATGTTAAATCACATACATAGTAGAACACCTTCTGGAAAATAGCAATTGAGGTAAGGCGGTGGGTGACAGAAGCCACTTAGTTCCTTGCCTTGTTTTTTTGTCTAGAGGTTCCAAGCTGGAGCATATCCATCTCTAGTAGTTTTGCTATAATTCGGGATAGACTGCATGTTCCAGAATGCAAAGAATGCTGGCTAAGCGTCTGTCACATGGCATAACTACCTGAGAGACTGCATTTTAAGTGTGTATGAATACCCAAATCTCATTCTCCTCTGCCTGGTGCATGTAAATCATCAATTAATGGTCTTTGTAAACATTATTGTATTTGCAGTTATTGTTTTTTTTTATCCACATGCAATATCAGTTGCTGTATGTACCTGATGTAATTTCTGACGCAGATTCCATGTGGTTTGAGGCTTCTAGCATTGTGGCATGCTTCATGGCTGTGTAGTTACAATTACTGTGGAATTTTAGGCACTTTGCTGTTTTGGTTGGAACAGCACTGTGCATCATTGTTAGGATATGTCCTCGATTGTGTGCTTGAGTGGTTGTGTGTGTCTGTGGATTTGAGTTTTGTGGACATGTGTATGCTTTTCAATGTGCATGAATCTGCATTGGTGTGTGTTATCTGTTTGTGTGCCGCGCATCTGTGTATGTTTCTTTCTGTAGGTGCATGTTGTCTGTTCTTTGCCCATCATCATAGCTGAGAGGATGAGTGCACTTATTTGACATTATAGAAGAATTGCTTTATTAACCTTCTTGTTTCTCAATTTTGCTTGCAAATGTACCATTTTCACAAGCTTTCTTCAAATTTTTCCTGGGGGAGAACCCTGCTCCCCCCCCTCCAACTCCCTTAATGGCAGTCGGGCTCGGTCGCTCGCCATAAGGCACGCATCCCGAACTTTAACGCCCCTCCACTTTCAAATCTCACCAGCCACCACTGGTTAATTCACCCTTATTTATTTAAAGAGTTTTATATAGCGCTGGCTAGACCCGAAGGTATCAGAGCGCTTTACATGAGAATCAACAATGTAACAGAAAAAGATCGACAATTACACAATACATTGAAAAACAGGCAATACATTGTGAGAGGAGAGAAAGGTGAGAGAAAAGTAGTTGAATCAAATGTAAGTACTCTCTCAGATTGTGATCTGACCTGCCCTTGCTATATGACCCTCGATGTAGAGAGCCACCCGGGCTTCTCTATACTTTGTAGCAGTTCTTACACGCATCCCCACACCCCCGGGGCGGGCTCGCTCCGGGGTATAAATAAACAGGGCAGAAGACCGCTTGGGGTCTTTCCGGCATAGTGTGAACTGGTGTCCGTGTGCTTTTATCTTACAGCCCAGACCGCACGTGGCAGGCCCTGTCCTGGCCCACCACATTGGTGACGAGGCCGGTCTGAGCACACGTGAGCCCGATCGTGCCCTCACCACGCAGCGTCGGAGCTGCAGAGCCCACCTGCATTGCTCCAGAGCCGGGCCGCTACTCACTCCCCGCCCGCGCTCAGGCTCGAGGCCCGCCCACGCGTCTCCCCGTCGGGAGCGTCTTCAGCTGGCGGGGCCTCGCCGGGTGTCCTCTTCCGCCGTGGGTGAGTTGTCGCTGCCCCCCCTCCCCTTTGCTCGCGCTATACCCAGCAACCCGCATGGCCCTGCACGCGCCTCCTACGTCAGCGGGAGCAGGCCGCGCAGTCCGGGCCTGAAGGGGAGGGGCGAGGAGGAGCGCGTGGAGCGCGAAGCATCTTGGCCTTACAGGCGTGCAAAGCGAGTTCGCCCCCCGCTCGGCAACCTGCAGCGACGCCCCTGGGGCCATCTTCGACGTCACTCTGCCACACACAGCCGCAGTCAAGCATTGGCAAAGACAAGAGGCCTCCACAACTCCACGGGCCATGGACGCCTCCCTGTGTGGCTTGTTCCTCGGTTCCAGAGGCCAGACCGCTCACAAAAGGCAGTGGCCCCTCCACCACACGGCTGGCACGGACATTTTCTCGCATCACTTGAGGGAATAGAGCGCGTCCGGGGTGACTTCCTGTTCCTCCCCCTGCACCTGCCGATCCAGCACGTGGAGAGAGGGCACACCCTACAACGCGGAGAAGCGCGTCTGCTGCCATGAGGCCGTGGTTGGACGGACGCAACTAGACTTTTCGGGCTAGCAGATGGTGCAGCAGCGCCAGCAGTGGCTAGACCATGTCGAACCCTGCACCGGGGTCAGGCCAGGCAGGCGGTGGCAAGGACCAGGCCGCAGCGGCCGCACCACTACCACCCGGCCAGGCTGGAGGAGCCCAGGGTCAAGCAGCGGTGATTGCTCAACAACCGCACAGCCACGCGCACAAGGGTGTGGCGCCCATTCCCCCGTTCAGCGAAACGGCTGACCCCGCAACGGCGGCACCGAGGTGGAAGGCCTGGCTCGGGAGGCTTAACCTCTACTTCAAAGGCACTCGAGAGACCGACGGGACGGTCAAGAGGTCCCTCCTCATCCTGTACGGAGGTCCAGAAATCTACGACCTTTTTGAAACGCTCCCCAACACTGGGCCAGACGACGACTACGATGCAGCGGTCACCGCGCTTAACACCCATTTTGACCCCCAACTCAACAATGACTTCGAGAAGTTCAAATTTAAAAGGGCGTGGCAAACAGAGTCCGAATCTGTAGACATGTACTATGCGAGACTGCGCCGGCTGGCCAGCACCTGCCCTTTCACTAACCCAAGAGAAGAGATTAGAGATCAGATCATAGTGGGGTATCGATCAAAACTACTGAGAAAACTCATTCTCCAGCAACCTGGAATATCGCTAGATGAAATCCTGATTCTAGCCCGTTCACACGAGCTGTCTGACGCAATGGCGGAGTAAATGGAGATTGCTTTGCGCTCACCGATAGCCACGCCTGCAGCAGCCAAGACAACACCGATCAAGGAAGAAAGAGTTGATGCGATCCAAAGGAGGCCCCCGTCCGGTCGCCAGCAACATGTGCCCACCCGTGGTACGCAGTGCGCCTATTACGGAGAAGATCACCCGGAGACGGCGACATGCGGGGCAAAAGGGAAAACGTGCCTGAAATGTGGCCGGCTAAACCACTTTGCAGCAGTGTGCCGGGGCGGAAGATACAGACCGAACGCCCCCAGGTCCCGCGCAACTTATGGACCCAGACACCTGTCGCAGCGCGTCAGACAATTGTCACTAGAACAAGAACTGCCGCCCCCGACAGTCAAGCCCAGGAAAGGCGGCCACGGTACGAAGACGACGACGACGACGACGAGGAAGTGTACGTCATCTCATACGTCAGCAGAGTGTCCACGAAGAGGAGACCGCCGCCCATGTGCTCCGTCTCTATCGAGGGCACAGAAGTGAGAGCCCTCATAGACACGGGGGCGTCCGTCAATGTTATGGACTCAGAGCAATACGAACAAATGTCACCTAAGCCTGCTCTTGCACCTTCCAGCGCACGTATCTACACTTATGGGGGTACAGACCCGTTACCATTGCGTGGAGTAACCAGCACCACCGTCGTGAATGGAGAATACTCGACGGAAGCACGTTTTCACATCACAGAAGGGAAGAAGGGCACTCTTTTAAGCTGCCACAGGGCGGAGGAGCCGGGGCTCGTATTCTTTGCGAATCAAGTGCACCAGTCACATGCGGACAGTCTGCTGCAGGAGTTCCCCGCACTATTCAAAGGCTTGGGAAGACTCAAAGGGAAGAAATTTCGTCTACACATAGACACCTCGGTGCGCCCCGTAGCCCTCCGGCACAGGCGAGTGCCGTTCAACCTCCGGCCCCAAGTAGAGGAAGAACTTAAAAAGCTAGAAGATCTCGGGGTAATAGAAAAAGTGTCAGGTCCGACCCCCTGGGTATCCCCACTGGTCGTGGCACCCAAACCGAAACAACCAGGGGCAATCAGGCTGTGCGTTGACATGAGACTCCCCAACGCAGCCGTAAAGAGAGAGAGGCACATTACCCCAACCATGGACGACATTGTGGCCAACCTGAACGGGGCGAAATGGTTCTCGAAGCTGGACCTCAACTCGGGGTACCATCAACTCGAACTGGAGCCGGAGAGCCGCTATATAACCACATTCTCGACCCACGTGAGGCTACGAAGGTACCGTCGGCTGAGCTTTGGTGTGTCCTCAGCGGCTGAGGTGTTCCAAAACGCCATACGTGAGGTGTTGTCAGGTCTGAGCGGGGTGATCAACCTCAGTGACGATATCCTCGTCTACTCCAACACCCTCGAGGAGCATCATGCCCGTTTGAGAGCGACGTTACAAAGGTTGGCAGAAAGTGGATTGACCCTGCATCGGTCAAAATGTTCGTTCTACCAAGAATCCATTGACTTTTTCGGGTATACATTCACCCGAGATGGGCTGAAAGTTGACCCCAAGAAAGCGGAAGCAATCAGGACTGCAAGCACTCCACGGACTCCCACGGAAATGCGGAGTTTCCTAGGCATGGCCACTTATTGCGGCCGTTTCATCCCCAACCTGGCGGCTCTGGCGGAACCCCTGAGGGCACTCACTTGGCAAGACCACAAGTGGGAGTGGACAGCGGCAGCCAACAAGGCGTTCCAAGACAGTAAAGCAAGCCTTCTTGACAAAACAGTGATGGCATACTTCCAGCCGCGCCGTAAAACAGAACTAATCATAGATGCCAGCCCGGTAGGTCTCGGGGCGGTACTTCTACAGGAATACGGCATGGAAGAATGGAAGCCGGTAGCCTATGCGAGCAAGGCCCTGACTGACACAGAAACCCGGTACGCCCAGATCGAGCGCGAGGCACTGGCGATTAAATGGGCGTGCCAACACTTCCACCTATACTTATGTGGCCAAGAGTTCAGCGTGGTGACGGATCACAAGCCTCTACTACCTCTGTTTACAGGATCATCCCGGCTAGCCCCCCCACGGATAGAACGCTGGGCAGTCCAGCTGCAGGGGTACAACTTCAAGATTCTGTTCAGACCAGGAGCGCACAACCCCGCCGACTACCTGTCCCGGCATCCGGATGTCACCAAGCCGGCCCACCCCCTCGAAGACGGACCGGGAGCGGAAGAATTCGTTCACATGATCTCACAAGCCGCGTGCCCTGACACAATGACGCTGAAAGAGATTGGAGAGGCGACAGCGAAGGACGAAACATTGTCTCGCGTCAGACACACTCTAGAAGGCAATCGCTGGGCTCATTTCTGGATGGGGCCCAGAGCCTTGGACCGGAGGTCAGCCATTCGCGGCAGCAACTGTGGCAAGTCAGGAGCGAGCTGAGTGTGGGTGATGAAGGGGTCATCCTCAGAGGACACTTGATTGTAGTGCCGGAGAGTCTTCAGCGTCAGATGCTGGCAATAGCACACGTCAGTCATCAAGGGATGGCCAAAACCAAGGCCCGTCTGAGATGCAAGGTTTGGTTCCCAGCTATGGACAGCATGGTAGACGAGATGGTACGATCCTGCCACGCCTGCACCATCACCGGCGGGGACCCCGCGCCGGCACCAGTGATAACGGAGGAGGCCCCCCAGACGCCATGGACACATCTCAGTATCGACTTTGGGAGTTTCCCGGACGGCCGGCACACGCTCGTCCTAGTTGATTTGTTCTCCAAATTCCCAGTGGTAGAGGTCATACCCTCAATTGCGGTTCCCCAAGTCAAGAAGGCTCTGAACCGCATCTTCGCCACCATGGGGCTCCCAGAGGAGATCAAGTCCTACAACGGACCACCTTTCCAAGGAAGAGAGTTTCAAAGCTACCTTGAGAACCTCCAAATCACACACAGGAAGATTACTCCGCTTTGGCCCCAGGCAAACGGGGAAGTAGAAAGACTGATGAGGACACTCAACCGAGCTCTAAGGATTGCTGTGGACAGCGGGGAGGACCCTGAAGCGGCCCTTGACCAGTTCCTAGGTGCCTATCGTCAGACGCCACATAGCACCACCAAATGTGCACCGGCGCATGTGTTGTTCAAGAGAGCACCTCGGGACAGCATCCCGACCGACCACACATGGACCCCCGGGGCACGGGACGGAGAGGCCATCCAAGCTCGGAGGAGAGCCACGAATCAAAAAGCGAGCGAAGCACGGCATGCCCAACGGCCAACGCTACAAGAAGGAGAAACTGTGGTGATTCGGGATCGACACCCAGGTTGGAAATTTCGGACTCCCTACGAGCCGGAGACATGGACAGTAGACAAGATTCAGGAGACCATGGTCACTGTCAGGCGAGGTGGACAGGTGGTAACCCGTAACGTATCATGTTTCAAGAAAACGGCTGGGCCGGACAGATTCCCGCCAATGCCAGGAGACCAGGAGGATACGGAGGACCTCGGTCTGGACTTTGGGGAGTCATTCTCAAGATCACCACCGTCAGGACAACACGGAGGGAGCTTACTTGGAGCGGCTCATCAGAACACCGGCGTCAGCGCCAACCATCAGGGCCCAGCTTCGAGTGGTGAGAGTGCGGGGGCAACCCCGGCTGGGGTTGCGGTCTCCCCAATGGTCCGGAGCCAGCGGTAAAACCTGCGACCAAACCCGGGTCCGAGCCAGAGACTAAGAGACTTTGCTTGGACATCACCCTGACGGCATGCACGCCTGAAGGAGCAGACTAAATTGAAGGAGGGATGTAGATAGCCACCCGGGCTTCTCTATACTTTGTAGCAGTTCTCGCTCCGGGGTATAAATAAACAGGGCGGAAGACCGCTCGGGGTCTTTCCGGCATAGTGTGAACTGGTGTCCGCGTGCTTTTATCTTACAGCCCAGACCGCACGTGGCAGGCCCTGTCCTGGCCCACCACACCCATCTTAATCGATGCTCTGAGTATAATTTCCTTTTCCAATTGCTGTAACAGTTCTTTAGGTTACTCCTGCTCACGCCCACCAAACTAACCGTTGGTGTTAAATTACTATTAATATAACCCGCTCTAACCCTTATCTCCTGCTTGTGTAAGCGTTCTGATGCCTTTGGGCCATGTCCGCGCTATATAAAATTGCAAAAATGAAACTACAAAAATTACAAAAGAAAACTTTTTTAAATGAAGTCAATTTAAGGCATTCTTTTAGCTGTCTTTTTCTTCGGGAGCCACTAGAGTGCGCACGTTCATCGGCTGTCGTATTCACGGCACGAGTCAGTGACAAAACACCACAAGTTCGTAATTACATTCTTGAGAATCACTAGTCATGTATCTAAAAATAACAGGAAAACTGAATGTTTTACATAAACGCCCTTACCGCCTCGTCGGGGGTAGAAAGCGCTACTTAAATGCAATTAGAATACAATGCAATAAACTAATAATTTCCTGTTTTACATTAAATTCTGGGCGGGAAGCACTATTATTGTGAATGCTCTCAATGATTAGCTCTGCGGCGTTACTCTGGCCTACTACTCGTTCATACAGATTATACGAATGGATGACCAGCGCAAGAGTAACTTCATTTCACGAAAGGGACGACTAAATTAGAGCAATAGGAGAAAAAGTATTCAATCGTACACGTGCGACACAAGAACAGGATAAAAACTTCACTGGGATAGCGGATAGTATACAGTGTCTGTTCCCCGGGGGCACAGTCAGTTTTGTGGTACCCCGGGGGTATCACTGAAGAATTGAGCAATCACTTCCGGGACGGTGCATTTTGTTGTGGTTTCTTTTGAGGCGATTGGACGGATTTTCCGGGGCGGGTCTCCTCATTCTAACCAATTGTAGTGTATTGGGCGGTACGGTCACTACACCTCCGAGTACTGTCCCTCAGGCCGTAAAATGTGAGCGCTAGCTTTGCTATTCTCCTGTTCTTACCCTCATGTTAGAGACTCGTAAGCAAAGCAGAAATATACGGATGTTAAAGACCGTCTTGCGGGAGGTAAGGTCAAATTCGGGATCTTTAAAATTGATTCAGGGGCTTGTATCTCTGGTTGGATTTGGAAGAGGCGATTTTGTGAGAATTTGGATTTGGGATCGTTATGCCTAGTTGAATCGATACTGGATGTCTAGATGAATGGGTTTAGTCCTGTTTATCTAGTTGCAGTGCTGTTGGGCTGGTTGTCTGGTCTCATAGATTGGATGCCGTATATTTAACTGCATAGTTGGGGCGCTGATCATCTCATTACAGGAATTAGGGTTCGATTTCTTGGTTGCAGAAGTTGGGACCTGGTAATTTATATACTGAGCTTTGGTAGTCTTGATGCAAGGTTTTTTTGGTCTAGTGTAAGAATTGTGAATTGTTTGTATTGTGGATTTGTGGCAGTGATTGGGGCTGAGTTGTTTTGCTCGGAAGTTGTGGTTTGCCTCTCTAGTCTCGGGGATTGTGGCTTTGTTGTCCAAATACTGAGTCTTGGTTGTCTAGGTGCTAGGGCTTGGCTGTCTAGGTGCTGTGGCTAAGTTGACTAGGTGCTGGGACTGTCTATGTGCTGAGACTTGATTGTCTAGTTGCAGGTTGAACCATTGCTCAAACTTGGTGCAGCTGATCAGGCATACATTTATACATTTGTCATTATTATTACTTCCTTCGGTGAAACTTTAAGCCAGATAAAAAGGGTGACTACAATTGTATATGTTAGCATATTTATAGTTTGAGGAATGAGACTATACCACATATTTTTGTATCTGTCTAGATCTGCTTCAAGAATGAAAACAACGGCTGAGACCATGGTTTCGCAGTCCATCGTTTTTAAAAGTTGAACAGGCATTGATATCTAGTCTTGTGAGAGTGAATGTTCATTTTATGGGATGCTTGGTTAAATGTGTGGGTAGTTTACAGATTGAGTTTACAGATGGCGTTGAGGCAGACGGAGGCAAACACTCTCTTCAGTGTTAATATTCACCTGAGTGGCAGTTTCAGTGACTTGACCAACCCGATTTTGTGCTTGTATTTTTAAAGGGCAGTCATTACATGGATTCTGAATGTTGCCCTTTTTTAAATTAATGCCTTTTCGTGACTTTCAAACACAGGAAAGGCTATGGATAGATCATAGAGTATGGCTGAAAAGTGTACTGAGGTAAAAGTTGTGAAACACCTTTTTAATATCAACTTGAATTATTGTGGGGTTGCAGTGGCTTGACTATCCGTGTTTTTTATATTTATTATCAAGGACAGTTACTGCATATACTTAAAGCTGAAGGCTTTTATTGTTCAACTTTAAAACGTAAGGAAGATAGGTTTGGCTGAGTGCTGTATTTTTGCCTTGTAATGATTGTAATTAATCAGTTGTCTTGTTCCAGTGACTGGTTATTTATCTAGTGCCAGCTCTTAGGAGGATGGTTATGTAGTTGCATTGATTATTGAGTTCGGGATAGGCCTGATGTCAGATTCGGGTTTTCTTTACATCCTTTGCCTTGAACTTTTCAGTTCTATACAGTTTTATTTGAAGCTCTGAAATTAGTTGTCACAAGGTGAGAATCTGCAATGGTTTCTTCTTCACAGTAGCTTGGTCTCAGGTTCTCTTCAAATGCACACTTGTCAGTTTTTGTAAGCTTCAATCAAGCCTGAATAGGAACAAAGATTTATTAAATTTCCATTGATCTACATTGAAGGAGCGAGTTGTTCATCATGGTGAATGTGGATGAAAACAGTTAGTCTTTTTAAAGAGAAGAACCAAACTGGAGATGGTCACACAAATGGGTCAAGTTGATAAGTATAGTTCAACATTGCAGTATGCAATATCAACCATGTCTCCTCTAGCTTCATACCTCACTTATGCCATTTCTAATAGGGGCAACTGGGTGAATGGCAGATCCTGGGGCACAGTACATCAGTTTGATACTTCCTGGTATGGTGTGACTGACTTATAGCATGACCTTGAGGTTTTGTCAACCATGGTGTACTGGAGATCAAGTCGACGTAGCTTAGCAGTATGTGCCTTTGTGACCAATGTGGAAATTGCTCGATCTAACTAGAAAAACAGTGCTGCCTATACTATGTGCTTGCTCTCCTTAGCAAAGCAACATTTAATTATTTGCATTTTGTTGTAACTATGTTAAACAATTTGTTTACCTCACAAATATGTTGATATTATACAAAAGGGGAGAGTTTTCTTGAGTAAGGATATAGCATCCTCTTAAAAAATGTTGGTAAAGATAAGAGACTGGAAGGTAAAGTGCTGTAGAGGTGTGGCGCATCCTCTTAAAAAATGTTGGTAACGATGAGAGACTGAAAGGTAAAGTGCTGTAGAGGTGTGGCGCAGCGGCCAGGGCAACTGACTCCGGAACCCGGGGGCTCACGGTTCGATCCCGATCCCTTGCGCCGCTGGCAGATCAGCCCAGTACTGGGTGACTCTGAGCAATAGCTCCCTTAATCTTCCCGACGTCCCCCAGCACCTTGACACACTTGGGTAATTGTTTGCGCTTTACAAATACTGCACAGTTACATACTATTTTCCCTGAAGTATATCGTCCAGCTCTTCAGGCCAGCACTATTTACTGCACTGCAGCTTGGTTCTAGAAAGAATCCAATTAATGTTATATCTTTACCACTTCCTATGTAGAAAACGAGTATCCCACTGTTTTTGACAGAAGTATTGTTACTTCTTGGGGTGAGTTTGAAATTCTCACCAGTTTTGAGGAAGGAAACACATTTTCCTTAAACACCATCTCCTAACTCTTCATTATACAATGCAAGTGTCCAGTGTGTATGGAGCCACCTCTCATCCACTAATCAAATTATACAGTTTTTTACACCACTTTAGGACTATGGCCCACATGCATCAAAGTAAAAACTGGTCGCAAACGGGCTGATTCTCAGAATCTGCCCCTTTGCGACCGGTATTTTTGCATTTGGGATGCATCATCCTAAATGCAAAAATCGCAATTTAAGTAATCTCTAAATTGCGATTACTTAAATTGCCATTGCATTTAAGGAATCGCAAATTGAGATTCCTTAAATGCAATGCATTAAAGTAAAAAAAACTAGCGATTTCGCTAATAGGGGGAGCAAATTACCATGAAGTTTAACTTCATGGTAATTTGCAAAAAGTAAAGTGCATTTTTCAAAGTTCCATTTTACACATACACATGCCCTTGCGGCATGTGTGTGTGCAAGATGTACTCATAAGCAAATTTCAGGGGTGCAACAGGGTGTCCTTTTGACACCCTGGCACCCTTGAAATTGCATTCTCAATTTGTGATTCTCTAATTGAGAATCGCAAATTGAGAATGTCTTCCCATTCATTCCTATGGGCCTCTAGGCCCATAGGAATGAATGGGGAGGTATTCCTTAATTGCGACTCGCTAATTAAGGAATGTTTAGAAATAGCTATTTTTTTGCGATTTCTACATGCATAGCCTTTTGCTATTCCTTATTAGCGAATCCTTATTTTTCGCTAATAAGGAATCGCAAATGTCATTGTTGATGCATGTGCCAGATAGTATATTGGTTGTCATTTGCTGTACACTAAGCCTATTATACAATATAACATACTAGACAGAAACCATGTGTACACCAAATAGAACTTGAGAGCAGTTGTCATTGTTTGTGATAGAGGGTGGCCCCCAACAATGTATTGAACGCCCACAAACATTATATATGGGTCCTAATAAAGGTAAAAGTGGGGTTCCAGAGTAGAAAGCTGAAGAGAGTGGTATAAGAGAGAATTTTTCTACAAACAATCTTATTTTTCCTTTGGCGAACTGGACATTTCCACTGCACAACTTCTTAGATTTTCTGAACTGTGGCCATTCCTAAAAAGTGAATTTAAAGCGGGAGTATGGGTGTAAATCTACAATTTGCATAGCAGACCAGGCAAGTTTTTGAAGAATTTTTGGGAATCGACAAGAAGGCACCCAAGATTCACAGATTTCCCATTGACTGCTGTCTTCCTTCTGAATTGGGTCCCATAGCTCATTGTACCTCAAATTGCTAATATGTGTAATGTAACTAACTATACAAGAGTCGAAAATATAATCTAATATTATATCTCACCCACTATATTTTCATGCACAGCACCTAATAACTGAGTGATACTCGGTCCACAAAAAATGTTCTCTGTCACTTATGCTCTGCTGCATTTCGGATAGCCCATGTTTTGTTAAATAACTAAAAATGAAATGCACAAGTATTGTGCATTTAAACGTAGCATATGTTTACATTCTTAATTTGTATTTGTCTTGAATGACCAATAATCTTAACTATTCTGGAGCTAGCGGCGTCTTTTTAGCTCTCGCCTAGAGACAGGTTTTAGCTTTTTCTTGTGGAGCACCTATAATGCACAATTGCATTTATATAGCGCTTGCTACCTCTGACGAGGGTCGAAACGCTTTTTCGGCGAGTAGCACGCTACTCCGGGACTCATAGAGGATTAGTGTTGAATTAGTATAGTGAAACATGCAAGTACATTGTAAGTGGTGGATAGGTTAGTCAGTTATTTGGATTTGGAATGATAGCAGAAGGATAGAGGAGGACAAAGGTTTGTATTTATATAGTGCTTGTTGACGCACGCTATTCAGGACGCCTATAAAGGATTAGTGGTGAATTAATATGGTGAAATATGAAGTAATTTCAGTGGTGGATATGTTGCAGGAAAGCAGAGGCTTTGGCCCCCAAAGGCAGCATTTATGGTTCTGTCAGGTTGCTGCACTCACTCGTCTTCTTGAGGCAGAATGTTTACTTAGAGTGACTGTCTAGGAGATGTCTCTTCTCCCACGACGCTCATAAATCTCGTCCCGGGTTGCTGCAGAGACCAAATGACCAGAGCATTTGTTCAAGTTCTAAGGTGTGTGGAAAGTCATGGCATGCATTTTCCTTTTAAATTGTGACAGTTGCTCAGACAAGCTATTTTATATTTTTAGGTCTCGCTAGACGAAAGCAAAAGCGAAGCTTTTGCTGTCTGCGAGACAACTTATGTTGTTACTTTTGGGGGAATGTGGACAGCAGAGTGCCACGCGCTTTTCCTGCCGAGATTGGACCTCGTGGGCGCGCACGCCCAGCCGGCGCCGTGCACATCCCCTGCCTGGTGCGCGCTCTTCAATGAATGAAAGTGAAACTGGCTGCAGTGCCTCGCATCCATGCCGCGTTAGTGTCTTCCCGTTTATTTCCCTCCGCTTCTCTCGTGTCCCCTTCCTTCCGCCTCTCTCGTGTCCCCTTCCCTCAGTGTCTCTCTCGCCTGCATCCTTCCCTTGGCGTCTCTCGCCTCCCCTTCTGTAGTTTACTGTCCTCCCTCTGCCTAAGGCTCATTATCATGCAGTTAAGGTATAGAAGATGCATGCACAGTACCGCTGTCTGTCGCATGGTTTTCTCTTGTCCATCTTCCCGTTTTGAAATCCGTACCACCTTCTTCATTGCGCTTTATGTACTTTCGGCAGTGCAAAGATAATACGTCTCCTCTATCACAATGTGTGTGCTGGTGTTAGGATGTGCCACACTGACATTCCAGGCCTATTTTACCCAGTGTGCAAACAACAACTGGTTTAAATATGTTCTCTCAATGTTTCAAGTTTTATTACAAATGTCACAAAAAGATGTTAATATTTCACTTCTGTTCTTGGATTTTCATAGCAATAAAATACACTGAACATAATCTTCACAAAAGTTATTTACAAAAGTTTAAGCTATTGCCATTATGAATTACAATAACTTTTATTTAAGTATTAATTATTTAAAAAAATTAAAAGCCATTGTTATTTGTAATATCAATACATCTAAGTCACGTAAATAAAACACATATTGCATTACAAATGCTATAGGTGCCACATTTGTGAAAGTTATAACTATTGGCATTGTAAATGACAAAGGTATTAATTTAGCTATTTCCAAAACCAACACATACATAAAAAATGTGTCATTTACAATACCAATAGCTCAATCTTTCCTAATGCGAGACCTATTGCATTGCAAATGCTTGTTAAGTACTTGCAAACATGCTTTCTAAATTCTGTACCAAGTTTCCTGAATGAACTTTGAAAAATAAACGTTGTCGTTTTATGTAGGTTGAAAGAATTGAATTTCGTGTCTAGTTTCGAGATATTTTAAGAAGGTTATGTCCTTTTCCCCCAATATTTTCATTTTTTTCTCATTTAGCTATTTTAACAATTTTTTCCAATAAACATTGGTAAAGTCCGTAGCTTGCATTGTAAAGGCGAGGATGAAACTAAATGGCTTTGTCAACGCTTTTTTCTCTCATTTGGTGTAAAACGGAGCACAATATTTTTTTTTATTGAATCACACCTTCAAGCTTAAAGCAGTGACGTCACAAAAATGCATTCTACAGCCCTTGCACTAATTTTAACTAGGTATTATGGAAAACAATTGAGCAGGACTATTGTTTCCTTTTTTTGATGGAACCAATATGGCTATATTGTATAATGCCAAATGTTGCTCATCAGTGCCACCATCCTGTGCTCCTGGGACCACACTAACTAAAGTGCATTCGACTTCCATCAGAATGTATAAAAAAGTCCCACTTTCAAAGTATGAGTAGCTGGAAAACCTTCAGCCTTAAAACTCGGAACAACATTCAGGCGCCCATGAAATGTACCTAACGGTTACCAACGTCAGTATGCATATACTTTAAGACGGTCTATTCCAGTTACAAGGAAATTTGGAAAAGGATTCCAGCTAGCTCAGCTCACACTTTCGACTGTACCACCCGGGCTGGGTGCCCATCAACTCCAGACAGGTAGACGTCTTTGTCCGTTTAAAGACCATCATACCTCCAGGAGCAGTCTGTGAAAGAAGACATTTTTCATTTTGATCCCTCTCTATCTTCTTCTGTTGTGCCTCTTCTTTTTCTGCCACCCGCCCACCATGTTGGAAACAGCTTGCTCTGAAGCACTAATTTACGGCTTGCGTGCAGCACACTATACAAAAAAGTATAACTACACATCCTTGCCTTTTTGATTTCAGAGATTAAGCCTTTCCTGTCTTTTCCCTAATCTTCTGTCCTCGTTTTCTGTCACCTGCTCATTATCTTGCATGCACTCTGATCTGATGCAGCCATTTACCTGCTACATGCAGTGTGCTAAACAAAAGTCAGCCAATTATAGTTATCTTTAGGAACTCATTGCAAAGGATGCAGTGGCTTCTTTTTAGAGATGTGTGTTGCTTTGAACCAGGGCAAATGATGATGAGTGGAGCAGCTATATGTTCTTGCACAAGATCATTTCGATTAGACACCACCTACCAGATGCATTTGTAAGTGCACAGGGACTAGCTGTAGTTTGGGATGGGGATGGCACTGCATCATTGGTTGATTATTGTTAAAATGATGAACAACGTACCAAAGGGGTAAGTGTCGATGAAACAGTACTAAGGAGTAGTGCAGGCATCCTTACCAGTGATGAGGAGTCAAAGCTACAGGGATTTTACAAGCATTTATAAATGCAGCAGGTTTCTCCAAAACTGAGGTTTTGTAGAGAGTACACTGCTGAACACATTACATATGTTCATTAGGGGAGGAGCGCCACGTCTGATTTAACGAGGCAAGAAGAAGCGCTCAGTACCAGAGAGGTCCACCGAGGCTTGAGGTGGTTCCGCTCGCATGCTGCTGCGCTGCGCTGACATAACGCTGTATTTTAAAATTGTGTGCTAATCCTGATTGAATATCTTTTAAACTTGTTGGAATCTTTAAAATTGAGAAGTCCACTACCATCACTTCTGCTTGAGCACTTCCGCTGTTGGGTTGCGGTCTAGTGTTGCAGGAGAGCCAGCCGCTGCACAGCAGGGCTGAGTGGTGGGGGGAGGAGGGCCACGATTAAAAATCACACTGGAACAAGCGCGCGCCTAAGGCAAGCCCGGCTGCGCGCTTGTTCCAGTGTGATTTTTAATCGTGGCGCTCCTCCCCCCACCACTCAGCCCTGCTGTGCAGCGGCTGGCTCTCCTGCAACACTAGACCGCGACCCATAACACTGTTTTTTAAAATTGTGTGCTAATCCTGTTTGAATATCTTTTAAACTTGAGAAGTCCACTCACATCACTTCCGCTTGAGCACTTCCGCTGTTGGGTCGCGGTCTAGTGTTGCAGGAGAGCCAGCCGCTGCACAGCAGGGCTGAGTGGTGGGGGAAGGAGCGCCACGATTAAAAATCACACTGGAAAAGCGCGCGCCCCCCCCAATTATGCAGCACTCTGCCACAATCGACCAGGTAGCTCCAGAGGGGGTGGCGTGGCGTTGTTATACAATCGCCAACTGAAAGCAGAGACTCTATGCGCTGAATATATTGAAGGGGCTGAGGTTCTAGGGGCTAAATTTCCCTTCCAGTCAGTCTGTTTAGCCATCTTGGTAGTTTATCGTCCACCACGTACGCCACCCAGGTTCATTGAACAGTTTTCAGAGCTAGCCAACGACATACGGTCTCGTTACCAATGTGTGATGGTGCTGGGGGACTTCAACCTACATTGGGATGCAACCCCCAAAGTCAGGCCAAACAGTTAGAGTAGGCACTAAATGCCCTAGAGCTTCTGCAGTTATGCCAGGGACCCACTCACAACAAAGGGCACACTTTGGATCTGGTCTGGTCCTCTCATCCTTTTGCCAATCCTATTGCTATTAGCCCCGGCCCTTGGTCGGACCACTCCCTACTTAGCGGCTGGCTCCCCTTTCCTAAACTAACTACCAATCTATCCCCAGACTGGAAGGTGATACGGAGCTGGAACAAAATCTGCGTCGATGATTTGATCACCACTTTACAGAAATCAGCACCGCCAACACCCAAGCAGGGAAACATCGATGAAGAAAGCCATGCCCTGACAAGAAGGCTACAGCTTGCCATCAACATAGTAGCTCTGCCACGCAAAATCAGAATCATGGACAAGGGCAAGAGGGCCCCCTGGTTCAATGACCACCTTAGAGCCATGAAACAGACCCTCCGCCAAAGCGATAGAGAGCCTGGCAAAAAACCTATGATCCCTGTGCCCGGCAGGATTACTGTATGGCCTTTGCAACTTACAAAAAAGCAATTCTCTCACGCAAAGCTGAATTCTATGAGGCAAAAATCATGGCCGCTGATAAACAAAAAGAGACCTTCAGTATCCTGAAAGAATTAAGACAAGTCAAAGAACAGAAACCAACCTTCCACCAAGAAGACTGCAACAAATTTCAGTCCTTTTTCCTGGAAAAAGTCAAAGACCTACTGACGGAAATCCACTCTACTCCTAAGTTCCCAGGCACTTTGACACTTATACCACCATCCCCCACCTTTCCAGAACCACTCATCGCCTTCCCTGCGCTAACGCACGACTCCCTAGCCCACATTATTGGGAGAGTGAAATCGGGGTCCCCTATGGACCCGTGTCTGCCTAAAATCTTCAAGTTAGCAGTCGCAGGTATCGAAAAGGAGGTACTTTCACTCCTCAATCGATCCCTTGTTACAGGACAGGTGCCGTCCAACTTCAAAGAAGCTCGGGTTATCCCACTTTTGAAAAAATCTGGGGCCAGTACTAAAAACCTTAAGAACTTCAGGTCAATTTCACAACTGCCATTTCTTGCTAAAGTGCTGGAACAGCATGTGCTAACGTCCCTGAGCAACCACATTGAAAATAACCATCTCCTGCAATTAAATCAGGCAGGTTTCAGGGCGCACCATAGCACGGAGCTAGTGATGTTGTCAGTATTAGATGAACTTAGACTAAGGGCCGATAAGAAAAAAACATGTGCCCTGGTCCTACTGGATCTTTCCGCGGCATTCGACACGATCAATCATGACCAACTAATGTCGCAGATTTCGGAGCTAGGGATTCAGGGCACGGCCCTGGCTTGGCTGACCTCCTTTCTCAAAGGGCGTTCGCAGAGAACACAATTGAATGACTTTGTGTCCTATTTAGGTCCACTCTCATGTGGTGTACCTCAGGGTTCGGCATTATCCCCACTCCTGTTTAATGCTTACCTTTAGCCCTTGATAGCGGCACTAATTCAAATGGAGTGTCAAATTTACAACTACGCTGATGACACCCAAATAATTATTCAGATAGACAATGCCCCATCAGCCCATTCACGTTTTCAAAACATCTTAAAATTCACGGTGAACTGGATGTCGGCCAATGCCTTGAAACTAAACCCAGACAAAACGGAGGTACTGGCCATTACTTCTGACTCCAACCCGTGGAAAGTGCTCTTCTGGCCGCATGAGCTGGGTTCATATCCAGAACCGGCGGGGGTGGTAAAAATCCTAGGGATCAAAATTGATGCTAAGCTTACCATGACCCAGCAGGTCTCTGCTGTGGTAGGAACATGCACTGGTTTGTTGAGACAGCTGCGCAAACTTCCCCCTATCCTCACATTTAATACACTGCGCACGGCAGTCTCCGCTTTGATACCATCACGCCTCGACTACGGTAACTCCCTATACATCGGCCTCCCGGAGAATCTGGTGTCCAGACTGCAGGTGATTATGAATGATGCCGCAAGGCTAATTATCAAAACACCCAGGCGAACACATGCATCGCCACTCCTCAAACAGCTGCATTGGCTCCCGGTCAGACAGAGAGCTAAATTTAAGGGCCTCTGTATCGCACACAAAGCCCTCCACGGCAGTGCTCCCAGCTACATCAAGGACCGTCTTGCCAAATACATCCCCAGCAGGTCACTACGGTCCATGGAGGCTAGCCTCCTGACTTGTCCAAGATTCAACATGTCCACGAAAGGAGGCAGAGCCTTCTCATCTCTTATCCCCTCCATCTGGAACAACCTGCCGGAAAGTCTTCGTAAGGAACATGCTCTCCTTCCTTTCAGGAAAAAATTAAAAACAGTTCTTTTTGCAGTAGCCTGGATATAATCTTAACCCTCTGGCTAGGCTAGGACCTCTCTGACAGCGCTTAGAGACCTGCAGGTGATAATGCGCTCAAGAAATCCCAATTAACAATAACAATTAGCACTGGTTCCTCTTTTCTTTGAGCCTGGAACGTTAATATATTCGACATGCATTATCGCCCTCTTTCTTGGCTGCCCATAATATGCCTGGAATTACCAACAAAAAATCAGTAGCAGCAATAAATCTGTGTGGGTACTATTATGCCACTGATGCAGAGGATCCCCATAAACCAGCAGTGATCGTCATAGCAGGTGTGTTTGCCATGAATGGCCACATGAAATCAAAACTGAAATATCCAAAAAGTTGATGATTGGAATGATTGAATTAATTTCAGCTACTGGTAATTACTCGGGCCATACAGACCATTGTTATTCTGCACACCATGCCATCTTAGTTTGGACTCAGCCATATGCAAATCAGTCTTGACACAGCTCCAGTAGGAACAGTCCAGCCTGAACTGTGAGGCCAAGTCCTCCCTGAACCAGAACACAAGCAACCCAAGATTTCTCACACTTACAAGGGCTCATCAGTTGGGTATAGCTTTGTTTCAGTGGCACAATGTGTACGGGTGCCATTTCTGGGCATAACTGTTCCTTTTAGGGTATAGCACTGAAGTAGATAAAAAGATAATGAACAGAAAGCTTGAATTAATCTCAGCCACTGTTAATTTCTTGGGCAGCATCCCAGTCCATCGTTATTTTGCACAACATGCCACCTCAGTATGGACTGAGCCGCGTGAAAAACACTCTTGACCCAGCTCCAATACAAACAGTCAAGCCGGATCTTCCAGGCCGGGTCCTCGGTGAGCCTAAACACAAGCAACCCAACATTGTTTTTACCCTTATTAGGTTTCATTAGTTGGGTATAGCTTGCTGCTTGTGGTACAATGTACACAGGACCCACATAACGGCTTACCCATCCCACTTAGGACATCCCACTGAAGTACACAAAAAGGTAATGGATAGAATGCTTGTATTAATCTCTGCCACTAGTAATTATTTGGACCGCATCCCAGGCCATCATTATTTTGCACACCATGCCACTTCAGTTTGGACCCACTCTTATGGAAATCATTCTTGACCCTCCTTTAGTAGGAACAATCCAGCCCGAACTGCCGGACCTGGTCTTCCCTGAACCGGAACACAAGCAACCCAAGGCCAGTTTCACCATTATTAGAGCCCATGAGTCTGATTTGCATGTGGCTGGGGACACACTGAGGTGGCATGGTGTGCAAAATACCAATGGATTGGGATCCTGCAACAAAAAATTACCAGTGGCTCAGATTGATTCACGCATTCCATCCATCACCTTTTTTTTGTATACTTCAGTGCTGCACACAATGTCAAAAAGCACCAGCTGTGTGCAGTGGATATTGACAGTATGGCCAAAATGTCCACCATACTGCCTGAACCATCACTGTAATTGAATACCATAATATGCCAGGACTTACCACCATTGAGCCAGGGAAAACAATATTCAAGGGTTGGTCACCATTGTGCATTGCAGGCCTACAGTAAATCAAGACTTAATTAACCTCATTCTGCTATGACTGTCCTGATGCCATGTCTGGGCATCACTATGCACTAGAAATGCCCTATATGCCAGGAATGACCACCATTCTGTCTGAAGCAGTATTATGCCAGAGATGGGCATCACCATTCCATGGATGCTACTATTGTGCCATGAGTTACAACTATTATTCCAGAGCCAGCCTTTTTCTCAGCGAGCAACATGACAGGAAGGCACAACTTGCTAAGAGTTACCACCATTGTAATAGGGCCAAATTTATTTTCTGGTAGGGCAAAGTGCATCATCTCACAGATGCCCATACGTTGGTTGAAATTGTCACCATTGTGTAAGGCCAAGTATTTCACCACAGGGGGCTAGTGCATATAACGCTCATATACATACATACATACATACGTGCACTCACATGCACACAGAGACACCTGCAGATAAGCAAGCAGGAGGGCCTAGGGACAGACGGGAAGAGAGCAAGTGGGAGTGCCTGCGGGGAGGTTTGCAGGAGTGCCTAGGGGGGTGGTATAAGTCAAAAGGAAGCGCCCGGAGCAGCAAAATAGGAGATTGGGGAGTTTGAGGGCATGTTTCAGGTGAGAGTGCTGTGGTGGAAGGTGCACGAAGGTGGCACTTGGACAGAGGGACATTTAGCTGTGCTTGGCTGGTCCTGGGTACAGGTAGGGGACTACCGGGCAGCCATGGTCGCTGTCGGGGAGGAGAAGGGAGTTTCCGCCAATGAGAGAAACTACAGAGGGAATCTTTTTTTGTTCCCCCTGCTAGAAAGAGCAGGGGCCCAGGGGACTATTTTGTTAGGAAGGTGGTAAGTTCCTTCTGGGAAAACAACCGCAATAGATTTGCCTTAAGGTGCCACTACGTTGTGCCATTGAGGGACTATCTAAAATGGGAATCCATAAGGAGTTAACCTGGGGCTTGGCCATTCCTCGTATACTTTCATCAGCAGTGCACGGAATCCGCTTGCACTAGACCCATAGCACCGGATTTGACATTTCATTTTTGACATCCTCCAAAAGGCTAGGAATGAAATTTCTTATGGAGACAGTAATTTAACAAAACCTTTGGTGGCAGTAGTATTGGCTTGCTTAGGTAGTACATTTTCTTCGAAGGAGATGGGTAGGCATTTTTTGAAGTACTGTATTGTTTACTTCTACTTTTTGCTTTTAACCTAATTTTACCAGTAGCACAATCATCATTGATACATTGTTCAAAGAACGCAATTGTATGTAAAACCGTGCACACTAGTCTGAGCAAGCTTCAGTTCGCTTGTTTGTGTAATTACTATTCAGGACTTCTGCCAAACAGTGACGGAGATATGCGATAAGGTTGGAAGGTAATTAAGTTCAATGAGTAGGAAGCTGTGGCAGCTTTTTCTTTGAAGCCCAGCCATGTTCCTAGTGTGTGGAGCACCCAGGAGTAACTGGGCTATGTTCGGTAATGTGATTGGCGCCAGCCAGTGCTAGGAATGTTACCTGACCTCCTTGTGTGGTACAGTCCAAACTGCATGAGGCAATAACAACCACCTATGTGCTAGAATGCCATTTGGCATCTCTACCACAACCCCAGGAATACCTATCCTGCTGCTGACCGATTTGTTGTAGACAAAGATGTCACCATCTAGAAGCCACAAGTGCTGAAGATGGAAGATCGCTGACAAAGACCAACCATACTGCTTGCTTCAGGACCAAGAACCGAGAGGCGGCCGCTGCAGCGACCCTGCGCCTTCTCACAAAAGCACCTCTTGTGTGATTGCAAGGGGTGCACTACAACAGCCTCTGCGAGGTCCCATTCTTGCAGATAGGAGGCCATGTTGAAAGACTGATAGACTGGGTCTTTCTCTCGAAATTCACATTGAAGGGAGGAACAATTGCCCATTCAAACTCTTTTGCAACATATGAACTGAACTGTCCAACACATTCTCCCATTTAGAGATTACCTGCATAACGTAGGTACTGAATTTACATCTCTGCCAATTTTTGTCAATTTGTTTTCCTTCAATACTACGTCACTGTAGCAGTTTGGAAACTGCAGCCACTGTGCTTGAATGCTGTAGTGGAGCGGGAACTGTACTGTACTCATTGCACTATGATGTATATGTGTGTGTGTGTATGTATGTAGCTAAATCCCCATTACTTTGCGTACTCTTTCATTTGTTGTCTTATTAAAGTAGTGTTTTTTCTATGACAAGCATTGGGCTGGACAGTATGTTATGCCCCCCACTCCCTCCATGGGGTCTGACGTGCTCAGTTTGAAAAGGAGTAGGTGCATGCTGCTAGAGATTCTGAGATGACACGGACTATGCAGACTTGCCACAGTTGCAGTCTTGGGGGGCTGTCTGCATGTCATTGGCCCTCTTCCTGCTGACATCCTGCTGGTTTTGGCCTACTGAGCCGAAAGATCCTCACAGCCCCTTGCTGGCTCACGCCCTCACTTACAGTACAGTCCGCTGCATCACTCTTCAGGGACCTGCCACTCTATATGCCTTGCATTGCAGCCGCTTCTTCTTCTTCCAGGCTCACATCAGCAGGACTTCTTCCCGAGTCCAAGGCCTGAGCCCTACCCGCGAGGTTAAACATCAATATCTAGAGGCCTAATTCTGGCAAACATCTCTGTGTGCAGATGCACAGAGCACTGTCTTGAATTTGAGACAAAGTACTTATAACTGACTCAAGTGGGCCAGTAGGTATACCATTTTGGGGACGCTGTGGTATGCCCGAACAAACCAGACACCAAACTTTCTTCATATTTTAGAATGCAATGAATCTCTCCCGCCCCCACAACCCGAAATGTTATAGGGTGGGGAATTAAAGATCCTAATTAGGGTGGGACTACACAGGTATTACAGGGGAGGACCATAAGATACCTCCCCACCAGTGATACAGTTGAAAGGTCTGTATCCCTCCACTAGAATAAGCTTTTGCCAGCCATCAGTCTCCCAAATGCCCTAATATGAGCGGGCAGTAGGTATCCTCAATTATGAAGGGCCCCCGATTTTTATGTTTTTTATTTTTTTTATTTCCCTCTGTATTCATCCATATTTCTTTTTTAACAACCTTATTGGTATTTATCCATATTTATTTTGTGTTTAGAGAATAAATGAAGTCGTGGATTGGTATATTTCCATATTTATTTTACTGATAAATATGCACTCATACTTTTATGCCTGTGGCATTTTAGTAAATTAAAGAGCCGAATATAGTGAAACACTACAGCCACAGGTTATTAACAGCATTATAATACAAATATATGTTAATGTATGCGTGTATTTAGGGAAATCCCAACCTGTTTTTAGGTCTGGCGTAGGCAGTGCTTGCGCAGTCTCCTCAAGACAGGCTGTATTCAGGATAGGGGCATAAAGCTCTGCCCACTTTCCGCCAATCTTGTAAATCGACTCCTGTCCCTGTCCTTTGTAAATTGTTGCTTTTCATTGGTCCTTAGACTTAGTATTCCCTCCTTAGTACCGCTTTGTCACTTCTTGTAACCTCCTATGAGGACACCCCTGTTACATGTGTTGTTACTCCCTAGGTTTTAATTACAGTTTCAGAGCACTATTTTCTTAAAGGGCTTTAGGCAGGACACACGCTTGGTCTTAGGAAAGGCTGGCAGTGGTTACTTTACTCACAAGCACATCTCACATTTATATGAGACCTTCTATAAATTTCCCTTCATCAGCTCCTTACAGAGTACAACCTAATCCAGAATTAATATAATAATTCTGTTGTCACATTTTAAAGCTACTAATTGTATATATGGACATATCTATTTGAATGCACTTGTGGTACTGTTTTGCATGCAATGCATTATGATACTACACCCTGCAACATAGTGCCAATAACTTCAACTTTGCAGGGTGCAGTACTATATGTGGCCAAAAGAGGTCCCGTGGACTTCTTTTGGCTACCTATGGTACTGCACCCTGCAACATGGCTAGGAAAAAAACATTTGCAAGACTGATTCCTTTGCCAGTGCAATAGGTCTCGCATTTGTTAAAGTTAGCGCTGTTTGCGTTGAAAATGACAATGCTTTTTACTTTTTTATATCATTGGCAATTGTGCTATGCAAGTATAAGAACTCCACTGTAAATAAAAACATTGTTATTTTCAACGCCAACAGCTAAAATATGTATATATTTATGTGCTTAAAGGACTGCATTTACCATCGTGCATTGTGAAAATAATTTGCATAATTAAATAGGCACACCAGAGGCCAACATAAATGGTTTTAGCACGAAGGGTAAATGGCAGTGCACGCAAGTTTCTGGACACTCATGTTGGCCTCTGAGGAAGGAGTTAAAGCACTCTGAAATGCGTCAGGCCACGAGGACTAGAAAGGGGATGGAAAGTTGTCTGTTTGTTTTAAAATAAAGGTGATTACCTTACTGCAACGGAGTGCGTCCTTGCTTGCTGGGCACTTTTGGAATATATATATATATATATTACCACTTGGATGAACATTTTGTATTTTCCTCGAATGCATCAATGTGCTGAATAGTGTATTTTCACCAACAGCGAAAATTAGGAACTTTCCAATACAGACTTACCCGTTATGGTGCATTCTGGAAGTGTGATGATTGAATCTGTCAGGTGACCTTTCAAGCGCCAATAAATTGCAGGCACTAGCATTTTGAATGACATTTCCTGCCCGTGACCAAGGCGTCACACGCCGAAACTAGTTGGGACTACAGGACCCATGTGCCTTCTGCCAGATTAAATGCTTTCTGAAACTGAAATGGGCCTCTCTTCTTTGCTGTTTCATGATTTGGAATTTTGCTGGGAATCTTCGTGCCCGGTTGTCAGAGGCCGCCCTGAAGGGTCGGGGGCTCCCCAAAACGGAGGTGTTTGGAGTTGATTTAATGGAGGGAGCATGACCCACACACTGCCGCCTGACCTACTGAGGTAATGCCATTGTGGAAACCGAACGGCAGTGCTGGAAGGGATTTGGGTGGGGGACGATTCCCCCATCCAATCGTTCAGAGACAGAGGCATTCAATTGAAGCAGCACGTTATTTCAGCATTTTGCTTTTTATCAGGAATCCTGCACGATTACCACTTGGATGAACATTTTGTATTTTCCTCGAATGCATCAATGTGCTGAATAGTGTATTTTCACCAACAGCGAAAATTAGGAACTTTCCAATACAGACTTACCCGTTATGGTGCATTCTGGAAGTGTGATGATTGAATCTGTCAGGTGACCTTTCAAGCGCCAATAAATTGCAGGCACTAGCATTTTGAATGACATTTCCTGCCCGTGACCAAGGCGTCACACGCCGAAACTAGTTGGGACTACAGGACCCATGTGCCTTCTGCCAGATTAAATGCTTTCTGAAACTGAAATGGGCCTCTCTTCTTTGCTGTTTCATGATTTGGAATTTTGCTGGGAATCTTCGTGCCCGGTTGTCAGAGGCCGCCCTGAAGGGTCGGGGGCTCCCCAAAACGGAGGTGTTTGGAGTTGATATATATATATATATATATATATATATATATATATATATATATACAGGGCTCGAAAAATCCAAAATATGGTACTAGTCCTGCAGGACTAGTACCTTAAAAAATGTCCTCGACCTAACTGCAACCTACTTGACCTCCGTCTCTGAAAGCGGAGCAAATGTGACAAGATAACAAGATTTATAGGCATATTTATTGCTCATTAACTTTGTGAGCAATACAAATGCCTTTAAATCTTGTTATCTTTTCACATTTGCTCCGTTTTCACAGACCGAGGACAAAAGTTGGTTTGTTTTCCTACTTGCCAGAAAGGGCGAGTAGGACCTAAAAACAGCTCGACCTTGTTAAATTTAGCTCGACTATGCGAGCGGTCGAGTGGAATTTTCGAGCCCTGATATATTATACACACAAACCTCCCTTGACGGCGAGGAATAATGGGACGAACTCCCGTTCTCACTTGCTTTTGCTATTTTTATTTATTTTAAAGCCTTCAATTAAGCATTATGCAGATAACCACAGATCAACGCGTTTCGGGAGCACCTCTCCCTTGCTCACGATCACCTGATCACAGGAAGTTAGTCCTTTTTAAAGTCCCATCTTTTCATTTCCTGTTTCGTGTGTTCCTTTGCTCTAAGCATTCTGGAGGCTGCGCTACATATACTATGCCAAAGAATAGTATTGTTGTCGGAATTGGGACTAGCTTACATCAAATACGATGAAATTGAGCATAAGTTACACTTATGGGTTTTAATAAAAACTACAGCCTCCAGAATGCTTAGAGCAAAGGAACACACGAAACAGGAAATGAAAAGATGTGACTTTAAAAAGGACTAACTTCCTGTGATCAGGTGATCGTGAGCAAGGGAGAGGTGCTCCCGAAACGCGTTGATCTGTGTTTATCTGCATAATGCTTAATTGAAGGCTTTAAAATAAATAAAAATAGCAAAAGCAAGTGAGAACGGGAGTTCGTCCCATTATTCCTCGCCGTCAAGGCAGGTTTGTGTGTATAATAATTAAGCAGCGTGGTTCTGCTGCAGGGACTACGAACCAAGCGCCGAGCGCTGCATTTCCCGGGCACGGGGAACCGAAGGCAAGATATATATATATATATATATATATATATATATATATATATATATATATATATATATATATATATATATATATATATATATATATATATATCCCATCTCCTTTAAATATGTTTATTTTGAAGCTGAGAGGACTAGAAGTGTATTTGGTGAATCTGCCTCTAGAATAGTTTACTATATTAGGATGTAACTGATGCTTGTCTGCCTCGCTTTCCTCTCCAGCTACACTGTGAATGGTGTGTGTTGTGCTGTAAGTTAGAAGTCTACTTTTGGTTGTGCGGAGAATGCACGGCAGACAAGTGCAAACATTATTGGGCTAAGAAAGCAGTGTAGTGCTCTTCAGCACAGTGTCTGACTACTGGTTCGCAGATCCTGACAGAGGTTTTAAATAGGTAGTGACTAATAAAGCATTGAGAAATGGTTCATTCTGTGATGTATGCTAAATCGATAGTCATTATCAGTGTAATTATACATTTAAATAGAGTACAGTATATGCATTGTTCATTAAGTAGCGGTGCTATTATCCTTGCTTAACATGAAGAAAACAGGCAATATGGTTGAAGTCTGCAATTGTTCCTTTGTTTTATATTCCTAATTTGTGCTTTTTTCTTCAAACCCCTTTGCCTTTTAAGAGAACTATAAAAAGTATAACACTTTCATATCATTATTTGTTCCTTTGTCATGATGTCTTTTTTTGACTTCTGAAATTTTCTTCTGATGCCCTATTGTTTCCTGAGATTAATTGTGGAAGCATCCAGTTGTTCGGTGAACATTTCAACTTCCTGTAGCAGCAGTGGAGGGCTTTCTGGGTTTTAGGATACATCGACTTGTCTGGAGTCAAGATTAGCATGAGCTGTCCCGGCTTGGACCTGCTAAGCTGTGTGTACGTCTATGGGGCTAGTGCCTCTTGCATTATTCCTCTCCCGCTGCCTCTTTTGTTTCAGTTTGACAGGGAAATTGCACATATGACACAAGCTATATTTGAGGTGTGGGAATTATTTCTTCCATATGCTTCTACTATTTAGTATTAAAATGCATTGGGTACTTTATGTGATTTTTAATATCCGGTTAATTTCCTTTGAAAGTCTTGCTATAAGGAATTAAGGAATAAAAGAGTGATTGTTTTGCATAGCACACACTCCATCGAGAATCGCTTCTTGACTCATAATTTAGACAGATGAGGACCCTAAGGCCAGGAAGGTACAGTGACCTTCCGGGGGTTGACCAATTTATTTGGAGGTCGATAGACAAGAATTTGAACCCTGATTGTGAAGCATCCAACATAGCTGCTAAACCTATTGTCACCCCAGTGAGATCCTTTGTTTTACAATGAAGCATAGGTGGTGCCACAGACGGTATAATATTGTAATATGAAAATAATGAAGAACCAGGCAGCTGCTTTCAATATAGGAATTTTCAAATCTGCCCCATGTTCCTTAGTTGTCCCTCCCCCGTTCCTCCTCAACTCCTCTCTAGCTCCCCCGGATCTCTCTATTACTTTCTTTTGTATTTTTATTTCTTTCATTGAGGACCTGCCAGCAGCAACTTGTTACCACACCACTTCTTTTCATAATAAAGCTCTAATGTGTACATTTTTATATATTTTTTTTATTTACCTCTTCCAGATTGATGTTCACCATCTTTGAACAGTACTTTTTTTTTTTTTAAATGGCTGTCCCTATGTCATGAGGCATAGCTGCCCATGTGGGAGGATGAATGTGCGTGTATACACAAAAACGTCGGGGCCGCTGCAGCATCATGACTCGTGTATGTAGATCTGTAGTTACTCATGCTTTCCTTTACATCATTGAGTTGGGGCGTCTTCTTTATTTGTCAGTGTGGCACAGCACCAGCAAAAGGCATTAACAAAGTCAGAAGACCGGCTAACACCTTTTAAAGGCGAGATCTATTGGCTTAGCCGTGCTTGCTAATTAGAGGTCTGCAGTTTTAGATGTTTGATGGTTTAGCTTTCACTTTTTGGTGGAGGATGTTTTTCATGGTTTACATTCCTTACACGCCTCTATTTACCCCGTTCTTCAGGGCAGTGTCAGGAAGGACGCCTCCAGTCGGTGCTTGTGAGGCCTGGGCAAGTTCTAACTTGCTCTGTTAATAATAGTTGTAGACCAAACGGAACAATGAACAACGCTGCGGAGCGATGCGACCCCTCTGAGGCTTATCTTCAGTCCGTCCTAATGAGTGCCCGTCTTGTAAATGTAATGTAAATGTGTAAATGTGTGTCAGATCGTAGTTATATTATTGTGCCTACAAAATTATTAACTGACGACTTTTGTTTGCAAGTCCCTCCCAAGATTTTACAAAAGGACGGTGCAGTCGACGTTTTACATTTAGAGTTGGTAGTAGGTGTGGTGTAAAGGTTGCATAGTTTCCTGAGGAACCAGCAGGCCTTTGAAAAGACATTTTCGCCTCTCCCACATGACCAGTTTTTAGGTCGAGCAGACGTACTCTCAATGCGTGAGCATTGAGAGAGTCTGCTTTCAGACCTAATGTTGCCCGTTATTGGGAATGTGGACACCAATCTGACACGAGCGTTTCCTTCGCAGTTTTCACCGCGGGAGCGTCTGACCTGTGCATGCGCAGAGTACCCGCGCATGCGCAGAGTAACTCACAGCCCTTGCTCGCACAGACGCAGGCAGGCAGCCCCCACCCCTCTGCATGCACGCACGCACGCACACACAGGCGAGCGCATGCACACACATACAGGCACACGGCACACAGACACTCGCTCACACACACACCCCCCACAGTCACACGCACGCACGCACATACACAGCCCGCCCGCACGCGCGCACATGCTCCCCCCCCCCCCCCCGCCCCGCCCCGCTCAGCAACCCACTCACCGGCTTCCTTCGTGCGGCGGCTCTCAGCTGCAGGGCCCGGCAGCAGGACTCTTCTTCCCTCCTTCGGCACCGGGGCGCAGGGTAGGCTTCTGCCTGCTCCGGTGCCCCAAACACGGCTCCGTCCAATCGCGGCTCTTCCGTGGGAGGCGGGGTAGGCTCCCACCCTCCTACTTCCTGTTTCCTGTTGTCGCGCCGGCCTGCCTGACTTCCTGGTCGCAGGCCGGCAGAGTGACGGCGGTGATTTGCGGTATTTATTTATTTAGTTATTTATGCATTTTTATATAGCGCGGACTTTACCCGAAGGCTGTATTTATTTATTTATGTATTTATGCATTTTATATTCTATTATCTTCGTGTTATTTGGGAAGATTATGCAATCTGCTAGGCGTCTGCCCCTTCCTCTCTGGTCACGCACGCTGACGTGTTTTTTCATGCACAGTGTTTACACACAGTATTTTTTTTTCTCTTGATGTAAATTGTTCGCCGTGGTTTGGTGGGAAGTAAACTACTGCAGTTCAGGGAAACAACTGGAGCGCTTTCCAAATACAGCAGTTAAGAAATACAAAGTTAACTTGTCTAATTTGCAAGAATATGAGTAATCGTGATATTAACCAACCGAGCTTTTTGTCGAGAGCCCTGTTTCTAATCTCGCTCTGTGACGTGGGACTGCCTGATAAAACGCAGCTAACGCGAGGGAAGTGGTCTGGGATTGTGGTAACGTCAATAGAGTTTTATACAGAGGTTGTCTTTTTAGCTTAAAACAGCCACTTTGCGGCACTAGGGAATTGTTCCGTAGCAGGCACTATCTTGGAAGACGGTTGGGAGGAACTGTTCTGGGGGTCTTTGGCGGAAGAAGTCTGTAGTGCTGCTTTCCCTAGGCTTCTATGTGCCTGCCGCTTTTTGAAGATGCAGGTGGCGCTTTCAGTAAGTCCTTTGTGTGAGATAAAAGCCTCACCAAAGAGCCTCAACCTCAGCTTTCTTTCAGAGGCTGCCTGAAGTGGTTTATTTTGCAAGTGTTGCCTCAAAGGTGTGAACCCAGTCCACCATGAATCTCCCGCTCTTCCTTCCGGTTTAATCTATTTCTGGGCCATTAGTAGACATTTAAGAAGGTTTGTGGGGGGTCAGGAGGGCCATTACCCATGAACGTCGATTTACCAAAATGCCAAGGGTGGCGGAACAGACATCATGTGCCCGTTGACCCCTGAATGACAGAACAGGAAGTGACATCATTTGGCCCGTTAAGCCCAAACAACTGCAAGCAGCATCGTGTGTCCTTTTAGGAAAGCTAAATGACAGCAAGTGCCATCATGTAAGTGGATGGTGGAAAATTACTACCAGAACATTTCACTGAAGTAGGAATACATTAAAAGCCTTTAACACACAAAGAATACCACAAATCCGGTTCAAACAGCTGCTAAGGATGCAGTCAGTACTGCGGAGAAAAACAGCTCTTAATTTTGCAAGATTTACATGGAGTGATGACTTTGAATGTTTTCACCTTTTTTAAGTCCTGCAATTGTTTTAAATATTTTATGCATGTTTAGCAATAGAATTATGTAAACGTTAGAGTTTATTGTTTTAAATTGTTGATCTTAGCTGAGATCTTAAACATTACATTTTGAATTGAATTGAATGTATCACTTTGATAAAATCTCTACCAGTGAGACTCAGATGTCTAGTGGCATGGTATGTGAAAATCCAGATTATCTTTGACAGCTCATGACATCAGACACATTTGGACATGGCCAGGGCTGCCTCTAGTAACCACTGCCAACTTTCATAACATGCAGCAGAGAAAGAGAACAGGTTCCATTGTCCATAGCAAGACTTCAGTATTCTTGTTACCACTTTGACTAGACACCTATAACTCAGGCAGAGGTCAATAGTGACTCTTTGTGCAACACTTTATTAAACTGCACTACATAACAAGGACAATACACAGTGCTTAACTGGGATAACTGTTACCAGTTATTATGCAGAGCAACACTGCAGCACAATTCATGAAATATAAGCAGCGGCCCTGGAATTATGCAGCAGGGGAGGGCCACATTTTGTGGCAGTGTTGTGTAAATTATGTGGCAAGAAAAGGCAAATTATGCAGCATAATGCGGCACATTTTGTGATAGTGTTAATTATTTTGTTATTTTCAAACTTGTTAACATTGTCTGGGCATTGATTGCACCTCATTAGTCCCAGTTTAACACCCACATATAGCAATAAGCAACAAAAATGTAAGTTAACCTTTGGAAATGGCCTTCCACTGTGCTGCAATGTGTTTTGCTGCATTTGTAGTAACTTTTGAACCGTTTGAGCAAGAACCAAAGTCCTGCAATAAGTGCTAGACACTCAGGCTCAGGAACAAGCGTTACATGGGCAAGGTGGCACTTGTGCAAGTATCAAAGGTAAAGACATGCATGTTACAAAAGGGCACCGAACACCAGTACATGAAAAATTCTGCAAAAAGGCAGACCCTCCAATCACAGGCATACACTGGGAAGGCACTTCCATGGTCATGGAAAGTAGAAATTATCATTAGTGGGAAGTCTTACTCACAAATAGCAAGAGGACGTGAATTACTTTTGGAGGTGTCTCTGGAGGAGGAGAACTTTGAGGTACCTTTTGAAGGCCTGGGAGGAGGCAGTGGTCCGGAGCTTTTTTTTGTCCTCTCGCGGTTTGTAAATACAAAACATATTGCATTACAAATGCTATAGGTATCACATTTGCGAAAGTTATAACTATTGGCATTGTAAATGACGAAGCTATTAATTTAGCTATTTAAAAAAAAAGAAACATAAATAAAAACTTTGCCATTTACAATACCAATAGCTCAAACTTTCCTAATGCGAGACCTATTGCATTGCAACTGCTTGTTAGTATTTGTTTTGGCATTGTACTGACCAGTTACAGCTCATTATGATATTTAATTCAACCAATAGATACACATGATTATTTAAGGTTCAATATGAGTTATTGACATTCAAATACATTCACAAAGTGGGATATGTTTCCAATCACAGAATGTCCCACATACGCTAAAAAGCGGAACTCAAGCCATTTGCCTCCGAGCCATTGAGTTTCTGTCATCAGCACTTCTCCTCCCTTTTTCCACAAAAGCAGTTTAAGCATGAATAGCAAAATATCCTAGATTGCAAATGTTTTCTATATAATTATGGTTATGCCATATTTGCTAAACAAAAGCATCCACCCATGAGGACTTGCAATGGAGGATGTTCGATTAAGGAGCACGTGTGTTGCCTACATTGGTTGGAAGCACATCGTGTTTCTTAAATACCCCTCACACACCAAAAGGGCCCTTGGTGCCATGCTTCATCATAGGGGTCTTCGCATTTCTCTACAGAACGCAGCGTGCTACTACCAGCGGAAACGCAGGAGCACTGATGTTTTTCACTATGTGTAGTGTGTGAGAGGGTGTGAGTGGTAGGGTCAGGAGTGAGTGATAAGTGAATGTTAAAAACAAGCATTGGCCATGCCAATTGGTCTCGCCATATTATTGTTTTATGAAAATATGATAGTAATAATACAGAATTGTGATATATTGTTTTAAATAAACGACTGACAGTGCTTTAGTAATTGCACAGGCACGTAGCAATGATAATACGGTCAGACAAAGGCAAGGGGGCTTTAGGTAGAATTAAAACAAAAACATCGCCTCACAAGAAACTCAAAGTCGTTATTGCAGAGGCACGAGTAATAATAATGCGGTGTGATAAGCGCGAGGAAGCTATAGCTAAAAGAAAAACTTTGCCTCGAGCGAAATGCAAAAGTAAAGCAAGCTTCTCTTCAAGTCCGCTAGCTGGGTCCAAAACTATGAAAATAATATCGGCAAACACACAGCCGTCTACAATCCCTCCTTTGGCACATAGTAAATGTAATCTGGAAACTTCTAATAAAAACGTGTGTTTTTGTTTAGAAGGCATACGATAAGCAGGGGCAGTAACCTTGTACATTTTATAAATATGAAACATTTAACTAAATATGTTGATCGAAAAAAAATGTAATCAGCAATAATATTACAAAAAGGACGCTAAGGCAGGCACTAACTTAGCAAAAAAATAGAAAAACAACGTGCTTTAGCGTGGTGTAAATTAAAATGTTTAGAAACTGCAGTTTAGGGGAATTGCCTGCCTCTACTTTAATATGTGTATACATTTGGCAAGGAAACGTTTATTTGTCATAAATGTATGCCTTGCAGCCATTCAATTAACTAGAGCTTAAACGTTTGCCACTTTCTAAACAATTTAGCCGCATAAAGTATGTACATTGATATGCTGCATAGGTGAAGTGGTACCTATTGGATGTTAATATACATGTGTACAATACTTGCTCATTCATTGTTTGGCCTTTTTGCTGAGCATACTAAGGAATCCGGACTCTAAAAATGTTCAGATTATTTGCTTGTTAACTTTTTGGCCTCTCTGCTAAGTGCACCAGTTAAATCGGCCTGTTTATTTATTTTTTGTGTGCTGACACCAGATTGAGTATAACACTGTAAAAGGGGGCGCAGTCGGATGTTCATATAGCTGGTTACAATACCTGCTTAGTCACTCTTTGTCCTATCTGCTGAGCGCACCAAGTGATGCAAAATGCTCTGTTTGCTTACGCAGAGACCGGACTGCTTATAGCACTGTATAGGGGGAGAGGGTTGGAGGGGTGGCAGTACTAACAACCAAACTGTCCAATTAATTACAATTTAAAATAACAGATGATCGCACATTCAAGATAAATTTGTGCCTTGGACGCACACAACCGGCAATGGTAAAACATTTCACACTTTATAAACAAGGTAGCAGCAAGGTGTGCACATTATTATGGTGCATTGGTGAAGCGGTGCCTATAGGTTGTTGCGATCCGTGTAAAAGAGAGCTGCTTATTTACTCCTTGGCCTATTTGCTGAATGAACACAATGATCCGGACTGTAAAAGGGTTCTTACTATTTGCTTATTTACTCTTTGGCCTCTCTGCTGAGCGCAACAAGTGGTGCGGGCTGGTTTGTTTGCTTACCCTGACATGAAATTGAGTACAACACTATAAAGGGGGGCACAGTGGGATATCCATATAGGTGGTTAGAATACCTGCTCACTAAGTTTTTGGCCTCTTTGCTCAGCGCCCCAAGGGGGATATTACCAAGCAATAGCGATAATTATCGCTATGCATGGTTAGCGGCAAAAATAATATCGCCGCACTCCGACAATTTTTACCGCTGAGATACCTTGATATTATCAAGATTTATCTCAAAAGAGGTAAAAATCGGCCGAAATGCATGAATATCGCTGTAAAGTCAGCGTTATTCATGCATTACCGAGCAAATGCTCTTAGCCATGTTATCCACCTACCATTGGATAACATGGCTAAGAACTGCTCTGGGCAGGCGTTAGCTTTTGGAGATAATCGCGCTTAGTGCGATTATTTCCAAAAGTAGGTAATAGGAGATAGCGATGTTAGCGACTGTTTCCAGTCGCTAACATCTTGGCACGCCCACTTTGCATGTCATTAGCGATAAATATCGCTGACATGCACAGTGGGCCCCAAGATGATCGCTATCTCCTACTAGCTGTCGCTAACTGGTGTTAGCGACAGCTAGGTAATAGGGCGATAACATTTTCGCCGCTTTAGCGAGAAAAATTCCCGCTAAAGCGGCGAAAAGGCCCTTGGTAATATGCCCCCAAGTGTTGCAGAATGTAAAGGTGTTCACAATATTTGTTCGATAACTTCTTGGCATTTGTGCTGAGCGCACCAACTGATGCGAACTGTTATCTTAGTTTACGCTAAAACCGGGCTAAGTATAGCAGTTAAAGGGGAAGGGAGCACAACACTAGTGTCGAAAAAGTCCAAATTATCAAAATTTTTAATAATGCATATTGTACTTAAAGGCACACAATCTAAAATGTTTGCCACTTAATGAACATCATGTATTAAATGTTAAAACAGTAACCTTTTAGCCTCCTTGTTAAACGTATGAAATAATCCGGACTGTAAAGGGGTTCTGACTCTTTGCTTATTAACTCTTTGGCTTCTGTGCTAAGTGCACCGAGTGATGTGAAATGTTCTTTTTGCTTACGCAGAGACTGGACGGCTTAGAGCACAGTAAAAGGGGAGGAGGGGAGGGGCAGAACTAGTGGCCAAACTGCCAAATAAACAAAAATTTTAAATAACGGATGATCGCGCATTCAACATAAATGTGTGCCTTTGGAGGCACATAATTGGCAATGGAGAAACACAGCGAAAAAGCAAGCCTTGTAGTTAACAGCAACAATACAGCCTTTTTAACATATACATGGTATTTTATAAACCTGTGAAGTAGTTACCTCAGGCTCCAAGAAGACGGACGCCAAGCTGTGCCCGTAAAGCACACCATGTGAAGAAGACCTGCAAAGTACTTGGGTGCAGCTTTAACACCAAGCCAAGCAGCAGGGGTGCAATGATGTGTTTGTATTGTAGAAAAGAAGCAAACAATCACAAGCATTGGCATTGCCAATAGGTCTCGCTTTTGGGCCCTTATAAGTAGTTATGCAGCATAATTTCCTTGTTGCAACAACATAAAATGTCGCATGCATAAACACTTAGATGGTCCCAAAAGCGAGCCCTATTGGCTATTTGCAATGCAATAAGTCTTGCATTTAGGCAACTTTAAGCTGTTGGCATAGTAAATGACAATGCCTTTTCAATTTATTGTAAAAGTAAACATTTTTGAAAGTTATTGTCATTTACAATGCCATTATGTTCAATTTAAGTAAATTTGAGACCTATAGCATTGCAAATGATTGTTATTTATGATGTGTAGCCTGGCGTTGCGTGTGTGAGTGGCGTTGCGTGTGTGAGTGGCGTTGCGTGTGTGAGTGGCGTTGCGTGTGTGAGTGGCGTTGCGTGTGTGAGTGGCGTTGCTTGGGTGAGTGGCGTTGCGTGGGTGAGTGTGGTGTTGCGTGGATGATAGTGGGCTTGCGTGTGGGTGAAAGTGGCACAGAGCCTTTGATGTGGCCTGGCGCAGGAGAAATGCTGCTGCTGCTAATTAAATACAAGAGCGGCCGGGAAGCGGCCGGGAAACACAAGTACGGCCGGCCACATAATTAGGGGAGGAGAAGCCGCACAGCACACGCTGGGAGAAGCCCTTTGATGTGCTGTGCGGCCGCGATGCACGCTCTGTGCTGGGGGAGGGCCATTAGCCTGAACTCGCGGCAAGATCAAACGAAGGGTGGGAGGGACATTGAGGAACAGATGGCCATGAAAGTGTATGGGCCAAAAGCGCGTGCCTGTGGCCACGTGCACTCGAAGAAAACGCCACGAAAAAATGCGGTGGTTTGACAATCAGTTCGAGCACTTGAATTCTCGCCATTTCCCATTCCTTCGGAATGGTAAAGGACGAGACCTAAATACCTAGCTCCTGTGGAGTAGAAAAGTTTAATATTCCTTGATGCCTGTATTATTAAAAACGTTGTGTGGCGGAGGTGTGTTGTGTTAATGTACAAGACCTCCTGTGTGTGTCGACATGTTTCGAAGCGTGCTGCTTCTTCTTCAGGACGGGTTCACAGATCCCTACCCTACTCACATGAAATGTGTGACAATGTCAACAGCGATTAGATTTTAGATATAGACAGGTAGTAAATACTACAAGTACGACACAATGGTCTCAATCTGATTTGCTATATGGGAATTCCATAAGTACAATCTGAAAAAGAAACACAATTTTTAAAAAACCATCAGGTGTGCAAAACCACATTGGATGCAACAATGGTGACATGCTGTAACCTGTATCAGTCGTATATCAGTCTTTCTTTTTTACAGGACACTGCACCAGTACGAGTAGCTCACTTTTTTCTCCATATTAAGTATTGTATATATCACCTTTTGCAGGTCACCATTGTTACAAAGTTACTAAGAAACGTGACTTGTGTTGCTGCGAAGTGGACGACCCTATGCAAAGGTTGACTGATCACCTTTCTCACTGCTGCATTTGTATGTTACACTGATACGAATAAGGTAAAATCTTTCCAGAGACTGTTAGGATGTGTAAAAATGTCAAAATAATAAAGTATACAAAAATATGCTGCATTACGCTGCAGACTTTTTTTTTTTTTTGCTGCATAATTTAGTCATCACTGCAGCATAATGTTGTCCTTATTTGCTGCACTTTTTCAGCGGCCCCAAAGCAGGCAGCACATGTCAAAAGTGCTTTTGCATGTAGCGGAGATACTGTGAAGTTTGCAAACTTAGTTTGGTGGGCATGCATATCCTGCATTGCCGATCCCTGATGAGTTGCAGGTACTACTACTGAAACAAGGACAATGGAGGAACCAATGGGTGAGGCGGACTGGCCTCAAGGGCAGGGCCGGCTTCAGCACCGGTGGCGCTCTGTGCAACACTGTTTGCTGGTGCAACCCAAATGACCATCTTCGCCACGGATTCCGTCACTACCACCTTTTAACAGTGCCCCTCAAGTCTGCATAACCCCACACTCTTTCAGATAAATTGAATTGGATTTATAGCGCCAGGCATACCAGTGTAGGGTGTCTGAGCACTTTACATCACACACATTACACAGAGACAATCAATTATACATGCGTAAATCACTGTATAACATAACGTGTATTTGAAAAGTGCATGTTCACCCGAAGGTATCTTGGCGCTGAATAACAGATATTTCTTGTTACCCAACTCAATGGTACTCATTTTATCGACCTCAGGTGGATGAAAGGCTGAGTGGAATAGCCAGGATTTGAACCTGTGACCATGAGGTCAAACACAGGCCCCTGCAGTGGAGGCATTAGTCCACTGAGCCACCAGACCAGTATAGTATGTATAGGAAATGTTACATAAGACCAAGGACTACAAGGTGTAGGAGTCACATAACCACCACACTAGTAGGCAGTATAGTTTAATAGTAATTGGTCTGAAGAAACACAAACTTAAAATGTAAAACGTAATACCATGGTTGGAGGTTCTCTTTAATAATCAGAACTGATCTCTATCCAAATTAACACTTTTTGCAACATTAGATAATGAAAGACTGGGGGGGGGACACAATGCTCTAATTTATACCTTGCAGTTTGCATGCAGCTCTTAGATGACAGTTAATAGTTCACTGTATTATGTCAGGATTTTAATTTATAAACTGCAAATAACAAAATGATCTTTCTGACAAAAGCAGTAACCCACTGACCTATTTACATTATGTGCACTTTGTGATCTGCCTGGTACATGTTCTTTGTAGCAGGCCCATTAACCCTCTGTGCTATCTTTCCATGAGTCAAAACTTCCACTAAAACTCTGATCTCTCTAGGAAGAACATTAATCACTGTAGTTATCATTACATTTTAATTGATGTCAAAAATTGATAGAGGCCAGGAAGGATGCAACAAGAACTTTTAAAACCATAATATACTTACAAACACGACGCCCCCACCCAAAGTCAGCGCTGTTGCGTCACACTGGCCACACCACCCTAGAGCCGGCCCTTCTCAAGGGTCCTGTGACCTCAGTGTTAGAGTCACTGTTGTTCTACGGTGTGCTGCTTCATAGACCTTCACGCAAGACTGGATGTTAACTTCAGTATGGATTGTTGTGGAAAGGCCTTCAAGGTTAACCCACACTTGACACCACTGGGGCTCCCCCTGCTGGTGCTAATACACCATGGATTTAAGGTTTGCAGTGCCTTTTAAGGTGTAGCATGGGAATGTGCTCCCCCAGGAGTGTGGTCTGGGGACTGGCCATGAAGGCTGACCTGGTACCCCATATCCAAATTCGGTAGCTCTGGACATAGTGCCATATTCTCTACCCCAATAAACACCATACTGCCCCACAGAGAGAAACTTGCATTGCCTTTAACTGCAATCCAGTTGTGCACTGCTATAAACACCTGCATGTGGCTCAATTCAAATTACGCACCAGAAAAGAATAATGGGCTGGCTGAAAATAGGAAAGTAATAATATCCTGGAAAAAAAAACACTCATACGGAATGCAAGATTAAGTAAAGCTTGTGAAATGTAAGCAAGAACAACATGGTTACCTTAACGCTTTTACACTCATTCAGAAATCACGGAGTGCTTTTGCCTGAAGGGACCCATTTCAATGTCCAGTCCTCATATCCTTACAAAACGTAAGCAGTATGGTTTAAAAAGACCACATCCCTGAACACAGAGCCCGATACACATTTTGTTTTCCACTCCAACCATCAATCAGGCATTGCAGTCCCTCCAGGATTGGTACACTTCCTCACCCGGGAAAACAGTGCTGTTCAAAGAAGCTTCACTGTAAAGTGACGCTTAGGTGTTTGGGTGTGAATAAAATCAGTCTGGCCACTTTGCAACAACTCTGTCTTGCTTTTTGGTTTTTTTACTTCTTCTTATTTTGAACCCTTTATTCCTGAGGTTGCACTTGGAAAAGAAAAATGTCACAAAAAGACGACATTTCCAGCAAAAGTGTTTTTCTTTTTTGGATCCATTGCACAGGGGAACAAATAAACGAAAGGAAGAAAGAGAGGGTGAGAACCGTTTATTGAAGTCACAGTTTTTAGTAAGTGCGGAGGAGCTAGATAGAGAGAAAGTAAGAGGAAGAAAGAGAGAAGTGGTGGGGGCAGCTGCCAGCGGCAGAGCAGAAGAAGTGGACACATTCCTGGTCTTCTCTGGGCAAAAAGGAAAAGACAGAGTCCTTTTTAGGTCGAAGCCTGCGTTGCAGCGCATGCGCTGCTGCAGGCAAAGAGGTATTGTGAGGAGGGGATTTCAGTATTGCGTGAAGCCACGCCCCTTTTTTCCATTGGCCGGCCTCTCGAAAAGGAGGCCTGCCATTGGAAAAAGCTCCTGTTTAGCAGATTTGTCTGCTCTGGATACCGCCTCTCGAGGACTCCATGACCTGCCTTACGGTAGCACGACAATATTTTTAGAAATATTGCCTTGGCAACAATGAGGCAGGTCAGGGAGTCCTGGAGGGGCGGGATTCAGTATCCTGTTCCTGCCCCTTTTTTTTTGTGTGCGTGCGGTTTTCGTCATTGTTGCCTCGTTCTCCTTGCTGGAAGGAGGCATTGCAGTGGATGGACCCTCGTTGTTGATAGATGCTTGTGCCCGGGAATGTTGTTTCCCGTTTGCATGTGCACAACGTGTATCGAGCGGCCGAATCAGGCCTTAGGTGGCATCCGCTTGGATCCATTTGTGTTGGTCCTCCAGGTCATTCTGATCCCGGCTGCATAGGGGTCGCCTGCTGCGAGTAGCAGATGATGCCCAGTTTAAATTTTCCAGATTCACGCAGCACTAAGGCCTCACGGGGTGCATTCAACACAAGCAGCGGAAGGATCCGGAGATATCTGATCTTTCGCTGCTCCTTACCGCATCATGGCTATTAGAAATGTCTATGAAGACAATGTTTTTCGTGCCCCGGGGGATGTCACTGGCAGCGTTAGGAAAAACTCTGCATTAAGTAGGGGGCCGAGGCAATTGCACCAACCTTGAATAACTATTAATGCTGGCACCGTCACTGAGGTAGCGGCATCTCTTTTCTGCTGAGTTTAGAGCGTTTCGTTTTCCTTTTCTGGTTCACCGAGGCGGCCTAAATTTTACATAACTTTGGTCGTCAGGGCAACGCTTACCTGTCCTCGGTTAACTTCGCCATATTTTAACCCCTTTGATGCTCATGACAAGTTCAGCTCGTCATGAGGCACACTGGAGCTGTGCTTATGACGAGCTGACCTTGTCATGAACAATGGGATTTCTCCATCAACAGCACAGGAGGGGAAAAGTCATAGCAGCCAAGGTGTTAAGTAATCGGCCATGCGGCGATGTTAGGATGCCGCCACCACCTGATCCCCCTTTGGATGCAGCCCACATGGCCGGTGTTCGCACGTTTATGCACATGAAGTACCCCGAGTGCATCGATGCTCAGACAGAGGAGAAAATAGAATCGGAAGGAAGTCATTGCGTAGCTGGTTATAAAAAGCAGTATGGATGCGGATTCGGTAGTAAGAGTGTCTGCTGACCCCTCCAACGTGGTGTCCATAAAAGGCAGCTCACTGTACAATGGGGAATGTGAAAGGATTGCCTTGGGACTTAGACCTACGGGTGCGAACACTACACGGATTCAAAACGTTTAACGGTGCATTACAAGGATTTTATACGCAACGAGTTGTATAGTTGCCGATGTCTGGCTTGGCACGGAGAACCTCCTTCCAGGGCGGAAGAGGCAGAGCAGCCTGCCCTGTAACTGGGTAACCAAGGTAGAGTCCCTGCGTCGTCGGTACAGGTGCGCATTGTGATCTCTGGCAGATCTTCAGTTTCCCCCGAAAATAAAGGAATTACATTAATTCAGCAATATAATAACAAATTACCAATGCCTCCAAAGGTTATCCGTTCAAGACATTCCACGGACATGTTTACAAGGGAAGAACAGCGGCAGCAACAACACAGGAAGCTTTATGATGTGGCAGACAAGCGTCGTAAACGGTGTTCATTAACCTCACTGTAGAAAGAGGTTACCAGCCACAGCTTTGTAGATGCGGAGCATCTGCACCATGCTTTTAGCAACTTGATGGTAGCACATTTTAATTTCACAGTAATTACCTTGTTTTGGATCATGCTATTCGTCGTCTGATTTTTAAGACCTAGATGTAGCATTTCAGGGCGCCTTTATGACGTTACACAAGGCCACGACTCTTTTAAATAGTTATGTTAATATTGGCAAATCAACCGCTAGACTCTGCCCCCACATTCTCCATCGGGCCAGTCACAGGAATTTTTATAATTCCTGTAAATAAGAGCGGGGCTTACGGTGGCACTTGACAGATCTGCTACAGGGGCGGGCTGTACGAGGGGTGTTTGTGAGGTGAGAGATGCGAAGGAGGTTGGGGGTGGTTTGCATGGGTGTGGGCAGAGCGGACTTTCGCCTTCAGGGCGGGGGGCCCTCAAGTCTGGTGGCGGTCGAAGCAGTGCTGGTGGGAGGGCTAAGGTACTGACATCACTTTGGACTCAGGTCTTCTAAGTGCCTCATACTGTTCTCCTCCCTCTCCTTCCTTCTACTTCACGCTGCTCTCCTCCTCACTCTCTTCCTTCTCCTTCATACTCCTCTCCTCACTCTTTTCTTCTGCCTCATGCTACTCTCCTCACTTTCCTTCATTGTCCCTCATGCTGTTCTCCTCCACCTCACTCACCTTCCCAAATCTTCACACATTCTTCTCCTCCTAACTCTATGCTTCATACTGCTACACAGCTAACAATTACAATCCAAACCACATAATTCCACGACACATCACATACATGCACTAAATAACACATACCTAAAACACAGTACCATTAGCAAAGCCAAACGCTCTAACATAAACAAATGCGAGACCTATTGCATTTCCAATGCTTGTTCTTCTCTGCCCACCTGTAGGCCATGGCTATCGCTGCCCACCTGGGACTCCTGTTTAAAAAAAAAAAAACTGCAGCTCCCGCCAACTTCGACCATTGCTACGACCAGTCAATTAGTTTGTGTTGTGTCTCTTTTCTGATTCATCCAATAAATGTCATCGGTCTGAATCCGGCAGCCCAATCTTGCCTCAGGCTCGAGGTTTCACTGAACATTAACAGCTACTGTCCCTGCCTAGCGCTCACACGCTCTACATAGGTACAGGCAATATTTATTAACTGGCAACACTAGCAGTGTTTAGCGATAGTTTAACGACAAGTTTTAATCAAATCGGATATTTCACAAAAACCAACCAGCGTAAAGCAGACAGAATTGTAAATCTGGTTGATCTACTCACTTGTAGAGCGCATACAGCTACCGTGTAGCTTTAGTCCCGTGGTTGAGAATCAAAGTTCAACATTAGCAACAAGATTTAATCAGTTCGTTGAAGGGTTCTGTTTTAGTAATAATAGTGGTATTGAGTGTTACGGTTAGTTACGGGTAGGGAGACCGGCTGATAAGGAGGTCAGTTCTGGACAGGACTATAAAAATTGAGGACAAAGGGTCAATTTTCATGGAAAAAAACCAGAACAAAAGTTCAATTTTACGGGCACATCCGCAAAGAAGGCCATATCCCACTACTTTAGCAGTACGTTCATTTAATATTTCATATAATGCACTATTACTTCACTGTGCTCTTTTTGTGATTGCCTCTAGGTGTGTTACATTCAAGTGGTGGAATATGCCCTTGTTCAATAAAAAATGGATACCCTTGTGCACCATGTCAAACCTCTATCCAAACTTTCTGGGAGAGAAAGCAACAGCAACATTTTGATTATGTTTCAAACCCATGGCAAAGAGTTTCGGAAACATTACGCTAAGTGAATTTTTCACCTTCTGCATGCAATAATCTGGAAAATCCCATGAATATTCCATGATCTTCAATCCAAAGAAGTGCCAAACAGTGTTCCTTTACCCACTGGATAGCATGCCCCGACCAATGGAATTTTACATCACCACACAAAGCACTGTGCACAACCACCCTCCGAACAGTGCACCATCACCAACTGTGTAGTGTTTGTTAGTGCTCTTGTGGAGACTGTTCCGGCTAGACCAGGCCAAGTTTTCTCAGATATTACATAACCATTGACAAAGCAGTCGAATTGCTTTAAAAGATGGGATGGGTACTGTGATCCTGAGTGCAATTTAGCTGGTATCAGTGAACGTGGAGCGAAAGGCATGGCTAAAAAGAACAAAATATTCAGTTACTATTTTGTTGATCTTTCACCTTTAGGTAACTTCATATAAAATAATGCACGTCTTAAATGAAAAATAAATGCAAGTTAAGTTTATCAGTGGGAAATGTACCACTTTATCTTATGAAACCTCTTTTGGTTGATGTGTTCACTGCAAATGTCAGTGTGTGCAACCAGAGAGACACAGAACTGAATCCTGGTTGGGGCAGCAGTGAATAGTGACTTGTGTAGTTTTAGTACTGCGAGGTCCAAGCCTGTGACAGAAAGCACTGTTAATGTGTAAGTAATTGTGTTAAACTTCCATTACACACAGTATAATAAAGGTTGCCCCAACATGCGTAAAACGACTGGGTTTAAGATAAAATACTTCCAAGTTATAGATTTTAGTAATCTGCAGAATGTACCTAGTGCAAACATTTTTATAACTCCAATTACAAGCACGCATTCCACAGCTCAGCTGGTAACACACTTACAATACCTCTCAAAAAGAATACATCTTTGTCATGTGAGTGCTTCAAGTGACCCCATCAATGAACTCCAATAACTGTTCCTAAACAGCCTTTACAGTTGGAGATTAACCAATAGCACACAATTTCCTTTCTTTCCGGCAGCAGGCACCATGTCAAAATGGCTTGTTTCTTGTTTAGCTCTCTGCCCGTTCCTTGACTTCACAGCACAGGATACTCCCTCTCTCTTAAGCTGAGGCATCTCAAATGTCAAATTAACCATTGTCTTTTAGCAGAAAGGCTAACATTACTCACAAATGCCGTGTGTTGGAGCACCAGTCACAGACAACGGGCATAGGGTTAATTTACGGACAGTCCAAGCAAATTACAGATGGGTGGTTACCCTAATTATGGAGGAATTATTTTAAGGTTTGTGGAAAATATCTGGTGACCGCTTGTGTTTACAGGAGTGAAGTAAATTCCATTAGGTTGAGCTACTGCATACCGTAGCTGTTTACTCCACATGAATCACGCTTCAGTGAATGTGTGAGAGAAAGTGTTTCAAGGCACTGCTCAGTAACCTTGCACCGCTGCGGAGTATCATTTTTAGGCCGCAGCCTGCCAGACATGGCAGCTGTCTGGTTCTGAAAGGCTTATTGGGGACATGTCGATAGCTGACCTGAAAAGTAACTCGGCCCATTGCTTTCCATTAGTGTTTTTGCTATTTCACTCTTATTTTCTTTCTTTTTAGTCAATGGTTTTGTTTTCGCCCGCCTGTCTAATGTGTATTCCTCTTGTGGAGCATCACCGATGGGCTCCTTTTATCCTTCCGCAAAAGCCTGCCTTTCTGGAACTTTGTTTTTTCTTTTTCTAAAAGCACTCCTGGAGAATAAGTGTTTCTCAAGTTCCCTGTTTTCCCCTTTCTCCTAGGACATTTTATTTTCTTAACACTATAAAAATGCAGTTTTCCACAACTTTGCCCTTCAAGCCGGCCTTGGGTACACTTTCACTTCTATACAGCTCTGCCCTTCAAACCTCTCCTCTCGCCTGTGCACTTTAAATCCGCACTGTTCGTTTCTAGCCCCCTCCATGCTGCTGTATCTCGATTTGCTTCCTTCTTTGCGCACCTCACCTGTTGCTTCCTCCCCTTGTGTTGCTTTCTTGCCCTCCATGATTCCACTCTGTGCTTCTCTCCACCTGTGTTCTTTCTCCCCCACCTGCATTCTTTTACCATAACCACACGCATAGCTTTTTCTATCAATCCAAAGAAAAAAAAATCTTGCATCATTTTGTAGGCTCGCTCATGCTTGACTACAAAATGAAACAGCTGGGAATGTGTGCTCTTTTCCCTGTTTATTAGCCATGTCATGCAGCATGGCTAAAACCATTTTCAAAGGCGGTAGGTCCCAAAACAAGACTTTTAGTATTTCAGCAGTCTTGTCTCTCCAGCCTAACGATTTAAACAAGCATTAGAAATGCAATCGGGCTCGGATTTATTTGAGTTTGAGCTAATGGCATTGTAAATGCCAATGTATTGTTGCTATGTGTTATGGAGTGTGTTCATGTGGTGTGTACTGCCAGTGATCTCATTGTGAGTGTGAGAATATTGCACCGTTACTGCCTGTGTTGTCCTTCTTGTGAGTGTGAGAAGCTTGCACCTCTGCTGCCTGTGGTCTCCTTGTGAGTGTAAGAAGCTTGAACTGCTGCTGCCTGTGATGTCCTTCTTGTGAGTGTAAGAAGCTTGCACTGCTGCTGCCTGTGATGTCGTTGTTGTGAGTGTGAGAAGCTTGCACAGCTGCTGCCTGTGAGTATGAGAAGATTGCATTGTGCATCTCTGTGCAGTGCCTGTTCTTTATAAGGGACTCTTGCTCTGTTGCTGCTGCTGCCTTGGCACAGTACCTGCTGTGAGTGTGTGAGGGAATATTGCACCGCTGCTGCTTGTGATATCCTTCTTGTGAGTGGGAGAAGCTTGCACCTCAGCTGCCTGTGGTATCCTTGTGAGTGTAACAAGCTTGCACAGCTGCTGCCTGTGATGTCCTTCGTGTAAGTGTGCTCTGTCATCGGTAGTTGAGAGTGGTAGTGGAGAGTGGAGAGTGTTAGTGGAAAGTGTTAGTGGAGAGTGGTAGTGCAGAGTGGAGAGTGGTAGTGGAGAGTGGTAGTGGAGAGTGGTAGTGGAGAGTGGTAGTGGAGAGTGGTAATTGGTAGTGGAGAGTGTTAGTGGAGAGTGTTAGTGGAGAGTGTTAGTGGAGAGTGTTAGTGGAGAGTGGTAGTGGAGAGTGGTAGTGGAGAGTGGTAGTGGAGAGTGGTAGTGGAGATTGGTAGTGGAGAGTGGTAGTGGAGAGTGGTAGTGGAGAGTGGAGAGTGTTAGTGGAGAGTGTTAGTGGAGAGTGTTAGTGGAGAGTGGAGAGTGTTAGTGGAGAGTGTTAGTGGAGAGTGTTAGTGGAGAGTGTTAGTGGAGAGTGTTAGTGGAGAGTGGTAGTGGAGAGTGTTAGTGGAGAGTGTTAGTGGAGAGTGTTAGTGGAGAGTGTTAGTGGAGAGTGTTAGTGGAGAGTGGTAGTGGAGAGTGGTAGTGGAGAGTGTTAGTGGAGACTGTTAGTGGAGACTGTTAGTGGAGACTGTTAGTGGAGAGTGTTAGTGGAGACTGTTAGTGGAGACTGTTAGTGGAGACTGTTAGTGGAGACTGTTAGTGGAGACTGTTAGTGGAGAGTGGTAGTGGAGAGTGGTAGTGGAGACTGGTAGTGGAGAGCGTTAGTGGAGAGCGTTAGTGGAGAGCGTTAGTGGAGAGCGTTAGTGGAGAGCGTTAGTGGAGAGCGTTAGTGGAGAGCGGTAGTGGAGAGCGGTAGTGGAGAGCGGTAGTGGAGACTGGTAGTGGAGACTGGTAGTGGAGAGGAGACTGGTAGTGGAGAGTGGTAGTGGAGAGTGGTAGTGGAGAGTGGTAGTGGAGAGTGGTAGTGGAGAGTGGTAGTGGAGAGTGGTAGTGGAGAGTGGTAGTGGAGAGTGGTAGTGGAGAGTGTTATTGGAGAGTGTTAGTGGAGAGAAGTTAGATCACAGAAGCTCTTTGTGCTCCACGTGCCGCCAAGCTCTGCAGAACAGGAGCTTAAAGCGAAAGAGAGAAACTGGTGTGCTATAGGGGAGAGGAAAAAAAGAAAAGCTTCAGACTTCAGTTGAAGGCTAAAAACGCGTAGACAGACAGGTCCAAAAAAATATTAACGTTTCTTAACAGGCAGACGAGAGGATGTGGCTTAACAGCTAGAGCGGCCGACCTCCAAGCTGGTACAACTATAACTGCAGGCAAATGCTATTTTTACAGCATAAACCCGAACACATTATCTCCAGGCATGTTCGTGGTATACAGAATAGAATGGTATGTCTTATTTATTAATTTTCCTTCCCAGAAGGTACCGAGAACGAGAGACGTAAGACTACAGGAGAGAAGAACAGGAAAGATGCAAGCTTGTGTGGGAACAGGCACAGAAGGGAGAACTGACACTAGGTGACTAATGGGGATTAGGAGCAGGGTAAAGAGGAAGTGTTACACTACAAATCCCACGATGCACCGGAGAGCTGCAGCAGCACCCGGGTGGCACCAATGTCGGCCCGAGATGCCCACTGGCTGGATCCCGTAGTTTCCCGTTGAATTTCGGCAATCTTGGAAAGGAAAGCGGCCCGGCCCTTTGCCCAGAATCGGAAGGGTGCCCGATCTACGGGGAGCACGTGACATCAGAGCATGAGAAAGGGCACGCGAGAGATGTGCAGCGCGGAACCCCAGGCAGACAGCTGGAACTCATCTCTGGCAAGGCGGGGGTGACCACGGCAAGGAGCGCGAGCCCGCCCCTGGGTGCCAGGGAGGGGCGCGCGGTCTGGAAGGAGGCCACCGCCTCCCTTAGTTGTGCTTCCCAGCCTGGCATTCCCGCCTAGAATGCGGCATGATTATGAATCCAAAAGTTGTGAATAACATTTTAATAATATATTAAACATTCTGCACGGAAAAGTAAATTGTACTGGACATTCGGTAAACTTCGCATTAAGCACTAAGCATCTAAAGAGCCGAGCATCGAAATGTGAGAGGCGCTTCGATAAATCATCACGAGGGGGTCGTTGCCTCTAGTCTTGTTATACGCAGATGACATCACTCAGATTAAAATTAATGTTTACCCTCCATGCATGAAACTATTATGTTCGCCTAAAAATACCGCAGAAACGAATACAGAGAAAGAGCAATTCTTGGGCGTTATAAATATATAATATAGCCAATCAGCCGGAGAGCAGCGATGCGCCGCAGTTTTCTTTCCGCTTTCTTCTGGACATCAGCTGCAGCGTAATTCTGCACACAACCCGCGGCAAGTAAAAGACACACAAACGGAGGAAGCAGGGTTTAAACTTCGACAAAGATAGAGAGCTCTGAGAGCGGCAGAAGCTGCAACGGTGTGCACAAACCAGCAAATGACAAGTCCTGATTAAATGACGACTCTGCTTCGTACCCCGTATTTCCAGTGCCCAAATGTAAACAAGCCCCGGAGACCACCGCAATGATCGGCATGTCTGGACCTCAGTGACATACGAAAGAAATTAAAGCGGCGCCATTACCGTATCCCCATTTAGTCATACAACGCAACGTAGTCATAACATGCAAGAACAAGGAAGCTGCGCGCTGAGCGCTGCAGAATTGTGAACGCGCCCGGCCATCTGGATTCACTAACGGAGGCACCCTGACAGCTCCTAATTATAATTTATGTACTTCTTTGCGCGAGCACGAACGAAATATGCCCAAAATGGCGGAACAAAACTACATTTACCCTATCACTTCAAGCCTATTAAAACGAAAACACAAGGAAGACGAATCACTGGCCAGATGACAGAAAACGCTAAGGAATGTGTGGAATTCCTCTCGCCAAGGCCCTAGGAGATACTTCTTTTTTTTCCTTCTTTAACATTAGTTCTCTAACTCCTCCCACTTTCAGTGGGGAGGAGTCCGAGCCCTAAAAAGGAAATATATTCACTGACAAATTCACTGAAAAACCAAAGGTTATAGGGACGTTATAGTAGGGCTCATATTTAACTCTTACAAAACCATTGAAATTCAGCAGTTATACTTACCTGAGCTTCCATAAGGAGATAATGTTTCAATAAGTAATAGTTGTCCTGAAGAAGGTGACAATACCTAAATTTTTCTCCGAAACGCTGCATCCACATACAATATTTTTTGGGGCATAGCTTGAAAGAATATGTTTTAGCATATTATGTTTTGAACATGGTAAATGTTGTGTAATTTTGATTATTTGTTTTTAACTACGATCTGCAGGGTAGGATATTTTATGTATTAGGTGACTGTGAATATTTATTTTCTATATAAGATTCAAACTATTTGCACAAGCACTTTATACTATTTGACATTTGCATTGAATACAATTGTGATTCACAGCAAACAGTTTTTTCTACCTAATTTTTAACTGTGATATAAAACAAAAGATCCACTTATATATACTTATTTATTCAACTGTCTTATAGTGTCCAATGGCTTTTCAAGCTTTTGAATGAGGGTTTTTTATTTTATGTTTGTATGGTATATTATCTTCTAATTCACACTTGATATTTTTATATGATTATTGAGTCAAATAGTTTTTCAATCCCTGAGGACTTTTACATAAGTGGCCTTTAGTCGATAGGTGGGTCCCTGCTACAACCGGTTTCAAAAACTAATGTCTCAGGCGAAAAGGGAATCTTTCATTGTTTCCATGTATTTTCTTTGAATCCTTTGTGTTTTGCGGTTTGATACATATTAAACCTTCAACTTCTTGTTGGTAGCCATATAATGTCCCAGAGTTGCGTATCAGTTGTGGTGCGATCCACATGCATCCAGTGTCTCTGAGATTCCATTAGTGGTCACTGTTCAAGCATTCTCACTTGAGTCCCTTTGTTATGGGCAATTATCCCAAGCTGTCCTTCTCTTTTGTAGCCTGAGGCAACTGAAAGGAAGAGACCATAAAAGGGCTGGGCTATCTCAGATGGCTCCTCAGTATTGAATGAATGAATTAACAGAATTTGATGTAGTGCACAGCCAAGTTTTTAAATGTTTTAAAAAAAATGCTAAGTCAGTGGAGGCACTCAGCATAGCAGGTAATCTGTTCCATGCCTGAGCGTCCAAAAACCTGAAAGACCTGCCCCCCCATGCGGGCTAAACGTACTTTTGGAATGCAGATGAAACCAGAGGAGGAAGATCCTAGGGTTCGTACTGGAGTATAGTGATTAATGCGCTTATTGAGGTAACTGGCTCCAGTGCCATGCAGGGCTTTGAAAATTATCACTAGGGCTTTAAACTTGATCCTTCCCTTCATTCACAGCCAGTGTAGGGCCTTGAGAATGGGAGCCATATGAGATCTAGGTTTGGGTCTAAGGATCACCCTCACCGCAGTATTTTGCACTACTTGCAGGCACTGAATGAGATAGCCGGGTAGACCCAGGTACAAGCTATTAGCATAATCCAGTCTGGACGTTACCCAGCCTGGACCACTGTCTTCCTGGTATCTAGTGGCAGGAGTGGAAGATTTTATTTTACTATGCGCAGTATCCCAAAACAGGAACCTATCAAAGCTTGGATCTGGGACCTCATTGAGAGGGTACTATTAATACAGATGCCCAGATTTTTAACCGTGAATTTGGCTAAAAGTGGGGTGGGGAGACAACTCCTAACTCCTCCGGCCATCAAGTGCTCCATTAACTCACTACCGGACAGCCAAAGAAACAATCTCAGATTTGTCTGGATTACATTTCAACTGGTTCACTTTGAGCCAGTTGAACACCTTATTAGGACAGGATCTAATATTGTCTCCGTCAAAGTCTGTGCCTTTTTCACAGGTGAAAATTAGCTGTGTATCATCTGCGTAGTATAATCTTAGTACCGAAGTCTTCAACTAAGGGTGCAAGAGGAGACCTATATAAGTTGAAGAGGGTAGGGCTAGGAATCACGCCCTGAGGTACTGCTGCCTTCATGCTAGGCATGGGGAAGAGAAAGGCCGTATCCATACTTCCTAAGACCTGTCATTTAAGAAGGGAGTCAACCAGGCCAGTGCTGTCCCCCCTACACCGAAGTTCCTCAATCTGTCTTCTGACAGATTGAGAAATACTTATCATTTCCCCATACATAATGGAGCTTCTTCCTGACTGGATCATGCTGAATAAACTGCAGAGCGTATAAACTAAACCCCAACTTGGTTTACTTCATTTCTGCAAGGAAATATGATCTGATGTGTATGGGAAACACGTCTCCTATGAAAAACCCTTTCTTATGAGGTAATCAGGTAAGTTTTGAAAAAATAATTCATGCCTCTTTAGAACTTAACATTACCTGTTCGTGCCATTGGTATTCGTTTCTTGGGAATGGCCCTGAATATACCAGTTTTTGAAATGGGGTGAATGAGAATTCCAAGTTTAAGTACCTGAGATGCCACCTCCTTTGTGGAGACTTTCTGGGAAGATTGCATGCAGAATGAGAGGGTCCTAACCTACCGGTGCTCTTCCTGGATGGGAATAATGTAGAATCTCTGTGCAATAAGATTTTCAGGTTAGCAGCATGTAAAATATATCGTTCTGAGACATTCACCCAGGAAGATCAAAGGTAGAATGTGCTGCAAAGTCTCAGTTTTGAAATGGATTGTTGTCCTACAGATGTTGAGCAGCTTCAGATCTGCTATAAAATCTATTGTCAAATAAAAGTTGACAGATGTGTTCTTGTTTAATTTAACAAGTGGCTTGGTATATAGAATTAGGAAATGTGATTCCTGTAGACAAGATGGTGGGAAAAAAGAAGGGAGTGTGTAAGATAAAGAGAACTATGTGTAACAGGTTATTAGAGGTGTAGGATCATGGAGGTCAAGTGGTGTCATTTTAAAATTATCTGAAATACATGCAATATTAGCAGAGGGCTAGCAGCTGACTCCATCCATGTGCACATAATACCAACAAAGAATTTAACGGAACAATAGACAGGCCGCACAGAAAACAACAAAGTGAGAAAATCAAAGGTGATGCTGTATAAGAACCTTGTCTTTGTTTCCATTACGGCCAACAACTCTAACCAGTCTCCACGCCCCACCCAACTTTTCATTCCACAAACCTTCATATACAAGCCATGGAAAGTATTTGAAAGTCCTTAGCATGTGAGTGGGGAGAGCACACTGCACAACCCCTTGTAGCTAGATGAAGGCTACTGTAAACTTTCTTATGAGACATTTCCAATTTCCTAAGCATTTAATCCTTGACAGATCCATCACTGATTAATGGAGAATGTCTGGCAAACATGGCCTCTACTTTCAGTTTTCCTTCTCCAGGGTAACCTGACAAGTTAGGAGCCTGCGAAGTGCAACCTTTTCCTGTGCAAGACGTCCTCGAAACAGATCTTTGACAATATTATTTAATGGCAGTCTAGGGTAAATGGCGACTCTGAACTTCTGAAACATGCATCCACTGGCATTGGGTTGCCTTCTCATCTGCGTGGGCGCGAGGAGGGGTGATTTAGATTGCCAAATACTGCAACAATGAGGGGAGGTGAGACCTTTTAATATATTTCCCTCTGGTCTCTGATTCTCCTTTGTCTTCATACTATTCAGGGGATAGTCTCAAAGAGGAGGAAGAAGGTGAAGCAACAAGAAAGGTTTCAAGTAAAGGTGAAAGGGAGATCACCCTTTTCTGTCCCCTCTTCCTTGCCCCGGCAACTCTGCCATGCCTTGGGCGTCGAGTGGAAGCCCCCATTTGACTATCCATGAATGCTGAAGACCTCATTTAAATTTCTTTACCGCTTCACTCAATTTGCCTCTTCAGTGGCACCTCTTCTAGAGTGCTTGTGGCAAATCATTATGACTGGAGGTACACGCTTAACCTAAAAAACATGCTGATCTCCATCTACGTCTCATCCGAAATAGAAACGGTGAATAATGTCAAGGGCATCCCAAGCAATGCGCATCCAGACTTTCTACCAAGTACAAGCACACCAGCAGTATTGCCTAAGTAGCCATTATAAAACAAGCATTTACAATGCAATAGGTCTCGGGTTAATTAAGTTTGAGCTATTTGCATTGCTTAATATTGCAACACCAATTGCACCAAAAGTCTATAAATTGTAGGCCAAAAAATGTGTATTTATTTTTGTAGCAGTGGTGGCATGCTGCGCTTTAGATGAATATGTTTGAAAGTAAAGTGCGCCATGCTGCGATTGCTACAATAGTTATTTGTGGATGCGTTAACAATTGATGTGTGCACTGATGGCTAGTGGTGTGTGTGCCTGTAGAAATTGTGCACTGATGGCTGGTGGTGTGTGTGCCTGGTGGAAGTGAGCACTGCCGGCTGGTGGTGTGTGTGCCTGGTGGAAGCGTGTACTAACGGTTGGTGGTTTGTGTACCTGGTTAAAGTGTGCACTGACGGCTGGTGGTGTGTGTCTGATGAAAGCGTGCACTGACAGCTGGTGGTGTTTGGGCCCGGTAAAAGCGTGCACTGATGGCTGGTGGTGTTTGTGCCCAGTGAAAGCGTGCACGAACGACTGATGGTGCCTGTGCCTGGTGAAAGTGTGCACTGACAGTGTGGTTGTGTGTGTGGTTGTATGTGGTGGTGTGTGTGTGTGTGTGTGTTGTTGTTTGTTTGTGTGTGTTGTTGTTTGTTTGTGTGTGTGGTTGTGTTTGTGTGTGGTTGTGTGTTTGGTGTGTGTGAGGTGGTTGTGTGTGTGTGTGTAGCTGTGTGTATGTGGCTGTGTGTGGTTGTGGCTGTGTGTGGTTGTGGCTGTGTGTGTGTGGCTGTGCGTGTGTGGCTGTGCGTGTGTGGCTGTGCGTGTGTGGCTGTGCGTGTGTTGCTGTGTGTGTGTGGCTGTGTGTTTCTCTAAGCACTCATTAAACACAACCCAAAACATTGCTGCAGCCTGGACAGCCCACAAGCACTTGCATTTGCAAATACCACCAACATAACAGTGCTTGGAAGCTATGTTGTCCTGCCTTCCTAACTATTATGGAAGTAAAAACATACGAGCTGAACACATAAAAGATTCACTGACAGAAGAGCAGCAGTTGGGATTACCATTGTAAAGCTATGGCAATCACTATTCAGGGATATGTCCTCTAATGACATATTCCTATAATACCTATAGCCAATAACCATCACTACCATGAAGAACAACTTTACAAGCCAAGCTGAGATCATGTGACTTTGTCCTGTAACCTCTGCACATGCCCCTTTCTGAGATATGCTTAGAACACATCCACAAAAGAAGTGATCGAGAGTGACTGGTGCACTGATGGGAGGTCTTCACACCATGCTTTAGCCACTGACAGCACATGCTCCAGCTTTAAGCATGTGTAATCATCTTTAAAGTTGTTGTCAGTGAGCGTCCAAAAAGAAAGCATCAGAACCTGAGATCCCCTCAAAATACGGAGAAGGAGCAATCAGAAGGTTTCATGTTCAATAAATTCTAAAAGGAAGACTCTGAACTAATCCAAGCCATTGCCCCCTTTCGAATGGAATAAATGGTAGGACCCCATGGTTGACCCCACCAAAAACTGATGAGAGATCAACCATCACCATGAGACAGGCAACTCCATACTCCCATACAGTATGTATTGTGGATATCTAGAAGACAACACAGAATCATGATTTGAGAAAAAATATTTTGGAAACTGCTAATATGGGCTGAGAGTGTGGCCTCAATTATCTTTTTATCTAAAGTAGGTTGCTTTGTCTCTTTGTGTGGTCAGTGAAGAAATCCTTCAACCTCCCACGAATTAACTGCCCAGGGAAATCCTAAGTCTTACATAAGCTGAACACAAGCGCAACAAATGGACAAGTAACTGGAAAACTGAAGCATGATCAAAGGAAAATCTGAAAAGAGTTCAATCAAGCAGAGTGGTTTGTGCTTAACAGTACTGAGAGACAAAAATCATAGATGCAGGCTCCTCGTTTTCATGCCTCTCATTGATCCCTGCCACGGCTCCCCACTGATGCAAAAGCCCAACTTAAGACTGCATGCATTACTCTTAATATACTCCATAACTCCACCCACTTCCACTTGGATCAAAAGCTGAAAATCTGTGGCACTCAACGAGGATCAGGGAATACCCGAGTTCCTCCTGTTCGAACTACTGACTTTTAAGGCAAGAACACTATGTGAGACATGCAATATCTAGTGGTGGGACAAAGCTTTGGAACTCTCTCCCACCAACCCATAGCACATTCTCCTGTTTACTCACATTTAAAAGAGAACTTGAAATCCTCCTATTTGAAAGTCCTTTTGATTAAAGTGGGGCTTGTTACTCGCTGCTCCAATGTTGAGTTGACTTGCCTTGCCTTTCCAGTTACGAAATATGTGCTCTCGCCGCACTTGTGGTTACTTACTGCTGATTTACTATGATGGTTTAGTAACTACTTCTTGCCATGTAACGTACCTGATGCATGAGCTGTTTGTTCCTTGTTTTTCTGGTCCTAATTGGTTGCTTTTATGATATTTTTAACCAGAACTCACTCCATGCTCTATTGTAAAGTGCTCTAATGCCTTTGGCTGTGCTATAAAAATAAAAACTGCAATTAAAAATAAAAAAAATAAAAAAAATTGTGAGACTTCCTCCTATGTCAGTGTGTTCATGTAAAATGGTGGAACTCCCCAGCTTATATACCCCTGGTTAAGGAACTGAAAGTGCAAGACAATCATAAACCAACACTGCCGTGGAGAGACCCCCACCACCAACTAATACTTGTTTAAGGGGAAAAGTAACAACGCTTGCTCATTCGTAAACAATAACACATTCGCCACCTCAAAAACACAAACCACTACTATTGCTTTGTGCTGCAGCATTCCTTTCAATTACAGAAAAACAAATTCAATCTGTTTTATACATGAACGCCTCTTCACTGACAACAAATGTGTTCTTGTGTAACGTGACTGGTACTCATGTAAAGCGCTCCAATACCTTCGGATCAAGTTCGCGCTATATAAATCTGCAAAAATAAAATTAACAAAGCTAGAGACGAAGGGAAGTAAGTGGTAGGTCAGCAAAGTCGGTAGGTCAGCAAAGTCGACCGGTGCTCTGCCTACAAACAAACAGCGTGAGTGCCCAACAACCCTAGAGACAACAAGTAGGGGGGGAGCCGGCCAGAACTACAGAAATACAGCTACCTTCTGTGGAAAAACGCAAATGCGTCCCTAGTGGTCGGATGTCATGGGTAATGGAGAAGTCAAGATTTGGGATATTAAAAGGAGTCTGGAGAAGTGCCATCTGATAGTAGGTGTGATGGCAAAGTCAGGGTTTGTAATGTTGAGAGGTGTGGAAGTGTCAGCCGTGGTTCAGAGTGTCAGCTGGTGTTTGGACAGTGGGGGCAGCTCTCAGGCGTTAGCTGTCAGTGGGGGCTCACTGAATGCGACGACCTGAGGCTCTGCTGGTCAGATTGCGGTGTTTGCCCTTGGATGGGCGCCTGTGTCACTGCACGCAGAGAGCAAGGGGCACATGAAGGTTCTGGCCGGGGGTGAGGAACAAGCAGCAGGTGCTGTTGTAGCCGCCGCTTTGCATTCTGTGTATAAATAGCCCCTCGTGCAGAACTGCCCTCTCAGTACTCACCGGTATGTAGCGGTGGAACGTGCAGCACAGGCAGACAGTGAGAGGTGGTGGAGGCCGGGGGCGCCTGGGGGTAGGGACCTCCCTCGGACCCTCCCCGGGGTGGAGATCTGAACGGATCTCCCCCACCTAACTGGTTGTAATGGTTGGAGGGGCGGGCGTAGGATGTATACAATGGGCTGCGCTCTGACCATTGCAGTGCCCTGTGCCGTGGAGGAGCAGGGGGTGTGTGGCGTGCTGGGCTGGGTGTCCCTGGGATGAGAATTATTATTAATATTTATGTATTTTTTTATTTTATTTATTTAGTGCATTTGTTGGCGTGGGGTAAGTAAAAGTGTCAGGGAGGCGTGTTCTTTCGGCCAGAGGGAGAGGGCTGTGTTGTTGTATTGTTAAGTGCTCTGACACCTTCGGGTAAAGTCCGCGCTATATAAATTCGCATAAATAAATAAAGAAATAAATGCATTTATAGGGGAGGATGTATCTTCAAATATACCGTATCCAATTAGGGGGCGCTTGAAGCGCTGCCTCGCGCCGCCGTCCCCGTGCAGCACATCAGGTGCGGGAGATGTAGCCAGGCAAAGGCTGCTGAGGAAGAGAGCAGTCATCGGCGCGCGGCGGAGACGCTGGCGCCGTGAGCGTGCGCGTGACTAACTCTTGTCGCTCCCTCTCCATTCAGAATGCTGGGCGCGTGGCCAGCTCTTGTCTCGTTTGTCGGCAGAAACGATTGCTATAGTTCTCTGCCGAGAACGTGCTTCGCGCGTCTCTAGGCCGAGACCTAAAAAGGCTTAAGCAGCGTAGAACTGGAGACTTACCCCAAATTCAGGGGCCATTAGTATATGATGCTTGCAACTCTGCTGCCCCAGCAGGGCAAGAGCTGCTTAATTCCAAAGCAGTCCACATGGGGTTAGCAGTACAACAGCAGCCCCCTCAACTTCTCCGTCACCGCTGCAACGCAGCATCAGTGGAAGGCCATACCATCACTTGAAGAAAGTCTGCAACAGCCAGCTCCTACATCTGCCCTGAGCGTTAGGACATGTATTAAGTTGGTCTGCAAGCACAATGCATGTGCACCCGTAGAAGTATTCTTAAACAAAAGAGTAGGTGATAGCAGATTTGCGGCCTTGCATCAGTCCCATGTATATTAGGGAATCGCGGAGATACTCAGCTAGGGCTTCAGGGTAGTCTTCGAGGTGTATTCATTTTGAGGCACTGTGCTTTTCTTTGCAGTTTTTCTTTATTTCCAAAGCATTCTGTTTCCTATTGTTACATTTTAAGATTGTTGTTGTGTTCTGAAAAATCGTTAACCTGCATGTGTGAGCCAACATTCTTTGAAACACAAGTAAAGCTGTTCTTCAAATGATGTCTCAATTAGCGCTCCTTCTATGAAGGATCTGTGTTCAAAGGTCATTTGGGTTTGGTTTATTTCACTTGATTTATTATTTAATTACTTGTATCATGTCATGTAAGGTGGATTTGTAGAGTGCTGCTTGTCTCAACGAGTAGTCGTGTGGTGAGGGTGGCCCGAGTACAGGCAGTCTCGATGGTCACGCAAGAAGACTAATTGGAAAGCCAGGCCTTCAGCTTCTTGCGGAATTCAAGAGGTTAGGAGAAAGCCCTGGTGTGCTGGGGTGGGTTGTTCCAGGAATTAGTGGCTTGTTAGCAGAATGATCAACCTTCCTGTCATGGGAAAGAGACGTATTACTTTTTCTGACCCTCCTCTCCTAAAATCACCAGTGCCATACTTCCCCATATAGTTATGTTGTACTGTTAGTGCTGGGTCCAAGAAATAAAAGAAAGGTGCACCTGCAAAAGTAACAGGCCAGAAACCTATTCAGTGATAGCAACTGTGTTTTGCTGCTCTTTTTTGCAGATGATGGATAATGTGGAATTCGGAGTCAAACTGAGCAAATATAATGTCCAGTGCTTGAATCATTATTTTTCCATTATTAAGTGTGGAGATTGAGGTCTCCACCTCAGATTCGCACACTTCAAAATGTGTAGGAAAGGTGCACAGTTTCCTTCTGAAGGGGATGGTTCACATATTTGAGATGATTAGTTGCTTGATAAGAAGTGTGTGTTTCCCATTGGTAGGGACTGTCGGCAAACAAGCAGTGACAAAGCCAATATGTCTTGCATATGTGGGAGCTATTGGCTTTGCCACTGTCTTTTAACAATGATGTACAGCAGCTTGGCTAAAAGTTTGTGACATTTTCCTCAGACAGGTGTTGATGAAGGTCTGGACTTTGTTTCTGATGGTCTCTGATGTCCTCCACGTTTCTGCTCCATACAGAGGACACGATTTTGCATTGGTGTTAAAATGCCTGATCATGGTTTGCAGCGTTAGATCCTTGGAGCTCCATTTCTTCTTTAACTGAATGAAGGCAGCCCTTGTCTTGCAGATTCTTGCCTTTACGTACACTTCTTTGCCACCCTGCTTGTCTATGACATTGCCAGGGGTAGGTGAAGGACTCTACCTCTTCTAGTGCCTTGCCTGCAAGAGTGACTACATTTGTGCTGGCTAGGCTAGCCTTCAGGATCAAGTTTTTCCCCTGTGGATGTTGAAGCCAAGTTGTGCAGATGTGGCTGCCAAATTGTTAGTCTTCACTTGCATCTACAGATGGGTATGAGAGAGTAGAGCGAGGTCATCTGAAAAGTCCAAGTTGCTGAGCTACGTCCAAGGTGCTCACTGGATCCCATTTCTCCTTCTTTCTGTGGATGTCTTCATGATCCAGTCTAGGACCATCAGAAGGAGAAAAGCCGAGAGCAAACAACCCTGGTTGACTCTGGCCCTCACTTTGGAAGGCTTTCAAGAGTTGTCCTCCATGGACTATCTTGCAGGTCATTCCCTCGTAAGAGTTCCTTATGATTCTTACGAGTTTATCTGGCACACCGTAGTGGCGGAGGAGTTTCCTAAGGGTTTCTCTATTTATGTTGTCAAATGCCTTCTCATAGTCGATGAAGTAGACATATGTGGGAATTTCCATTCAATCGAATACTCAATGATGATGAGCAGTGTTGCAATCTGGTCTGTGCAGGATCTATCTTTACAGAAGCCAGCTTGCTGATCTTGCAACTGAGCATCAAATTGTTCCTTCATTCTGTTCAGTATGACTTTGTTCAACACGTTGTCTGGGGTTAATAGGAGAGCTTTCCCTCTGTAGTTTGCACAGTTACTTAGGTCTCCTTTGTTGGGGATCTTGATCAGATATCCTTCCCTCCACTCCTATGGCACCCTTTGCTCTTCCCAGATCCTTCCAAACAAGGGATAGGGCATAACTACTGATGTTTCAGTGTCTGCCTTCAGTGCCTCTGTAGGAATTTTGTCAGATCCTGCTGCCTTCCCATTTCTCCGATGTTTGATTGCTTGCTGCATTTCTTCCTTGGTTGGTATGTTGCATTCGATTGGCAAGTCCTTGTATGTCTGGTGGAGACTGTGGCACTGCTGTTTTAGTAGTTCTTCAAAGTGCACCACCCATCTTCTTTGTTGGCTTTCGTTACCCATAAGTTTTCTTTCCAGCTTTGTCTTTAACTGGCCTTTCCGGCTTGCTATATCTGCTGGAGAGTTTCCTTGTTATGTTGCAGAGTTCTTTCAAGTTTCCATGGCTTACTGCTTCCTGGGGTTATGTGGCAAGACCATTGATTCATCTTAGCTTGTCTGCTCTCAAGCTTCTCTTTGCTTCCTTGTTGGTTTTGATGTATTCTTGAGTTTTTAGGTCGAGCAAAGCAATGCGAAGCATTGCTTCCAGCTCGACAACTTTTGTCGCCCGTCTCCTGGGAATCTGAGACGGGGGATGTGCACGAGGCGATTTCACTTCATGGGCGCGCACGCCCAGCCCGGCGCACATCTCCTGTGTCAGATTCACAGTACATCAGCCACAGCCACACTCACGCATGCGCACACAGACACACACTGCATACACACACACGCGCGCACACACACACATGCACGCACGCACGCACGCACGCAGCCACCCCCCCACTCACCTGGCTCTTTTGTCGCGACTCCCCTGGTATCTCCGCCGCATCGCCTGGCCTGGATTGCATCATTCAAACGGCACCCAACAGCCGTGCGCCAAGACCGAGTGGAAGCGGGCGCCGCGTCCCCAGCGCACCCCTTGCCTGTAGCAGCCGCCTCTGCTGACCCGGAAACGCTCCAGCCGGCTCCCCGCCTCCGGTACCCGGATGTATTATATTCTGCTCCTTGTCCCAGTGGCAGACATGGCAGACGCAGTGGAAGCACATCCCGGGGACGCAGACAAGCTCAGCAAGAAGTAAGCGGCGGAGTGTGGTCGTGTGTCTCGTGCCTCACAGTAGGAGACCGCTGTGCGCTGCGTCTTGGTCTTGCTTTGGAGACCGGTCTAGAACCCGCCGGGATGCGGGTTTCATTTACCTGCTTTTGTGCGGACCCGGTTTCCGGTCATGCAGTTTTTCGCATTCTCTCAAGGCATTGTTGGGGATGTAGTGCGAGGGCATATTCGGGTTTCGCTGCTGGGCTACGCGTAGCGTGTTTCTGAACTTCAATCCCCAGCCTAACTTCAGCAGAGTGCGGCTGATGCAACCAGGAAGGGACTGGGCGAGCCATACATGTCCGGCAGCGAGGCTTGGGACTACGGAGGGAAACGCATGTGACACACGGGGTGCTGGTGGGTCTCAGAAGCAGCTGACTAACTTACTGAAGGCACTCAGACTCATGAGATGCGCATGTGACACATGGGGGGGGGTCTGAGTGGTAACCGACTAATTTACATGAATGCACTCTGGAGATGGCAGCTCTTACTTTCCTCTGGAGCCTTGCACCTTCCCTTTCAAGAATGTCCTTCAGCTGTCTGAAAGTCTTTCCCCACAGCTTTACAATTATTGATAAATAAATCCTCACGTGTACTTCATTGAGTGTATCCACTGTGTTAAGCTCCATTTTGACATCTTGTGAACTCTCACTTGTTTTAGTTATATATATCTACAGTCCTTCGTGGCTCTACTAAAAGTGGTCCTACATGCTGCTGACAATCTGGACGGAGGTCACTGCAAGTTTAAATTGTTCTCATTCCTTGAAATTTTTCACTGGCTTTATTTTAAATGTCATTTTGATATATTCTTTAGTGGCCTACAAAGGTATTCAAATCGGCTTATCACTCATATTTATCTTAAAGCCGTCATTTTGTTACGTAAGAACACTAATCTATCCTAACAGTATCTTCCTCATTCTAAATGTACTCGCCAAGAGATGCAATTAAATCTCCTTTCGTCTTCATGAATTAGAGGCTTTTCATCCACCCCTCTATTTTTGTTGTCGAGTGCCCCACAATACAACATACAAAAAAAATTCCAAATGGAAAGATGATATTTACTGTTTGTGGAGCACTCTATCCAATACATCCACTGAAAGTAGCAAAGTACCCTTGTGTGCCTTTTACCATTTGAAGTGTCAGATTCCCCCAAGAGGGGGAAAGACGGCAGCCACATTTTACACTCGGATAACTGAAATAAAAAAATAAAATGTCTGGACGATTTTTGCATTCTGTATTGTGGGTCATCTAACGTCCCAAAAAGTCGGGTGCAACTTAACCTGAAACGCGCAGATTTTTATTGCTTGGTTTTGGAAACGCATATTGCATTACAAATGCTATAGGTGTCACATTTGCGAAAGTTAAAACTTATTGGCATTGTAAATGACAAAGCTATTAATTTAGCTATTTTCAAAACCAACACATAGATACAAAATTTGTCATTTACAATACCCAATAGCTCAAACTTTCCTAATGCGGGACCTATTGCATTGCAAATGCTTGTTGCTTTTTCTTTTAGTTCGTCTGGTGTTGACTGCAGCTTTCTTTTCCTTTCTCCCAGTGTTGTCGCTTCCAGTCTTGGCATTGAGGTCGTCCCCCATCAGTATGGTGATGTCATTTCTCCAAAATAAACTAGAATATTTTGAAAAACTGTTCTTTTTCCTCTTCTTTGCTGTCATTTGTAGGTGCATAGGACTGGATAATATTCATGTTGGTCCTCTTTTTCTTGTGTGGGACAATGGGCTTTCCATCCAGCCCGAGCTCTGTTGGCTGCTGATGTTAGCATCAGTGCTACTCCCGTAGTATGTAGGGTGTTCTTACTCATGTCCAGAATACAGCGGCATTCCTCCTGAAGCCAGTCTTTTCTGTCCGGACTATGTCCACCTGGTCTTGCTGATGCCAAGCAGGGCAAGGTTGTATCTTTTTTCATCTCCAATGCCGCTTGGGATGTCTTGCCTTTAAAACCGGGTTGTCTTTTAGTTGATGTTTCTGTAGTTAGTGTTTTCTTTTACATGGTTGGGCAGCTAGTACCACGCATAACTATCTTCTTTTTGTAGCTGGGTTTGGGACCGGCCATTGTAGAGTTAATTTTTGACTAAAAATCCCAAAACTAGTTGCTTTACTGGCAGTTGATGTTTTTTATTTTGTAACACTGCATAGAAACCAAAATACTTTTCAATTATGTTGAATATTCGAAACAAAAATATCAGTGCCTGCAAAGAAATTATATTTTGGACTTTAAGGTTAGACTTCAGAGGTCATAATGGAAAATAATCAAGTTTGTCCAAATTAATTGTTTTCATGCTTTTCTTATAAACCTTAATTCTTGGATGGCTGCTTGTTTCTGTATGGAAACCGGTATCCCCTAACCTATCGTTCCAGTGCTCATCGTTTGTTATCATGTTGCTGAAAGGTCACAATGCACGTGTTGAAACTGAGAACCTAGCAGCTCAGTTGCCAGCTTTGCAGAATTTTGTGTGGAAAGACTGTAATTTGTTTATTACCAAAAAGACACTTCAGCACAAGTGTATACAAACATTCCAAAATGGCCATGTGACATGATATAGGATGCACCAGCAGCTATTTTGCATTTTTTATTTACTATGCAAACTCGGCTGAAGGCCATTTGTAGAACCATAAATTAAAACAAGCATTGCAAATGCAATAGGTCTCTCATTTGTTGCTGAGCTACCTGCATTATAAATGCCTTTTTTTAACCTAGCCATATTGCATGTTGTAGTACCATATGTGGCCGAAAGAAGTCCCATGGGACCTCTTTTGGCCACATATGGTACTGCAACATGGCTAGGTAAAAAAGACATTGGCATTTATAATGCTATTAATTCCAACTCACACAAATGTGAGACCTATTGCATAAACTTTTGTGAGCCGTGCCAATGAAAAGAAAGGCACAGCTCGCCAAAGTCTATTTTTTCAATATTGTAAGCTTTTGGTAAGGAGCGCAGCACGCTGCCTGTGTCGCGCTGCAAAGTGAAAGTTGGGCACGCCGCAAGCAAGTGCGCCTGCCATTACTAATTATAAAAATATAAAAGCATGCGCCCTGCTGAAACCTACAGCATGGTGCCTGAAGGCCGGATGACAATGAGAGTGGAAAAGCGGGCACCGTTGCAGAAAAGCATGTCGTGTCTGCAATAGGAGAAAATCATTTAAGAAAATAGTGCTTATAGACTGTAAATGAAACATAGTGAGTAACAACACAAGTTAAAGGGCTAGTCCTCATGGTAGGTTACAAAAGCAGAAAAGGTGGTACCAAATAGGGACTACTAAGCCCATTCACAAACCAAAAGCAGCCATTTAGAATGGACAGTACCAGGAGTCAATTGAAAAGATGGGCGGAGCTTCAAGTCCATACCTGAATACAGCATGTCTCGAAGGCCATGGCGAGACCTAAAATATATGTATAGTGTGCAGAATCCCAAAAAGAAAGAAGTGAGCAGCCCTGCCACAATGTGCACCTGCTTTGCCCTGGATGAAAAATGTAATAAAAAGAAGGCAGCATGGTAAGGGGATGGCCAATGAGCAACATGCAGAGTGAATAACGTGGCAGCAGTGTGCAGCTGTTGGTACTTTGCCGGAAATAATTAAGAAAATATGAAGCAAGGAAGCAGGAGGGGTGAGGGAGCAATTGTATACGGAACTTAGAACTGAGACAAGACCGGAAAGGCTTCCAGCCATTAGCAAGATGCTGACCCAAAGCCTACTCTGTATATTGTATTGCAGTCAAAAGGTTTTGCTACAAGACAACTAAAGATGTCTGTAAAGCAAGCTCTAAAAATAAGAGATCTATGCGGCATTTGTGTGGTCTCACTTTAACTTGATTAACCGTATGAATTGGAGCATTTGTGGTTAAAGGGGATGCTGGGGACTGTTTTTAGGGGCAGATTACAGGCATTGTCCAAATGAGAAATATTTATTGTAGGTGTTGCTAATACTGCTGTTTGTTTTTTAATACTGATTTCATCCTTATTTCAGGTCTTGGACTACACCTGCTAGGTCTCTAGAAAGTGCCTCCTGAATTAATGGCCCTGTCTGTTGAAAACCCAGCAGCGCATCTGACTCCCATACGAAAATCCTTTAATAGTTGGAACTATGGTGGAGAAGTTTGTGCTGACTATCCTGGTTTAGAAGGCAGCGTGCGGGAACTATTAGAAAGAGACGAGTCAGAATCTTCCTGCGAGCGAAGGATACTTGGGAAGGCCAACAGGCTTTACTCACCCGCTCAGAAGGTGGATGAGGGAATTCGAAGGAGCCCAGGCCGCAATGAGGGATTGTTCTTGACATCACCTACCAGGTTTTCTCAACAAACTACGAACTATTGGGAACGAAAGCCACAGCTGACGAGCGCTAAACACAGTTCTGAATCATTTTACAAAGGTAGTTGTGCCCTTAACCACCCTCAAGAACAGAAGGTAAAAGTTGTGGGAAAACATTGTTTCATTATGTTCTATTATGTTTGATGACTTACTTTGTGCTTTTTGATGTTATTAACGACCTGGGAAAGTTTGTAAAGTTGGCGAATAGGTTTGCCTATTTAGAGAACAGCTGTTGCACCCAACACATTTTTGGGCATTGAATGCCACACCATAAGAAATTCCTGAATCATCCAGCAATTTTACTTTTTCCCATGTAACCTCAGGCGCTTACGTGTAAAAATTAACTCTTGGCAGTCAGGATCTTTTCCTTCCTGGCTATTCTCTGAAACAATTCAAGTCCAAAAGGCTTGTGATACCTTATGTGGATGCATTGGCATGAATGCTCAAGGTAAGTAACAAACTTAGCCGATAGGGCATGTAGGCTCCCCAAATTTTGCAGGACCATTACAGTGGAAAATAATTACAGTAAAAGGAATCGTCATTCCTTTCTAATAACATCCTGGAGGCTGAGAACTCAGCAAAGGAAATGTGTGGGATTGTTTGTTACTTTTCAACGCCAGGTGTGCCGGAAATCAATTCACAATTCCCAGGAGCTGGCAGATAGACTTTCAAATTATTTTGATGAGAAGGTGTCTAATATTCCGAAATCTTTATCTTTTTGTGGGACAGATTGTGACCCAAGTGTTGGAGAAATAGGGCCTTTGCCCTGTTGGGCTGAGATGGTTTGTAGACAGAGGGCTTCAGGAAATGATCGTGATAACTGTCTGCAAAAGTGAGAGCCATTATTGCCTGACAACTTCACTTCAGTCATGGCTGCCCAAAAATCCACTGGATCCTCTGCTTCCCCCTCCCACCCCCTTATTGGAAAGCAGCGACTGACGTTCTTGGTTCGTTACTTCTAGAGATTTGCGATAACTCGCTGCAGTGTGGACGTATTCAAAGGGAATGTAAAAAAGCAATGGTAGGGGCGCTATTTAAAAAGACAAACGCGGGTCCTACCATTTTTTGTAAATTTTCATTCGATCTCCCGGTTGACATTTGATGGGAAGATAGTGGAGAAACATGTCAATTGTCTCCTGTCTGTCTAGCCAGTGAACAAATACTTGACTTGGTTCAGTCAGGGTTTCACAAAATACATAGCACTTAGAGGGCTCTGTTAGCCATTGTGGATGACCTTGAATGCTTAAGGACAAGGAAAAAAGTGCAGACTTGTTATTATTAGATTTGTCTGCAGTATTTGACATGGTAGCTCGTTCTATCCTTCTGACCAGTCTACAGGAAATTGGCATTGGAGGAAAGGCGTTGGAGTGGTGCAGAACCTACCTGACTGATGGGTCCCAGGCAGTTTTCTTACCACCACATGTCTGAGTTTATGAACTTGAACCAAGGAGTTCCTCAGGGTTCAGCATTTTGCCCAACATTGTTTAATATATACATCCGTCCACTGTTGACTCATACAATTTTTTGGTCTCCGGTGTATAAATTACGCAGATAAAACGCAGCTTATGATCTTGCTTGATGGATAAGATGCTAATCCTATGGAACCATTTAATCACTGAATGGCAGTGGTGTCTGACTGGCTGAAGTCCAACTCACTCAAAGTAATTCACTGATGAGTGAGGTACTTGGGATTAAACATTCCCATGTACCGGAAATACTGCCATTTGGTCTTTGACCCAGTAGCTGGACAACCGTTCCAACTCCTGCTAAAACGGTCAAAAATCTCAGGATTTATTTAGTACCTGAACTTTCCCTGGTGAGCCTACTAAAATATGTTGCATCAACGTGTTTTTTCCTCCTTAAACTACTCAGGAAGATCTTACCCTTTCTTCCTCAATCAGCTCACCCGCTGGAGATCTAGGCGACTATAGTAAAGCGGCAGGACTGCTGCAATTTTTTATTCCTGGGGCTGGATGTAGGTCTTCGTAAAAAAACTCAAAAAAATTCAAAATGCAGTACGTTTTCTCTAGCCTCTGAGGCCCTAAAATTCATGCATTCGCTACCAGTGACAAATAGGGTGATCTTTAAGTCCCTGTGCCTTATATTTGAAGCAGTTCATCACAGTGGCCACGAGTACCTGATCTAGAAATTTCACAATTATCCACAGTCACGCGGTCTGCTCTCCTCTGGAGTGCAGCTGCTGGTTGTGCTAGATTTAAACAGGCTTGCTCAGGTGGTAAAGCCTTTCGGTGAGGGCAGAAAAGTTCTGGAATGGGCTATCGGGTCCTTTATGACTTGCCCCTTCCTTACTAAGGTTCAGGAAGGCTTTGAACCCCTGGCTTTTCAATAACTAGGACTTGTCGAGCTGATCCACCTCAGTTGGTTAATGGTGCTGTCCCTATGCCTTCATTTGTATGCTTCCTTCTATGTGTTTACTGAGCGCCAGGACACCTTTCAAGGTATTTGCCGCACTTTACAAATCTGATAACATAACAGAAGTTTTGTACTCCTCTTTTGAAGCTACATGTTTGTTTTTAGGGACTTGAGCCTTCTGCAAATAGAAAGGGTAAAGAGCAACGTATAGTAAGGTGTGAACAAAACCGGACAGCAGGAATGTCTGAGGAGTGGTAGTAGAATGGGATGAGATGCATTAAAAAGCAATTAAGTGAATAGTTTCCAATTTTTTTTATTAAGCTGTTTTCTTGCATCGAGCTTCTCAATTCCTTTGCCAACGCATGTATTATGAAACATTCAGGAACAGCATAGCAAAGATAAAACTAAGGGAAGGAAGGATGGGTAAAGTAGTCAAAATGTGTGACCATGTCAAGGAATGCAAAATAAGGTTTATTTTGTCGTTTCATATGATTCTCATTGTATTCATCTTATATCCATGGATACTAACAAGGCTCTAGCCTAAGGTTGGAATTGTAAAAATGATTTGGTACTCCGATAACCAAATCGTGGCTGTGCTGTCATTGAGGCTGGTCAAGACTCTTCGTACCTTGATGAAAAAGAGCGCAAGGTGCTTAAATAACCAGGAAATGATTGAACTGTTCAAAAGCACAGGACAAGATTGCAATTGGCAGGCAAAGCTTGCATGGATTTGGGAAGCTCGTAAGCACAGAAAAAGGATCAAGCATAGGATCAGGATAAAAATAAAGAAAAGGTGATGCAAAAAGTGGACTCTTGCGCAGAGGCACTGGTTGGAGGTCTCATGTAGAACTGGGCAGGCAAAATAGTATGCCTGTCTAATGGCTGGCCTAGACTCAGACCACTCCACGCCCCCAACAAGGCTAAGCTGGCTGCACAAAACAGGCTGGGACATGGGAATATTATTTTAAGAGCAAGCTTAAATGAACAGTGTTTTGTTAGGAAGAGATGAGTGCAAGCTTCGGGTATGACTTCCAGCTGACATGAGAGTCCTGGTGTTAGAGTAACAGGGGCATCTAGTGTAACACCTAATGTTTGTGGGTAAAGAAATTCAGAAGGGCGTAGATGTCTGGTGGAGATGGAGGAAATGGAAATGGGAGAATAAACTAGTCAATGAGGAGAAATTCATTCATGTTTCCGATTTCTTGGACATTTCTTTTGGCGATGATTCAATTTGGCTGCAAAAAAGTGGATTTTTTTGCATCTGGTGATTCAGCATGTGCTTTTGTGCTTTTTCCACCACTTCTGGGGTTTAGTTTCTTGGTCGTAAGCATGATTTCATGTAGATTCTTAGCGGTAATTGGATGGGAGCTATAGGAATTTGGCTGTGGTTTTTCACATGAATTTATTTTTCAATTACTTTCTTTTTTATGTTTTATGGTTGCTCGCAGTTTTTGGACTTATGATGTGAGAGCATGCCACCCACCCCTCTCTGCATGTGTTCTCCTCCTTTTGTCAAACTAAGTCGCATATTTGTGTTTTAGGTGAGCCCACAGTAGTAGAGCACACAACGTGAAGAGATGGCATAAATGTCAATGCAGTACGGCTTTACACCACCCCCATGTGGGATTTAAAAAATATAATAGCAAAGTTGGCAAGCAACCTTTATTGGTACAGGCCCGGCTGCAGTCGTATCATGTCAGGCTAAAGTCGTTTTTTAGGTCTCGTGGCGATTACAGCGCTAAGCGCTGTCTCGCCAGGAGATCTATTGTTACCGACTCTGCTTTCCAGGAGACAGCACCTGGCCGCGCGCATTTCCTCTCCGAGAAGGCGATCGGAGCGGGCCACGCGCTCGCGAACACGCTCGCTGTGGCCAGCTGCTGTCTCCTGGGAAGCGGCAACACCACACACGCATGCGCATACACAGAGACACACACACACGAGCGCCCATGCACGCACCCACACATACAAAGAACACCCCCCCCCGCCGTCGCATACACACACATGCGCACACACACACACACACAAGTGCACCGAGCGCCCCGCCCACTTACCGCCACTCCGGACTTCAGCGCCACCGCGGGGCTCTCCCTCGGGCATGGGAGCCCCGTGTCTCCAGCACTGCTTCTCTCCGTGGCACTCCGTGGGCGTGTGCGCGGGCTTCCAAGGACGGAAGTCCCGCCCCATGGAAAGTTTCGGTTTTGCTCACGTCTAGATTTTGAATTGTAACACAAAACTCTGTGCATGAAACATCAGGCAGCAGTAACACGGTAACAGCTCCTTTCCCTGCGCTGCTGTCTGTTCTCTTCGTGTCAACAGTGGTCCCGGAGCGAGTTTTTGCTGAGCAACAGGCATTGTAAGTACGTTTGATTACAATCCGGCTTGTGTCTATTAATGTTGTGGGGATGGGGGTTGGTTTTGAGTCGGACCCTCGTGTTATTGTGTTTTTATTGTGGCTCGAGGAAACATACACATATAGCTCTCTCAGAGCCCCCTCTGCGTGATGTTGAATTGCTCTTCCCTTTGAAAAAAAATATTTATTTTTCTTATTAATGAAAATGTTTCTTGTTTGTTTTGTTATTGAGTTGGCATAGCAATGTAAGATGTGGGTGATGTGCGTTGCATTGAATTTTGTGTTGTTTTACTGCCGCGCTACACATGTTAGACTCATAGCCACTCCTATCAATGTCTTCAAGTGGCAAAAGACGGTCCCAAGGTGTTATATGGCCTTTAAAAACAGATCCTAACCCTTAGGAACAAAGTGCAACCAGCAGATGTTGTCCTTGTTGTAATCACCAGCCTTATGTGAACTGCCACCATGCTGTAGTCCTGGCACATGTTAACTTGAAAGTCCTTCCTGCTGTTCATCTTGCCTGTTGGGCAGTAAGAGCTTTTGACAGTACTGGGGGCAGACTATTCACCTACCAAGTGGCTAAGATCTATAATTATCTCCTTCCGACATCTCGCGATCTCTCTCATCCCACACAGTTTAAAAATCCACCAATTGGCTGTCATAGGTTAATAGAATCGGCCAGAGACTTCTTTCGACTTCCATTGCTCTACGCAGATGTTGTCTCTCACTCTCAGGGACCACTGTTTCCTAAAACGTGTGTTAAAAATATCATTTGGAGCCACTGAAAGATCGAAGACACTTTTAGATTTTACTAAACAGGTTTAATAGTACCACAGTGTGTGCTATTTCTCATCTAAGTAAAGCGACTGGTGTTCCTATTTGCTAAAGTAATGGAACCTAACTTATGAATTTCAAGAAGGGTAAAAGGTTGAGTTGCACCTGGAATGCTGTGACTTATAGATCATATATCTAATGTCGGAGGGGAATGCTTACCTCCCTTAAGTGTTATATTAAAAATTATTCTGTCCAAATTATGTCTTTTTTTTGGATAGCCAGAAAATGTGATTCTATATATTTTTCTTAAATCGTGTTTATTTTTCTAGCGTGTTTGCCAACATGCTGTATAGAAATATTAGGCCACACTCCAAAAATTAAGTCCTAATGAAATACATATCTGCAGACTATGGCGAAGAAAATAGGATGGAGAATTGATGATAAAGAGGAAACCAGGGTTTTCAAAAACTATTGCCCTTGTAGTCCGCCCCGTGCGTGAGTTGCATCATCAAAGCTGTGTGAATAATAACAGCTGTGAGCCCGTGCCTGAGGTGCATCATCAGAGCTGTGTAAATAATAACTGCATCAGTCCCGTGCGTGAGGTGCATCATCAGAGCTGTGTGATTAATAACAGCTGTGAACCCGTGCCTGAGGTGCATCATCAGAGCTGTGTGAATAATAACTGTGTCGGCTCCGTGCGTGAGGTTCATCATCCACATTGCTCAGGTCACCCAAATTCCTGCACTCTCTACCACACTGCTTTCAAGAACAGCATACTCTTGCACACACTCTCACTGCTCACCAATTCAAAGTTTGCTAAACATTTTATGCAACGCATTGTCATACCCAATGCCAATAACTCAAACTTTAATGCTGCGAGCCATATTGCATTGTAAATCCTTGTGATATTTATAGGCCTGTCGCTTAAACTAAATCAGTTGCCTATAAAGTGTATCTTTCAGCTCATAAGGTCAAATTGCATAATGTTCAGACGTGAAACAAGCAAGTTGTGCTGGACGTTTCCTTAGCTGCTACAAAATCACGCAGCAGCTTTTTGATTTTTTTTTTGTGTTCGGAAACAAGGTTTTCAAATGAGTGCTTTTGTGAGCACTGTGGTGCTTATCACTTATTACTGTTAATTGTGCATTCTTTTGCTTCCAGATTTTCCTAGAACTCGCTGGACCAGGGATCATTCCTCTGCCTCAAAAAACATGAGCCCCCCACTTCTCCCCCCTCCCAGCATCAAATCCCTTAAGTTTTGTAATGTAGCAGTAACCATTAGGTCTCTTTAATTAGGGGTTAGTCATCGGAATTTAGAGAGGCAAAAATTCCTACCTGGACAGCGATATAATAAATTCTTTATATTTGGTATTTTGTGCATGGGGGTATTGTAGCTGAAACTACTTGGGGACGCACTGAGTGTTGAAGTGAAATTCAAACTAAGAGGTAATTAGTGTAGTAAGTATCTGTTGCTCTCGTGTCTCATGGTTTATTTATTTATAAAGTTTTATATATCGCAAACTTGATCCCGAAGGATATCAGAGCGCTAGTTGGGCCACCTCCTTGGTTTCATACGAAATAAAGAAATCAAGGGTTTACGAGATTAGCTCATGTATTGCAGATGTGTGCACTGGTGAATCACCTGTTCTTAGTACAACCATAGTCTTCATCCAACCCTTTATTTCGGTTCCAAATGACCTTTAAAAGTACAATACATCGCATTTAAAACAATTCATGGGAAGCAAATAAAATAATTAAAAGTATAAATAAGTGTGAATCCAAAAATCAATAATAGTACTCTTTAGAAAGTGCAATAGGTAAGTAGTAGCAGCATACATGGATTCAAGACGTCTCCTTAGAATCCAATGCAATTTCATACAATTAGAACCCCTTGTCAGATCTAAAACAACGTATAAAATGTACTGTATGTTAAAAGAACAAAATGCAAAGATATAAGACCAAAAGACAATAAGCAATTCTCTTTTTTTTTTTTTTTTAAATAACATGGAGATTTAGCAGCGAACGTAGCTCCCAATAATACTTGTCAGCAGTAACAGTAACTTTCTAAACCGTGCCCCAGGCCCAAGCCTAGCAGTTGCCATCACACAACTGTAGTCTATCAAATATCACTGGGTAAGGATCTTGGAGAGGCGCAAAGGAAAGGTAAGATGATAGCAACGCACATAGGTTCTTGATATTTCATGAGAGCAGTGCCAGATCTCAATAGGCAGTACTATTGGCAGTTGCAGGAGTGCAGTATGGCCTCATACACAAGAAAAAACGTTAAACGACTGCAAATGCAGTTTGCAACTAATCAGGCCCAGGCAGGCCATGCTAATTGACAGCGGAGAAGTCTCATTCATACATGTGGTACAAGCTCCCTTTTAGCAGAATAAAAAAACGTAGCAGCTCTAAAATGGCTAACAATAAATACAAATTTAACCAATTTTAACCTAATAATCATGGAATTTATTATACAGTTGTAGCATCTCTAGCATGGACCTGCGCTCCAGCTGCACTCGCAGACCAAGCCTACTTTAGGAATCTTTAGAGAGCAAACACCATATGCTCTGATACCAACATACACTGCCTTGCATCTTTGTTACGGCTTAATGGGAAAATCCACCTAAACCTCGGAGTTTTCTATGTAAAATCTAAATGCCAGCATTTGTAAAGCGCATAGCTACCTCCAACGGAAGTGTCCCGGCGCTGTCAGTATACCGCTGTGGAACCCTTCCTGGCTTCTCCCTGTGAAAATGTCCACTCCTGGGCACCCCCAAGGTGAAGCCAGGCATGCCAGCGCTGTTGGGGCCGTTGTGGAGATTGAGCAAGCTATTGCCCAGAGTTGCAGAGTGGGACCCATGATTAGAATAGGCACCGAGGCGAGAATTATCAGGTCCGAGGAAATTGAGCCCAAGACCCGCCGAGGCGGGTATTGAACCCTGGTCCTGGACCAGACTTCTGCATCAGGGTCTGCCGCTCTTACCATTTGAGCCACACTTCTGTGGCACAGTAATAAAAAATGTACCTCTGTTTCCACTATGTTGGGACAGAAGGGGCAATCCCCTGTCGCTTCCCTTCCTTGGCCCACTTTGAAGTAAAAGTCCTAAGAGTTAAAGTACCAACTCAAAAGCAAACATACAAAAAGACTTTGCCGCAGGACGGATGCTTCTGTCCAAGAATGGCTCAAATAGCAGGGTGCATTTGTGACTTGGATATCTAGATCTTAGATACAGCTATAGTCTTATTGTTGCAATCAATCAATCAAGCATGTCTAGCGCTCGAAGGTAAAGAGGTGAAAATCTGCTAAAATTGAGTCTGTAACCTTCGTGTTAGTATTTTAATGTTAAACTCATAAAGAAGTGCGCCTGGTAGCCAAATGTTGTCCTGTATGTTAACAAGTGCATATGTAGTGGAACTGCTAGGAAAGGGTTCCTTTTAGGACAAGAACCCTCATTCACCCGAGGGTGACATGCTTCATCATAGGGGTCCCTCCTCACACCAGGATTGCAAAGTCCATGGTGTGGGCTACAACTCCCCAGATGGGGAGGAGCAGAGGTGTTTTTTGATTAGCGATGATGTAGCGTCAGTGAGGAACAGAGTGCAGATAATTGAAATGTATGGTGGTGAGTAAAACTACCTCTATGGGGCCAAATGAACTTTTATTCCGTGGACCACTGGGGATAGAGTTATAATGACAACCTGGTTTTTGAAAAATATATATATACCCCTCTCAATGGTCAACATGTTTCTGCCCGTTATGGTCCCCAAAAGGAGTTCCCAGGCATTCATCAGGACTGGGAGTCAGTCACTCTGTCTGTAGTGTGATAGATAAATAAGAGTCCTAAAAGGATCCCTTTTTTAGCAGTTCCACTACATATGCACTTGTTAACATACAGTACAACATTTGGCTCTGTGTTATTTGCCTGTCCTGTTTCTGTTGCAATACCTGGCGCACTTCTTTATGTGTTCTCCGATATAGAGGGACTAGTACGTTTGTGGTTGGGCCCATCCCTTTAGATCCCTGGTGTGGATAGTATTTTAATGTATCAAATAACTAAATGGTTTCCAGTCCAAGATAAATGAAAAAAACGGGTACGTAGAGGATCCTGCTTAGTGTTTGGCATGTCATTACAAGTATGGGGTGACCCGATACAAGTCTGTGGACCTGGGTAACGTTCAATATAGAAAAATAGTGGTCCTCAAACCAATCAGTCTCAATAGAGAAATTAATTACAATTTCCTTAGTTACAGAGCTAAAATAAATTCACGCTCCTCATAGAAAAAATGCTTGAACAGTCGATTTACTATGAAACAAATATAGAAAAACAGGATGTGCAGAGGCTTAATTTCATATGAAACAAAATGAATTTATTTTCATTATAGGAATTTTTCATTTAGACGTTTCTGGAAAAGTTGCTCCAAGGGGAATATGCAAAGAAAATAGTGCTCGAAAGTTAAATGAGTGGGGAAGTATTCCACACTCACTCTCCCCCAAAACATATTCATACACATTCACCTCGTCCCTCGTGCTAAACTACACATCCACCCCGCTCTACAAAAACTCGCATCCATATGTTACAGAGCATACATGCTTAAAAAACAGCTCTGTTGGCTTTATTAGTTCCTGATATTTTGGGATAACATTGTATAATATTTATTTTTGATATTGATAAAGGTCTTTCACTTAGTAGCGTTTTCTGGTAAAATCAGAAAGTGATATTATGCTATAAGTCATAAATGGTGGGAGTTTGAGGAATGTCAATACGGCTATACCTCAATGGGTGACCAATGTTCTTTTTTACTTTATTTTTGTATTACAGGTTATGTCCTTTATGGGTCGTAGTTATCACTAATTATCGACCCCACAATAGGTACACTACTGAGTAATGCCGCGCCTGGAGAAAAAAATAAACATTTCAAATGCCAATGAGGATGTTATTCTTTAAAGCGACATCTAAGAAAGAAACTGTTGTAGGTAATTTATAAGTAGCAAAAAATAGTGCTTGCAGGTGATGTGAGGTAGGCTGTGTTCTAGATACATTTTTTAGGTTGATGTCTTAAACGTTTTTAGGAGAAAAAAAGTAATGATGATCTAAGCGCACATTTATCAAAATATATATTTCTAATTTCAGGAATTATGCATTCTTGTTATAATGCATACTTTTGTAGCAATTTAAATAAGTTCTAAAAAGCGTGTGCTAGACCTTAAGCTGTTCTTCAGATCAAGAAACAACAGTAGCAGAGCGCTCTTTGTGGCATGGATCTGCTGACACCACTGAGCGGAATATTAGTGGGAGTTGTCTTTGCCACATCTATAGCTCATGCTTAAGTATCGTGGCATGTCTGCCTTTTTCTATTTTTTGAAGTATGTTCCTTAAGTTTATGTAGTAAAACTAGCTTGTATCGCACTTATCCGAGGACTTCCCACGACGTAGATATGATGAGTAAATCCAACTTGCAGCTATTGGCTCCTAGAAAAAAAGAAACAATGTAGTGTCATGAAACTTTAGCATAAAATGCATAAAAATGTTTAGAACTGCATGATACCCAGAAAAATGTTGCAGGCAAACAACCTATTTTTGTCTTAACGCATCGATACATTTATTGTTCATTTCGTAGCCTCAGCTAAATCATGATTACTTATCTATTGGTTGCATAATACCAAGTTTTTGTTTGTGGGTATACTTTTAATTCATTTTATATATTTTCTCCTGTCTTTTAATCAGGTTAGTGAGACCCACGTGTCGTTCAGTGAGGAATATCCACAGCAGTCCACATACCAGACACTGACAGCCCCTCACACAAGAGACAACATGGACTTCAGTGGAATTCAAAGAACAGTTCCTTCTTACTCATCAAGCCCAAAGTGTTCACTCAGCAAAACAATCCATTGTCCTACAAGATCCCCAAGATATTCTGAAAACCGTCTTTCTTTCACCCTTCCAGAAGCTTGCAGCCCTCCACAGGAAAGGATGCGATCAAGGAGCATGTCCGCAGCCAGATATCCTTCTTCAGGAACATTTACATCTCGGTTTCGACAAAGTCGGGCAGATCTTGTTGATGATTGCTTGGCAGGCTCACGCAGACCAGTGCAACGTAGCTTTAGTAGTGCACTGGAAACCAATAGTAGCTGGAAAGATAATCCTTTTCAGGCAGATTATTGGGCTTGTGCACTTCCTAATATCCCACCACCCTCACCAAACCGTCAATCTCCCCACTGGGATCCAGATAAGGAATATCAGGATTTACTAGATTATACATATCCTTTGAACTCGAAGCAAATACGATCAAAGGAGATCTCCGAAGAGTTTATATCACCTGAACCCTTTTTGCATGATTCCGGCATAGGCCTTGATAGCATTTCAGTTTCGCCAGATGATATGCTACAATCTGGTAGTCCGTTTTATGACCATACTCAGCATGCCAAAGGAAGCCACAGCAACTTCGCTGGGAAGTACTTAACCTCCTCACAACAACTCTACACTAAACTATCAACTAGCACTGACTGCCTACAGACGGATTCTGTATACCAGCCAATCTCTGCTGGCAAAGCAGCCTTTGAAACATATTCCACCAGCAGTGAGAATATCTCCTCAGATTTTAAGATACCATTTTATACATGCACCTTCTCCAGTTCTGAAACATCGTCTAGTGTGGATGGTAGTGAGTGGGGCGGTAAGGATGAACACACTTGCACCAGTAAGCAGCAGAGGGATGTTGGTTTCGTACCTACCACAAAGGTCCTGCAGTTTAAGAGGGAATGGGACAGCGATGATGAATATCTTTCTCTGCCTCCCAGAGTTAAAGAATTGGAAAATTTAGCTCAACAATTGAAGGAACTTTCAGTAACTGCGCAGGAATGTGGTTATGAAAATAAAAAAAGAGACCACCAACATTGCACCAGAAGCAGTGATAAACTCTCACTAAAATATGGTGATGGGCTGAAAGGAAAATTTGACTCTGATACCAGAGAGGACACCGAGGACATGGTTGATTATGGATTCCGTTATGATGGACCACACAGGACTAGTGTAAAAAGTTGCAGTCAAGGCCAAGGTGACGCAGCAAGCGGGCTAAGGAGGTTATCCTCCCTGAGGTATATGTTAGACTCCGAGAAAGATGAACAGCAAATTGGAGGGAATGAATCACTTGTCCATTGCATCAAGGTAAAAGAACCATGGGCTTCATTAACAAGAATGAATTATTTGGTGGTTTACTCTTGCTCCAAACTGAATATTTGTTTCTAATGTTCATGAAACATGTAGTGGTTCATTTCGAGTGTAGTGCTCAAATGATGTTTGTTTCTTCGTAGAGGACATTTCTGGGATTGTTAAATAATAATGCTGATTTGGGATAAGAGTGGCACTGTAGTAACTTGAGGCCAATTTGTGTTAGGGAATGACTGACATACATGCGTAAAACCAGCCACTTAGTCGTGAAGCTGGCCTTGTGGACATTTTGCTCATCATAGTTCAAGCGAAGGGCTCACTATGGGTCGTTCACATAGGAAATCCCAGAGACCAGCAGGCTGGCTCAAAGAGTTGCCTGTTTCTGGCTACTTCCACAAATCCCTCATCTAAATGTTGAAATCTCCATTCTTCGAGGACCACCATTTCAGATTGGTGTCTTTAGACATCCAATATACTTTGGTGGTCTAAGCCGCTTCTGTTTGCCCAATCAGCTTCTCTTTTAGTTGATAATACTCAGGCATTCCCAGTAAACCCCCCCCGACAACGAGGTTTGTAATCCTGTTTCTGTATTACCTTATTGCCGGTTGGAACACTGCCTGGGAGCAATAGGAAGACCCATTAACCTCTACCACGCTAGCGGGTTTTCCCGCTGTGCGCTGAAATTTCGAAAATCGCGCGTTACGTGACAAAGCCAGCTCGTCATGCGCGTAGCGCAGGTAACGCCCATGACGAGCTGGCTTTGTCATCAGCGCTGAAGGGGTTAAGTAGTGTGTAGTATATTCCTCTTCACAGTTAGAGGTTTCTCTGGTGATACTATTAGTATGTTACAAACAAGCTTGTTGATGGTTTTTACTAAACGTTTCTCAGCCTTTTTCCTTTGTAAAGGTCTTTTGGACCATAAACACAGGTGCAAGCACTTGCACACCAGTAAGGTTGTCTCTAGAGTGGTGTGACCAAATACTCTTTATTATCACGTATTTCAGAGGTTAACACTTCAACTGGTTACAGTCTAGCGCACGTGTTTCATCATGTCATAGAGGACAAATACTTCTTCAGGGCTAGAAGAGATCAATATTCAGAGTAATCAGTCCATACAGTATTTCTACTTAGTATTTTCATAAAAACGTTACTCTCCTGTAGTTAAAAAAACCTTCCAAACACCAGTGAAACAAAGAGTACGCGGGTGAGGAGACATTGCCATATACTTGGGCCGTAGACATAAGTAATATTATTAGTAAAATTAGTGAAAATCCACTGTTTCCAGTGTTAATTACATGCCCGGGTACCAATGCAAGACGAAAATTTCCACTATTCACTAAAGTGCGTGTACATATAAATCTGTAATAAGAATATACCAATGTTTACCCTGTATTGCATAAATCATACATTGTTCATCAGCAGTGAGAATAGTCCCTGATTTCTTAATTCAAGAGTCTTACCAGACAACAGAGGAAATAGGGCCCAACTCAGTAGGGGTTCTGATCATGATCATAGTACTTTCAGTATAAAACCCATTCTTGTAGACATTGATCGTGGGTAACCAATTTATAGTACGTTCCTAACAGTGTGTTGACTAATTAAAGCAAAGTGACAGCTGCCATTATTCAATAGGTACCTCCATTGTCAATTACAATGTCTCAATGAATCAAAATGAAACCCATGAATTCATAAGAACCTACAGTTGACCTAAAATTGTTGAACAGCAGGGTGGTAACGGGCTGTTGATTCATAGGGGGGGGACCACTCTGACCTAGGATGGTTGACTTGCACCGAGGCTGCTGGATGGGACAGCCCCCGAACTGCTACAATGTCCCTAGGTATATGCACACAGAGGACAGCTGGACACTCCTTGGCCTACAGAGCACACCAGAGCAGTTAAACACTAGACCGGGGAAGTTTGTTGGTTAATTGTTGATTTACAGAAATACCTTACTTTAATGGCTCATTAGGGTGTAGGATATACATGGGAAATTCTAATGTAGTCAGGGCCAGGAACCGTATATGAGGCAACAAAGGGACTGGCCAACGGTGCATGCAAGTGAATGGTTGGTTTACCTGACAAGAACTTCAAGGGAATCTGCAATACTAATGAGGAAGATGTTTTAAATATGTCATAACATGTGAATTATGCATAACTGACACTTACTGTTGAAAATGTAAAAACCAATATAAACTGTTAAAAAACAAAAGAACTGCAATTCAGCTACCAAGTGGCCTAACAACGAAAGAACAATCTGAGCTTGAGTCTTTGATATCTTAATCATCAATTGCAATCTCATTCTAATATTGGACACTAAGTTCATCCCAAAAGACCATATCTCGCCAAATGCCCTGTAATTAATTAGCTATTTGGCAATCATCATATGAAGAACCATCCTCCACCTATCCTATCTCTGCTGACATTTAACAAAAAAACATTTGTTGGGAGGGTTACATCCCAATCCAGGCATTATTGCACCAGATGTAATGTGTCTGTAATTGCAATGATACTTATGTCACCTTGTGACATTATTGCATATGTCTTTCGCAGACTCCTCCAATGAGCAGCTCCTGAGCTACTGCTAGCTCTCCGGCTACCTGTAAGAAGCTCTCTTGGGTGCAGTGCAGCCTACAAAATTAGATGCTTTTGGTCTGTTTAAATAATATATGTATTCTAAAATTGAGAGTGTGTTATCAAGATGAAAATGTGTTCGATCGGAACTCATAAACTGACATTTGGAGAAAAAAGGCGACTTTCCAAAATATGTTTAAAACTAACTCTAATAATATATCGGGATGGTTTTCATTGACCATAAGTAACTCCTATTACAGAAATGTTTGAAGACAACTATCATTGCTTCTCATTATGTAGACTGCAAGCATTGGTCTGCTTAACCTGGCAAGATACGTTCTTCAATTTATTATAAACATTCCTAAATCATTTGTATGTTCCTTCCTTCTTCCCTGGGATGCTGTTCCTGCTCAGACGATATCCTAGCGTGCACATTTTCAGTTCTCTCTATATGATTTGTGGGTCATTTCCAAAGCTTGCCCACTTGCACATTTAAATACAGCGTGTAGTCTCTCTCTCTCTTACACACACCCTCTCTATCTCTCTCCATCTCTTTGTCAAGAGAGCGAATCATTTCCTAAAGGGTACTTCCAATTTTTCCAAAGCCAACCTTTGTTAGTAATGTTGATATTGTAACGTTGCCTAACCCATCAAAAGCTCTTTCCATCCGTCTTAATGTTTCACTTTTTGTAAGTACTTTTACTTGGTTTGCCCTGTCTTTTGTTCTCTGCTACTACCCCTCGATAAGGGAAATTACCTCAAAGAAGGTCATAAAGCATAGTCTGTAGAGATTTTAAAATGTAGTATTCATGAATTCGTGCAGAATTTGAACCAGAAGTTACATAGGTTTCATAACCTCGCAGCACACTACCGCCTTATATAGAGAAGAAATTACAACTAATACATTACATAGACATTGCTTTGAATAGAATAGCACACTGCGCACACTTGCAGTGTAATGCACTATCACACAAAAGTGATTGCTCCAGAGCCTCACAATTGTTGGGGAAGTGCTGAAGTTTAGAGCTCTGGTCTCCATGTGCCAGTGATCGCACATTCATCAATAGACTATACCCTTTACAGGAGAAAAATGTAAGGTGTAATGATTTGCTGGTGGTAAGTAGTGAAAGAACATCTAACTACTTCTGTTAGTCATAGATTTGGAGGATATTTTTTCAAACATCTGTCATTTTCTGTTTCAAATCTTGATTATTGCTAACAAAACGGAAGGCATCCTAAATAAGAATATATATTTTTTTAAATAAATGACGACCTAAAGCAGGAATGGTACTTTTAACAGGTATGTCACAAGTATGAATCAGTTACACGACCCGGTATGGCCAAAGAGGAAGACCTGAATGGTGCCTGAGTGTGTGCAGCGGCTTGTCATTGACCTGATATTTATTGATATAATGTGTACTGATGCCAATTTGTGCAGATCAAGTTGTGGGATGTACTAAATTGTGCCTTTAAGGAGGGCGCAAAATTCCTTGGTGGATCGTTTGTTTTCTGTTTGTTGGAAACAAATATAATGTAATTTTTAAAATAAGGTACGAGTTTTTGATTGGTAGATTGAAAACTTAGCACTGGTGAACAATATATTTTATATTTTAACAATGAATTTTCTACACTCATGTCCCAAAAAGTCATAAGAAAAACATCATGCTTATGAAATGTCCTGCCAAAAAAATCCAGAAACAATATATTTCTACTTGCCTGCCCATGCATATGAATATTCCAATTGGAAAGGTGGGTTGTTGTTTCTTAGGTAAATGCTGTTGCATGCATATGAATATTCCAATTGGAAAGGTGGGTTGTTGTTTCTTAGGTAAATGCTGTTGCGTGATTAGACTACCATTGTCATAGTTGATGTGCTTCCTTTTGAGATTTAGTTGTTCCTACTTAATACATTTGTACTGTTGTTGGGATTACCTTTGGATAGATGTAGCATTATTTATTTCTTGATTATTGTGAGTTCTTTGTATGGTTTCCTGCATCCCTATTACATCTTGCGAGGTTAAGTCTTATGCTCGGGTGGGCTACCATAGGTGAGCCAAGAGTGACTTTGGTTCTTTGCTTTTAATTGCTAGCTAATTTTAGAAGTTGTAGGAACTGGACTGTAGCACATAGAAGTTCCAGTGAAAGAGATTCCTGCTATGCATACTGCCTCACTTCCCGGCATGCTGTATTATTAGCATTGTCAAAAATAAGTAATCCACATGCAATCTCAAGACAGACCCCCGCTTACCACTCTTGCAGCCGTTTACTCTTTTGTTTTATTGTCTCTCAATAGATGTTCTGCAGTAAGCTAGAAGATCTGATACAGTGGCTCTATAAAGTTGCAGAGGTTACAGAGAAATGGGTTCCGCCAAAACCTGACGTTGAAAGCATCCAGTCCGCCCTCCAGCTGTATCTTGTAAATATTATATTTTATTCTTGCAAATGCATTCTTCTACTGGCCAATCTTTAAATTGTGGGAAAATGTTCATATACTGACTAGGAAAAGTTCTAAGTAAGTTTGTTTTTTCAATAAGAATGCTGAAGGTATGGTTTGTTTTTCTTTACCTTGAACACTGGTGGCCCTAGTATTATAGAAAAAAAGCACTCTTCACCAGCAGGCCCGGTGAACAAACCAGCCCCATCATCTACGTTTAGGGTCGGTTTGTCAGAGCAGCTATGTTTATAACCTCTTGTTATCGATTGGACATTCTTTATTTGATCTATACAGATCATAAAAGAAAAATGCACATAAATACCAATATTGTCATTAAAAGCACTGTATAACAGTGACAATACCAAAAGAACATGATTGATACATCACAAATGAAAAAAACACTCAAAAACAGTGCTTTAAAAACAAAAAAGTAATCGTCATGTGCTAATTAACATTAATTTTATACTCTAATCTATCATTCCTTTTCTTAAGTGGCTAGCCCATTTCAGAAAAGCACGGATTCGAAAACAGACTTCGGACGTACTCAAGACATAACTGGATTTGCATGTTAGGTTCCCTTACTCTCATATTTCTGTTAAAGGCCGTAGTCACTGATGTCAGATTTTCTCTATTCTTACACGCCTCGCATTTCAAACATATATATGTGTGTGTGTGTGTGTGTGTGTGTATATATATATATATATATATATATATATATATATATATATATATATATATATATATATATATATATATATATATATATATATATATATATATATATTATAGGGGTTTTCACTTACCTGGGATATACTTACATTTTGTTGTAAATGCATATATATGCATGGTAAAGATTGCGTGGTAATGGCATATGTAGTTCGTCATACAGCCAGTATATGAAACAACAAGAGACACATAACATTTCACTGACTTTCTTTACCGTTTACAATGATGTTTTTCATTGTTATTGTATGTTAAGACTAAAACAGTTGGTGCTTTTATTGCCTAGAAATTTAAGAAAGATGTAATTGGTCAACAGACAGTGGCCGATAGTGTCGTAAAGATGGGGGAAATCCTTGTAGAGACCATGGCCGCAAATTCACCAGGTATGTTTTTTTCAAATAATTTGTGTCCCTCTCTGCCATGTTTGTCGGTTGTTTGTGTGGTGTGGGGAGTGGTAGAGAGAAATGGACAGTGTTGATGTACTTGAATATTGCTGCACATACAGGATAAACCAAGGCTTTTTTGATCTTCAGGTTGCCATGTTAGTGCATTTTGTTGCTTCTTTTATCTAAGTAGTTTACTGGCTGCTTCAGGTTGCATTGGTTTACAATGGGACATCAGAAGTACTATTACGTTATTTTTAGAAAAGTGCCTCAAGGATTTTCCTCAAGTTAATATACCATTTAAAGTCATATTATGAAATGTTAACCCTCATAATTAGAAAATCACTGATATTTTCAGTATGAAAGCCTGCTTTTATTTGGGTACTTTTCGAGAAAACCGTGCTAGGCTGTGGATTGGCCAGAGGATTTTAGAAAAACAGGATTGTCTTCACTCTGAAAATCGTTACATTCAATTGTGTTATAGGTTTGGCCAGGTTGTGTTGTTTCATTTATTTTAATACAATACAATTCTTCGTATACATTTTGTTATATTGTACAGTAAGCATTTGCAATTAACTAGACAACCAACACTAGTTTAACCCCTTCTGGCATTCAAGCCTGGGGCTTTCTCAAGACTCGGAGAAAGGATGAAGATCAAATAGTTATGTTGGGTATCACTAAAGTGAATACTGGTCCTATTTTGGCGTTCCAGAGAGCAGTAGGCCCAACTCCTTTGAATGAGCCTTTTTGTCACCCACATTTTGTCATGTGATAAGAATTAATTATGCATACTCAAATGGCACAATGACTGCTGAGCCTCGCTTGAAACAAAACATTAATTATTAAATACAAATCTCCGTTTTAATTGATACTAGCGCAAGGGGTATAGAGTTTTATTTCCATGGAATGATAATTGTAGGACGATTGTGGCATTTTCCACTTTCCCTTCCAGGGGTTGAGGTCTGCCACTTAGACAGTAGAGGTAAAGCCCTTGCTTATCCCAGGGTTATTATTTGTTTTCGATGGCAAGGAATTAGTTAGATGGAATAATCAAAGACTCCCCTTTACCTTACTCAACTACCAGTGACATGCCAAGATCCTCTGCGCAATGTTCAGCTTTGAAGTCGAGGTTCATAAAGTTTTGAGGTTGGATGAATGGTAAACCCTTCGTGGCTAGCCCTCAAAAGCAGAGTTTTCAGATTGTGTTGGGAAGTAAAGATTGACTTTTTTGTTTTGAGTGTACATTTTTAACAATGAGAGACTGTATATAGAGACATCTTAGTAGCTTTCAAGTAGTAGGAAAATGGTCCTGGGTTTTTGATGGTGCTTTTGAACTGTTGGAGCCGACAGACGTAAAGATGGAAGAAGTTTATGACATGGTATTGATCATCAGGTTTGGATTCCTGTTGTCCTGCTTGTGACAGTAGTGTGCAGCTTAAGGAATTAAGGCATTCCCTCATGTGTGGTGTGTAAACTGATTTAATACCATCCATGCGATATTGACTTGAAAAAAGAGTAAATAAAATTATGTAAGGAAAATTGCAGTTTGTGTTCGTGGCAGAACTGTATTGAAGAGAAGAATTGTCTGAGATGTTATGCATTTCTTTTGTATGCCCCTTTACATTGAGGCATGAGTCCGTGCTGTAAGACCATGCTACATTTAAAAGGAAATAAAGAAAACAGGTAGATTATTTAGCCTGGATGTCAATAAGTAAATGCCAAAAGATGGGTCATGCAAGGCTGTAATAAAGATTATTATGACCAAACCATATTATGATGAAAGAAAAGGGTTTGAGTTTCAAGAGTTAAGAGTAGGGTAAATAGAATCACTTTGGGAATTATGCGGCAATGCAAGACCACATTATGTGGCAGTGTTCACCGAGTATTGCAACAAGGTAAAGTCTGAATGTACAGTATGTAATAAAATTGAAGGCACAATGAGACATACTGTCCATTATTATCTAGCTGTTACAACATAGTTACACACAAACCCACTTATATAAAATGGATTCTAATGATTTGCTTATCTTACTCTGTTCAATGTACTATTCACCAGAATTAAAGATTTTAGGCCTGATTCAGAGTTCCATGGACGGGTGACTCCGTCACAAACGTGACGGATATTTCGTCCGCTGTATTACAAGTGCATTATATCTAGGCTTTCCTGTTTTCAGTTTCTATTGTTGGTGAATTCTGGTGGGGGTTTTTCCGTGTTTTCCAGAGATTTCAATACCTTAAAAAAAAGGGTTATCAGTGGTTACACATTTTCGTGCCATTCAAAACAACAGGAACAGTGTTTTCCCGTGTTTGTGGAACTTTTTGCTTTTATTATTGCTCGCTTTCTGCACTGATAGTGCATGGTATATAGACAGTTTACGTACAGTGCATGGTATATAGACAGTTTACGTACAGTGTATGTGAGGTCCAAATTTATTTTTACAAATCAAACTTATCGTAGTACATCATACAATACTTCATTGAGTCTTTGGCCATGCAGCCCCACTCTTTTCTTCTCATGTAAACTTGTTTCTGTGAAAAGGCCCACTCAACATTGGCACTTGAGACAGGTAACGCCAAAACAGACAGTACACAATTTGCTAACTTTGGCCACTGGCATTGCTTTCCATGCCAATATTGATGCACCTGAAGATTGTGAGTCTCTGCGACAGGTTCTGCAACATATGGGTTGAACTGGGTGCATATGCCCTCAGAGTTATTGAAGCGGTCATAATGAGGCAGCACTTTTGAAACTCCGTAGAAAATTTCCCTTTACGGAAGAGATCTATAACTTGTGCAGAGTACCACAGTGAGGCTTCATTGACTTCAAATGCCATGGTTGGTGAAGGGCTATTTCTCATACATTGTAAAATAAAAGTTCCTGAATTGTTCATCAGCATTTCTTTCCTTACCAAGTGGCAAGCACTCTAACATTGAACATGTTGCAGTGCCAAAGTCACTAAAAGTGTCACACAGCTTACTCTCAAGGAGGCTGAATCACTGTAAAAACAAACAATACCACTCCAATCTTTGTTGAACTTGGTAAGAACTTTTTGCAGCAGCATTCCAAGTGACACTGCATTCCATGTTTTCCAAAAGTATGGTGTCATGTTTTCACCAGTATCCCAGACTACATTCTTTTTACATATGCCTGTCACTATACCTTGCATTGAATATTTAAAGCCTGTGGTGTTTGGCAATTCACCTACTATCAATACTGACTCACTAGAAAAGGGGGCTGATGTTTCAAGGGTTTTTACTCATTCTCTGTGAGTATATGTGAGGGTACATATTGGGAAAGATTCTTATGAAACCTACATTTTTACTATCAGTGAAACACTCAAACATAGCCAAAAAATCAAATATGATTTAGATATTTCCTGATTCTCTACGGTTTATAAAATAAATAGGCAACACCTAAAACATGCTTCTAACTCCTGTATCTTCAGACCAAAGACCACAAAATTGAAAAAAGGATGGAGAAACAATATTTTACTGACATCCCTAAACAACAAAACTCAAGCAGAATAATGTTAGCCCAGTCTTTCTTACTGCTACCTCATATAACATAGTTACATTGTATTGGCCCATTCAGGAAAAAATAAAAATGACTGTTTTACTATCCTTTTCCTTTCTTCGAATGGCATTAAGTTTGTGGTTGTGTAGGTTTTTTTTCAGTGTTTATATGTTTACACTGGGGAGGGCTATTTCCCTTCCGGTGGGGTTTTATCAGTTATAATAGGTTTAAACCTAAAACCGGGAAGCCTAATTATATCCAGTGGCACTTATAGTTGGGCGGATGGGATATCCGTCATGTTTCAGACAGAGTAACCCATCCGCTGAACTTTAACTACATCGGTGCTCATGACAGCTCCCGGCCGTCATGAGTCACAGTAGGGTGTGTGCTCATGATGGCGGGGAGCCGTCAGAACGTTGCCACTCCGCCTACGCGCTATTAATTCTTGCCTGTGTGGGAGAAGTAATCAGTGGGCGGAGTTCTGATGGCTCCCGGCCGTCATGAGCACATGCCAACTATGATTTATGATGGCCGGGAGCCGTCATAAGTACCGCAGCGCCATGCCCACCCCCTAGCCGTGCCCATACCGCGGCGCATTTCACGCCACAGCGAAGGGTTTAAATCAGCCTCTTAGTATGGTGTGGAAAGGCAGGTTAGCATTTTATTAATACTATCCACTCGCAGACAGATATTGTGTAAAACAAATATAAATTTGCATTCAGCAGTACAGACTGACTACATGTATATGATTATTGTGTGAAAAGCGGCACCTCTTTAAATTTTACCATTAAGGATATCCTTTAAAAGATCTTTCTGGAGCCTTGTGTCAGGGTGATTCTGTGTTCATGCTGTGGATTTGATAGGTCTAAGTGTTTCACTAGGCGGCATTTCAAGATTCAAGACATCCACGTTAAAAAGATTGTGTATTTGGGACAGGTCTGTAGCCTTTCAAAATCCCTGCTTCTTTTTAGAGCTTCCGTTTAGCTCCTCGTCTGTGAGCAGGCAGCAGCCTACAGCACGTTTATTTTACTGGACAATAGAGGATGAATGTGTTACAGCTGATTCTGTATCCCGAGGACAGATTGCAATAAGCCATCAACCCTAAATATTCTAAGAGCACCCTCCTACCTGCAGTCGGTGCAATTTGTGGGTGGCTCTTGGTCAGAAGTTGAGCTGTACCTAAGGTGAGGGGGAGGATATAGTGATCTCTGAGTGGTCTCCCCTGCTTGCTATTTGAGAACTTTTTGGGGTTTATGGTTTGGTGCATCTTGGGTGCTCCCGTTTCTCGTCTCTGGCTGCGTACAGGTCATGGTGCAGGTTTTGAGAGATAGTAACAGAGAGGAGTCTGGCATGCATTGTAATGGCAGAGACTTGCATTGGAGGACAGCAGATGCACTGGTACTTACCTGAACAGTGCGACATGGCTGACATGGCTAACAAGGCCCAGCCACTCTGGTAGCCTCTTGTGATCAGGTAGGCAAAAGCATAAGAGGAAAATATGATGAGCACATAATGGCCATGTTGTTAGTCAGACAGCCTGTCTTTGTCCTCCTTTTGAAAGGGCATCACTTTAGCAAGTCGTGACAAATGAGAAATGGAGTAAAAGGAAGGGCCAAGCTTTGATAAAACAGGTACCACTGGACACTACTTTAAACAAAAAGTTTGGTAAAGAAAAACTGATACTCTTCGGACTCCATAGATGCAATCCAGAAAACAATGCAAGGTAAAACATATCTCTGGGCAGTCGTTCCCAGTGCAAGATCCCGGAAGTACAAGAGAGATTGGAAGCATTGATCGCCAATCTGGTTTCTAAGTAAGATAAGTTGAACGTGTTATGAAACAGGGTCACTACAATACAACAAGCATTTGCAATGCAATAGGTCTCACAATAGGAAAGTTTGAGGTATTGGTATTGTAAATGACACATTTTTTATTTATGTGTTGGTTTTGAAAATAGAGAAATTAATAGCTTTGTCATTTACAATGCCAATAGTTTTAACTTTCGCAAACGTGACACCTATAGCATTTGTAATGCAATATGTGTTGTATTTACATGCCTTAGATGTATTAATATTACAAATAACAATGGCTTTTATTTTTTTTAATAATTAATACTTCAATAACAGTTATTGTAATTTATAATGGCAATTGCTTTAACTTTTGGGAAGATTATGTTCAGTGTATTTTATTGTGATGAAAATCCAAGAACAGGAGTGAAATATTAACATCTTTTTGTGACATTTGTAATAAATCGGGAAACATTGAGAGAACATATTAGAACCAGTTGTTGTTGAATGGTTGCACAGAGTGATGCTGTGGCGTTCAGTGGTGCTGAGTGATGCTGTGGCCTTCAGTGGTGCTGAGTGATGCTGTGGCCTTCAGTGGTGCTGAGTGCTGCTGTGGCCTTCAGTGGTGCTGAGTGATGCTGTGGCCTTCAGTGGTGCTGAGTGCTGCTGTGGCCTTCAGTGGTGCTGAGTGATGCTGTGGCCTTCAGTGGTGCTGAGTGCTGCTGTGGCCTTCAGTGGTGCTGAGTGCTGCTGTGGCCTTCAGTGGTGCTGAGTGCTTCTGTGGCATTCAGTGGTGCTGTGTGCTGCTGTGGCCTTCAGTGGTGCTGAGTGCTGCTGTGGCCTTCAGTAGTGCTGAGTGCTGCTGTGGCATTCAGTGGTGCTGTGGTGTTGAGTGGTGCTGAGTGATGCTGTGGCGTGGAGTGATGCTGTGGCGTGGAGTGATGCTGTGGCGTGGAGTGATGCTGTGGCGTGGAGTGATGCTGTGGCATGGAGTGATGCTGTGGCGTGGAGTGATGCTGTGGCGTGGAGTGATGCTGTGGCGTGGAGTGATGCTGTGGCGTGGAGTGATGCTGTGGCGTGGAGTGATGCTGTGGCGTGGAGTGATGCTGTGGCGTGGAGTGATGCTGTGGCGTGGAGTGATGCTGTGGCGTGGAGTGATGCTGTGGCGTGGAGTGATGCTGTGACGTGGAGTGATGCTGTGACGTGGAGTGATGCTGTGACGTGGAGTGATGCTGTGACGTGGAGTGATGCTGTGGCGGAATGTATGATTCATCAACTACCTCTTAAATAACGAATGCCTAAACCACGAAGGCTAAACAACGACCTAAGCCAAACAACTATGTACTGAACCACGACTTACTGATCCACGAAAGTTAATGTATTGGCATACACTCTGAATCTACCACTACGTTTATAACAACGCATGTTTGAAACATGTTCCAAAAAATGTAATTTATTATAGTAAACAACACTTCTATTAAAAACTATTTTTAATAAAGAATCGTGTGCCTCTACTGTTCCAGACTGTCCCAGTGACTCCCGCTGAAGCAATGTATTGCTGCAAATCAACCCTTTCAAATAAAACCCAGAAGCGCTTTTGCCACGACTATTACTAAATGTGTTACCTCTTTCCGAAAATGCCTATCTTGGAAATTGGGTCATCACTTCCGCTGGTCACTAATTGTTATTTGTTATTTGCGTGCTTTCCAAATAAGCGAGTGTGTAACTTTAACCGTGCGTGTCAATTTACATCCAGCCACTAGATGTCATTTTTGCCAAAATTACTCTACAAGTGCTGTTCATTTGCAGCTAGAAATGTCTGCTTATAAGGAGTCCAGATTCAGTTTTTGCACTCGGTCGGGGTTTTAAACCCAAGTTCATGAACATGGACATACTTTTTACCCTCCTACCCTTATCACATACTTTAAATAAATACCCATGGATCACTAATTGTCGTGATTGCTTTTAAAAAGATGTTCATATTTTAGTAAACATGATATTATTGAATTCTTTAATTAAACTATTTATACTAATATGATCTGTTGAAACCGTAAACCATATTTGTGAACTTATAATACACTTACTTACCTCTGAAAATTCGTTGTAAATGAAGTAGTAGTTAAGGAGGTCGTGGTTCAGGTCAAGTAGTGGTTAAGTAGGTCGTGGTTCAGGTACAGGTCGTTGTTTAGGTTTCGTTGTTAAGTCCACTCGTTGTTAGAAATTCGTTATTAAGGTTGTTTCCCGCTGTGGCGTGGAGTGATGCTGTGACGTGGAGTGATGCTGTGACGTGGAGTGATGCTGTGGCGTGGAGTGATGCTGTGGCGTGGAGTGATGCTGTGGCGTGGAGTGATGCTGTGGCGTGGAGTGATGCTGTGGCGTGGAGTGATGCTGTGGCGTGGAGTGATGCTGTGGCGTGGAGTGATGCTGTGGCGTGGAGTGATGCTGTGGCGTGGAGTGATGCTGTGGCGTGGAGTGATGCTGTGGCGTGGAGTGATGCTGTGGCGTGGAGTGATGCTGTGGCGTGGAGTGATGCTGTGGCGTGGAGTGATGCTGTGGCGTGGAGTGATGCTGTGGCGTGGAGTGATGCTGTGGCGTTGAGGGATGTTGTGCGTTGAGTGGTGCTGTGGCATTGAGTGGTGCTGTGGCATTGAGTGGTGTTGTGGCATTGAGTGGTGTTGTGGCATTAAGTGGTGCTGTGGCGTTGTGGGGTGCTGTAGCGTTGTGGGCTGCTGTGGCGTTGTGGGGTGCTCTGGCATTCAGTGGTGCTGAGTGATTCTGTGGCGCTGAGTGATTCTGTGACGCTGAGTGGTGCTGGGGTGTTGAGGGGTGTTGAGTGGTGCTGTTGTGTTGAGTGGTGCTGAGTGATGCTGTTGCTTTGAGTGATGCTGTTGCTTTGAGTGATGCTGTTGCTTTGAGTGATGCTGTGGCGTTGAGTGGTGCTGTGGCGTTGAGTGGTGCTGTGGCGTTGAGTGGTGCTGTGGCGTTGAGTGGTGCTGTGGCGTTGAGTGGTGCTGTGGCATTGTGGGGTGCTTTGGCATTGAGTGATGCTGTGGCGTTGAGTGGTGCTGTGGCATTGAGTGGTGCTGTGGCATTGAGTGGTGCTGTTGCGTTGAGTGATGCTGTGGCATTCAGTGGTGCTGTGACATTCAATGGTGCTGTGGCGCTGAGTGATGCTGTGGCGCTGAGTGATGCTGTGGCGCTGAGTGATGCTGTGGCGCTGAGTGATGCTGTGGCGCTGAGTGATGCTGTGGCGCTGAGTGATGCTGTGGCGCTGAGTGATGTTGTGGCATTGAGTGGTGCTGTGGCATTGAGTGGTGTTGTGGCATTGAGTGGTGTTGTGGCATTGAGTGGTGTTGTGGCATTAAGTGGTGCTTTGGCGTTGTGGGGTGCTGTGGCGTTGAGTGGTGCTGTGGCGTTGAGTGGTGCTGTGGCATTGAGTGGTGCTGTGGCATTAAGTGGTGTTGTGGCATTAAGTGGTGCTGTGGCGTTGTGGGGTGCTGTGGCGTTGTGGGCTGCTGTGGCGTTGTGGGGTGCTCTGGCATTCAGTGGTGCTGAGTGATTCTGTGGCGCTGAGTGATTCTGTGACGCTGAGTGGTGCTGTTGTGTTGAGTGGTGCTGAGTGATGCTGTTGCTTTGAGTGATGCTGTGGCGTTGAGTGGTGCTGTGGCGTTGAGTGGTGCTGTGGCGTTGAGTGGTGCTGTGGCGTTGAGGGGTGTTGAGTGGTGCTGTGGTGTTGAGTGGTGCTGAGTGATGCTGTTGCTTTGAGTGATGCTGTTGCTTTGAGTGATGCTGTGGCGTTGAGTGATGCTGTGGCGTTGAGTGGTGCTGTGGCGGGCGTTGAGGGATGTTGTGCGTTGAGTGGTGCTGTGGCATTGAGTGGTGCTGTGGCATTGAGTGGTGTTGTGGCATTGAGTGGTGTTGTGGCATTGAGTGGTGTTGTGGCATTAAGTGGTGCTGTGGCGTTGTGGGGTGCTGTGGCGTTGTGGGGTGCTGTGGCGTTGAGTGGTGCTGTGGCGTTGAGTGGTGCTGTGGCATTGAGTGGTGCTGTGGCATTGAGTGGTGCTGTTGCGTTGAGTGATGCTGTGGCATTCAGTGGTGCTGTGGCGCTGAGTGATGCTGTGGCGCTGAGTGATGCTGGGCGCTGAGTGATGCTGGTGCGCTGAGTGATGCTGTGGCGCTGAGTGATGCTGTGGCGTTGAGGGGTTGTGTTGGAGGGTGGAGTTTGAGAGTGGAGTAGGAGGGTGGAGTTGGAGGGATGATTTGGAGCACCAAACCAAGGAGCGAATAACAGCTGTAGCTTTTAACAGTTTTCTGCACAGCAGAACCTTCATTTGAAATTCAAAAATTTCAATAAAAAATTCTGTATAAAGTCATAGACTAAAGCCATTTCTGCTGTGAAACATCCACATAACCCTAGCAGTATCTGCGGCCCGTGAGATTAGATGCAGTCACCCTCTAAGGAAGCAGCATTCCCGGTGTAGGGGCCTGAGGCAGGGGGCTCCCAGCTGTCCCCTCACCTGAATCCCCGTGCCTTCAAGGCAAGGTCATTTATGTTAAAGAGTCCACTGCTAAGCATTTGAGGGCATTTCACCCCATACTTACAATCTCAACCAGCATTGGCAAAGCCTACAGGTCTGGTTTGGATTTGTTATAACCCACAAATAAGTCTGACCTGGAATTTTGGTGACCCATTCACTTTGCCAACGCTTTTTCGCAGAAGCATGGCAGCAGGATAAGTAGGGCCCAGTTGACACAGTGACCAGTTTAGCTATTTAGCTATAGGGAAGACCTGGTTGCAGGTGGCATTCATTTTATGGGACGTGCCAGCCTGTCCCGGGAGAGGGGAGAAGGGCAAGTCCAGGGCACATTCAAGTGGGAAAGGCGCTGGATTCCGGGAATATGCCTGGTCCGGCAAGAAACGAGCGTGGAAGATAAATGTAGAGGGCGTTGGAGGAAAACGGAGGAACAAATGCATCGTGGGAAAAAGGAGGAGCAAATACAGCATGGAGAAAAAGAGGGGCAAACGAGGCATGGGGAAAAGAGGAGCAAACACGGTGCGGAGAAAAAGAGGAGCACGAGGGGTGGGACTGGGGTAGTGAGGGAAAGTTAGAGGGGGAGCGCGAAGAAGTAATGATGGAAAAAAGTTGGGTGGAGGGACCAGTAAACACAGTGACCAGTGTAGCTATAGGAAAGAGCTGGTTGCAGGTGGCATTTATCTTCTGGGACGTGCCATCCTGTCCCGGAAGAGGGTTGAAGAGCAAAGCGGGGCAGGTCCATGGCACATTCAAGTGGGAAAGGAGCTGGATTCTGGGAATATGCCTAGTCCGGTAAGAAACAAGCGTGGAAGAGAAATGTAGAGGGTGTTTGAGGAAAACGGAGGAGCAAACGCGACGTGGAGAAAAGGAGGAGCAACTACAGCATGGAGAAAAAGAGGAGCAAACAAGGCATGTGGAAAAAGAGGAGCAATCACGGCGCGGAGAAAAAGAGGAGCACGGGGGGTGGGACTGGGGCAGTCATGGAAGCTTAGAGGGGGCGCGCGGAGAAGCAATGAGGGAAGGAAGTGGGCCGTAGAACAACGGGAGAGAAGGGAGCATTAGAAGGATGTCAAAGAGGGAGGTGTGAAACTGGGGAGAAGAAAGATTGGGTGAAAAGAGACGAAGATAAAGTAGTGGGAAAGGCGCTGGATTTCGGGAATATGCCTAGTCCGGCAAGAAACCAGCATGGATAGAAATGTACAGGGCCTTTGAGGAAAATGGAGGAGCAAACGCGGCGTGGAGAAAAGGAGGAGCAACTACAGCATGGAGAGAAAGAGGAGCAAACGAGGCATGTGGAAAAAGAGGAGCAAACACGGCGCGGAGAAAAAGAGGAGCACGAGGGGGGGACTGGGGCAGTCATTGAAGCTTAGAGGGGGCGCGCTGAGAAGCAATGAGGGAAGGAAGTTGTGTGGAAGTGGGCTGTAGAACAACGGGAGAGAAGGGCGCATTAGAAGAATGTCAAAGAGGGAGGTGTGAAACTGGGGAGAAGAAAGATTGGGTGAAAAGAGACGAAGAGAAAGTAGAATAGGGAAGGAAGTTGTGTGGAAGTGGGCCGTAGAACAACGGGAGAGAAGGGAGCATTAGAAGAATGTCAAAGAGGGAGGTGTGAAACGGGAGAAGAAAGATTGGGTGAAAAGAGACGAAGAGAAAGTAGAATTGTGCAAGAAGAGAAACACCAAAAGTGAAGTGAAAAGAAGAGAAGAGAAAAAAATCAAATATAGTGCTCGTGGTCCGGAAAGTGAAAGCGGACCGTGCATTTAAGCTGACTGCGCATGTAACTTAAATAACAAGAGGTCGGGAACACCCGAAACATAAACAGAGAAACAATATGAATCCTCAATGCGAGGTGACACTACAGTAAACCTAGAAAGAGGATAGTAAGGGGAGAAACAAACAGAGTGCAAGAATAAAGAGAACAAGCTGCTTTTGAAGGACAGGCGGCGCTGGGAGGAGGGCTGATTCTGCAGAGCGCGTGAAGTGGCTGGTGTGAAATGTCATGCCTCTCGAATTACAAGCTCTGGCATTGCGCAGAGGGGGTTGGGGGAGAGCATTCCTTTGAAGTTTGAAGCTCTTGGCTTGGCTGTGGCGGGTCTGATGCTATGATGCGAGGCACAAACAAATGGTGGTTTGTGACGTGGCGGGGGGGCGTGGATGCTTCCGATGCCTGGCTCGGGGAGCAAATGGCAAGCGCGTGCATGGGCACATGCACTCTGCGTAATCCGCCTGCCAAAGCCCCTTTATCAGCTTTCGTGATCCAACTCTATATGTCTCGAGCTGCAATGCGCTTGGGCATTGGCAGGTCGAGACCTAAAACGTGTCTCCTGCAGAGTTACAAAAAGCACACAAGATAATAATGAAAAAAGAGCACGCACAAAAGGCTAAATGGAATAAACAATGAAGCAAAGTACGCTTGAATACTGTTTTCAACAACAAATCCTGTAGTAAAAATGTTATTTTCCAATTGAACACACACAATAGTTTATAAAACAAAAGACAAACTCGCATCCAAAAACCTGCTTATTACCACAACCCAAGTTAAGACCAGAATTCACAATATGCCACAATGAATAAAAAAACGTACAAACAATAAGCTCAGTAGGAATGTTGGTAAAATGAGCAGCATTTTAGACATCCACGGTAAGCTGCTGTGCCTATTGTAAAAGCAGTGCATACCATCATAACACACTTTCACAAAATATGGTGATACATTTGACACATACGTGACCTTTGCGCAGTGTGAACTAGAATGAGGCAAATAACTGCATAGGTGTGCAGTCTAAACAAATTGATGACACACTGACAGGCAATGTGAGAAACTCGCACTGCCTTAGGCCTCATCTCCACAGCTCTCTATTGTACACCATCATGATCACATAGAAGGAACTACTTTATCAGTGTAAAGTATCCCCTATACAACGGCTACATTTGAAACTACACAGTACTGAAACATGCCATGCAGAAAAAGCAAATCCGCTTACGAGGTGCACGGTGAAGTATGGGGAAAAATGAAAACAGACCAAATCACTGATTATTTGGGCGGCATGGAAGGGAGCAGGGCCCGGCTGACCTATCTTTGTATCTGGCAATGGCAGAAGTGCTTCTCTGACAAGTGAGTGTGTGGGTTGGCGTTTAGGCTGTCTTTGAGATTGTTAGATGGCCTGGGGGGGGGTGGTTTTTGGTGTCGATTTCCCCGATATTACAACAGATGTTCTCTGCAGAAAGCACAAAGGCATGTTGTCTCCCATGCCTTGCAAAACACATATACTTTTTTATTAATGTAATGCGATTTTTTTTACTGCCTGAACTTGGCCTAAGGGCATTAGAGCGCTGTACATTTGCACCGATTAGATTACAGAAGACGGGTGCATTTTTGGGGAGGATATACAGCGCGCTTTTACAAGTTCAAAACAGCCCGGTTTTCAAATGGGGTAAACCTTTTCTATTTGAAATGGGACACTGTTAGGCATGCCAGGTAGAACATACCAGGGGTTAGCATAAAGTAGTTTATTGCTAGTGTCTGCATGCATTGGTCACTCATTGCTAACTGCTAACGGCACCACAAGCCACTCACTGTATGCTGAGCACTGTTGGATATAAAGTAAACGCAGCCGGCCTACTTTGGCTTGCTGTGTGCTGCTCCCCCAGCCAATAATGATGTTACTTAGTAATAAAGTACTTAGTTCCCACGGCGCAATCAAAACCAGATAGTAAACTGACTGTGATCTTACCTTCATCTAAGACGTTACGCCAACGCGGCCAAAACCGACTCCCGACTCCACCCTGCTCCTGGCTGAAGAGAGTAGAGACTGTAGGCCAGGGAGCGCGTGCGTGCTGCGTCACTGCTGAGTGGGGGCTGGCCAAAATGATGTCCAGGGCCGTCATTGGTAGCGCTACCAGATTGACGGCCCTGGGATCCACATCATTAAACGCCTGCCGCCCGCGCACCGCACACGGCACCACCACCACTAAGTTAGGTGGTGGGGTGCGTGCACTGTGACGGTGCACTAGTTCCACCAACTTGCAGCTTTCCGAATTTCATGTCGGGCCGGGCCCACTGATCTGCGGTCTACTCTGCGGGGCCTGCGGCGGGGCCCCTGAGCAGCTGCCCATACCGCCCATGCCTAGGATCGGCCCTGGGACTGCCGCCGGCAAAGAAGGTAGAGCAAGATATCGAGGCAGGAGAGGAAGATGTGGGTCATTCCACGCACAGACGGCGGTGGGTACGAGGGAGGGGGCGGCGTGCGTGTGTGTGTGGGGGGCGTCGGGGGGCCGCGGCGGTGTGTGTATGTGTGTCTGTGTGTGTGTGTGTGCGTGCCTTCGGCCGGCATGCGTAAGCGCGTTCACAGACCCTGAGCGGCTCGTGCACCGGTCTGTCTCCCTTGGGAGGCAAAACAACAGCAATAGGTCTCGCTGGCGAAACCTAAAAGGAGATACCGACAATAAATAAGTGCTATGATGAATGAGCTTGGCTTCTTTTTCTCTGGCTCTACAAGCTGACCTGGCAGGGCACGTATGTCCCTCCACCGGCGAAGCAGGGGCTGTACCTTTGCTGACCTGAGAGGGCCATGCAGTGGCAATGCACCACGGTCTAAATGACACCCTAAACCTGTTTTAGTAGAGAACGGGGCTCTCAGTCATCACGGCGCTGTACAGAGGTGACGCCTCGTCAGGAGTAGTAAGCGCTATATAAATACAAATGCAGTTCTGCCAAGCGTCACGCAACAGGTGTGACGCTCACGCTTTTCAGTGCGGTGATCCGCATCACCGCACTGAAATGCATTGTCACGCATTTTGCCACCTGCCAGGCGCGCCACCAGCGGCGCCTGTGCACGGGCTCTCTGCTGCTCGGTGGGACGTGCTGCTTGCTGGGCTGAGTTCCTAAATAGTTAAACCACGTGCTCTCAGCTCTGTGGAATGGCTGAGAGCGCTATAATGTATCTCACTCTTCCCATGCCTGCTGTGTCGCCTGGAAACAATGCGGCAATAGCGGCTGCGGCGCCAGCGCGGCGCGCCTTACAGAGTCAGACTCACATTCACACTGCTCTAATTAGGGGGGAGGGAGGGGCTGCCGGCCTCTCAGCAGTCGATACTGCTGTCAGTCACTGTGGCCCACCATGGGGGCCGGGATTAGTTATGCGGATGTGCTGGTAGAGTGCCCTCACTAGTCCGGAGGAAGTAGGAGGAAGCGGCGGGGGACTCATCTGAGTCAGTGGAGTGCAGCACGAGACACGAGTATCTCATGGCCGCCCGCTGTGGAATGGGCATGAATGATCGATTGCGACGGGCGGCCGGGCCAGTCGCTACGCGCAAAACACTGCAGGCACCTGACAGCTGAGCCAGCCACAGTCAGCTGGCCAGCAACTGCAAGCGGCCGTGGGGGGTGGGGTGGGAGGGGCCCGGGTTGAGTCGACTCGAGTGGCCAGCAGCCTGGATGAAGACAGGGAGGAGGCAGAGTGCACATCCATGCAGGCTGGGCAGCAGTGCAGTGACCAGTCTGGTCGTCACTCTCTCTTAAGTATTAAGATTTAGGGTGGCACAGTTGTACTGTGATACTATTCCAGACTTTTTATTTAACAATAAAACGTTTTAACAAAGACACTGGTGATGCTGTGGTGAGCCAGATGTCGTTTTGGCAATGACATTGATCAATTGCTGTTGTGGTGCCGTTTTGTAAATGACGTTAATGGATGCTGTTCAGCGGGCGGCACGGCTTCGCAGACAGTTTCTGATCTCACCGCGCCTGCTGTGATCTGACTACCACGTCACCCACACGACCCGTCCGCCAAACTGATGGTGCCTCAACGGGCACTGAAGAGTGTAGCGCTGCAGTGAGTGCAGCAGAACTAAGGGAATATTAAAATGCAGGACCTGCGCTAGTCCTTGACTCGAGGCCTAGGCCGTGGCCTCTGCACGGTGCAGGAGGAAGTCGTGGCGGCTGGCTCGTACGGTTACAGCACTGCAGTGTTCCCCACGCCACAAGTAAGTGTCTCACACTGACTAACCTTTTAAGTACCAAGCATTCGGTTGTTTCAGACCATAGTTGTTTGCATTACGGTCTCACTCCTGCTCGCCAATTGGCTTTGCAAGATACCAGCTCCTCTTCAGTGCGTGCTGCTCACAAATATCACCGGCTTACTGTTGTACTAAGCGATTGTTTCACTAATGGACATTCTTACTGTACAACCTACTTTTTTTGTTAATGTTTGACTTCTAGCATTGTTACTGTGTATAATCATCCTAAAAAATTTACATAAATGTGCGCGCCATACAATACACATAAACAAATAAAACATGTATTCCCTCCTTCTTCCGCCACCCCCCAGACCTAAGCCTCCATTTCTGTAACGTCAGCCCATCTCCCGTATTATAGGCACCATCTCTGCTGGAGGACGGCTAGAGTACTGCAGGGGAAGCCTGAAACCTTTCACCATCTCAGTTGTGTTCTGTCTGCAGAGCAGATGGGAATTTTCGTAGGTTTACACCCGAGTATTGGCACAGGCAGCGAGGGCCCATAGGAACTCCTGGAGCTAAGTTAGGGCACAGGCAGCGAGGGCTTCCAGGTAGGCACACTGTTAGAACAGAGTTTGGGTACAAGACTGATAGCAAATAATAATAAAAATAATAATAATAAACAATTTGTAAAGCGCCTGGCTACACAGAGATCAGTGTGTCCCCGCGCTAACTACTGCTAGATTTCAGGAGGCAGATGTTAAAAATGCCATAGAAGGAAGAAAACAGAAAGATTAAGTAATAGGGAACAGAAACGTTTTAAGTTTCCCACGGAATCTGGTTTCAGAGGGTTCCATTCGGAGGTGGAGCGGAAGTTCATTCCAAAGTTTGGAAACCAGGTACCTAAAAGAGCAGCCACCCATCCTGGCTCTGGTGATACGGGGAAGTTTAAACAGCATCGCGCCGGACGATCTCAAATTCCGGATAGGGCGATGTACAGTGAGAAGATTCTTCAAGTAGCCTGGGCCTTTGCCCTGGGCGATACGGTGCGCAAAACAAAGGGCTTTAAACTTAATCCGTTCCCTGACTGGGAGCCATTGAAGCTTAGCCAGAGCGGTCTTCCCAGAAGCTCTGCGAGGAAGCCCGAGCACAAGGCGTGCGGCAGCGTTCTGAACGCACTGAAGTTGGTGAAGGCCTTTCTTACTCAGACCTACAAGCAGAGCATTCCCATAGTCAAGGTGGGGGGTCACCAAGGCGTGGACAATAGTCTTTCTGGCTCCACTAGGGAGGAGATCTAAAACCTTCCGAAAAACCTTCAGTATGCTGAAGCACCTACCAGTCCCCTTGCTAACGTGGGACTTATAAGAAAGGTCAGAGTCAAGCATTACGCCAAGATTTCTTACCGACTCCACAGGAAGGGGAGGGCTGCCCAATTCAGTGGGCCACCACATGTGAGACCATGCTGATGCTGCTTTCCCAACCACCAGCAGTTATGTTTTTTCGCCATTTAGGCGCAGGCAATTGTTGTTCATCCACGATGCCACTGATGACAAACAGTTGGAAAAGTTTGTGGCATCTTCTCTGTGGTCGGGCGTAAGCTTGAACATCAGTTGGGTGTCGTCAGCATAGCTAACAATGCCCACCCCAAATGCCTCCACTACGTGAGCCAGGGGTTCCATGTAGATATTAAACAAAGTAGGGCTCAAACTCGAGCCCTGAGGAACCCCATGGCTCACCTTCCTGAGGGAAGATTTGAAAGGTGGGCAGTGCATCTGAAAGCTCCTATTGGCCAGGAAGGATCGTATCCAGGCGTGTGCCGATTCTACCACCCCCATATTAGAAAGACGAGACAGAGGCGTTGTGTGCAGCACGGTGTCAAAAGCTGCACTGAGATCTAATAAAACCAACGCTGCTGTCTCTCCTTCATCCACTATCTGTCTAAGGCACTCAGTAGAGTAGAGAACGGCTGACTCAGTAGAGTAGCCGGCTCTAAATCCCGATTGTGAGGGATGGAGGAGGGCTTCCTCCTCAAGATATTCCATGAGCTGCCCATTAACCACCTTTTCTACGATTTTTGAACAGAAGGGAAGAAGGGAAATGGGGCAAAGATTTTGAAGTTGAGAGATATGGATATTGGGTTTCTTTTTTAAAGGAATAACCTGGGCTGTTTTTCCACGCATCAAGTACGCGGCATTCTTGGAAAGACAGTGTCACAATGTGACTGATATAGTCGATCATCGTGCTCTCCATGACTCCTTTACCGCGTGCAGGTGGGCACGCGTCGCAGGGAGAGCCAGATTGTATGCTATTGACGACGCGTAATAGTTCCTGTCTTTTAGGTGTTTTGAAGCATGTGAGATGAGGTTTCCCTATGGAGCTATCTCTTACATCCACATGGTTACATGAGAGATCAACGCCATTTGTAAAGGTGGCATGGATTTTATCGACCTTGTCTACAAAGAAGTCAACTATAGAATCACATATCTCATTAGAGTAGGTATCTTGAGCTTCAAGTCTAGATGGAACCGTAAGCTCTTTATAGATGATAAAGAGTTCTCTGGTGGGATTGTCCGCTAGCTCAATTCTGCTCTTAAGATAGATACTTTTCTCTAATCTCACTAGTTTCTGATTTTTTTTATTCCGTTCTGTAACGTACTTTGTATTCTGGAACATAGTTTTTCCTCCAGCTTCGTTCCATGGTTTTACATTTGGCTTTGGCTAATTTAAGTTTTTCCGAGAACCAGGGAGCAGTTTTAGATTGTCTTGCGGGAGGTTTTAGTGTCCAGGGCGCTACCGCGTCCAATACATTGGACACCCAGTTCTCATAGCTGCTCCATGCCTCCTGTAAAGTATTGCTTAGGGGCGGGGGATGTTCTATTAGGGCATTTTCAAACGTTTCTCGCTTGAGTTTTTTCCATTCTCTACGCTTCTGGGGTAGGGGTTTCCTAAATCTAGTTACTGAAGACACACTTTCTATTTCGAACGGGATAATGCTATGATCCGACCAGATCGTTCGGACCGGAGAGGAGACCTTAATACCCTCCCAATTAGCAAAAATAGGCTCCAAGAGATGGCCCAGCTGGTGCGTGGGGGCTGTAGATTGCAGGTTAAGCCCCAAAGATTTCAATGCTGCAGCCACAGCTTGTGCCTCTCTGCACTCTATGTCATCGAAGTGGAAATTTAGATCACCCAAGATGAGAAATCTTTTATATCTGAGCGCCGTTGAGTTATCAGTTCCAGAAGCTGGTCCCCAAATTGTGCTGCACCACCCGGCGGGCGGTATATCAACAACCCGTTAACAACGTTTTTGGGTCCAACTTTTATAGTAAAGAGGCCACTCTCACAATTAGGTAGTGTGGCTTTCAGTAGAGTGCATTCTAAGTCTGATTTATAGATGAGGGCTAACCCCCCCCCCTCGCTGCTTTTGTCTGTCTAACCTAAGTAGGCCGTTACCAGGAGGAATTGCTTCGAGAGCTTCCGTAGACGATGCTTCGTCCATCCACGTCTCGGTGAGAAACAGCGCATCCGGGCCACTCTTTGTCAATAAATCATATATCTCAATTTTATATTTTTTCATGGATCTGCAATTCAATAGTAACATATTTAGCTTAGCTTTTTCCCGCTCGTCCCTCTTCAGAATTTGAAAAGTCTGGTCACAAGTCTCACAAGAAGGAGGTAGTGAGTCAGCCTGTAAAGTATGGTGACAGCTGTTTACCGGACTAGGACATAAGGATAGTAGATCGTGTTTAGTGTAATGTAGCCGGTACCTGTACATACCCATCGTGCCAAGAGGCTCGGAAGGACCAGGGGGTCCTGCCCCGCGCCCCGGTCGATCGCGGGCGGGCGCAGACGGGCAGGACTCTGGCTTGACTCTGGCGCAAATACGGCACGCCCGCTGTACGCGTCCGCTGCGCGGAGTCATAGCCGTATGTTTTATAGCGGCGACTCGAGCGCCAGGAGAGGAGATCCCTATCCAAAATGGCCGCCGCTGAATACTCAGCCCGGGCCCCAAGGGATGACGGCCCTGCAATCGGCCGGTCGCTGCAGGGAAAGGCAAGTAAATCTGCCAGCACTAAACTAAGTGCATTAAGAGATATTACAGAATAAACAGAAAAAGCTAAGAGAAACAACCAAAGGCAGGGCTGTAGCTGCATACATTACAATTTTCAAATAACTCTAACATTGTTATCCAGATCTGTAGTGTTACTTTTTAAATAAAAAGATTGTTTTATTTGATTATTGTATTTAACATCGCTTCTCTGCTTATAATATTCTAGTTATTAGTCGCCATATATGACTAAGCAAAACGTTTGCATTCTTGCACCTGTTCATGTAGATTATTCTGAAGTTCTATGTCTGTGAAGGGAGATTATTCTAAGTATATGCTATTTTAATAGCACAAACCAAGACAAGTGGAGTGATGTACAGGGTCAAGGCACGAGTATAGTCAGCGAGTGATGGGAGAGGTACCTGGGTTCTGTGAGGAGACATGTAATATTACTGCATTGTGGTGTCCTGTTCTTTAAAACGGTGCATCTACAACTCTTTCCTCAGTTTGAGCAGTGTTGAGGCAGTCCTGATGGATACAGGGATATTTTTCCAGATCCTTGATCCATAGATGGAGAAAGTCAATTGCCTGTTTTAGAGCTCTTTAGAGTTTTTGGTCGGAACTCTTTTAGCTTAACTATGTGTGTTTGAACACATGATCCTACAGCCGATCTCATTGCTCAAATAGATGTAATTTCTGATATTTATACTTTTCCCCTCATCTTCATTGCTTGATTTTGCGCGCGAGGAAGTGTCACTCATAATCGGTGAAATGTCACTCATAATTACACTGAAATTATGAAAATGTCACACATAGCAATCTGAAACCTTGTCAGCTATGCAAATGCAGTTACAATACAACTATGTATCATATACTATATAAGAAGTGCGTTATATACTGTACAGTGATAAGAGACAACATTGTGGGCTGCATAGAGTCAATAATCCATTCAACCGTTACATATGCAACCTGTCATACATTTTTACTCGGGTCTTCATCTTTAACATTTCTTTTCATATATAAAAGTAACAACAGTTAACCATGTTTAGCACCTTAATGAGCCGCACAGATATAGGAGGCACGCCTGGGCCACTTTACGTTAGAGTTGCTATGGATATCGTGGCATTGTCAACCTATAGGGGGACGCGGACTGAGACCGTGATAAAAACAGGATTGGCGCTTTGCTAAGATTAAAGGCACCCTACTGTTTAGAGCGTTTCCAATTTTACTTTGGGTGTATTTTAAAGACGTATGCACGGTATTTTGGGGAAGCTTGTTCCATTTTTTGAGCCATTATTTCTGACTTTAATTTCATCAATTAGAACCTCGTAGGCATGCAGCGAACGGTCCGCCCCCTGAGTGCGCGTCTCAAAGTAAACCTCTCCTTGTAAGAGTTTAGAACGGCAGAGCTGGCGTGTACGTGCGCTTCACGAGGGAGCACGTGACTGCTTGTGTCGTTCCTGAGAGTGAATGGGACGCGTAGTTGTTGAATGGATAACTTGATTAGCTATCCAAAAAATCTCCTTAATTAACGTGCCTGTTTCAGCATGTTTCGCTTGCCCTTTGACCGCTTGTACGCTCAAACTGTTTGTCTTAATTACTTTCTGATGGAGCGAGATAGAAAACAAAATTTTGTTTAAACTCGCAAAGTCACATTTCCATAACATGAATAAAATTATTAATGATTTGTGATATGTCGTGCTAATACAACCTAGATTAAACTTTACACGTGGGGGGACTAACATGTGTGCTCATAAACGTGCATAAATGTTGCATCTTTTTGTTCGTGCAAAATAATAAAATAATTTATTGTTTTCGTTTTTGTCATTACTAACTGCTGCATATTTAAAATAAGCATGTGCTTGTTTTGCTTTTCCTCGTCTGTGTGATGTCATTTCTACTATTCTAGGTGCATATGGGTCTCATAGAAAAACGGAGACTGGTAAATATAAACGCTGCTTTATTTGTTTGCAATGGCTAGGTAACATTTTGATTAATCGGGTGGGCTAATTAATTAGTAAACCATGGGGTGGATACAGAATATACTTTATTTCTTACATTAATACTTTTCTTGTGTTTGTTTTATACTAGAAATCATAAGTTGCCTGCTTTTGAGGCCTAGCTATTTGAGCCGCAAAATAAAAGCTGATCTGAATTTCTGCAGAAAGTCACGAGACGCCCATTCTGAATTAAAACGTTTATTGAAGCTGCATTCACAAAGCAAAAACTGATGAGCTGACATCATTCTGTCGGACATGGCCAAGGTCGAAAGTGAACTTTTTGTCAGTCCTTAACTTGGCATCCGCGGAAGTTGCACTGAAAGACTATGGAAGCTGCGAGGATGACTTAAAACAAAGTTGCAATCGCAGGAAGCCTCTGGTTTCACGTGGAAGAGACAATGGTCTTTGTAAGACATGATTTTGTGGAACTTTTTAAGAATCGGGTGACATGTCACTTGTCACTCTCAGCCAATGGGACGTCGAGTATTTCTGAAAATTTTCCTTCGCTAGTTTAGTTAGCGTAGAAAGGTATAAAAAGTCATGCCCTTAGGGTTGGGCTGGCTGCTGCTTTCTGACTTTCCGATGAGGGTGATGTGCTGCTGGACTTTGCGTGGAGCACGTAAGAATCCTCAAAGAACTTTACTTTAATTTCTGTCTATTTAGCTCAGTTAGGGAAATAGGTTTTAGTAATGCTAAACTTTATATAATTTCTTTAAATTTGATCCAAATTGCTTAAATTGTGTTTTTCCATATTTCTTACCATCATGCTTGCTTTATTGCAAATAAATTTCATTTATAAAACTTACAACATATATATCATAATTTAGAAAATAAAATCTTACTTTTGACAAACAAGCTGGTCTTGGTTATTCAGAAGTGTAGGTTACCATTAGCTAGATCACGTCGCCTATGGTGGTCGTTTAAATGGTTAGGTTTTATTCTAATGACAATATTCTTTCTGCAAATGTATAAAATTGTATATAGTGTATAGATAATGTGTATATAGATTTATTCTGACCACCTGATTCAGTAGGCCCAAAATATATCAGGTTCATAAATGGGTCCATATTTAGTACAGAATTTTGTTTATAGGTTATGAAGTTGGGTAATGTAGTTTATGATATATTTTCTATAGCCCGCTGGATCAATTATCTGGTAGCAGAAATTGATGGTTGCTAAGCGGTAACCAAGGTAACATGTTGGTTGCTAAGGATTGCGTCATGGTATGAAAATAGGATTAATGTTTTAACACTTGTTAAGTTCGTTTTTCGTGCCTATCTGTAAGCTATACCGGTATAGATTGTGTGGCGAGAAATTAGTCACGCAAGCCATCTGTTCGTTTGTAGTGATATCGCCGAGTATCACAAGAGGTATCGCCGTGTACCATAGTGTTGTCGCCGAGCAGCACAGTTTTAGGGCTAGGTCTGAATCTTGTATAGTGAGGATTTTCTAAGAAATCAAAGCAGCATGAGAATAGGGACAAAGTGCCTTCCATAAAACTCACTGTGATGAGAGTATTAGTTATATCCGAGCTTGAATGAAGGGTAAAATTTAACGTCGGTGCATGATTATCTATAAACAGGTTAGAGTCCTGTACGGGTACATGTTTCATATCTATAAACAGGTGAGAGCCCTGTACGGATAACGTCGTTATTTTGCTAACGGTGCATGATTTCTATAAACAGGTGAGAGTCCTGTACGGATTTCGTGTGTGTTTGAATTTAGGGAATTTTCCGTGTAAAAGTGCGAGTTTGAATTGTATTTTATGTTCAAGTGGAACTCTTAGAACTTTCACTTCGCGGTGGGTTCAGAGCAAAGCGAGTTCATAATTATACGTGTTAGAAGGGTGGGGTAAGGTTACTCTACTGACAATTGAATATTATCCTTAGTGTGAATAGCGCCGTCTATTCCGAAGTGTGGATACTTGAATGTGTGTAAACTATCCTAATTAGTGAAACGAACAGATGTTGTCTTTATAAGTCATTGTTAAGAATTAATTTACACTGAAAAGTGTTCTTAAAATGGCGCTGTGAAAGGATTTTGTGAAGGAGGGGTAAGCGTCAGGAGTGAGAAGCGAGAAACCGCAGCTGCTGTGTACGTCACAGAGCCGCGCTGGGATTGGGTCCTACGTCACAAGCTGTATTCTGATTGGCTCCTGAGTCTCTGACGGCCTGTGAGCTGATTGGTCCTTAGGAAAATCTCCAAAATTATTGGTTGAGCAGGAAACTGACGTAGCTCAACTGCCATTGGCTTGTTGGTGTGTTTCGCGCACGGATTGGTTGTTTTGCGGAACATCCCGGAAATATTTTACGAACGATTTTGTGAATTAAATTTAACTTTTAAAAATGAGTTATCATTTTAAATATGCTGAGAAAAAGACAACATTATTTCAGAAATTTAAGAATTTATTTTCACCTGACAAGAAAATCGAAACGCGAGGTGGTAAACTACTTCATAAGTATAAAACACCTGCAGCGTACATGGAAGGTGAATACGGATATCATACTGTCTTATGGTTCGACAGTTGGAAACGTTATACTAAAAACGATGGTGTTTTGGCTTGGCCTGATGATGGTTCATTTAATGTAAGAGTTTTAAGAAACTTACGAGAGAAAATGAATGCTCTTGTTCCTAAACCGAGACCAACTCAATTTGAAGCTTTAGTTGAGTGGGAAGATGAGATGTATCAGTTACAAAGAGAAGCTAGTGGAATTAAAAGACCTTCTAAAAATCCATCATGGAAAAGAGAAACTCATGAAGATAGATTACGAATGTGGAGACAGGGAAACATGAGTGAAGGATTGTATTTAATTCATGAAATGGTAATGGGTTCTCCTACAGGAAAATCTATGGAAAGTGAATCTGAGGATGCAATTATGGAAGAAATATATACAACTGCTAAAAATAAACAGCCTAATCAGCCTTTGAGACCTCCTAGATCGTGGTCTACTCCGGTGGTTTCTACTGAAACTTCACCGAGTGCACCTCCAATTAATGAAGCTCCTAAACTTTATCCAAATAATTGTGAAATCACTGAAACTCCTAGAAGACCAGAATTTGAGAATGCTCGAAATGAGGGTAGACATTTTTCAATGACTCCAAGAGCAAGGGAACCTCCAAAAGATTATACAAGAGAGACAAGAAATGTTGATGAGGACGATTATAATGAATACTTAAGGTCTAAAGAAGAATTAATTAAAAGAATGACAAAAGGCATGGAAGCTGTTACAGTTCCAGTAACAATAGGTCCTGTTCAACCTGTATTTGATCAAAGAAATACAAACAAAACTGGATTAACTATTCCTTTAAATACAGAAATTCAAAAGCCTGCTGAAAAATTTTATTCAGACTTGACAGAATTAAACACTTCTAGATCGAGAATGCCTGATTTAATTTTTAATGAGGATTTATCTCCAAAAACACCAATGGGTGCTATGTCAGATGTAGGAAGTCCTGAAGTTAGGGTAACCACACCAAAGCTTGATGTGGCCAAATTAAAGGCGAATATAGAAGAATTAATAATTGGTACAATTGGCCCAGATAGTTTAAATTACTATCGGGATGATGAATTACTATTCATTTGCAAAAGTATTCAATGGAAAACGAAAAATAAATATGATCAATTAGAGGATCTAGCTGCAGAACTTGAAATCGATGTGAGTAAACAAAAGAATTTTGCAAAACATTACAGATTAGATTTCTCAGAAAGTGACATTGAGAGTTTGAACTCAATGGGAAGAATAGTTCACATTAAAGATTTGATCGTCTATATCAAAAAGCTAGGAGAACTGAACAAATGGAGAGTGAAATGGACTAAAAGGAAGGAAGATGAAAGATTAGAAAGAATGTCAAAACAATTTCCAATGAGAGAAGTTGCAGGTGGAGGATATGTTCATGTCCCATGGTCGAGACAGGACATTCTGTTATTCACAAATGACTTTCCAAAATTAAGAGAGAAACCTGTTGAGTGGTACAGGCAAGTCGATAGATTTATCAAAGTGTCAAAAGTTCTGTGGATTGATTTGGATGGATTTTTTGACATTGTTGTTCCATCTGATCTTTGGACAGAATGTAAAATATCTATTAGTTGGCCAAAAACAGAACCTGAGCGAATCAAAGAAACAGGTGCCCCAAATCCACTTGTAATGGATTTTTATGAGAAAGTAATTGTTTGGATGAAAAACAAAATTCCACCCAAAGAAGTTGATTGGGTTAAAATAGAAAGAACAGAGCAGGAAACAAAAGAATCAGTTCATTCTTTTTATGAAAGACTACTGTTAATCTTTAAACAATACAGTGGTTATGAAAAATTAGATGAGAAAGACATGAGTCATTTTATCTATAGATTTGTTTATGGACTAAAACCTGAAATTGGAGAAATGATCAGAACTAGTATTGTCGGATGGCAAGCACTATCTATTGATGATATTCTGAGAAAGGCAAAATATTGTAGCGATGAATTAGAAGTAAAACAGAAAAAGCTGAAGGAGAAAGCCATGTGGGCACAGGTAAAAGTGGCTGAGCAACAGATTGCCAGCATGGGAAATAAGAACACTAATTTTGTTCAAACTGGAAATACGAACCAGATACAAGGAAAGTTTAAAGGTAATAATTTCCAAAAGAAATTTAGCCCAAAAATAGAAGAGCTGAAACAAAGATTACCTTGTTTTAATTGTGGCGAAATTGGACATTGGAGGGACGAGTGTCCTCATCCTCCTAGAAACTTAAAGAATCCCTTATTGAATCCACAGATGCAGAATGGTGTTAACGTGCAGCAACAGCTACAGATGCAACAGGGGTTAAATGAATTTAATATTCAGCGACAATTACAACAACAGCAACAACAACAGGTGAATAATCGTCAGGACCAGTTGCCACAACCACCTTTTCCGAATTGTGGGGGAGTTCAAAAATATAATCCAAACGTGGGATTTCAGGGATGTGAACAGGTAATAAAACCACAAAAACAGCAAAAGCAGCAAAGGGTTCAAATGCAAAATGCTTCACAACAATTTTTATTAACAGAAAGCCAAGACAGTGATTCTGATGATTATTGCTGACGGTGCCCGAGAGAGGAGGAAGAGTGTGTTGTTGGAGCCACTCTTGAGGTTGACCAGTCTGGTCCTTATGTAAACGGGAAAGTTAATGATGTAGACATCACTTTTCTAGTGGACACTGGTGCTACCCGTTCTACTGTTAGATCAGTGGAAATTGAAAACCTACCTCTCTCTGGGGATACCATCCAAGTTGTCGGAGTAAGTAATCAGCAAATTAAAACAGACTTAACTGATCCAGTACCAGTTGAAATTGGAAATTACAGAGACAAACACAGATTTGTGGTTTGTAATAGTAGTCCAGTAAATCTATTAGGTAGGGACATTCTATGTAAAATGAATTGCAGAATATATTGTTCTCCTGAAGGAGTTGAATTACAAACAATGGAGGAAGATGGTTTGTACAGAATGACAATGATGATGATGGAAGCAGAAGAAACAAAATTGTTTCCTGCATTTGAAGAAAAAGATTTACCTGAAGAGCTAAAAGAAACAGTGAAATCTGAAATATGGGATTTTACTGGGAATGAGATGGGTCTGATGAAAAACGTAGATCCTGTTAAAATTGCATTGAAGCAGGGAATAGAATTTCCAAACACTCCACAATATAAAATGAAAACAGAGACAATTGAAGGTATTACACCTGTAATTAAAAAATTAATCAAGCAAGGTGTATTGGAAGAAATGAAGAGTAGCTCTTGTAATTCACCAATTATGGGAGTTAAAAAGGCTAACGGAACATTTAGGATCGTACAAGATTTGAGAAAGGTTAATCAAATTGTTATTCCATGTTGTCCTGTGGTTCCAAATCCAGCAGTGATTCTATTTCAGATTCCATATGATGCTGAATGGTACACAGTCATTGACCTTTGCAATGCATTCTTTACTGTTCCTCTACACCCAGACAGTTATGAAATCTTTGCTTTCAGATTCCAAGGTAAGACCCTTGGATGGACAAGAATCCCTCAGGGCTATACAGAAAGTCCTTCAATCTTTAACGAACTGTTAAAAAGATCATTAGAAGATTTAGACTTACCAGGTAGGTCTACGCTGGTGCAGTATATTGATGATTTGGTAATTGCTGCAAAGACAAGAGAAAATTGTGTAACAGACACAATAATTCTGTTAAATCGCCTTGCAGAAGAAGGACATAAAGTGTCCCCAGCAAAACTACAGTTTTGCAAACAAGAAGTGAAATATCTTGGTCACAGAATTGCAAAGGGAAAAAGACAAGTAACAATAGAGAGAATAAAAATGATTCAAGCAATGTTACCGCCAAGAACACAAAGACAGGTCAGAATGTTTTTGGGAATGGTAGGTTACTGTCGACAATGGATAAGTGGATTTTCAGTAATTGCGAAACCACTACAAAGACTGACCAAATCAGATGTAAAAGATCCAATTATTCTCAATGATGTTGAGATGGAATCTTTTGAAAACTTGAAAAAGAGCTTATGCCAAGCTCCTGCTTTGGGTATGCCAAATTATGAGAAAGATTTTGAACTGTATTGCAGTGAGAGAGAAGGATGTGCATTATCTGTGTTAATTCAGAGACATGGAAACCTAAAGAAACCTATTGCATACTTCTCTGCAGTTCTTGATCCAATCGCAAAAGCATTACCAGGTTGTTTGAAAGCAGTTGCAGCTACAAGTATCAGCCTTGAACAAAGTGAAGGAATCATTATGGGATTTCCTGTCAAAGTTTTTGTGCCTCATTCAGTTGAAATATTACTGACAAGAGGTAAGACTCAACATTTAACAAGTAGCAGATTGACAAAGTATGAGAAAATCATACTAGGAGCAGATAATGTTTCGATTTCAAGATGTTTGAATCTGAATCCTTCTACATTACTGCCTGATTCTGAAATCGTTAATGACATTGAGACAGAACATGAATGTTTAGATGTCATGGAATTCTGCACAAAACCAAGAAAAGACATCAAAGACAGACCTTTGCCTGAATCGGATTTTGTCTACTTTGTAGATGGCTCATGCTTAAGATCCGAAGGTGGTGTCTTGAAAGCTTCATACTCAGTTTGTACAGTTGAAAACATTAAAGAAGCATCATGTCTTGAAGGAGTTCGTTCAGCTCAAGTGGCTGAATTGATTGCTTTAATTCGTGCATGTGAAGTATCAAAGGATATAAGAGTTACCATCATTACTGATAGTCAGTATGGGTACGGAGTTGTACATGATTATGGACAACTCTGGTCACAGAGAGGATACATGACATCAACAGGATCACCAATTAAAAATGCAGTTTTCATTAGAAGATTAATTGAAGCAATACAATTGCCAAAAGAAATTGCCATAGTCAAGTGTGCAGCGCACACTAGAGGAACTGATTATATTTCCAAAGGAAATGCCTTCGCAGATGAAACAGCAAAGTACTGTGCAAGGAAAAATTATTCTTACAATCGGAATAGAAGCACAGAAACTGATTCAAATTCATTAATGCTAACAACTATTGTAGAAACATGGAATGAGATTAGAAATTTACAAAACGAAGCAGATGATGAAGAAAAAGACCAGTGGTTAAGATCAGATTGTAGACAACGTGATGAAGATGGAGTGTGGGTTTACAAAGATGGGAGAGTAGTTTTACCAAATTGCATGATTTCTGACATGGCCAGATTATATCATGGTCCTGCACATTTAGGAAGAGATTCTATGGTCAGACTGTTTAAAGAGACATGGTTCAATACCAAGTTTAGAACCATTGCAGAATCTTTTTGTCAAAGGTGTTTATCATGCCAACAAATGAATCCAAACAGAAAATCAGTGGTGGGGACAGGAATAATTGGTCGAGAGGGTGGTCCCTTCACCAGGTTACAAATAGATTTCATTGAAATGCCCTTACACAACTGTTTGAAATATGTACTTGTAATTGTATGCTTGTTCTCAAGGTGGGTAGAAGCTTTTCCTACAAGACATTGTGATTCAATTACAGTAGCAAAACTAATGCTCAGAGAAATCATCCCAAGGTACGGTTTTCCAGTCACTATTGAGAGTGATGGAGGAAGTCATTTTGATAACAAACTGTTGAAATTAATTTGCGAAGCTATGAGTATTGAGCAGAAAATACACTGTGCATACAGACCAGAGGCATCAGGTGTAGTTGAACAAATAAATGGAACTATCAAAAACAGAATTGGGAAAATGTGTCTAGAGACAGGAGTTAAGTGGACTGATGCTCTTCCACTTGTTTTGATGTCAATAAGAAGTACACCAGATAAAAAGACAGGTTTGAGTCCTCATGAAATTTTGATGGGAAGAGTTATGAGGCAAGCTTTTGTACCTGTAGGTAAACTGTTGAGCATAAATGACAGTGCAATTTTGGATTACTGTAAAAGGTTATCTGATATGGTAACTTCTGTGTCTAATCAGGTGGGAACTGAAGCACAATCAAATGACAAAGTTTTGACACATGATCTGAGACCTGGAGACTGGGTCAGAACGAAAGTACATCGGAGGAGGAATTGTCTATCTCCTAGATGGCAGAAACCTAGGCAGGTAATCTTGATCACTACTAATGCTGTAAAGTGCAGAGGATTGAAGCGTTGGATTCATCCAAGTCATACTATTCCAATACCAACTCCTGAGAGTTCTGATGTTGAAAGTGATACCACAGATGACTCTGATTCTGAAGCAGAAGACAGAACAGAAGGTGAAGTAATTCCAGATTCTGAAGATCGACAAGAAAGTCGACATCTGGAAACTGTGCAGGTGAATGGAAATTTGACAAGAAAAGACTTAGAAATAATTGAAATAGATTCTGAAGGTGAAGAGAATCTGTTAAAAGGAAAGATAACTGAGGATTCGGTTGTCTATGTTGAAGACAGAGAAGCTGAACCGAAAGAAGTTTCAGACCAGGAGAGTATCGAAAGGCAGAGAACAAGCTCTGAAGTAAGGAACAAAAATCCGAAATCTGGGAAGCTAGAGGTAATTGAGGAAGAGGAAGAGAACGAATTACCGAGTACCAGTGATGGAAGACAAAGTGAAGTTCCTGAAGGAGTGAAATATAAGGTCGAAGAAATCTTGTTTAGGGTTATAAAAAGAAAAATATTTTAAAAGGGGGGTGTATATAAATTTTAAAATTTATTTTTATTTTTTATTTTATTTTTGAGGCTAAAACTAACCTAAAAATGCCTTACATTAAGGAGAGCACTTCAAAATGCTCTGTTTTTAAAAGATGCTGTAAGATGACTCTGGTATGTCTGCTCATTTTAGTTCTGCTCTGGTTGGTACTAGCTGTGATTATACCTTTAGAAATGAATAGAGAATTACACAAAGTTAACATAACAAGCAAAGCTCTGGTTAGCCAAACTAAACATAGTACATCTGCAAAAGTAATTGATCATCAGCCTAACATTCATCAAGATAAATCAATAGGTGATTTTTCAAGCAATACTTTCACAAAGCTTTTGAGTGAATATGTAAAGGTAATGGATGCAAAGGATTGTTATGTGTGCGTTAAGTTACCCGCTTCTGTTTCTGAGGGAGTAACATATAATATGCTTCCTCTCACTTATGCTGTTACATGTAGTGTATTAACTAGTTTATTTTATCAAACTGGTCGTTTAGAATATTACTATTCAAATTATGATGAGATTTTTGCTAATGTCAAGATTGATAACGCTTTAAATAAGCATAAGAAAGCTAAACAAATGAGAGAATATTTCCTTGTTACTAACGAACTCACTTATGAGTATGCTTACAAGAATAATCTAACATGTAAATTAAGTGCTGAAGGAAAGAAATTTCTGAATATGGTTGAGGAGAGAAGAGCAATTTATAAGAGAAATGAATTAGTCAAGCAGACTAAGTCATCATTCTGGCAAAAAGAGGATGAGAAACTAAATGGCAAAATGCTTGAAAATATTGCAATTCACATAGACAAACCTGTTAGTGGAAAGCTTTGCATTAGAAGAGATAACACACTTTTTGATAATTATTTTGTAGGTGCAAGCAACTGTGAAGATACTTATCAGATTTTGGGAGGTTGGGGATTTAAAGGTGGAAAAGATCCTATCTTTCCTGGAATTTATTTTGTTTGTGGTGACAAAGCCTACTACAACCTTCCAGACCATTGGTATGGAACTTGTTATGTGGGAATTGTTTTTCCTAAAGTGTTTCATGTTGACAGAGATTCAGAAGGATTATTTAAAATTCATAATTATGTAAATAGAGCTAAAAGAGAAACTTTTACTGAAGTTCTGGGAGATATTTTCCAAGCTGTAATACCTTTTGTTGGTATAACCCTAAATGCAGGGAGAATCAGAAAATTGTCCACTATAGTTGATAGATTATCAACTGACACTGCTGATGGATTTCAATTAGTGAATGTTGAAGTTATTGCAATTAGATCCATGGTAATTCAAGACCGTCTTGCTTTAGACATACTCCTAGCAAAAGAGGGAGGAGTCTGTGGCATTTTACATGTCCAACATTGCTGTACATATATACCGGATGAAAGTAAAAATATTGAAATGTATATTAAGAATATTACACAAATGCATTCTGAAATAATTCCTTTAGAAGAAGAAGATTTTACTGGGAAACTTTCAAATAGGTTTCAAGCAATTAAAAACTGGTTTCATAATATCGGAAGTTCAATTCTTGGCAAGATTCTGGCACCTTTGATTATAATTATATTCATTTTTATTTTGACTAAAGTAGGTTGTCTGTTGCATAAAAGAAAGAAGCATTTGAGAGAAAAGAAGAGAATTTATAAACTCAGAAAAGAAGAGGAAAGGGAGATTGAGTTGCAGGAGTTACATAGAGAGCGTCATGTTAATTGCAAGGATTATGCTGAAACAGACTTTTAGGTTTACTAATACAATGAATTTGAATCGATTTCTTATAAATTAAATTTACCAAAATTTTGAGTGCTGGTGTGGTGATTTGTTAATCACCAGATGAGGGAGTTGATGGAGCGAGATAGAAAACAAAATTTTGTTTAAACTCGCAAAGTCACATTTCCATAACATGAATAAAATTATTAATGATTTGTGATATGTCGTGCTAATACAACCTAGATTAAACTTTACACGTGGGGGGACTAACATGTGTGCTCATAAACGTGCATAAATGTTGCATCTTTTTGTTCGTGCAAAATAATAAAATAATTTATTGTTTTCGTTTTTGTCATTACTAACTGCTGCATATTTAAAATAAGCATGTGCTTGTTTTGCTTTTCCTCGTCTGTGTGATGTCATTTCTACTATTCTAGGTGCATATGGGTCTCATAGAAAAACGGAGACTGGTAAATATAAACGCTGCTTTATTTGTTTGCAATGGCTAGGTAACATTTTGATTAATCGGGTGGGCTAATTAATTAGTAAACCATGGGGTGGATACAGAATATACTTTATTTCTTACATTAATACTTTTCTTGTGTTTGTTTTATACTAGAAATCATAAGTTGCCTGCTTTTGAGGCCTAGCTATTTGAGCCGCAAAATAAAAGCTGATCTGAATTTCTGCAGAAAGTCACGAGACGCCCATTCTGAATTAAAACGTTTATTGAAGCTGCATTCACAAAGCAAAAACTGATGAGCTGACATCATTCTGTCGGACATGGCCAAGGTCGAAAGTGAACTTTTTGTCAGTCCTTAACTTGGCATCCGCGGAAGTTGCACTGAAAGACTATGGAAGCTGCGAGGATGACTTAAAACAAAGTTGCAATCGCAGGAAGCCTCTGGTTTCACGTGGAAGAGACAATGGTCTTTGTAAGACATGATTTTGTGGAACTTTTTAAGAATCGGGTGACATGTCACTTGTCACTCTCAGCCAATGGGACGTCGAGTATTTCTGAAAATTTTCCTTCGCTAGTTTAGTTAGCGTAGAAAGGTATAAAAAGTCATGCCCTTAGGGTTGGGCTGGCTGCTGCTTTCTGACTTTCCGATGAGGGTGATGTGCTGCTGGACTTTGCGTGGAGCACGTAAGAATCCTCAAAGAACTTTACTTTAATTTCTGTCTATTTAGCTCAGTTAGGGAAATAGGTTTTAGTAATGCTAAACTTTATATAATTTCTTTAAATTTGATCCAAATTGCTTAAATTGTGTTTTTCCATATTTCTTACCATCATGCTTGCTTTATTGCAAATAAATTTCATTTATAAAACTTACAACATATATATCATAATTTAGAAAATAAAATCTTACTTTTGACAAACAAGCTGGTCTTGGTTATTCAGAAGTGTAGGTTACCATTAGCTAGATCACGTCGCCTATGGTGGTCGTTTAAATGGTTAGGTTTTATTCTAATGACAATATTCTTTCTGCAAATGTATAAAATTGTATATAGTGTATAGATAATGTGTATATAGATTTATTCTGACCACCTGATTCAGTAGGCCCAAAATATATCAGGTTCATAAATGGGTCCATATTTAGTACAGAATTTTGTTTATAGGTTATGAAGTTGGGTAATGTAGTTTATGATATATTTTCTATAGCCCGCTGGATCACTTTCCTAATTGTCAGTTCTGAAGGACGCCCTGGCGCTGATTGCGAAAGAGTCCGAAGCGCTTGAGAGACGCGGGGAGCGTCTGTACGCCTCGGTGCTGGGAGCTATGGATACCGCCGCAGACAACGAGTCCCGGCTGAAGAGGGACGCGCAACAAGCCGTCTCCCGGGAAATGGATTGGGTAAGATGCGAGAGCTAATGTACTACTTATGCCCGGCATTCCTGCCAGCGGCCATGCGGAAAAGGCAGACTGGTTTGGGCTTTAGCTGTGCTTTAAAGGGGCAGTACTGAGTACCTGCACTACTTTAATTGAAAGGACACACCTGTTCATCTCACCTGTGAGGCAATACATTTAGTGGGAGACATACTCAAAATAGTGAGTACCTGCACTTCTATATTTCAATGTAAATCACTGGGCTTTAGTACCGGTTCATCCATGTTCTATATAATGTAACCCTGTATATTGTGTGCTTCTCATCGATTGCTAATTTGCCTATTTATTCAAGCAAGTTAATAATTAAGTTGCAGCTTGCATCACTAAGTTTGCAAAAAAGGACTGCAACTATCATTCTTGTGTCTCTAATCGATTGGGAAACCGTAAACCAGATAACAAAATAATAAGCTTATGCATAGAATGTTAAGTATGTACTTAATGATAGTTATAGAGCACGAACCTAGAGCAGAGCCCCACTGAGTTCAAAGAAAAATACGATAATAACACAACGTTAATAAAGTTACGTTAACATTTTATTTTTTGTAGGGAGCTTGAGCCAGGTTAGGGTGGGGCTTGGCTGTCCTCACAAGGGGGAGTAGTGGTTGTTCCACCATAAGTGCGCATGACCGTCTCAACCATCATGTGCACTTAGCATGTTCTCCACCCGGCTGTATTGCAATGCCAGGTGGAAAACATGCACTGTCTCCCACTCCGTCTGAGCTCAAAACCAGGGCGCTCAGACCAATCACAACGCTGCTGTCATGCTGGTGATAGCAGCTTCGTGATTGGCTAGGGGAGTCTAGGAGCCTGTGTGCTTTCTGCTTCCTGGAGACTACATAAGAGGACGGTAGGAGAGGTGGTGACCGGCAGGTAAATTAGCTTTTCTTTTCTTTATTTATACATTTGTTTTTGTAATCCACCCCCACCCCACCCCACCATTTCCCTAGCATACACTCCCGATCCATACCTATGTCAATGTACCTTCTCAGTATTTTTGCCCTGGAGTATTCTGTCCACAATATTTTGGAGTCCAAGTTGAGGTGGAATACCCCATGCTTGATGCTCTGTTCCAGTGGGAGTCACTATGCTGTTCTACAGACGGCACAAAGTGTCTGTTAAAGCAATAAGTCTTTGAAAAGTGGCACTTCAAAAAAAAAAAAAAAAAGCCCTACTGTAGAAGCTTATGTTAACAATTAACACAATTACTCATAATGTGGAGAGTTTTATCACACTCCTAATGATGAAATGCTGTTAGTCTCCTGAATTCAGGTGTTTCACCCAGATTTTACCCACAGCAGGTGCTTTGAGTTCTATATGCGCCATGGCTAGATGAACCTATAGGTTTTGTCAGGTGCACTTTGTCATTGCTTATATTTTCCCATAGGATAAATGATATCCCTTTGCATGCAATGTAACTTTATGCATGTGACAGAGAGAGAAAGATTGTGTTCATTTGGGCATGTGTTGCATTTGTGTGAATTGAATACAGGTGCACGGGTGTGCATATCGTATTGTATTGTAATTGCATTTATATAGCGCTTACTACTCCTGACGAGGGGTCGAAGCACTTTTTCGGCGAGTAACACGCTACTCCGGAACCCATAAAGCATTAGTGTTGAATTAGTAAAGTGAAATATGAAAGTACTTTGAGTGGTGGATAGGTTAGTCAGTTATTTGGATTCAGAAGGATAGCGATAGGATAGAAGAGGGAAAAAAGATTTGTATTTATATGGTGCTAGTTACCCCTGATGGGGTGTTGAAGCACTTTTTGGGCGAGTAGCACTCTACTCTGGAAACCCATAAAGGATTAGAGGTGAATTAGTATAGTGAAATATGAAAGTAATTTGAGTAGTGGATATTAGTTATTTGGTGTGAGAAGGATAGCAGAGGGATAGAAGAGGGAAAAAGGTTTGCATTTATATAGCACTTGTTAACCCTGAAAGCGTGTTGAAGCGCTTTTTTGGTGAGTAGCACGCTACTCTTGAACCCATAAAGGATTAGTGTCGAATTAGTATAGTAAAATATGAAAGTAATTTGAGTGGTGGATATGTTAGTCAGTTATTTGGATTGAGAAGGGTAGGGGAGAGATAGAAGAGGTAAAAAGGTTTTTCATTTATATAGCACTTGTTACCCCTGATGGGGTGTTGAAGCACTTTTTTGGCGAGTAGCACGCTACTCCGGAACTCATAAAGGATTAGTGTTAAAAAATTGTTTATGGTTGAGTATGTACATATTACATTTTGTGTGACTGTATGTGTGGTGTCAGAGTGTGAAAATGTGTGCGCATGTGCACAAATGTGAAAGTGTATGTTTGCATGTTAACAGAGGGAAAAATGCATACATGCTTGTAAGAGTGAGGTAAGGGCTATGTGTGGGTGCATAGCGGTCTGTAGCTGCACTTTACATTCTTGTGAGTAAGTGATAGTTTCGTAGGTGTTACTTTGTGGACAGCTGCTGCGTAAACCCCTTCTAGCGTGCATTTACAGGTGCGTGAATCCAGCGCTCTTAACAGCAACAGGGTGGCTTTCACTGCTGTGCTGCAGGAGTTGAGCAGCTTGGTCAGCTCCCCTTTCTATTTGTATGTGTGTGTTTGGCCAATCGTCGGTCGCGGAGAGTTCACCTGGAGCTTAGAGCACTGACTGTGGAAGTGACTTTTGGAGCAGCGGGATGGGTTCTTCTGGTGCTGATGTCAACGTCTGCATTCCCAATTGCCAAGATGCCGTACTGTAATTAGCAAGACACAACATGGCGTTTTGTCAACCACAGAACAGATTCACGTCTGACCTGCCCATTTTCAGCCTTCTAGTTCCGCTGGTCGTTCTTGCTGGTGCTGCCTTCACCATGTGTCTCTCCGGTGAGAGCTTCGTAAGTGATTTATAAACAGGGGTAGAGTGATTGTTAAGATAGCAGATGTAATGGTGCCCAGAGATGTGCAGCATAGCTGTCTATCAAAAGACATTGCAGCGTCATGACAGCTTCAATGCACTCTAGGCCTGCTGGTTGATCAACTGTGCTTTACTGGTTTCTTTTCTGGGCTGAAGGCATGAGACACGGCCAAGGAGCACATTTAGGCCTGAGCACCGCATGAACCTTAATGTTTGACTGCTTCGCAGACCACAACCAGAGCGGTGCCAACCAGATGAACAATCCAGTCAGGGCTAGGCTCTCCTGATTGGCTGCAACCCTACAGCATGTGAGTGTGATTGTCCGGAGGGACTGAGCACACTGTCAGCCTTTATAGCTCAAATTATGTGCGCGACAGTCTCTTCTTATGGTGGTCATACAAAGAAAATGGTCAAACAAAGAATATATGCAATACGTAAGTCTAACACTATATGTATGACATTTGGCAGAGTGAACAGAAAAGTGTTTATTGGGGTGTATACACATTGTAAATAAATATCCATCCTTTTCTTGCACATGTACAATAAATGGTACAATCTCCAGTATATTAAAAGTGACAATGCTATTTTTCTGTGGTTTGAAGTTCCCTTTTCTCAGAGCAGACTTTGCTGACAGGAGGTGAATCGAAAGGGAAGTGCATCAGTAGCGCTAAGAATCCATATATTCACCTCTTCATTTTTGCTTGCAAAGGCAGTCAGTCGTCTCGCAGTAGATGCTCAATTGCCTTTAGACAGGCGTACCTCACCCATTGAGCTAGAAACGAGAGGCAATTCTAAAGCATTCCTTTATTAACTACAAGTGGTCAAAATAAAGGGTTATAGGGCAATGGACAGCAACCCTACTCTTAAGCCCTCATTTTAAATCTCAGAAGGAAGAAAGGGTAAAAAGCTTAGGTGGCATAGGGGTTCCAGAGAGCTCACTCATTTGTTTTAACCTAGGAAGGAATGATTTAAAAAATGGAGTGAACAATAGTATTTGGACTAACTCAAAGGCACTCCTGTTATCCACATACAAGGAAAGATAAAGGGGCCTGAATGCAATGGAAATTCTAATAAAAACACGAATGTTATCAATATATGAAGGAAAAGCGAAAGGGTGTGGGTTCACGGGAATCAAATTAATTCAAAGTGCTAAATGACTTGACAGTGGAAGTAAGTCTGAAAAACTGAGAGAGCAATAGGATTCTAGCCAGTGACTTGCAGGTTTTGCCCAGAATTCTGCAGGAGGTATAGTAGTGGACCATCGTTTAGGCGCTGTTTATAAATTTCAGCACCGGTTTGTGTCCAGAACATACACAAACAATTCATGTTGATATGGGGGTATTGATTGACCATTTTAATGTGTAATAAAATTTTAGCTGGTTAAAATGTGTTCAAACAAAATTCTGGCATGGCAAATGATACTGACTGGTAGCTCAGGTACTTCACTCAATTGCATGAGTTGTTGCAGGTACCCTCACAAAATGTTGATTGTTCTTCGTTGTCTGTGTCCACCACTGGACCTGACAAACTGAATACCTCTAAGACCTCAGCTGAGGAACCTTCAGGTGGCCTGTGTCAAACCGCTTCGTCTCTGTTACAGCACCGAACTACCCTTTAATGTTTTGCTGGGTGTCGCCTAGAAACCTGAGAACCTTGTCTTATTTTGGTTAAACCAATATAAATGGCGGGGATAATGAATATCGGCTATGATCCTGCCATCCAGAAAGGCTGAATTTTTGTTTGTTCTTGCTCTGCCTTTAAAACATTAGAAATCTTGTCCCCTTCTAAGCAATAGTTGTACTTCATCTGAACTTCACCCCTTGCCCCCGGCTGTCCGGCATGACAGTGGGCGTGTGCGGAGGACGGCCAGGGGCCGTTGGAACTCCGCCCACTTATTATTCTGCCAGCACCGCGGCAGAATTTGCGCCGCAGTCAAGGGGTTAAAGCCGACTTATATGAGCTCAGAGAGAAGTTGGTACTCTCCATTTTTATATACCTCCTCAAGGTCAGGGCTAATGTTAGGATCTCAAAAGATGTCCTTATGCCAGGGCCTGGAAGAAGAAGACAAAGCTGAACTCCGCAGTGGGGAGAGGTGCCAGAAAATCCAGAAGGAAGCCCAAATTTACTGGGGCTGAAAGGAGTTGGCTTCCAAGAAGCTCTCCTCGCCAGAACCAACCCAATGACATTTTGAAGTACGGAGAGGTCCACAACCTGCAGAAAATATTCCAGACCAGCAAGTGTAGTGACCCTGCATGGACTCGGCATTTACGGACAGCGATTTTTTGGGTCTCTCAATATGCCCCTTTCTAGTTTGAGATTGATACTCTAAAACTTAGAGTAGTATTACACTGCCTGCTGCCATTCAACCTGATTCTGAACCTTGGGACTGATCTTCTTAGTCCCTATGGTTTTGGAGTTACCATGTTGTGGGCAAACCGAACTTTAAAGTCTAGTTCCCTAGTCCGAACTGATGAATGAGTAGGGCCAATAAGTGGCCCTAGTCTAGTGGACGTCCATTTCAACCAAACATCTTGAACATGCGTGAATAGTTTCTAGACAGGCCTTAAAAGTTGTGCTGCCCCAGGGTCTTACATTCAATGCTAGCCAGCACCAGTAGTCCTCGCATCCCAGTTTTATCTTTGAGACCAATTAAGATACCTGGCCCGGTGCATTTCCTCACTTCCTTTGTGTCCCATGCACCGACTTTTGAATTACATTTAAGCATGATGTTCTACATGTGCATGGATTCTTGCACATAGTTCTTTTGGCTTATAAATGTTCTCCTTTTCTTAGCTCTACATTCTCTATTACATCACATCTGTGCTCTGTAGTCTCGAAAGACAGTTGGTGTGCCTGAGCCTGTATCGACTGATGGTGCTCATGTGATACTTAAATTAATGCTCTTTTGTGGGCCTATGTTGCCTGATACTTCATAATTTAGCAGAGCGGTGGAAGAATACAACATAGTTGTTGATGAGGACTTTTTCTCGTGCAATGAGCAGTAGAAGAACACCACCTTTCCATGGAAACCTTATTCAGGATGAAAAGGCTCTCAGGAACTCTGCGTGGCAGTTGGCACACCCAAACTCAAATTTTATTGACAAATGTGTGCAAAGGAGAGTGGCATGCAATACACTTTTAACAGTATGTCCTTTACATAGAACAGAAACTGGTTAAGTGCACATGCAAGCTGTTTCCACTGAAGTGCTCTCTTGCCATCAGGCTCTAACTGGCACAGTACAATCTGTTATGTGACCTCTCAGCTGTGCACGAAGTTCATGGCTCATACTGGGCTAAGCGCCAACGCCATATTTAATTGGGACATCTTCTACCTACAAAAGCTGTACCTGCTACCATATCATGGCTGCCAGCACTTTCATCTTTTGAGAAGTCAACAGCAAGATAGGAAATTAATTTGAGTTATAGGGACAGTCTGTGAACGTAGCCCTTCATTTGAACTGATGGACCTCAAGTGACAGCTATACAGACTCGATTAATTTTCCTTATGCATCACTGTGATATTGCCTTGCGAAGTGGGGAACTTCAGTTTTCACTATTTTTATGAGTTTTTGTTACCAGGAAAACAACTTATGTGATATGGTTGTTCATCTACTTATTTTACAGACTTACTGACACGTACCATTAGTGCAACAATAACATGTTGTCAGTTATTCCTATTTTAATAAACCATCCTGATTAGTTACTATCTTAAAACACAGTCATAGCAGACTTGATAAATATTATGCCATCATTGCATGCCATCCAAGTCATACTTGCAGTGTGCATTCTCAAAAACATGGTAACAACTCATCTACTCAAAACATATGCTAGGGGTGAGGATACACCGAAAAATCCAGATGCACCTGCTCTGAAGCTCGACTGCAAAATCACACACTCAAACATATGATGGAAGTGAATGTGCTCATTAAGATGTCAGTAGTGCCCTCCTTAAGACACAACAGTGGCTCCAGTCAAAATCACCCAAGTAGGGGGGAGTGGGGCCCTTAGTATGTCGACAGTAAAGTGTGTGTATGTCGACAGTAAAGTGTGTGTATTTCTCAATGTGTAGGGCACATTTGTACCAAATCAGTGCATGGCTAAGTGTAACAGAAATCTGTATAAGAAGAGAGCACCTTGAGTGTGCCAGTGTGAAATGTTGTTTCTGGAAGTTGTGTACTGTTGTTGTGTGCCTGAAATATTTCTACAGCTAGTGATGTAAAATTGCAAAATGTGCAGGTGAGAATGAGCGGCTGTCAGCAGTGTTTGTGGGCCGTTGGCTTATGCATGTTTTACTGTTACATGTTTGAGCTGGTTGTTTCACAATATTTTCTGTGTATGTGACCACAGACAATTTGAGGATGGCTATACGCCACTCCATTCCACTTTACTTCACTCTATTCTATGATACACTACTCCACTCTGTTCAGTGCCACTCCACTCTGACACACAATGCCACTCTGCTGTATGACACTCTGCGCCACTCCACTTGATGCTACTCAACTCTACTCCACTCAATGCCACCCCACTCTATGACAATCTACTCAGCTCTACCCCACTTTACTCTACAACACTCTACTCTATGCAACACCCTCTATGCCACTCCACTCTGCTGTACACCACTCCACAACACACTGCCACTCCACTCAACTCTGACACTGTACTCCACTCTACTGCACCCAAATCTACGCCCTTCCACTCAACTACACAGTACTCCCTCCACAACACTGTATGCCATACGATGACACTCCACTTCGCCCTGCTCCACTCAACTCTAATGCATGCCACTCCAGAACACTCAACTCTACTCCAGTTTACACCACGCCACTGTCCTTTACCCCACTATCTTTGAGTAATGCTGATCAGCAGTCACCCAGGTGTACAACATTGCTAAAATATATTGGCCAAGCAAAAAGCTGTTGCATAGGCGAGATCTAATGGCTTTGCCAGTGTTTGTTGGTATTATGACTGGAATTAGCATGTACAAGCACCATCTGGGATAAACACAAGCCCTCTTCCTCTCTATATTAACCTTACTAATCCAGGCGAGGAGTGACGGACTGAATAGGAAGGCAAGGATGTGCTGAACGGCACAAAGCTGAGGTCTCAAGTCATGAAGAATTAAAATACTTTCATGGATTTCTGGAGAATTTATGTCCCCTCCTCCCCTGCCCCCACTCCTACGAATATTAGCAATGCCTTTACATCTCCTCTGGGGCTGCTGAGAGCCTCCTTGTCACCATTGATTTCATGTTTCTTCAGCACAATCAAAGGGATATTCAGACTACATCTTCCAGACTGCATTGTGTTTTTAAATGAAAGCCCAGGGCTGGAAACATGATTTCACTCTTGACAGTTATCTGGTACCAGATCTATCACACACACTAACTACATTTGGTTTCTAACAACATTTTAATTTCAAGTTTCAAGTTTATTTTATTTGTGCTCTTGGATCTCCGAAGAGATCCACATAAATTTAATGACCAACTACATATAAAAGTTTTGTGGAACAAGTTTCTTATACATTAGGGGATAATTAAGATATCACACACACTTATTAATAGGGAGATATTTTTGTTATGTAACTTATAGTGCTGGAATTTGTACAACGCATATATGTTTCTGGTTTTATGCCAGGTTTGTGTGCTCTGCCTTTCACCTTTCTTGGTTGACAAAGCGAGCAGAATTGAGTTAGATAATAGTAAAACATGGTATTTATAGTGCCAAAACATATGGTAAAAGTGGTAAGTAAAACATTTTATCAGCATTACTATTCTTAATTGTTCTCATTATGTTCTCCTAGAAAGTGGTGTACAGGTTGCATATAAATAACTATGTCACATGCTTTCTGATGATACTCAAACGTACTGTGACTGCAGGAAGTTAATGCAGCTTTTTTTTGTTTTACTTTGTCGTGCTGGTGTACAGCATGACTACAAAACATTGACAAAGCCAACAGCTGTCATGGGCGAGGCGTATCGGCTTTGCAATGCTTGTTTAAAGAGTAGTTCAGGTTACTTTAAAGGAACACTCACGGTATTTAGAAATACAGTTTACAATGGTCGAATTATATGGGATGATCAAAGCTGCATGTTAAGATTCCAAAGGGGAAGCTGTCCCACCAGCACAGTAAATGATCAGTGGTTTGTAATCACAGTTGTGGTCTGAAACTATTTTTTTCTTGAAATCTGTTGTACTAGAAGTTTCATTAACAAAAGTAGACATTCACAATTGTCATTACATGTTATTACATTTTCTCTGTTTGAGCATATGGTACAATATATGTAATCATGCAATACGTGGTCCAGTATAACAGTTGCCTGTGTATTGCATTTACCAGTGTGTTAGACCTGACATCATTGGCGTGAGTCTCCCTTCCATTTTTGACGGATTGCCCCCTCTGTTTTGACCTATTTTTGCTGGTTGTATGTTTTGGGCCCTGTGCCACTGCTAATCAGTGCCACAGTGCAAGTGCTCCCTATGTTAAATTGATATACTGATTGGATTCCATGATTGGCTTATTTGATCTACTGTCAGCCCCTAGTACAGTGCACCATGTGTGCCCAGGCCTTGTAGAGCAACTGCTGATGGTGGGCTTGCAGCACTGGTTGTGCCACCCACAGAAGCAGCTTGTAAAATATGTCTCAGGCCTGCCATTGCAAGGCCTGTGTGGAGTCTGTGACTACCATGTCGACTTGGCCAAGTGCACCCACTTGCCAGTCCCTAAACCTTCCCTTTGCTTCATATTAGACACCCCTATGGTAGGCCCAAGGGCAGGGTGCATTGTAAGTATAAGGTAGGACATGCTCTGATGTGTGTAGCATGTTCTAGTAGCGTATTACAGCCATTTTCGTTTTTCACTATTGAAGGCTACCTGTTCTCATAGACTAGAATGGGCAGGGAAGATTGTTACATCCCTACAATCCTAACTGACTCAGGGAACATGGTAGAAATTCGAGTTTAGTATGCCTGAACTCAGAATAATAAAATACATCTTTTAGTAAAGTTTATTTTAATATTCTGTGTTTGGAGAAGGGGAATCCTGTCATCAGAGTGCTCCAGAGCTGCATCTTCCCTCCCCTGTGCTGGCTCCACCTCCTGTGGTGCGTCTGATGTTTCTGCCCTGCACAGTGAAAGGAAGAGAAGAGTCATGTAAACACAGTGCTCAGGAACTGGTTTGAACTAGGCAGAGGCCTCTCGGCCTCAGAGAACAAAGGAGTTTTTGGTATAAATATTGGGACCCAGTCCCACAGACTTTAGATCACTTCTGGAACAAGAAACCTTTCTGCCAAGGAGAAGAACCAAGGAAGCTGCAGGAGTTTGGACTGCCCCTCTGCCAGTGTGCTGTTTGCTGTGTTGGCCTGCAGTGGTTACTTCATTGCCAAGGGAAAGGAGAAGGAACTTTGTAAGGACTTTCATCTACAGAATATTCTCCAAGGGCTTGAACTGTGCTTGCCTCCTGCTGAAGTCTCAGGGCCAAAAGACTTCACCCCAGCTCCCTCCTGAATTTCCTTGCTGGGAATTCTGACTCCAGTCACTTGCGTGCCGCAGGGAGCTGGAAGCGCGACGCATCGAGAAGAAGCGTGTCGCCGCCGCAGCTGAAATCATCGCAACGCCGGAGAAGTGAGAGTTCGTCGCATCTCCCTGGAAGCGTGTGTTCATCGAAGCTGTCTGCTGTCGCATCGCCGGAGAAGCGCGACGCATCGAGAGAGCTGTCATCACATCACCGGAGAAGCGCATCGCAGGGCCTGTCGCGGCTCCAAAGTACAGAGTCGTCGCAAGGCTGCCAGGGCGTCATCGCATCGTCATCGCATCGACGCATCAAGGGCGCCATCTTCTCGCATCGCAACTGGATCATCGCATCGGCATCGCATCGCATCAGGGCGCCACCTTGCGCAACGCAACAGGTCGAGAATCTACGCATCACCTCGGCACCGGTAAGTCCCCTACTCTGCGCAAGCATTTAGGAAGGACGCAACCGTTCCCCCGGGTCACGGAACAGACGCATCTCCCCTTCTGCGAGCCTTTTGTTTACTTTGCGTGCCGCATCCAAGAACTTTGTTGAGAACTTTGTCGCATTTACCAACAACTTGAACTAAGAGACTTTTATCATCCTTTAAGTAACCTTTAGTATAGTATTGTGGATTTTTGTCGTTTGTGGTCTTGTGTTTAAGTCTATATAAAGAATACCTATTTTTATAAAACCTGTGTTGTGTCCATCTGTAGTGCTATCACTGTATTACTGTGTATATTCACAAATGCTTAACACACTGCCTCTGAGATAAGCCTGTCTGCTCGTGCCAAGCTACCAAGGGGGTGAGCAGGGGTTATTAAGGAGAGTAATCTCCTTGTCCTGACTTAGAAGTAAGGGTCCCTATTTGGACAAAGGTGATAACCATTGCCAACTAGAGACCCCCAGATCTAACATTGGTGGTCAGCGGTGAGGATTTGGACTTTGCATTTATGTTTCATATACTGTAATTGGTGTACACTACTAGTGAGTGCAGACCAAACGCGACCACATACTTTTTTTTTTTATAGAATCCTTTTTCCTTGGAACTGTTATTTTTTCTAAAGACTCCCAATTCTTACTACCATGAGTGGACCAGCATCTGTTGCATCTATGGATCTTGATTTTGAGGAAGAGAGTTTGGTAACCTAAACTGTGAAACAGCTCAAGTATCTCTGCAGGAAATTGAAAGTTGCTACACCAGGCATTTCTAAAAAGGAAGACTACCAAAAGGAGCTGAGGGCCTGGGTAGAAGCCAGAAATGTCCCTGATCTTGTTGTGGAGCCTGTTGGGGATGCAGATGGGCAAATTGATGGGCAAGAATTTCCAGCCATGGGAGGGGTCCCGTCCCCACCTGGCAGCAGCATCTCTTCCAAAGACCTGTCCCCCAGACAACTGGAAGACAGGGAGAGAAATAGAGCACTGAAGCTGGAGTTGGCTAAGCTTAAGATGGAGGGTCAGAGGGAAGCAGAGAATAACAGGTTGTCTTTGGAAAGAGAGAGAATGAGAATGGAGCATGAGAGAATGTTGAGGGAGTTAGAGATCACAGCCTAGGGCTTAGAGATCAATTCCTCTGGTGGCAGCGCACCATCTGTGCCTTCAGAAGGCAGGGTACATATTCCCAAGGATGTCATCAAAGATTTTCACAAAGGTGAAGATATTGGTCAGTGGTTTGCAGCCTATGAGATAGCCATGTTGGCCCACCGGGTCCCTGAGAAGGATTGGGGAGCGGGGTTGTGGGGCCGCTTTGTCACTGAAGGTAGGGACACTTTGTTAGACCTGCCCAAAGAGCATAGGATGTCTTATAACCACATGCAGGAAGCACTGATGACAAGGTATGGGTTAACTCCAGAGCTCTATAGACAGAGGTTCAGGAATTGTAAGAAACTGGAGGGAACCACTTGGGTAGAATATGTGTCTTTCTTTTGCAGAGCCATGGATGGTTGGGTGAGGGGTAGCAATGTTGATAATTTTTCAGCTCTCTATGATTTGATTGCCAGGGAGCACTTATCTGCTAATTGTTTTCCAGAGCTACGCCAGCACCTTGTTGACAGCAAGTTGACTAATCCTAGAAAGCTTGCTGAGGAGGCGGACCGCTGGGTCAGTACCAGGGTCCTCAAGGGTCTTGTGGGAGACTCCGCCAAAGGTGGGCAGGGTCCCCAGCAGAAGAGTGGGGGGGGGGGGACAAGGGTAAACAGAGGGAGTTCCAAAAAGGTCCCAAGGGAACCAGGGTAAGGGTTCCCAGCCTCCCCCTGAAAAGAAGTCAGGACCCCCAACAGGTAAACCTGTTCATAGGGGGCCTGTTACCTGCTTTCAGTGTAAGCAGGTGGGACACCGTTGGTATGATCCCCAGTGTCCTCAGAAAGGACAATTTGTGCCACCCCGTGCACCACCCCGTCAGATGGCCAGTGTAGCCCTGGGTGGGGAGGAGATGGGTGTCCAAGGTGGGCGGGGTCCCGCAGAAATGTCCCTTGTCTCATTAGGAGATTTTGAGATGGTCCCTAAAACTCAGCTGCCTAATAACACTAAAAAATACAGGCAGTGGGTGACCATCAATGGTCATAGAGTGGAGGCTCTCAGAGACACAGGAGCAAGTGTGACAGCTGTCAATTGTCACTTGGTCTCTGAGGAGAGGGTAGTCCCTCATGCATTCTTCCCAGTTGTTGCCGCTGACAACACAGAGAGCCATTGCAAGGTGGTTCAAGTTCCCTTTGAGTGGGGGGGAGGGGTCTCTGGTACTCTTCAAGTAGCTGTGAGGCAGTCCATGCCTGTTGATTGTCGGTTAGGCAATGATTTAGAAAGGTGGAGAGGAAGGCACATTTGGAGATGTTGGGTCTGCCTGAGTGGGCATGTGTGACCACTCGGTCTATGGCAGCTAAGGGTGTTCAAGAGACCCTGGAGCCTGAAAGTGTGGCCCAGGGAGTTGCGTTAAAGAGAAGAGGTCAGGGGCGTGGGAAACCAGCCCCTATTGTTCCCACGGTCCAGGAAGAGGCAGACCCTGAGGGGGATGCCCTGGAACCCACTGGTGAGCAAGTTTCTGAGCTGGGGAACCTACCTGAGCTGACCCATTCACAGCAAGAAGGGGGTCCCTCCAGGGAGGAATTTTGTGAAGAGCAAAAGAAGTGCCCTTCTCTTGTGGGTTTGAGGCAACAGGCCACAAACCAGGCAGCAGGTGATCAGTCTGGATCACATTGGATTGACTGGGAGAATGGTCTCCTGTATAGCGAGCCTAAGGTTGCTTAGCCTGGGTCAGCCCGTGTGCTGGTGGTACCCCAGCGCTTCAGAGCCTTCCTACTGGGTTTGGCTCATTATGTTCCATTAGCTGGTCATCTGGGGCAGAACAAGACCTTTGAAAGGCTTGTCTACCACTTTTATTGGCCCCAGATGAGAAAGAGTTCAGATACTCTTTGTAGGATGTTGTAAATAGATTAGGTAGGCAGCAGGACACGTCTTCAGGTTATTAAGTTGGATTTATTAAGATAGTACAAGATAAGACAGCAGAGCAGTAAACCTCACAGCTGACCAGACCATCAACTGCCAAGGCTGGAATCTTCACATCACAGATAGAACACTCTTAAGTAGTATGGGGGACTGGTAAGATAAGAACACTAAGAAAGGACTACAGACACCAAGTAGTCATATTGAAGTAAGTATAAATATACAACACATCTTTCCCCCTTACAGACAAAACACAAATGAAACACTCAAACAAATGGTAAGAGTTAAAGCATGGAGAAACACAAAGAAGGAAACATACAACACTTAGGAGGTCAGCGACCTCATGAACTTCCAGAACTCGAAGAAAGCAAATCAGGATCAAGATGATAATGATGATGACCACCTTCTCCCCTTCGATCGACAAAACATGAAGAGCCAGTCTACTCTCTACAATCCGTCATTGTGGCCAGCAAAAACGGGAATAGACACTTTACTTTCTCCATATCAGTGTTTGTCCGTCACGGCTTCACGCTCCTTGTTGAAGATAGAGCTGATCAACAAAAGTCTCCAATTCTTAAACAGTTCTGGAAGAAAGTTCCCGTAGAAAAATTTGGAGCTAGTTTTCTTACAGTCCAAAATGAAATTTTAAACCAGGTGTCTAGGTTATTGTTCTTTTTCTCGGGTTATGGGCCTCTAGTTGTGGTTCGGGCCTCTAAGTTACAGTTACATTTTATTCCTTTTGTGGACAAACTGTCTCAGTACTGTGGGCTAAAAGCCTGGTTCTAAATGCGGAACATTAATCCCGGTTCAAAGAACCACCTCGTCACAACTTTGTCGTGGTACTGGGGCTCTTGTCCTTCACGAACCTTGGTCGTGAACTCTGCCGGTCCTGGGACTCCCTTTGTCCACTTCCGGTACTGATTGTGGGACTTTTGTCCTCCTCCGGTCCTGGGGCGTCCTTTGTCCACTCCCGGTACTGATTGTGGGACTTTTGTCCTCCCCCGGTCCTGGGACGTCCTTTGTCCTCTCCCGGTTCTAAATCTGGAACTTTTGTCCGCTTCCAGTCCTGGGACATTCTTCTGTCCACTCCCATTTCTTGGTTCTGCAGGTCCTGGAATTTGCTTTGTTGTCTCCCCTTTGTTCTCTTTTCTCTCTGAGACCTTTGTCTCCTTTTTAAAACCTTTGTCTCCTTAGACTACAGGAGTCTCCTTCTAGGTCTCAGGACACACTGTCATACTGGGGCGTTGCCCACTTCCACTTGAGACCACTTCCGGGACCTTTGTCCCCTCCTGGTTCTGGGACCTTTGTCCCTGTTGTGGTTCTGCAGTTCCTTGGATTAGCTTTGGCCACTTCCAGGACTAACCAGTCTTTCATTTTCATTTAATTGGCGTTTGAGTCCCATTAGATTTGCATCTCACTCTTTCCAGGTCATTGGCAAAAACCACTTTCTAAATTTCCAGTTGCGTTACTTGTCTTTGAATTGATTTGTGCCAAACACTGAAATAAAGCCAAATACTCCCTGCAGAAATTGATTTTTTTCCACTTTATGTATTTATTTTTGTTGACAAGGCTTTGCTGTAATATAATATGCTGCTAAGTATCACCCAGACGAATTTGTTTAGCTGCAAGAAACATTTTCTTTATTGGTGAATGTCTGTCATTAGACTTGTTTAACTCGCTGGAAGCATGAACTATACATAGTCACCACCAACATACTATAATACACCACAAGATGGCACTATTGTCTAAAATTATACCACAGTCACTGCCTAACAGAAACTACTTTGTTTTCCCTTCGATTGAAGATGCACAGAATGTTTTCCCTTTTACTTCACGGATGAAACTACTGCCAGTTGATATCATAAAAGAGCGCTCATTCCTTCTCTTTCCAATTTGACATAAGCAGATTAAAACAGGAAAATGTTCGTACACCATTCACCTTTTTTTCCTTTTCCTAGGAGAGAGTGGAAAGTAATTTTGAGATAATAACTGAAACGGTGAAATTCAATTTGGTTTCGTGTAGTCTCCAGCTGTTCCGCGACACGAAAGTACAATCTGAGAACGAAGCCACAAAATGGCTTCCTGACCTTCATGAGAAAACACATCGTGTGATGATGTTTTACGCGATGACCTCACAAACTGGGACCACCTCACTAACTAGATGCCGGGACATAGAAGAACGTGCAGACGCAGGACGTGCTGCAAAGAAGACGCCGCCTCTCCGCTAGAACCTGCGGAGATTCTACGACGTCATCATACTGCTGATGACAGTGCAGCAGAAGGATCTTCCTGCGGACAAAGAGCAAGGCAGTTGTCAGTTGAGATAAAGTAAGATGGCTCACCTGAGATTAAGCATAAACGTCTCTTGAAATAAGTCCATTCTTATTGGCGATTAAAACATGAAAACAGGACTTCTGGATAAAGTGACTGGGCCAAGTGCGGTGAAACTCTTGCCTCTTCACTGACCTTCAATTAGCTGAGATGATTTATTAGCGTTTCTCTCGTTCATGGCAGAGGTTTGCTTAGAGACTTGTATCTGTTCTTCGTGGCATTGTCTGACAGGTTTCATTTTTTTTAAATTGATTGCCGCCTTACTGTGGATACAGGTTTCTTTACTATTCTTTATCTTTTCTTTTAGTATATATATTTTTTTGAATAACTTGCAGCTGATTTGCTCTTTTTTTTTTTTACTTTGAGCTTCTATAGATTTTTTCTTCAAATTGGGGTTGAAAACTTCTTACATACAACAAGTTTCTTGTTTCTGGAATATAGTATGTTCCTAGTTTCTTATTCCTTATTTCTTGCAGGAGAAGGGTGACACTTTATCTCATTGATCTTTTTCCTTGCGGCTGGCTACTTCTTGCTTACGTTTTGAAGATTAAAGTTGATTATCTTCATGTTTCTGGCCTCATTTAGGTGGCTTCTTCTTTGTGAGGTCTTGCTCATGCTGCGCTGTTGTTCTTGGCCTTACTTCCGGTCTGCTCCTCTGGTCTGGTCAGCTTCAGATGTCGCCAAAATGTTGTAAATAGATTAGGTAGGCAGCAGGACATGTCTTCAGGTTATTAAGTTGGATTTATTAAGATAGTACAAGATAAGACAGCAGAGCAGTAAACCTCACAGCTGACCAGACCATCAACTGCCATCACAGATAGAACACTCTTAGGTAGTATGGGAGACTGGTAAGTTAAGAACACTAAGAAAGGACTACAGACACCAAGTAGTCATATCGAAGTAAGTATAAATATACAACATAGGACTTGTCAAACTTGCCAGGCAAGTGGGAAAAGTAGAAGGAGGCACAAGGCCCCTCTCCAACTTTTTCCCGTAGTCAGTACCCCCTTTGAACGGGTGGGCATTGACATTGTGGGGCCACTGGACCCCAAGACAGCCATGGGCAACAGGTTTATCCTGGTCTTGGTGGACCATGCTACCCGGTACCCGAAAGCCATTCCACTAAGGACAGTGACGGCCCCCGTGGTGGGACGTGCACTGATGGGGATTTTCTCCCGTGTGGGGTTCCCCAGAGAGGTTGTGTCTGATCGAGGTACAAACTTCATTTCCAATTATATGAAGTCTCTGTGGAAGGAGTGTGGTGTTACCTACAAGTTCACCACTCCTTACCACCCACCAGTTAATGGGCTGGTTGAAAGATTTAACCGGACCCTTAAGGGCATGATCATGGGTCTTGAAGAACCAATGAGGCGTAAGTGGGACGTCCTCTTGCCATGCCTTCTGTTTGCCTACCGAGAGGTGCAGCAGAAGTCTCTAGGGTTCAGCCCCTTTGAGCTTTTGTATGGTCACCCAGTAAGAGGACCTTTGAGTTTGGTAAAGAAAGGCTGGGAGCAATCTCCCAGGAAACCTCCCCAGGATGTTTATAGCTACATGCTGGCCTTCAGAAACCAAATCAGGCATTTCAGGGATCTCGCTCAGGCGAATCTGGAAGCCAGCCAGGAAGAGCTACGATCAGAATGCCACTCTGATTGAGCTTCAGCCTGGACTGAAAGTTTGGGTCATGGCCCCTGTGGAGCCTTGTGCGCCCCAAGACAGGTGGACTGGTCCATATGAGGTGGTGGAGCGCAAGAGTGATGTCACCTATCTGGTGAACTTGCGGTCTCCAAGGAACCCTTTGAGGGTCCTTCCTGTTAACCGCCTTAAGCCCCACTTAGAAAGGTCCGAAGTGGGCATGCTCCTAGCGACAGATGATGGAATGGAGGAGGAGACCGAGCCTCTTCCTGCCCTCCTGTCTGCAACAGAGCAAGATGGGTCAGTGGATGGTGTCAGCCTCTCTGCCACACTGACCCCTGATCAGCAGCAAGATTGTCGCCAACTGTTGGGGCAATTCTCTGATCTATTTTCCTTGGTTCCTGGTGTCACAGATTGGTGCGTCCATGATGTGGACACTGGTGACAGTCCTCCTGTGAAGCACAAGGCTTACAGAGTGACTGACCCGGTTAGGGCTTACATTAAGGAGGCAATCTCCAAGATGTTTGCTTTAGGGGTCATTGAGTCTTCCACCAGTCCTTGGGCAAGCCCAGTGGTCTTGGTCCCAAAGGCTGCCTCGCCGGGTGCCACACCTGAACTCCGGTTCTGTGTGGACTACAGAGGGCTCAATTCAGTCACCAGGACTGACGCACACCCCATCCCCAGAGCTGATGAGCTCATTGATCGGATAGGAGTTGCACTCAGACACAGGTGAGAGCCTTTTTAGGACTCACGGGGTACTACAGGAGGTTTGTCAAAGGGTATGGCAACATTGTTGCACCTTTGACTGAGCTGACTTCCAGGAAGCAGCCCAAGAAAGTGAACTGGACTGACACCTGTCAGAAAGCTTTTGATGCCCTGAAGTCTGCCATGTGCACAGCACCCGTGCTTCAGGCCCCCAACTTCTCAAAAGAATTCATCGTACAGACAGACGCTTCAGAGCATGGTGTGGGGGCTGTTCTATCACAGATTACTGAAGAGGGCTTTGACCAACCTGTAGCCTTCATCAGTAGGAGGTTACTTTCACGGGAACAGAGGTGGAGTGCAATTGAGCGTGAAGCATTTGCTGTGGTTTGGGCGCTGAAGAAGTTGAGACCATACTTGTTTGGGACTCACTTCCGGATTCAGACCGACCACAGGCCCCTCAGATGGCTGATGCAGATGAGGGGTGAGAACCCAAAGTTGTTGAGGTGGTCCATCTCCCTACAGGGTATGGACTTTACGGTGGAACACCGCCCTGGTACAGAACACGCCAACGCTGATGGTCTGTCCATATTTTTCCGCCTTAGTGAAGAGAACTCCCAAGGGGAAGGGTTGTTCTCCCCACATTTCAGCTGTAGGGGACACGTGTTAGACCTGACATCATTGGCGTGAGTCTCCCTTCCATTTTTGACGGATTGCCTCCTCTGTTTTGACCTATTTTTGCTGGTTGTATGTTTTGGGCCCTGTGCCACTGCTAATCAGGGCCACAGTGCAAGTGCTCCCTATGTTAAATTGATATACTGATTGGATTCCATGATTGGCTTATTTGATCTACTGTCAGCCGCTAGTACAGCGCTCCATGTGTGCCCAGGGCTTGTAGAGCAACTGCTGCTGGTGGGCTTGCAGCACTGGTTTTGCCACCCACAGAAGCAGCTTGTAAAATATGTCTCAGGCCTGCCATTGCGAGGCCTGTGTGTAGTCTGTGACTACCATGTCGACTTGGCCAAGTGCACCCACTTGCCAGTCCCTAAACCTTCCCTTTGCTTCATATTAGACACCCCTATGGTAGGCCCATGGGCAGGGTGCATTGTAAGTATAAGTTAGGACATGCTCTGATGTGTGTAGCATGTTCTAGTAGTGAATTACAGCCATTTACGTTTTCCACTATTGAAGGCTACCTGTTCTCATAGACTAGAATGGACAGGGAAGATTGTTACATCCCTACAATCCTAACTGACTCAGGGAACATGGTAGAAATCGAGTTTAGTATGCCTGAACTCAGAATAATAGAATACATCTTTTAGTAAAGTTTATTTTAATATTCTGTGTTTGCAAATACCACTTTTAGAAAGTAGGTATTTGCTTGCCTAACCATTTGAGCCCGCCTCTGCTGACTTGTGTATTCCTTGTCTGGGTTTGTGTGTGACAGGGCTGGGGAAATTCCAGGAGACAGTCTGGGACAGCCCAGTGGTGAATAGGGAGACTTACCTCCAGATGGGAGGGGGAGAGTGCACCTGGGACCTGAATAGGACTGGGCCTTCCCTCCACAATGCTGGCTCCACCCCCTGTGGCTTGTCTGATGTCTCTGCCCTGCACAGTGAAAGGAGAAAGGAGAAGGGGAATCCTGTCATCAGAGTGCTCCAGAGCTGCATCTTCCCTCCCCTGTGCTGGCTCCACCTCCTGTGGGGCGTCTGATGTTTCTGCCCTGCACAGTGAAAGGAAGAGAAGAGTCATGTAAACACAGTGCTCAGGAACTGGTTTGAGGCCTCTCTGCCTTCAGAGAACAAAGGAGTTTTTGGTATAAATATTGGGACCCAGTCCCACAGACTTTTTAGATCACTTCTGGAACAAGAAACCTTTCTACCAAGGAGAAGAACCAAGGAAGCTGCAGGAGTTTGGACTGCCCCTCTGCCAGTGTGCTGTTTGCTGGGTTGGCCTGCAGTGGTTACTTCATTGCCAAGACAAAGGAGAAGGAACTTTGTAAGGACTTTCATCTACAGAATATTCTTGAACTGTGCTTGCCTCCTGCTGAAGTCTCGGGGCCAAAAGACTTCACCCCCAGCTCCCGCCTGAATTTCCTTGCTGGGAATTCTGACTCCAGTCACTTGCATGCCGCTGGGAGCTGGAAGCGCGACGCATCGAAAAGAAGCGTGTCGCCACCGCAGCTGAAATTATCGCAACGCCGGAGAAGCGAGAGTTCGTCGCATCTTCCTGGAAGCGTGTGTTCATCGAAGCTGTCTGCTGTCTCATCGCCGGAGAAGAGCGACGCATCGAGAGAGCTGTCATCGCATCACCGGAGAAGCGCATCGCAGGGCCCGTTGCGGCTCCAAAGTACAGAGTCATCGCAAGGCTGCCAGGGCGTAATCGCATCGTCATCGCATCGACGCATCAAGGGCGCCATCTTCTCGCATCGCAACTGGATCATCGCATCAGCATCGCATCAGGGCGCCATCTTGTGCACCGCAACAGGTCGAGAATCTACGCATCACCTCCGCACCGGTAAGGCTCATGACGAGTCCCCTACTCTGCGCAAGCATTGAGGAAGAACGCAACCGTTCCCCCGGGTCACGGAACCGACGCATCTCCCCTTCTGCGAGCCTTTTGTTTACTTTGCGTGCCGTATCCAAGAACTTTGTTGAGAACTTTGTCGCATTTACCAACAACTTGAACTAAGAGACTTTTATCATCCTTTAAGTAACTTTTAGTATAGTATTGTGGATTTTTGTCGTTTGTGGTCTTATGTTTAAGTCTATATAAAGAATACCTATTTTTATAAAACGTGTGTTGTGTCCATCTGTAGTGCTATCACTGTATTACTGTGTATATTCACAAATGCTTAACACACTGCCTCTGAGATAAGCCTGTCTGCTCGTGCCAAGCTACCAAGGGGTTGAGCAGGGGTTATTAAGGAGAGTAATCCCCTTGTCCTGACTTAGAAGTAAGGGTCCCTATTTGGACAAAGGTGATAACCATTTCCAACTAGAGACCCCCGATCTAACACAGTGCCTTCTGGGGTTCGATATAACTCTCTTGTCCGTCTCTATTGCCCATGTGGAGTTCTGATCTCTGCCAAAGTCTCTTTGAGGTGCCTGTCCAGGCACCTGTGTGATGGCCTACTAACTTGGAAGGTGGGTAATTATATGTGGGACAATGATAGTGTAACATGACTGGATGAACACCCGATCCCCCAACCAATATTTCTATTTACTACTATGTTCTGGAATGTGTAGGCACATGTGCAGATGTGTACTGTGAGGGTCTCTCAGGCATGCCCGCTTGTAACAGCGGTCATGTCTGCGATGGTGCTATGTTCGCCCTGGAATTCTCTTAGGACTGTGTCCCTTTGGCTGCAATTGGTATCTTGTGGAGGCCCAGTGTGTCTTCCCGGTGCAATGCTACACTTTCCCCCTTTGCCCACACCTGTAATGAGCGTGCCAGGCTAGAACCTGAGGGGGCTCGACGGATTTCCACCTTTTTGTGATCATCCGCTTCGCCACTACCATTCCTAGGTCGATAAGAAGAGAGGTCCCTCTATGGCGCTTGTTGTGGTCTGAAACTATTGATACATTTCATTGCAACTCGTATTTAGAAGATGGATGCCCTTCAGCACTTAAGTTTACTTTTTTCAACTCACAAAGTAACTTTTTGACATAGGACATAGGTTTTTACAAGCTCAAACCTTGCAATTTTGTAAACCAGAGGCTTTGCCACTGCAAAAAGGCGATGTACATCTACATGTACGACCATTTCATTTTGACACTCACAAATTGTGTTGTCGCAAAATGAAATGTACAACAGTGTGTCAGACACTGTTTTTGATTCCCAAATGGGTCGCAAGGGACCTGCCTCAGTAATATTCATGAGGCAGGTCGCAATTTGCTACCCATTGGGAATTGCTGGCACTCGCAGGGGTGGTGGCCTGCTGGGGTTAGCAGACCATCATGTCTATAACTGCTTTATTTAAATAAAGCTTTTATTTTTTATGCAATTAAAAAAAGAAAAATCAAACGTTTAATTTTTAAAACTAATCAGCGGTCCGTGGTACCACAGCCTGCTCTTAAAAACACTTTTTTGCTGCCAATCACAAATCCCCTGGGGTTCCCTTACCGTTTGCGACTGGCTTACCACCTACTTGAAATAGGTGGTAAACTGCGATTGTTTTGTGACCGCATTCCAGTCACAAAACAATCGTACATGGCCTTGCAACTCACTATTGGGAAGGGATGCCGGTGGCACGCCCCTTCCTAATAGCGACTCACAAACCATATTTTGCGAGTAGGTAAAAGGCTACAGACTTGCAAAATGGGGTTGATACAAGCTACAACCCTTTTTAGCAGTCACAAATGGCCCACATCTCTGTTTGCGACCACTAAAAACAGTTGTACATGTGGCCCCTAGTCCTCTGTTTCAGTTGAAACATTGGAGCGACTGAAGGTTTCAGAAGAGCTGAGAGTGGAAGAGGGCCTCTGGGCATAAGGATAGCTGTTGGCCTTATTTCTTTTATCTCTGTGGTCCCCAATCCTCAATGCTGGCCGTATTTTGATCTGAAATATCATTATTGTAACAAAAACTGCTTTTCTAAAGTAGTGCACTGCACAGAAGCTATTCAATTGTAATATGAAGGTCAGTCTCAACTTTTATCAAAACATGGTGATTGCTTTCATGTTGTAAATGTTTTTTATCTTAAAGCATGTTGTTCACATAGGTTGGTAGTACAGGCTGTATTTGTCAGCATTAGTTTAAAATAATAATACTATTTTTCATCTTTTATAGATGGGGACATTAGAAGATAAAGCTTCAACATGACTCACCTTAAATATGTTTGAAGGATCACACTGTCATTGCACTTGAAAAATTTCAACTGAAAACCAACTACTTGATGTATTGAAAATTTGCGACTGTTCGATTTAGAAGTTGATTTTGAAAAGACTGCATCAAGTAATCCCATACCCCGACTTGTCACCAACATTATGTACTTCACAAAACAAAAAGATCTGGTTATAGAAAAAACATGACCACTTTAAACTGTCTCCATCAAATGGGTATCCTGTACTATGCTCACACTTACCAACATTATGTAGCCAGTGATTGGAACTGAAGATAACCATCTATTACACTCAAAGGGACAACCACACCGCCTGCTTACCTGCAAATTGAAGACATGGGGTGAAATTCAGTGTATCTCATAGTGCCTGTTGTTTGTTTGGATACCTAGAAAAGATTTGAGAAGGAAATGAACGCGCAAACGAACATAAAAAAATCGATAGCAAAATGTTTTTGTTTTTTATTATATGCAGTAAAATGTGTGGAATGCTAATCTGGGTTAGCCAGCCAATATATGCACCAGTAAGCAATATAAGGGATACATTATTTTGCAGCGAAACGTTTGTCAGTGGCAAGCAAGGCACAGTAGTTTGCCGTATGTTTCAGAAGCAAATGAGCCCTCTTATTTTATTCAGGAAAACTACAGCAAATTTGGTGAGTGTAGTATATTTTTTAATCATTTTTCTATATATACGGGCAGCTATTAATTTAATGACATAATCTACAATTATGATTTATTTTATTTTTGTATTTGATACTTTATTTTGTGTGTTTCATCCGTATATAAACTGTTTTCATAGATGCCTTAAAATTTGATCTGTAACCTTGGAACATTCACAGCTATCCTTTTCTGTGCTATTCTTGAAAGGGATGTCTTTTTTGCACTGCAATGTTTACATGTTTATTCATAAAAGCATATCAGTCCTTTTAAGGCCACATTCGCAGTATAGATGGCTAAATGTAGTATGCTGTGTGATCATAATAATTGTTGTACGCATATCTGTGTATTATCAGGCAGTCCTACGTTTGTGACTTTGTTTCATAAAGTTATTGTTGCCTTATTTTTGTCTCGTTTATCAATAGTTACAAACATGTTTAACTTGTTAAAAGATGAACCTCACGTCTTTGAACATTGATGAAAGTTGGGTTATTTGTGCAACTGGTGAATAAATCAAGAGGGTTTGGGGCACCACTGTAGCCCATATCTTTAAAATTACTTCAACATCTTGGTGCAAAAATCCCAAATAATGGATTGGACCAGACAAATTGTAAATATCGAATCTTTTTCACGTTTAGCTTTTCAGCCATATCTCGATTTTGTCACATGAACTTTCATAATGCCTTTTAGACATCAATGAAGCAGTGTATTGTGTTTTTTTGTAGAACTGTAGCTCGTTGTTTGTACAGCATCTGATGAAATATCTGATCAAATAAAAAGGCAAGCATGATTTTCGTGTGCTAAATTTATCAGTGATAATCTGTTTTATTCATGAAGGGAAAATTGATCTTGTAGAAGAACCTAGTGTGATATTGTCAATTTTCCTAAGTCAGACAATTATACTGCTGTAAAAGAACAACAGTTGAAAGGGAATTATGACATTGGTGAACTTCTGTGGTTTTCAGATGTTTACTTAGTTACAATAAGCTACACAACCATAATTCGCTATGTGTCTGCTAAATGGAAGTGTATAGCGCACATCTCTTTGTAGCGCATAAAAGGACGTTCTCTTCAGCCATACCATGTTTGCACTCGAAAATGAGTTAAAGGACTTATAGACTATTAGGAATTTTTTCCAGGACGGCTTTTTTTAGGTTTAAATCTTTTTTTTAATTAGGTAATATCAATGATAGATCACACAGAAGGCAACAACATTCAATGCCATAAACTCACTCATCTGACTCACATCTGTGACACCATCAATAAGCACAGTTTCTTTTATAGGCGTAGGGTGGTACAAATGGGGAGGTAAAGGGAACAAACTTTTCAATTTGGTCAGATAATCTGCAACATGTAAAGTCACCTCATGCTGACCATATGATAGTTTTGGAAGCATATTCATCACATCCCATGTTCAAATAGGGCATAGCATTGAATAGTTCCAAACCTTTCTAAAGCCAAGCTCTCCTATGATTCCTAAAAAAACATTGAGTCTCAAAACAAATACGTAGGTCTTCTCATGGTCCCGCTCTCAGTGTTTCTTCATAGCCGTGGGCATTTAGCTACTTCACTACTGCTTGCAGGTCCTGTCTGTGCCTCAGGCTAGCCAGGCTCATCTCTGGGAAAATGTGAATCCTTTTGCTGTTCAATTCCATTTTGCCTTTCTTAGCTGCCAGTTCAGTAATCCGCTCATGCTGACCAGAGCCTGCCAGTACTGCCACCAAGTCTTTTCCACTGCTCATCGAATATTTAGTAGGCACACGTAAGATTTTCACCACTGATGGTGCAGAAACAGTTACAGACTCTGTCATCTTAACATTTATAACGCGTTGTACTGCTGCTGTGAAGCTTACAGACTCTTTCGTGACCGGGAACCCCACTATTCTAATTTTGTTGCACTTCAGGTTTACTAGTGACTAAAACTTCAAACTTCTGACATCACTGGTTAAATTCTGTTTGTCCACCTATTGTTTTTTCCACTGTTTGCACATGCTGAGCTATAGTACCCATATCCTGTTCTTGAACCGAGACATGATCCTATATGTCTGCCAGTGAGTTCATTCTCTTGTCAATACAGTGAGTTGTCCGCTGCCGCAAATCAATTATAGTTGCCATGATAAGCAAGTGACTCCTCTTGGTTTTAGGTGTAATCCTGGTCCCTTTGGTACATTGGCCTCTTCCATCTATGCACTTTGGCTGCTCTTGTATTTCTGTATTTAAAAAAAAACAATTCAAGTTTGGCCATGTGGCTGTTACAGTGTTTAGGTGGCATTTTACCTTCTCCATTGTAGTTCTTTTTCCGTGGCTTAGTCAAGGTCCAGGCCCGTATCTGGACCGGTGATAGTTTGTTAGGAGGGAATACTCTCTGCAGTTAGATTCCCTATGCTCGCCTTCAGCGAACCGTCTCTCTGTCACACCTCTCTGCCACACCACAGTAGTCACCTGTGCACCTCCGGTATCCAGTTCTTCAAGCAGGCCCTCACCCACCATCAGACTCTTAAAGTCAAGCCTAAGCATTGGCAGGTCTAAGGACTCAGCCCGTGCTTCATTGCGCTGCCATCTTGGCTACCACAGTGTGAGGCAGCTCTGGGTCAGCTGTGGTTTTGGCATCCTGGGTGAGCCTCCAGCAAAATCCCCCAGGTTCTTCATCCTGGTACCTCATGCACCAAGCGGCACTCCATGAGCCCAAAGCCGGAGCCGCAACAGAGGTCTGATGAACGCAGTCATCCTGGAATCCACCCTCCTGGAAATTTTTATAGGCACAATCAGGACTTGAGAAAGGTTTATGCTCTTCTATTATTTGTTCTGTCATAAAGATACCTCGCCAGATTACCAGGGTTTCTTGGTGTCAAAATGGGAAACAAATGACCGGCTTTGGCCAGTGTACCCTGGGTTGAGCTCAGAAATCCTACAGTATACCCAGTATCAATCCAGACTGTTTTCGGTGGAATACTTAGTAATGGTGCAAAACGGTTCTTATGTACAGAATAGTAAATATATTGAGATTGCTTAAGTAATAAATTATTGGAATCACTTTTTCCAGGAGCAGCTGGAGCATAATAAGAAATAAAATTTAAATAGTTCGAGACACACAGAAGTCATTATAGTTTTAAGGAAAGACGTGTTGCAGGATCGCAAGGTTTTATTGTGCTACAAAAGGTAAGTAATTGGGGTGAACAGATCGGCCTAATCCCAATTTATTTTAAGTTTCAGGGGGAGAGCATTGACTTCTCTGGGCAGGAAGTAGGTACTTCAAGATAGCAAATAACTGCAGCTAAGTTTTTCATTTGAAACACTCTCCTTTTCTGCATCTTAAACCTCTCTATACCACCCTTTTAACCCATTGTTAATGATCTGACATGTCGCGTCCGGATGATCTTTCCTCCAGGTCAGCTCCTCTTCCCTCTAAACCCCTTTTCAGCTATGAACACACAAGGTGATACATCTGTGAGGGAGAGGTGCAAGGTGGAGGGGTCTGACTCTAGAGACCCTGTGTCTCCTCATTTTCTTTCTACTGGTCCCTCTTTTCAATCTCTCTTTAGTGGTTTGAGGCACGATTGGATCATAACGCACTTCACAAATAAGAAGCATAAAGCACTATACGAATAAGCAGTACATCTTCAGCCAGCCAGAATAACAACTGAAATGTGTGTGTGTGAAGACAATATATCCTTTACTATAAAGCACCAGTGGGTTTCTACGCCTCTCTCACACCTATATGAGTCGTGATGGTCTCTGCACAGCAGCATCGAGGAAATAATCGAAGCATTCATAAAATGAGTTAAAGTTGAGCAAGAGCATCCATATTGTCTATCCCCTTGGGTGACAAACCTACAGTGCAGAAGGGATTGTATTCCTCAGCATAGTTGACAGAGAGAGGCCAAAACAGACTTTATACACTGGAAGGAATCTGATTTCACCAGGAGAACCTAGAAGTCAATGCCAGCCTTTCCCAAGGACAAATCTGCAGAATTTCAGGGTGGTTACAACCAGAACATTGGGAACATAGCACATCAATTGTGAAAAAAAGACAGGAATTCTCCAGGTTTCAAGCCTTTCCCTCACTCTGCCGGCTCCCAGAGGCGCCCACGCACTGGTTGTTTTAATCCGTTCTCGTGTGAGGCTCTGCCTGGGGTCCTGCTGGGCTGCCCTGACTACAATCGTGACTCACTCGGTCTGTCATGCTAGCCTGCAGAGGCTCCAAGCAATTCCGAAATCTCCCAGATTCTTACATTTAATTAGTCCCATCCAAAGAGGCAAGGTTTGGAAATTCTGTATAACAGAGTGACAGTCTGAAATAAAATGCCTGCCCCTCTGCCCCCTCCCTGCCCTACTCTCGACCCCGAACTAGACTTCCTCTCTTGCAGAAAGTAACACAACACTGTTGCAAGCAACAGGTAGAAAAGTGCTGCCAGCCTCCTGCCAAAGTGCCTCCGGGGCCCTTGCCTCCGTTCCAGCCCCTGTTCCCCACATACAAATACTGCGTCATGGCGCCAGCAGCGACTGCTACATATGGGGCGCCAGGGCGTCGACACAAAATGTACAGCTTTTACATGGAAACAAATGCTCTCCTGGGTCGTTTATTTGCATGTAAAAGCGGACTTATCCCATTGCCAGCAGCAGGTGAGGGCTCCAATGAATGGATTGCGCATGTGTCAGGCGGGGGCTGATAAGGCCCAGCCTTACACTGGCACAATACATATCTGGCATGCTTGCACTGGCTAAGGCAGTGCAGCGTGCCTGATAAATAATGGAGATTCAGGGCTTGCCAATTCATGTGCCCTCTTATCCTATCAGAAATCGGAAAAGAGAAATAAGGTGTACCTCACACTCTGTTCCGGCTTCTGATTCGGTGAAAGCTCGTCTGTTGTCCAGAACCGTGGGACTGACCTGCCCGTCAGATTAAGGAGCAGGTACGTTTTGTTTCTCAGCCTCCAAATGTTGTGCATTTGTCTGTGTATGCCTGTGTGAATGTCTCTCTGTGTGTGTTTGTTCATGCATATATGCTTGTATGAGTGAGTGCGTGTTAAAAGGTGTGCATGCGCAATTTGGAAGAGCCTGTTCGTGGGTTGGCAAGGTTGGGAGCCGGAGTCAGAGTTGATGGAACTGTTAATACACTGTGTGATTTTTATGCAGTTAGCTAAGTGAGGAAAGCAAACCTGCTGCTGCAGAAGAATTACTATTTATACCAGATTTCTGACTGCTACTTAGGAGTATTGGTTCGCTTGGAGAGAGGCTTGCCTTCTTTCCTGTACCTATACCACAGTAAACGTATATCAAATGAAAATAGAGACTTTGGCCAATACACCACTAAATAATTATGTTTACGAGGAAAGAGGAAAAACTTAGACCCAGGTTTATTTGTCAGGAGGTGTTTTGAGAACTGCATGCCAACCATGTCTCATTGTTTTGGAGAGTTTTGACATGTGGAAAAAGTGGAGAAAAGGGAATATTGAAATCTGCAATCTGTGGAGAGGCCCAGTTAAGGAAGGTGTGGGTTTCCTTCGTTTCTGCATACACCATGGTGTGTGTGTGTATGCAGAAACTGATGGATGTGTGTGTAAGTGCGTGTGTGCCTGCGTGCCATTTACTTACAGGAAATACACGGAGATCAGAAGTGCCCAGAAGCCCCGCCTTGAGCTGCCAAACCTCCCCTTGGCTTTCATTCACAGCGTGAGCCAGAGGGAGCAGCCATGTCTGCGCCGCGTTTACCATTGTGCCGCTGTATGTGTGTGTGCATGGGTGTCTGTGTGAATGCATGCTTACCATGGTGTGTGTGTGTATGCAGAAACGGATGGATGTGTGTGTGTAAGTGCCTGCGTGCCATTTACTTACAGGAAATACACGGAGATCAGAAGTGCCCAGAAGCCCCGCCTCGAGCTGCCAAACCTCCCCTTGGCTTTCATTCACAGCGTGAGTCAGAAGGAGCAGCCATGCCTGCGCCGTGTTTACCAGCGTGCCGCTGTATGTGTGTGTGCATGGGTGTCTGTTCCCTGCTTGTCATCCCGGTTTTTCTGTGCCTGTGTGTGCATGGCTGTCTGTGTGTGCGTGGCTCTGTCTGTGTGTGTGCGTGGCAATCTCTGTGTGTGTGCGTGGCTCTGTCTGTGTGTGTGTGCGTGGCTCTGTGTGTGAGCGTGGCTCTGTCTGTGTGTGTGGGTGTGTGTGTGTATGTGTGGCTCTGTGTCCGCAAATACTCTCTACTACTCTCTAATGCTCACCTATTGCCATTGTAAATGACAATACCAGTTATTTATGTTTTTAAAAAAAATGGAAAAAAATGTCATAAGCAATGCCGATAGCTCTACCTTTAATAATGCCGAGACCATTGCATTGTAAATGCTTGTTTTTCTTTCCCCGCTTTCTTCCTCATCTTCTTTCCATCATCTTCTCTTGCCCCGTCTGTTTCTCGTCTGTTTCCCATCAGCTTGTCTTGATTTTTTTTTTTCACTTTCCTCCTCTGACAATCTTTTTCTTTATTTCTTCCTTCCTTTCTCTCTTCTCGTCAGTCCTCTAGTTCCTTTCCCGCAATTTATTCTTGAGTGTCTGCTGGTGTTTACTCTTTCGATTTTCTCCGTTCTGTTCTTCACTCTTAATTCTCTTTCTCTCAAATTTATTCCTCTATATATTTTTACTAGCAGCCCGTCTCGACGTTGTCCGGGTATGAAATAGAATGTCTGTAATGTGTGTATTCAGATACGGTCATTCGCGTGTTACCCCGCTTGAGGCCCAGCTGCAGCCCTGGTTGATGTTAGCAGGCGCGTGTCCCCCTGCTTGAGACCCAGCTGCAGCCCTGGTTCATCTTAGCAGGCGCATGTAATTAGTGTAGTGATCCGCCACCTGAGCCCGGCTACAGCCCTGGCTGATGTTAGCAGGCGCGTGTAATTTGGTTTAATGTGATAGTTCAGTAACAGGAAGCATGAGAGGCTGCAGTAATTCTCCCCGCAGACACGCTCAGTCGCGTGTGCCCCCACTTGAGGGCCAGCGGCGACCGTCTAACAATTAGAATTGTGTGAGGCTTGAATGATTGTTTCCCGCTGTTCTTATTTTTTTATGACCCACACCGACGCTCTTCGGCCCGAGTGCTTTTTAGACGCACCCAGGCCAAGCCACACACTGCGTCGACCCTTTCAGACGCACCCAGGCCAAGGCACACACTGCATTCGGCACCCCCAGAATGTGTGAGACAACGGGCAGTCCCCCAAGGGAGTCTTGCGAATGGTTAGTTACCACGCTTCGAGGTGAACGCCTTTGTGACGCCCCAGCACACGGCCACAGCAGACGATCTGATTAATGTACGACCCAGATGGCATGAAGTACAGAACGTAGCACACGCCCCCAGCGTTTGTCACTCCCCCAGCGTGCCCCTTGATGCCGCGCAATTGCGTAATTGGCGCTTCACATGGCATGAAGGGCAGACACACGCCCACAGTGCGGACACACGCCCACAGCGTTTGTCATGGCCCTAGCGTGTCATGCCTCCAGCGTGCCCCTTGATGCGGCGCAAAATTAATTCACATGGCATGAAGGGCGGAACGTACCACACGCCCCCAGTGTTTGTCACGCCCCCCAGCACACGCCCACAGCAGAATGCAGACACGCCCACAAGGGACTACTTTGCTGGCACGGTTCTTTTACCTTTTAAATGTATATGGTGGCCGTCTGCAAAGCCTATGTCCTTCTGTTGCAACTGCCCTTTCCAACGCTGTATTGGGTGTTCTGATTGGTGCTGTGGTTACTGAGATTACCCGCCTCAAAGGTTTGGGCTCTCTCTTTATGATATTAGTATGGATATATATATATATATACTAGCAGCCCGTCCCGACGTTGTCCGGGAGCAATTATGGCTCAGGGCCCCCGCCCGCCCTGACGTTGTGAAACCTGCCCACCTCACTGGTCACGTCACCTTTTCCTTCTGTAATGCCCCGTTTGGTGCCTGCCCACATCACTTGCCACGTCACTTTTTCGTCCTGTAATGGCCCGTTTGCTACCAGCTCCACTTTGTATGCTTTTGTCCCCTGCACACGTTTGTTTTTCCTCCTGTTAACCTGCCCACGTCACTGTCCACGTCACTTTTTCCTCCTGTAATGCCCGTTTCACTTTTTCGTCCTGTATTGGCCCGTTTGCTTCCCGCTCCACTTTGTACGCTTTTGTCACCTGCACCTGTTTGTTTTTTCTCCTGTTAACCTGTCCACGTTACTTTTTCCTGCACACGTTTGTTTTTCCTCCAGTACCTGTGGCTCGCTCACCGCTCCTCCCGTTTCTTTTTAGGTTTCGACCTGGCGAAAAGCTGCGCAAGCAGCGTTTCGCGCAAGGCGAAATCTTTTGAGAACAGATAGTTGGCCTAATCCCGCCCCTCTCTTCCATTGGCTAGCTCCATAAATGGAGGCTAGCCATTGGAAGAGAGATCTGTCCGTCATTCACGGAGCAGATTCGTGGGCCTTCCCGAGAATTTTTCGCTTTCTGCTCACGTCATGAAGACGTGTCCACTGTGGGCGTGTACTTTTTATTTTTATTTTCATGGCTGTTTTCCCTCATTTCTTCGATCGTCCTGGTCCCGCATGGTTGTATCCCGCTGTCCGTCCCCCCTCCCGCTGTCCGTGTCTTTGTTGCCCCCCCCCCCCCTCTTGACTCCCGCGTCCGGCCTCGCGCTTCCTTTTCCTCGCTGGCTGTGGACGAGGCATCATGAAGGCATTGGGGAACGTAAGGGCGCTTTTATTTTGGTGGTGTTGCGCATGCTAAGGGTCGAGTAGTGTGTCTTTGAGTGTGGACCAACTTTTATGCTGACCGGAGTGTTCTCTCAGATGCCGGGGAGGGAAGGCGTCAGACCACGGTGTGTGCACGGGCGAGAAGTTTTCAGCATGGCGGCGCACCATGAGCGGGCCAAGTGTGGTAGCGTCTCTGATCAGCTACTGGCCTTGTATGTCCTGTGGCCTGCACTACGACATACTACTGCACTGGCTGCTGAAATACAAAATACATTTTTACCGTTAAGATTTTATTTATTTACTCTTAATGTTATGTACTCTTTACTAGAGGTTGGCGAAACAAGAAAGTGATGCTGTGACCCATGCTAGAGAAAATTTGTATAGCGCTACATATACCCGGCGGTGTCTAGGCACTTAATCAGCTTGCTTATTGCAGTGGATGTATGGTGAGCCATGTCTATGCTTGGGCTTGCATTGTCCATCCCTAATCATACCCCCGCTGTCCGTTCCCGCCCCCCCGACCGCTGTCCGTTCCCGCCCCCCCCGAGGATATTGCACAAGGTCAAGCAGTAGCGATCCCCTGAGGCGGCTTGTGTCTTTATTTATTTATTTATTTATTTTTTGCATTTGTAATGCGCACAGATACCCACAAAGGGTTTCCCGGCGCCAGGACTGAGAGGCCGAAAACACAGAGAGCAGCAACAGTCAAAGACCACAATTATTTATTAAAGAGCCAAGTTTTAACGTTTTTCTTAAAACTGGCGAGGTTATCCTCCTTACGTAGGGCTATAGGGAGGGAGTTCCAAAGAACTGGTCCCAGATGGGAGAAGGATTTTCCCCCCACTCGGGCCAGTTTAAATCTAGGAACCACAAAATTTGCTCCATTTAAAGAACGGAGGTTGCGTGCAGGAACGTGGGGCCTAACCAGTTTTTGCAGGTACTTTGGTGCGGTCCCTGCCCTGATCTTAAACATGTAGGTCAAGGCTTTGAACCGGACCCGGTTCTCAACCCTCAGCCAGTGCAGGTCCCTAAGGTGCTTCGAGATCCTTGCTGTTCTAGGGATCTTACACAGCAACCTGGCTGCGGAGTTCTGGACCAGCTGTAGCCGCCTGATCACGGCTAGATTGGAACCCAGGTATAAGATGTTACCGTAGTCAAGCCTGGATGTAATTAGTGCATTGACTACGGTCTTCTGGGTATCCACAGGCAGCATCCAGATAATCTTCCGCAGCCATTTGAGGATCGTGAAGCAAGTACCAGCCACTTTATTGACCTGCTGTTTCATCGATAGTGAATCATCGATGCACACCCCTAAATTTCTAACCTGGGTAGCCGGGGTGGGGAAAGCACCCAGGGATTGCGGCCAATGGGTATCCTGTCACAGATCTCTGTTTTTACCTAGGAGAAGGATCTCCGTCTTTTCCCCGTTAAGCTTCAGCTGGTTCGTTGACATCCAGCTGAAGACTTCCTGAAGACCTAGTTTCAGCGCAGAGGGGGATGAAGGCTCTGAGTTGGTAAGGGAAAAGATAATCTGCGAATCGTCCGCATAGGTCATGAGTTCTAGACCTACTCGCTCTGCTAGATCGGCGAGGGGGCGGAGATACAGGTTAAAAAATAGCGGACTCAAAATTGAGCCCTGAGGCACGCCATGGGGTGAAAGAAAGGTGTCCGACTGGGCATGTGAGGACGAGATCTGAAACGTCCGGTTGCTCAAGTAAGATCTAATCCAATCCAGCGCTGTCCCTCCGACACCATCCTCACTCAGTCTGGCAAGCAGTCTGTTGTGTGAGATGGTGTCGAAGGCTGCGCTCAGATCAAGCAGGACAAGAGCAACCGTTTGCCCATCGTCCAAGAGTCCCCTGATCTTTTCGGTGACTCCCAGGAGGGCGGATTCGGTGGAGTGGCCCGCCCTGAAGCCTGACTGGGAAAAATGGAGTAGGTTGTTGTTCTCCGTGTATGTTGAGAGTACACCATGAATGTGCTTCTCCAAGATTTTTGAGAAGGCAGGCAGCAGGGATATCGGGCGGTAGTTGGCCAGCACCTCTGGATCAGCAGCCGGCTTCTTCAACAGAGGGCTGACCATGGCGTGCTTCCAGGACGCTGGGACAGTTGCCAGATGAATGGAGGCATTTAATGTCTCGGCAATAATCCCCAAAGCAGAGTCATCCAGTTGGCTCAGAATGTTAATAGGGAGAGGGTCACATGGAGAGCCCGACTTAATGGAAGCAGCTAAGGATTTCAGGGTGTCCAAGGAGATGGGTGGCCAAAAGTCAAGCCGTTGTCCTGTTGAGCTTACTAGAGATGGAACTTCCCTATCGTCCCTCACCGGGGGATTAATATTGGAGAGAATGGTCTCGATCTTTTCCACAAAATACGTGGCAAGATCTTGACATTTTTGAGGGGTAAGGGGGCGTGCAGCCGCCATAGAATTTGCTCCGGCTAGTTCTTTGACTGTGTTAAAAAGGGTCCGCGCTTTGTTGGCAGCAGTGTTGATGGTCTCTGTTACATAGGATGCTTTGGCTCTGGTGCAGGCCGTATGATAGAGATTTCTGGCCTTACGATATGTTTCCTTTTTTAGAGGATCATAATGTTTGCGCCATTTCCTCTCAAGTGCCTTACATTTGGTTTTTTCTAATTTCAGTTCTTCAGTATACCAGGGGGCCGGGGGACGATGGACATTCCCTCTACACCTGGTAGCAGGCAGACAAATGTCGACTGCTCTCTCCAGCCAAGTGTGGGCTTCCAGCGCATTTCTTTCCATGTCAGCACCCAAGACAGGGGGGATATCTGTAATGCGTTCTGCAACTCGGTCAGGTCTAACTTTTTCCAATTTCTCATGAAAATTGGGGGCCGAGCAGAGCATGGCGGCTTGGATTCTCTAAGAGTAATACTAAAAAGCGTTAAAAAATGGTCCGACCAACAAATAGGGTCAGTTTTTAGCCATTTTAGCTCCTGTATATTGGAAATAATGGGGTCTAACAAATGCCCAGCTTTATGAGTGGGGCCCTCGTTTCGCAGTAACATATTCAGAGTATTGAAATCCTCCAAAAGGTTGACAGCTGTGCTATTAGATTTGTCCTCCAAATGGAGATTTAGATCCCCCAATATAGTCAGGTTTTGGGCATTCAAAAAGTAAGGTGAGGGGGGCGTGGCTTGGAGGGCGTCGATGGCGGTCGCAGCTTAGAGGAGCTCCCGCCGGCCCACACATTATCCGGATATTATCCTGGCCCCCGAGCCCCGCAAACTACCCTACCTGTGCTGGCAGTGTTCCGGGTGGCACCGAGAGCTGTCCGGTGTGCCGCCCTGCTTCTTCAGCTGCTCCGGCGACCCACACTTGCTGGCGACGAGGTGCGGCCTACTGCCCACGAGTAGAGCCGGGGCCTCGATTTTCGCGACCCGAGACCGTCGGCCGGCGGTTGAGCCGGTCGGGAGAACCCTCACCCAGCAGCATCGGCACCGGAACCCGCGGGGACCGCTGAGAGTGCCTGCATCATCGGAGGCTGCCCCTGGGGTGTCCCCGGGACGGTGTGGGGACGCCGCGGCCTGTGTGGACCCCGGGAGACCGGGGCCTCGAGTTTTGCGACCCCGGGCCGGTCCGTGTCTGTGCGACCGGGGGTCGCGGCAGCTGGCTCCTGTGGTCAGTGCGGCACCTGTAGTGCGCGGTGACCGCTGTCATCGTCCGGGGGGACCCTGAGGGACTGGGTCGCGGATCGCCCCCTACTGACCGGTGGCCTTGCAATCTCCTCGTGACGTGCGCTCTGAGGCGCTACTCCCCGGGCCTGTTCCCAGGATTGGTTGGGGCCGGTGGGACGACGGAGGGAGTCCCCGCTGGATCCTGCCTCGGATACTGGGGCGCTGGAGTGTCCTTGCTGCCTGCCTGGCTCTGGAGACGCCGGGGCCTCGAGTTTGGTGGACCCTAGCCGGATAGTGCTTTCTCTGGCTCCTGGACCGTGAGTTGGGCTCAGAACAGATAGAGTCCTAGCGATTTGCACGCCACGTCGGTCTTGGCTGGCCAGAGCTGGTGGTACCTGGGGGGACAAGCCTGCTGCCCGGATGGTGCGTGGAGGTCTCCTGCGGATAGCCCGAGACGAACTGTGAGTGCCCCCCCCCCCCCCCCCCCCCTCCTCTGCATTGGCCGCTGCTTTGTGACTCGGGTGGGGTGTGGAGTGGCCGGGCGGTCGACGGGGCTGGACGTCCCCGATTCCTGGAACTTTCCTCTGCGCGTCCCGGCTCATAGGTCCGGGGTGGGGTCCAGTCTGCGATCCTGGAAGCCCTTCCCTAGTGCCGTGACTATCCTGCCAGGCGTTCCCGCTGGGGCTTGCTGCCTGGAGCTGGGCTGCGGTGTTGGTGTGCTGGGGGTGCTCATTGGAGACGGCATTTGAACTCCGACGGAGTCTCCCTGGCCCCCCTGAGTGACCGTACCTGGTGCATTGCTGTCGACGAGGGGCCCCCCACTGGGGCAGTGTGGCCATTCTCCTTGCCGCTAACCATGACGAGAGGAGGGGGCGGCACTGGGTCCGCCAAGCAAGGGACAATTGATAAATTCACGGGGCCCAGTGGAGGATCCGGGGCCTCCGGTGGTGGCCAGCACACGGGCCCTGATAATGCGGCCCTGATGGCCGCCATTACGCAGTCCAGAGACATGCTTGATGCCAAGATTGGGGCCGTTGGCGCCGATGTCATGCTGCTGCGTCAAGATCTCCGCAATGCTGTGGCCCGCATCACCGAAACCGAGACTCGGATTACTGGAGTGGAGGACGATGTGGTGGCCCTGAAAAAGAAGGTGGAGGACATGGCCCGGATCCAAAAAGGGCTGGCGCTCCGTGTCGAGGATGCGGAGGGGAGGGCGCGAAGGAACAATCTGCGCTTTGTGGGCTTTCCGGAGGATTGTGAGAAGGGGTCCATGGATTCATTCTTGGCGCACTGGTTGGAGAGCTGGCTTCCCCCGGACGCTTTATCGCGCTGCTTTGTGGTGGAGCGTGCCCATAGAGCCTTGGCGCAGAAACCACCGGCGGGGGAGCGACCGCGTCCGGTCATCGCTAAGATCCTCAATTTTCATGACCGGGATGTGATCCTTAGGGAAGCAAGGGCGAAGGAGGACTTGTCGTTTGAGGGTCACAGGATAATGATCTTTCCGGACTATACCAGGCTGGTGCAGCAGCAGCGCCGATCCTTCCAGGATGCGAAAGCCAAGTTACGAGGCCTGAAAATTCAGTATTCGCTGTTGTACCCTGCACGTCTGCGTGTTGTGTTTCATTCCAAGACTCACTTCTTTGACACCCCGGAGGCGGTTTTTCAATGGACAGATGAGACTGTCAGGATCCGTCCGAATGCCCAGCCGGGCCTGAACTCCGGAGCGTCGCGTGGGTCATCGCCGGAGAGGGGCGACTCTTCCAACGGGAGCAAAGGACGCCGGAAGTCCAGATCGCGACGACGCTCCCGATCCGGGGGTGACCTACTGGATGGTGCACAGTCAGATACTGCTCAGTCTGGGACTGGGACCTGAGGGGCGTAGGGCCCTCTCCTATCTCCTGCATGTCCTTCGTTTCTGGCCTGGGCTGGTGGCCATAGGGGTGACACTATTGATTGATGGGCTGGTCTGAGGTGTGGGGTGGTCTGGGTCGTGACTGGTCCCACAGGGGATGGGCGTGATGTTTCTAGTAGCTCTGTCCCGCTGCGCTTAAGCGGTGGGCCACATGTGAGTAATGGGGTTCGGGGTGCTGACCTATGGGCGGCCCATTCCTCCCATGTTCGAGGGGGGCCCAAAGGGGAGGTACTGTTAGTTGGGGAGTGTGGGGGGATCCATTGGCCTGGGGGACCTTGGGCGCTCTGTTTTGGGCCCGGGGCTCTTTATGCCGCGACAGGTACTTCACTGTTTCATGAGGTATAGGGGTGGGGGAGGGGGGATAGGCGGGGGTTTGATAGTTGAGGATGTTGGGTGGGTGTTCGGGTGGGGGGGGGTGCAGGGTGGTTGGATGGGGGTGCACGTGATTTTTGCTGCTGTGGTTTTTGTATTACTGGGTGCTTGGGCTGGGTCCGGGGATTTCCAGATGCTCTCCCACCGAGACTATGGGTGATTCTCCAGGGGCGGTGCCTGTTAGTGGCTCCATGAGGATTCTTAGCTGGAATGTCAGGGGCATGCTGGACAAGATTAAAAGGGGGGCGGTGCTGCGCTGGGGTAAGAGGGACTCGGCAGATGTCATGTTACTGCAAGAAACACATATGTTAGGAACGAAGGTGCTGAGTCTACAACGTTTTGGTTATACCCAGGTGTTCCATGCAGGTTTTACCAGGGGGTCGAGAGGGGCGGCTGTCCTCATTCATCGACGCTTATCTTATGTTCACGAGCGCCATTGGCTTGATCCCCAGGGCCGGTTTGTGTTTGTCAAGGGCATGATTGGTGTGGAACCTGTGGTGTTCGGCAGTGTGTATGCTCCCCCTCCCCTGCAGTGGTCTCTAGCGGAGCGCCTGTTTGAATTGTGGGCCGATATTCCGGACTGCCTGGCTGTCATAGGGGGTGACTGGAATGATGTGATGGATGTGAATCTAGACAGGCAGAGACTGCAAGTGGCCGCGGGGGCGCCTGCCCCTACTCGTCTGAGAGCTATGAGTGATGGGCTCGGTTGGGTGGATGCATGGCGACATCTGCATGCCAGGGCGCGTGAGTACACGTTTGTGTCGGCGGTGCATGGCTCCTTTTCCCGTTTAGACTGTGTGTTTGTATCCGGGGCCTTCCTCGATAGGGTGCAGCAGGCCGTGATCCAGCCCCGTGGATTGTCGGATCATTCCCCGGTCGCAGTGCGGATTGCACTATGTAAACCCCGTCAGCCGTTCCGTTGGCGGATGTCTTCGTGGCATCTCCAACGGGCGGAATATACGACCCACTTGCGCGGTGCGATAGCCCGATATTGGCGGGAGAATTTGACCGACGGCATGGACAGTGTGACGGTCTGGGAGGCCATGAAACCCACGCTACGGGGCGTAGACATCGCCTGGTGTGCTGCCGCCCGTCGGGGGCGTCAAGAGGCCACTGTGGCGGCTGCGGCTGCGGTGAGAACTTTGGAGGGGCAGTGTGGTGACAATGCAGGGGACGTGGCGCTTCGGCTACTTCTCCAGGCGCAGCGTTCCTATGCTTCGATCCTGCTGGACGAGGCTCGTCAGGCCTGGCTGGCCACGCGCAGTAGGGTGTATCAGTGGGGTGACAAATCGTGCTCTATGCTTCACCGCCTGTGTCAGCGAACTCTACAGCCGATCTCTCTGCCGGGCCTTACGGATAGGGAGGGGATTGCTATGACGGACCCTGCTGCGCTTGCGGCGAGTTTTGCCGACTATTATAGGGTACAATACGCTTCGCGTGAGTGTCTCCCACCGGAGGCGATCGACAAATTCATAGCTGACCTACCCCCCCGGGCATTATCGGATGAGGCCAGGACAGCCCTTGACCTTCCCCTGTCGGCGGAGGAACTGGGCGATGCGCTGGGACAGCTTAACACAGGCAAGGCGCCGGGACCGAGTGGCTTCCCTAGCGAATTTTACAAGACATTTCATTTGCAGCTGGGACCGCACTATCGGAAGGCTTTGGAGGCGGCGCGAGAGGGTGGTTGCTTGCCGGTCGACTGGCGTCAGGCTGAAATAGTGGTGTTCCTGAAACCGGGTAGGCCCCCTGACAGGCACGAGTCGTATCGCCCGATTTCTCTTATTAATTTTGAGGCCAAATTATTGGCTAAGGCGTTGGCAAATCGCCTTCTCCCATATGTGACGGATCTGGTCCACCCGGATCAGGCGGGATTTATGCCGGGCAGGGCGACAAGACACAACATCAGACGGGCGCAGGTGGCGGTTAGTGCGATGGGGGCGACTGGGGAGCGGGCGGCGCTCTTACTGGCGGACATCGACAGGGCGTTTGATTCTGTCAGTTGGACATACCTCTTTGCTCTGTTGCCGCGCCTCAACTTAGGCCCAGTTTTTATCTCGTACGTCCGACTGCTGTACACCGACATCACAGCCTCGGTGCGTGTCTCGGGCGCCATTTCGGAGAAATTCCCGATTGCTAGGGGGACCCGGCAGGGGTGCCCCCTGTCCCCGTATCTCTTTGCGCTAGCCATGGAGCCGCTGGCGGCCTGGGTGCGCATTGATGCACAGCTTCGTGGCTTTGTGTGGGGTGCGAGCCTCACGGACAGAATCGCACTGTATGCGGATGATGTTCTTTTCTTTTTGACAGACCTGGATCGTTCAGGACCGCGTATATTGGAGATAATGCGTGTGTTCGGGGAAGTCTCGGGACTATACCTTAACCCACGCAAATCGACCCTCTGGTTGTTGGGGGGCCGGCGCGAGGTGTCTCCTTGGGCAGTGGATCTGCAGGTGGCGGTTGGTGGCCTGAAGTATCTCGGAGTCTTCCTGTCGGAGTCTGCCGCTGTTGCCTGGGAGCGTAATGTACAACCGGTGTGGGACAGGGTTCAATCCGACGTTAAGACGTGGTCACGCATGCCTCTGAACATCTATGGCAGATCTGCCATTTTTAAGATGGTGGCCCTCCCTAGACTACTCTACCAACTACAGAACCATCCGTACAGAATAGACCCGCATTGGTTCCGGCGTGTGAACTCCCTATTAGGCCGGTTTTTGTGGGCTGGGGGTGCCTCTAGGGTGGCACTGCGGACCTGCTTTTTGTCCACGTACTGTGGAGGCCTCGCGACGTCAGACGTATTGTCCTACTATCAAGCCTCTCATTTGCTGGTCTTGAATGAGTGGTGGTACGGGGGCCGCGACGACCCGGCGTATGCCCTGGAACATTCTCTGATGGGAGGTGCCACGCTCCATACCCTCTTGTATTCTGCGGGGCGGCGGAAGTTGCTGCCGCATGCGACACAAGTGGTCTTCCTGATTTGGAGGCAGGCACTACGTCGAATGGGTTGGTGGGGACGGCTGACGGCCGAAACTCCGCTGTGGCACAACGGGCGACTCCCGGCGCTGGCTTCTTTGCAAGGGTTTGGTGGCTGGGACTCCATAGGGATCTCGTTGCTTGGTCACGTACTTACCGGGACTACCTTTAAGTCCTTTGAAGTGCTCAGCGGTGAGTTTGCGATGCCCAAGACCCAGTTTTTTAAGTACCTACAGCTTCGTCATGCGCTGGCGCCGAGCCTAGTGGAGCTGGACCAGCTTCCGGACTTCAGCCCCGTTGAAGCTAAGCTGTTCATGGGAGACCTAGGGGATAAAAAAGTCTCGAAAATCTACCAATCGTTGGTCACTCACTGCTCCTCATCCCTGGTGTCGTTGAAGGCCGCTTGGGAGATGGATGTTGGACCGCTGGATGAGGATGACTGGAGAGAGGCGCTGGAATCCCCCCGGGGTGCGGCTATTGCAGTACGGTTGAGATTCATACAATTTAAATACCTACATCGGGCCTATTACACCAGGGAGAGACTGTGGAGGGCGGGCCTTATTGCTTCCCCAGATTGCCTGCGCTGTGGGGCAGAGAGGGGCACATTAGTGCATACTGTGTGGTCATGTGTGGGCCTGGTCCGGTTCTGGGGTGGGGTGTGGGACTGCCTGTCGGAAGTGCTGGGGTGGGAGCTACCTCGTACACCTAGGTTGGGTCTTCTTCATATCCTGGATCAAGTGGGTGGTAACGTCTATAAGCGCCATCTCCTGCTGTTGGGCCTTGTTGTGGCCAAGAGAGACCTGGCGAGGGCCTGGAAGAGTGACCGTGCCCCCCCACTTGGCGCCTGGAAGGCGGGCTTGGACTTCCTCATGGGGCTGGAACAGCCGGTGTTTGAGGCCAGGGGCTGCCCTAGGAAACATTACAAGATCTGGAAGCGGTGGGCGGACTACAGAGACCTGATATTAGATCCTCCCATTGTACCGGATGATGGTCTGTCTGATGATTGAAGCCTCGGGGCCCGGATAGCTCCAAGACACTTAGTGTGTTTTCTCTTGTCTTCTGCAGCTAATTGTGATCACGTGCATCGGGTTAGGGTGGGATAAGGGGTGGGTAGTTGGTACTGTTGGGATTGTGGGGGGGATACGGGGGCGGGTGGGGGTTAATCGAAAGTTTGAGCCATACGTATTTTCTACTGTACTTTGCATATTGTCGTGTTCCCCTGCTCTTGGGGTGCTGTACACTTGATCTGCTTGAACTTTTAATAAATACGGTTTTGAAAAAAAAAAAAAAAAGTAAGGTGAAATGAAATTAACCAAATTCGCAGCCCAAACATTACTGTTTCCAGGAGGGCGATAAATTAAGAATCCAGAAAACATAAAGTTCGGATTCAGTGAAATTTTAAAAAATGCTGCTTCGCATCCGGGAATGTTGACCATTTCAAGGTCACAATAAAACTCCCTGTTAAAAATCACAGCAATGCCCCCTCCTACTTGTCTTTCTCTGTCTACTCTAACGATAGCATAGTTAGAGGGGAGTGCGGCAGCTACATCGGGACCTGCACCGTCATGTAACCAGGTCTCCGTTAAAAATACCGCACATGGTTTTTCTTCTACTAGGAGGTGGTAGATGTCTGCTTTATGCTGGGGCAGTGATCTACAATTAACGGTGTAAAAGGTGAAAATGCAAGGATTTAGAGCAGAGGTTTGAGTAGGCGACGTAAAATTGTGTGATGCCTCTGGGTAGGGCTGGACGTTGGATAGGGCAAAAGCACAATGAGAACATGCTTGTGAACCTGTTAGGGAAGGTTTTAGAACGGAGCATTTACTGTTGATACAAGGGCGCATGGCTTTTAGCTGATCCGCGGAGATCATACCTAGACCAGCGTTTCGTGCCCCGTGACCCGGTCTGGCCCGGACGGGCACAGACGGGCTGGTCTTAGGCTCGTCTTCGGCGCAGTCCGAGGCGCCTACCCTGCGCGCCATCGCTGCGCGCTGGGGCCGCCGAGTGGCTAAATACTCTCCAGGAAGCGGAGGTCTAGAGCGCTAACCGCTCGACACTCCGTGAGGTGCCGCCCCTGTCCCGCCCTCGACAACCGCGATTGGCTGGAGTGCCGGTTGCCTTAGAACTAGGCGGAAACAGTCCCCGGCTGACAGTTAGTATCACTGGTGAGTGCGAGTAAGTGCTCTTGTTAGTCAGAGTGAATATTAAAACAACGTACAATCACTACATCAGTTCAAACTGTTTTAAAAAATGAGAGCTTCAGCTCAAGTACACAGCACAAGGTGCGTTTAAAATAATTCTCAGCCTCTGAAAATGAGCTGCATTCACAATGTTTCAGTGCTCGGCGCCCAGCGGGGAGTAGCTGCCACCAACTCTTACCGCGTGGAACGTCGGCCTCCTCGCAGCCTAAATACTCTCCAGGAAGCGGAGGTCTAGAGCGCTAACCGCTCGACACTCCGTGAGGTGCCGCCCCTGTCCCGCCCTCGACAACCGCGATTGGCTGGAGTGCCGGTTGCCTTAGAACTAGGCGGAAACAGTCCCCGGCTGACAGTTAGTATCACTGGTGAGTGCGAGTAAGTGCTCTTGTTAGTCAGAGTGAATATTGAAACAACGTACAATCACTACATCAGTTCAAACTGTTTTAAAAAATGAGAGCTTCAGCTCAAGTACACAGCACAAGGTGCGTTTAAAATAATTCTCAGCCTCTGAAAACGAGCTGCATTCACAATGTTTCAGTGCTCGGCGCCCAGCGGGGAGTAGCTGCCACCAACTCTTACCGCGTGGAACGTTGGCCTCCTCGCAGCCTAAATACTCTCCAGGAAGCGGAGGTCTAGAGCGCTAACCGCTCGACACTCCGTGAGGTGCCGCCCCTGTCCCGCCCTCGACAACCGCGATTGGCTGGAGTGCCGGTTGCCTTAGAACTAGGCGGAAACAGTCCCCGGCTGACAGTTAGTATCACTGGTGAGTGCGAGTAAGTGCTCTTGTTAGTCAGAGTGAATATTAAAACAACGTACAATCACTACATCAGTTCAAACTGTTTTAAAAAATGAGAGCTTCAGCTCAAGTACACAGCACAAGGTGCGTTTAAAATAATTCTCAGCCTCTGAAAACGAGCTGCATTCACAATGTTTCAGTGCTCGGCGCCCAGCGGGGAGTAGCTGCCACCAACTCTTAGTGCAGTCTCCTTAGTCCAGCGCCTTGAGGTCATTGTGAAAGGACAAACAGTATCGATCCTCTTAAGAGAGTGTTTCCCTCTCCCGTCCCAATGCTGTAGCGCCCTGAGGTCACTGTGCAAGGAGAAGCAGTAGCGATTCTCTGAGGCGGCTTGTGTCTTAGGAATGCCTCTAATGCTTCAATGCCTTGAGCATTGCCACGACAAGCAGTAGTGATCCTCTAAGACGCCTTGCTGTCCTGTCTTCCCCCGCCCCCCCACCCGCTGTCCGTGTGCCCGACCCGCCCCCCCTCCCGCTGTACATTCCCGCCCCCGAGGATATTGCACAAGGTCAAGCAGTAGCGATCCCCTGAGGCGGCTTGTGTCTTAGTGCAGTCTCCTTAGTCCAGCGCCTTGAGGTCATTGTGAAAGGAGTGTTTCCCTCTCCCGTCCCAATGCTGTAGCGCCCTGAGGTCACTGTGCAAGGAGATGCAGTAGCGATTCTCTGAGGCGGCTTGTGCCTTAGGAATGCCTCTAATCCTTCAATGCCTTGAGCATTGCCAAGACAAGCAGTAGTGATCCTCTAAGACGGCTTGTTATTTAGTACAATCTCCCCGCTCCTGCGCCTTGAAGACAATGTGCAAGAACAACCAGTTCCGACCCTATCAAGAATATTGTGCCTGACCGCTGCAGCCATGCTGTAACGCCTGGAGGTCACTGTGCAAGGACAAGCAGTAGCAATCATCTTGAAATGCTTGCATGCCGCTGCTGTCACCGTGCTACAGGGCCGCGAGGTCTCCCTGCAAGAACAAGCAGTAGAGATCATGTCAGGGGGCGTGTGTGTTAGTGCTACCTCTCACGCTCCAGCGCCTGGAGGTCACGGTGGAAGGACAAGAGGTAGACACAGTTTTAGGAGTCGTGTGGTGCTGCTGTCTCCTTTGCTCCGGTCCTGTCACCCGTACCCCCGCGCCTGGGTGTCACCGTGCGAGGACGAGCAGTAGAAATCCCCACCAATTGATTATACCTGAGTGCTGACTCCCTTGATCCAGTTTCTTGCGGAAACTGTGCGAAGAGACGCACTAGCGTCCCACTCGGGAGGTTTGTGCCTCAGTGCAGTCTCCTTGCTCCAGCGCCTTGAGGTCTCTGTAAACAACAAGCAGTGTCGATTCTCCCAGGAGGCTTGTGTCTGAGCGCTGTGTGCTGTGCTTCAGCGCATTGAGGACACTGCAAGGGCAAGCAATATCGATCCTTTCAAGAGCTTGTGTCTACGAGCAGTTCCCATGCTCCAGCGCCTTGAGAACACTCTCAGAGGACAGACACGAGCGATTCTCTCAAGTGTCTGGTGTCTGAATGCTGCTTCCCGTGCGACAGAGTCCAGCGCCTTGAGGACACTGCGCAAGGACAAACAAACAGCGTTGATCCTTTCAAGAACTTGTGTCTGCGAGCGGGCTGCCTTGCTCCAGCGACCTCAGAACACCCTCTGAGGACAAGCACGAGCGGTCCTCTCTAGAGGCTGGTGTCTTGTCGCATCTTCTTGTCCAGCGTCTTGAGGTTCGTGCGAAAGGGACAGTCACTAGCAATCCTTGCAGGAGGCTTGATACTAATCTAATGCTCGCTCCAGCACCTTGAGATTACAGTGCAAGGACAAACACTAGCGATGCTCTCAGGTGAGTGTACATCGGTGTATCTCCTTGCCTCAGCGCCTTGTGCACAAGCAGTAACTATTCTCTGAAGATACTTGCATCCGAGAGTTGTCTCCCTTGCTTGCCCCAGCGCAGCGTGTGGGGGGGGGGGGGCCTTGTGTGGGTGTGTGAGGGGGGCTCTGTGTGGGGGGGCTCTGTGTGGGTGTGTGTGTGGGGGGCTCTGTGGGTGTGTGTGGGGGGGCTCTGTGTGTGTGTGGGGGGGCTCTGTGTGTGTGTGGCATTTGCGAGAGATTAAGCTATTGGCATTGTAAATGACAATGCCATTTATTTATCTGTTTTCCAAACCAACACATACATAAAAATGTTTTCATTTACAATGCAAATAGCTCTAACTTTTGCAAAGGCGAAACCGTTGCATTGTAAATGCTTGTTCCTCCTGTTAACCTGCCCATGTTACTTTTTCCTGCACACGTTTGTTTTTCCTCCTTTACCTGTGGCTCGCTCACCGCTCCTCCCCGCCGCCGCTCCTCCTTCACGTTGCTGACTGGTAACTTGGCGCCCTACTTCATCCGCCGCTGAGCGCTCCTCCCCACCGCCGCTCCTCACTGTCTGCCCGCCGATCCTCTCCGCCTGTCCGCCGGTCATGTCCGCTGCTCCCCTGATCTCCGCCGCTCCTCGTCACTGCTCCTCCCCGCGCTGATCTCCGCTGCTCCTGTACGCCGCTCCTCGCGTGTACGCCGCTCCTGATGTCAGCACGCACGTCCCGGCCGGCGCTACTTCAGAAAGGGACTACTTTTTTTGTAACTTATTTTTTTTACTAAAGTATTTATTTTTAATTTATATAGCCTATGTCCATCTGCACACCCTGAGGATTACAACGATGTATCGGGTGTCTGGATTGGCGCTGTGGTTCCCGAGTTTACCTGGCTCAAAGGTTTGTGTTCTCTCTTTATAATAGTAGTATAGATAAATATATATATTGATACCCCTCGGTTCCTTTTCGCCAGAATTTGCAGCGCTCTCTCGCCGGTTCGTAAATCCCCGCGGCAGAACCACGCCGCATTTAAATCCACAACCAATTCCCCCAGCTGGGAGAAAAACGGGACGAACTCGCGTTTGTCTTCACTTATGTGCTTTTTTATTTAATCCTCACAGCATGGAGTTTCTCAAGCAGGCAGGCACAAATCTACGCGTTTCGGGATAGCATATCCCTTGTTCACAATCAATTTGGCTCCAGGCTCTCAGTCTCAATATAGTGAGTCACATTATTACATCATTTCCTGTTTGATGTTATTTTGGCCCTCACCCTTCTGGATGATGTCGTTTTTTGCAATTTTTTTTATTCATTTTTTTATCCTTCTGCATAGCCTATGTCCTTCTGCTGCAACTGCCCTTGCCAACGCTGTATTGGGTGTTGTGATTGGTGCTGTGGTTACTGAGATTACCCGCCTCAAAGGTTTGGGCTCTCTCTTTATAATATTAGTATGGATTTCCCTCCCAGCCTTCCATTTCTTCCCTTCTCATCCCTCTATTTTTAATTCCATATTTGGTACTCGCCTGCCTTCTCCTTGCCGCTTTCTTTTTACCCCTTCAACCCTTTCTCTGCTGGTGTCTCTCTCACCTTTTATCATCCTTTTCCTCATCCATATTTTGTAATTTTTGTGCCTGTCGTGAGAGTGCATCGTGGTCTCAAGAGCATCGCCTGCTTGAGCTCTATAACATGCATCAGCCCTTCAGTATTAACGGTACTTGAACTAAGCCACTAATTAATTCACTCTGCTTCCCAGCCGTAAGTGTCTCGGGGAGTGTTACTTAAGGTGTCGCCCTTCCTTGCTACATACAGTACAGCACTCACCGTCCCTGCTCGCCTTTTCTCTTTTCTGCACCACAGATGTAAATCCAAGAGCACAAACTTGCTCCTAAACCATATTGCGTTCCAAGTTACGCCGCTAGAGGGCAGACTTTCATTAAATATGTGTAGCCTATGTGCATGTAGTTTTAGCTCAAACGCTTCGCGAGGGAGCAATGCAGGTCAGTAGGGACACGAGCCCAAAGATTAATTTGTGTTTTTTAAAATTGTACAGTGCCCGCCGTGTACCACACCACATCTAGATACTGAAATGTACGATGCTAACAGCAGACCGTATGAGAGCTTCGAGTTTTTGAGCGCTCCTTCTGGGGCTAAAGATCACAGTATCCTGTACAGCAGTCAATCCTTCCGTGCTAGTGACGGAAGCACTCCGTTACGAGTCACAGGCGCGCTGTGCTCATGACGGAGTGGTTCAGTCACGCCGCTGCCGCTCCGCCCACGCGGCACTGATTCCCCGCCTGTGCGGGCGAATTAGTGAGTGGGCGGGGCTGTGACAGAACTAGTCCGTCATAAGCACAGCTCGCCCATGGCTCGTAACGGAGAGGTTCCGTCACAAGCATGGCGGCGCCGCGCGACCCCCCCAGCGCTGCGGCAGAATTACCACCGCGGCCAAGGGGTTAAGCCGCCACTCCCAAAGGTAGAGTGTATATGGGGTTTAAGGCTCCTGTCGCCATCTCAAGCGAGTGCGATGTCAAGATTCTTAACCCGGCTGTGTCTTGATTGGGGGTCCAGATTTACAAACAAAAATGTCGGGACAAGTCACAGACTTGAACTAGGATTAACATTTGACACCGACTAAGGACCATTTCCTTTTGCGATTCGCAATTTGCGAATTTTAAAAGAAAATGTACTAGTTTGCCATAGACACATTTTTCGATTTATAATGGGGTTACAAATGACCTGCCCCATCGTAATATTTATGAGGCAGGTCGCAATTTGCGACCCTTTGGAATGGGCATTATGTAGTATCCTGTCCTTGTTAATGTTATGCCATTTTCACCTCCTGCTCAGCCAGTGTGTTTGTGCTGTGTGCAGCATGGAATATTGGAGTTATGATGCAGTTCGGAATGTTGGGAGACTGTGAGGTGAAGTGACAGTTGAGAATGGGCTGAGCAGCAGGCAGGCTGCTCCTGGTGGGGCTGTTCTACAGAACCTGTATCTTACTACAAATAAAACATCTTGAACTACATCCTACATGCCTGGCCATCGTTACTACATTTATTTTGGCGATGAGGATGGGATTAAAAGTTTAGAGACCTCAGTTGTGCCGGTTCAACGGTCTAGCAGTTGCCCTCTTATTTTCACATTTCGAAGGATTGCGTGCTCATTACCTTTTGATTGGAGTCGCGCCGCAGTGTTGCTGAAGGACCCTTTTGTGACGCTCAGGACTTTACGAGAATTCTCTGTGACGACATACCCTTCGTCAGCTTACAGCTGTGCAACTCTGTGTCAAAGCTTTGCGCATGAATCCGCTGTGAAACATTCGGCACGGCGTGCTGTGCGTGCCGCCATCTTTTGTTTGGCACTAGCTTAGAGGTGGCTAGCACGCATTCTCCCACTTGTGCAAACTGTACATAGCTAACTGGATAGTTCTCCACAACGCTGTTTCCATGTTTCGTGTTTACATTTGAACATTTGCGGAAGACGTATACAATACTCACGTATCTGTGGTCAATTCTGTGATTACTTTTTGTGTTTGCTTTTTTGGTCCATTCTGTACACCATCCGTTTCAGGACCACATATGCCTGTTTTACCTCTTCTTGTTCTGCCAGTCCACGTGGGGGATCCCACGATGCTCTTGCACATTATTTTGCTCACTAATGTTTATGTGCTGACTGTGCACATGGATGACCACCGCATTCTCAATGCACGTTTTACTCTAGCTGACGGTGCATGAGGGTGTTTCAAGTCACAGTCAGCTCATCAAAGCTGGTCTTATCACTAACATATGTGTATCACTGGCCCATGGTGACACGCACACTCCAAACTCTATCAGTCAGCAAGTTGAATGTTAATGTGATTAGTTATTTATGCATTTTGTATGCTTTGATGTGATTACACCATAGGCATCTTTTGTCTTGGCTGTTTGTACATTGTACAGTGAATTTGCGGTTATCCACATTCATCCAGCATGGGATTGTATGGTGGTTCTCCGTGGCTCATCATTGTATGCTTATGGACTCTGGGTACACACCTTCAGGGGTTCATTTTTCATTTAACTTGGGTACAGTTTACACTTTGTTCTACCCTACAAAGGGATGGCAATGGGTACTAGCCACATTTGCTTACAATACACTTGACAACAATGGCTACTTACGGTTTCACCCTCTCGCAGGGCATCCTTGCATGGGTGTTAGTCTCATTTACATTTGCCAACCATCCCTATGCTTAGGGATAGGTAATGGGTTCAGTCCCATTTACAGTAGCTTACCTCCCTTTCGTCACTGGGTAGGTCATGGGCTTCAGTCCCATTTACGGTAGCTAACCTCCCTTTTGTTTCTGGCGAGGTCATGAGTCTGTCCCATCTTCTCGTACATTGTTACCCTCACACAGGGTGTCTGTTTGGGGCCAGTCCCATTCACATTTCCTTACGCCCTCTTGTCAGGGGTAAGTTATAGGTTTTATTCCCATCTTCTCTTACACTTTTACCCTCACACAGGGTGTGTTTTATGGGTCATAGTCCCATTACAACATTTCACTACATGTGACCTCTACACAGGGGTTGTTCTTTCACGGGCTACCATATTATGGGTCTCAGTCCCATTTGCTGTTATTTTCTCGCAATGCTATTCTTATATTATGTTTCATGTCAACTTGAAAACGCAACGTTATTCTTATATTATTATGTTGTCAATTTGAAAATGGGGAGGATGAGTTATACTATTTGTATTTGCTTCTCATCTCTGTTTTCTCTCTTGCCCAGTTCTCCTCGTGATGTCACATATTTCTGTTCATCCTTGGCATCTGGACTACATTGGTCGTTAGTCTTCCTCGTCCCCAGCCCTTCCCTCATTATAACTTCATTCTTTTTCTTCCTGGTGTAGGAGGAGATCCGTCCCTCTCTTCTTTGCGTCTGTGTGTAGGCTGGTATTAGGTCGTGTCATGCCTTATCTTTCCTTCCTTCCTTGCTTGCCTGCCTGGTCAGTGGGTGTGTTTGGGGGTAGTCTTTGGTGCGTCTCTCTTTCTGTTAACTTGTAGTAACTTTCGCCTTTTTACTGTTTTCTTCTCTTTTGTAATTGTTGTTGGAGAGTATGAGTCATTTCCATTTGTGTATACTTACCCATTGCTTCCACTTAGTTTTCCTCCACCTATCTCTTCGCTCGTTCCTAACTGTCGTCATCTTCATCTTCATCTTCTTCTGTTGCTTCTGTGTTTCTCTCAGTTTTTCACTTATTGGGTGCTTATTGTTATTTCACATTCAGGTATTGGTCTATTGCTTCTGTTGTATAAGAAAGGGGGATATGTAGTATCCTGTCCTTGTTAATGTTATGATATTTTCACCGTCTGCTCAGTGGATGTCTGGACTTTTCTCCTCTGTGGGGCAGAGGGTTGTTGCCCTCTTCAAGATCTTCTTTGTCAGTAATGAAATATGTATTCATACTGAAGTCCTTGATGTTGTATTGGCAGTCTGGCTTGTAGCAGTGTTTGGTGAACATGTTGATGGCGTCTGAAGTCTGAGTGCCTGTAGCGAGGTAGAGGAAACACCCAGGGGCTTATTTACAAGCCCCTTGTGCCGCCGGTGTGTCACTTTTAATATGGGAAAAAGTGACGTACCGGTGGTGCAAGGGGCTTAAATAAGACCCCCTGTGTTTATCAAAACCCACTGCTTTTAGAGTGTCTGCTTCAGCCTTTATTTTATTCATTTCATAGTCCGTGTGAGAGCCAAAGAAACACAAGCCTAAGAAGAAATTGCCTGCGTGGCTCTTGAGAGCATTCACGACTCTCCTAAGTTGATCTTATTACAAGTCTCTAGACTGGATTTTTCTATTTTTCCCCACAGTGAGCACGAAAATCATATGGGCTCAATAAGGGAATTTCCTGGTTAAATGGTGTGAGATCGTACTGCATGGCCTAGAGGTCAATGAGCACCCACTGTTCAACTCTCTTTGAGAGGATGGTCGCTGCCTCCTCTGTCCAGGCTTTGAGACCCCTGTGGTGGCAGTGTGCGTTATAGGGAAGGGACCTCTTAATCTGTCTCCTTCAAATGTAGATGTCTACATGCCTGTCCCTGTTTAAGATGTTTTGCCCGTCTCTCATAACCATGGTCTTTCACTTACAGCTATGTTAGATTTAAATGAAATTATCGTGTGACTGGTGCAATTTGAATACAGGGGCATATTATCAAGCAGGGCGTTAACAATTATCGCAGTTTTAGCGGCAGAAAACTGCCGCTAAAGCGGCGATAATGGGCTTGATAATATGCCCTTGTGAATTCCCATAGAAGCCCATGTTCTGGTGTGAACCTGGGCTTCTATTGGAATTCTCCCTGCTTGATAATATGCCCCTTAAAGCTTCTGTGAAGGGTTGTAGGTGCTGTAAGGAATCCATTTTGTTTGTCGTCTCTGTGTTAGCAGCACAAGATCTTGGAAGGCCGTAGATGAAGCTGCTAATGACTTTTATGAACCTCACAGCCTGCACTGGACTATTCCTTCCCTTTGCCATTTATTATGCAGAGGTTACAGCGTCCTTTGGGTGGGGTGGGGGGTGTCATATTCCTGCCCTGCCAGTCATCTCCTAGCCCTGCTAATCTACCTGCCACAAAGGCGTTGGCCCACTATCTGGCATAAAGGCACATTTCTATACAAACTTGTGCAACCCAGCATCAGAGGGATCCTGTCATGAACTGATCATGCACTCTAAATGCAAGATCTGATTTAAAAAACTGCTTCAAACAGTGACCAGGAGTCAGCTCTGTGGATCAGTAATGGTTTCGCTAGACAGTTCACTGGTCCAAGAATCCTTAGTGGCCAATGAGGAACTGAACACCAGTGAAATTAAGACGATACTGAGATCCAGCGGTCTGCACATTATTGGATAGATAGATAGATAGATAGATAGATAGATAGATAGATATAGAAAGAGAACACTAGAAAATAGTTTATTAGACAAGCTGCCTGAGGACCTTTGAGAGTTGCTGCAAGGTCTGCTTTGCATCTAGGCGAAGAGGTCATCAAGTTGCTGTACAGTAAAGAACGTACCAAATGTCATAAGCACTGCCAAGGGCCCTGGCAGTGACGTAGCAAAGGCCACCGCAGTGCGGGGGCCCAGAGCTCCAGGGTGCCCCCTCAGCATAGTTCCCTGGCCTGAGAGCTCCTCTGTAAGTCCAGAAGGGAGGCCCTGCATGCACTGTGCAGGGCCCACCCCCTCACGTTTCGTTACGACACTGGGCCCTGGTTTATCATCATAGCCTGCAGCGGCTTGCAATGAGCCTCCCTTGACCCTGCCACTATGCCCCTAGTTACTTCCTTGACACATCAGTGTTGTCAGAGGTAGGAGATAAGCTTTGTTGAGTTTAATGCTGCAAGACTCATCAAAATCGGTTGTGTGGTTACAGAGATTTCAGCTTCTGAAGCCCTGACTCAAAATTTGCTTATCCCACAGACTGGAATCAGTTGTCTCGAAGATATTATGCTTTACAAACAAGTTACTTGCATTCAGGAACGACTTATCTTGTAGAGGCTACATCTAGCTGCAGATTCCTTACGTTTTGAACTTCCCTAAGCATCAGACTGGATCAGCAAGATTTTTTTAGAGCACCACCTTCTTGCACTGGTAGCAGGCGTCAATCACCTCTGGGTTCATCGTCGTTCGTGCCAGAAGTGATCTCGCGGTACCTCTATAGGCACCACCTAGGCTCGCTGATGTCAGTTTCTTTTCACAACTTTCCCTGCCAGAGCGCGTAGCCATGAAGAACACTGACCACTGGTGTGTCAAAACTAGGGCCATGAAAGGAGTCATTACTGTCCCTAGAAATCTGTTCGCAAAGCAGGGGGAGGATGGGCGGGTCGGTAAGGAATCTGCGGCTAGACATAGTCCCTACCAGATAAGGCGTTACAGAAAGCAAGTAACTTGTTCATCTGATAGAGACTTCTAGCTGCGAGTTCCTTACCTTTTGAATAGATACCAAAGCTATACCATCCCCTGAGGAGGGTCTGCAAATTAATTTCAAACTAGAAAGTGCTGCAGGACTGAACGGGTAAAGTACCCATCCCTGCAGATCTGACTGTCCAGGCAGTACTGTTTGGCGAGCATGTGCAGGGAAGCCAGTTGTCAAGGACCGGAACTCCGTGAGCGAATGCAGTGATCGCAGCTTCAGCACTGGTTGACTAAGCTCCAAAAAAATTGCTTCTTTGCCAGTGTATAGCAGATTTTGATAGAAAGCATGATCTATCTGTAAATGATTCGATTCTGCAACCGCATGACTTTTCTTTGCATCAACATACCCCACGAAGAGTTGGTCGTTCACCCGGAACTCTCGTGTGCAGTCAAGGTAGAATGACAACGCTCTTTTTGGGTCCAGATTGTGGAGTCGCTTCTCTTGTTTAGAGGGATGTGGAGGAGCATAACAAGGTAGGCAAGGTGATAGATTGGCCTACATGTAAAGGGGTGACCACTCTTGGTAGAAAGGAAGTCCTTGTGTGAAGCACCACTTTGTCAGGATAGACTGATGGCTAAGGCAACATAGATGATGAGGCCTGCAGCTCACTCTCTCTACAGGCAGGTGCAATTGCCACAAAGAAGGCTGTTTTCAGTGTGAGACACCTGAGGGAACAATTGTGTAGAGGCTCAAAAGGAGCGCACATAAAAAAGTCAAAGCCAAATGAAGGTCCCACTGAGCCATTCGGGGGGGGGGGGCAGGGGGAGAGATGAGTTAGACCCTTGAGGAACCTATGTACAACAGGGGACTTGAAAAAAGAGAGTTGATCAGTCAACGGCAACAAGGCAGAAATGGCAGATAGATAGCCCTTAAGAGTGGCCAGAGCGATGTGCGCTGGGCGGGCAAGATAGCGATTGTGCTCTAGTTGAGTTCCCGACGCCTGTGAAGCATCCTTCTTCATCCTGCCTGACAGCAGGGACCCTACTAAGCCTTGGGGTGCTGAAGTTCCATGTGGGCCTCCAGCGGTCTCCCTCAGCCACTCTTCTGGCTCCATTTGCGGCAAGGGCGCAGCAGTGAGCTGACAGAGACTGCCGTACTGCAGGGCCGCAGTGCGGGTGGGTCTGGAGCGGAGGAGGAGCTGGGGTGTGGATTGTGCTTCTCCCTTGCCATCCAGTAGACAGTCTGAGTAGTGGCAGGGCTTTGGTGTGGAGGTATTCATTCCAACAGCAGCCCGGATTTCCTGGGAGCAGAGATTGTGGTGCTCTGAGGCTTGTCTAACATCAACAAAAACAATACCTCTGACACCAAAAAACTGTATTCACTTATGCCTCCACGTTTTTTTTAATTAACCTTGGGCTACCATTTATTTATGGATTCATTCATTATATTTCAATAAGCAAAAAAGAGGTAACCAACACGTTACACTTTTAGACATACAACCCTCTTTTTGTTGTTTTAGACGCATGAAATACTTACAACATAAATACAAAATACATAAACACTATTTACATCACAAACATGAATGTGGCCTAAAACCATGGGACGTTGACACATACACATGGCAGTGATCCTAATAGTTAAAGTGTTTTACAAACATATCATTTTCAACATAAATAAGTCCTACTATTTTACAAAATGATTGGGGCTTTATCTTGTTGTGCCCTCAATAACGTTTACTGTACAGGTCCAGGAGAGGGCAGAGAATTATTTACAAACTCAAATTAAGACCGTCATTCATTCAGCTCTGGTGCGCCTATTACTGAACAAAATGATTTAATTTGGTTGCTCTGAACCTCTCTTTGAGAGCCAACACGTTTCGACCTTCAATAAGTAGGACCCAGCGCGATATGTCTAGCGAAAATCTTCATCAGGGCGGGGCTTGGGCAAGTAGGACTTTGGGTGCGATCTTAAGCTCACATGGTAAAATCAGGTAGTGTTCTTAAGTTCTTGTGTTTCGTTTATTTGTTTATTAGGTTTCGGCTACCGTCGCACTGCGTAAGCAGTGGGCGGAGCCGAAATCTTATGTCTGTAGTATGGGGGCCTGAACACGCCCCTCTCCTCCATTGGCTGGCCTCGTAAATGCTGGCCAGCCATTGGAGGAGAGGAGCGTCACTCAGTTCAGGGCCCGCCTTGACGCGATTCGGGGGCGTTTCTGGGTCTTTTTTTAAGTCCCGCCCTCTCCTCTTCCCATTGGCTGGAATTTTACCTTCCAGCCAATGGGAAGGGAAGAGGGCAAAAAACACGCCCCCCGAATCTCAAATTTACCTTGTTTGCCATGGCGCCTTGTTCGCGCCCCTCGCTCCTTGTTTTTTAGGTCTCGTGACCTATCAATGCGCATGCGCATTGAGAGAAGCGAGACTATTGGGCTTTAAACAAAGTTTAACTAACTGTGGCGATTTGGTGCTGTGCCCGTGCGCTTTTAGGTCAATGCGCAAGCGCATTGACCTAAAATGCGCGTGCACAGCATCAAATCGCCAGCCATCTGCCATCTGTTCCCCAGCAGCTCCGCCCCACAAGCTTCTCTCAGCGTGCGCTCTGGCTCAGCCGAGCCGCACTCCTCCCACACCTCTCACACACAAGTGAAGCTTCACTTCAAAGGCCCCCGCATTTCTCCTCCCCCCTCCCCACAGCAATGCCGGCCGTACTTTCACTTTGACGGCCGCAGGCCGTCTCTCGTGTTTTTCCTCCCCCCTCCCAGTTTATTTTTTTTAAACTTGTTTGTGTTGTTGCTTATGCCGGCCGTACTTTCACATTGACGGCCGGCCGTGACTCTCGTTTCTGCCGTGCTTGTTTTGCTCTCTCTCTCTCCTCAAGTCCTCCGCTGCACTTCTCTCCCTGCCCGCAGCGTGCCCCCGTCTCGCCTTTATTTTTGCTCTCTGTCTCCTCAAGGCTTCCCCGGCGCTCGCGCGCATTATTCCGCCAGCTGCAGCAGTCTCGTTCTGTCTGAACGAGCAATAATAACATCATTTGAGACCAGCATCGCAACCGACCTGTTATTATCCTTCCTTGGAAGAGACTGTAGCGCTATTCTTTAGGATGTTGACACTCTTTTCCACACCCTCCCTCAGGCGTCACCGTTAAAATAAAGTGGTGTGGTAGTCAGCTGTTGCATTTTGTTAACCCGCTCGCGCCCCCAGTGGACAAATACACTTTTGATGTGAAAATCTGCACTTTTATAAATGCCATCCTGCGGGCCGGCTTCGGCCTGGGAAAGGTGCCCGGCTTTGGGGCGGGGGAGCTTTGAAGGTGTCTAGTGCTTGGGTTAATGAACACATTAAATGCTCCTAACGGGAAGTGGGCTCTGATATCACTCCTCGAACTGGCCCACCTGCCCGGGCGGCTATTGTCCCCTTCAGTCGAGCACCATTTGCACAATAAAGAGGGGGCTGTTTGATCAACAAGCTACCCCTCCGTCCCTGGCGCCAGGGAGTCACACACCTACGGGCTCATCCACAGACCCCTGGTGATGGCTTCTGAATACCCCTTCACACCTGCATATCCTACAGGAGACGTAGTAACACAGAGGGGTAGTGACTACCCCATAACCATGCTTTTTGGCAGGGTAACGCTGCACGTGGTATGTTGCCTGTGAATTAAATCAAGCATACAGGAGTAGTTTATATAGGTCGTATGCGGTTTAGTCAGGTTCACAGCCTCCCGTGTTTCAGCAGATTAGGTGATTTAGGCGGAAGGTGAAAGCGATTTTCCCAGGATCACACACTTTCCCCAAGTGAGAATCCAGAATTACATTCTTGTCTCTTCGTGGTTTCAGACAGCTTAATCACTTTACCTAATGCAGTCCGGCAGGTTCGACCTACTGACATTTAATGGTTAGCAGGGTTGCAAACTTTACTGCGCCTGGTAATTACCCGATACGATAATCATCCTTCCTATTCTAATTACAACCCCTGTGCAAATAGGTGCTTGTCTAGTGTTCACAATTTAACGGGCACTTATAACCAGACCGGTAGCGCCTTGTTAGTACAGATGTAGCATTACTTGCTTGTTGAAAACACTATCCCTTGGACAGCTGTTACAACAAGATGGCACACATTCCACATAATATGCACAGCCTGACACAGCACATCATGTCGAGGTACATATACTTTATCATACTCACACATGCGGCCTCTGCTCTCTGTCTCTCCCCCTCTCACACACATGCACACTCTCTCTCTCACACACAGGCATGCACACATGCACATTCTCTCTCTCACACACACACACTCAGCCTCACACCCTCACCCTCACACACCCTCACCCTCACACACCCTCCCCCTCACTCACCCTCACTCACCCTCACACACTCACACACCCACTCACCCTCACCCTCACACCCCTCACCCTCACACCACTCAGTGCTACAACACATATTGTGTTACAATAGGTGTCACATTTGCAAAAGATAAAACTGTTGGCATTGTAAATAACAAAGCTATTAATTTCGCTATTTTCAAAACAAGCACATAAATAAAAAAAGTGTCCTTTACAATACCAATAGCTCAAACTTTCCTAATGCGAGACCTATTGCATTGCTGTGCTTCTCTCCCCTGCTGCGCACTCATGCTCTCTAGAGATGTGGCCTAACGACCAGAGCTGCCACCTAAGTCACATAAATACAAAACATGTTGCATTCCAAATGCTATAGGTGTCACATTCGCATAAGTTATAACTATTGGCATTGTAAATGACAAAGCTATCAATTTAGCTATTTTAAAAACCAACAAATAAATAAAAAAAGTGTCCTTTACAAGACCAATAGCTCCAACTTTTCTAATGCGAGACCTATTGCATTTCCAATGCTTGTTTTTTTATTGAGCGCGATTATCTGGCCTAATTGAGGGCTCGGCAAGGTGCGACCTCGCGGATATCTAGGGATTAACGCCTCGCGATCAGACAGGAGAAGCGCGAGGCCACGTCTTGGACCTGAAAGCTATGCGCGCGCGAAGGATGTTTAGCAAATTGGGGCGGGGGGCGTTGTTTTGCAATTGGCGGGGGGAGCATCCTTTTGCAATTGGTGGGAGGGGGCAGAGCATCCTTTTGCAAGTGGGGGCCTCCTTTTGCGCAACGCCACGGTGTGGTTCTGAAAATCTGGATTCATATAATAGTTCTGGACTCGAGATTTAAAACTTCGTCGAAACATGACGAATTTGGTATCAAAAGACCGAGAATGACGAGTACATCATGTACATGTATTTTCAGCCTATTCGAGTGACGATTTCACCCCGAAATCGTCATTTACATTCTGAACCCTTGTCTTCCATTTATGTGTTGCCCTTTACATAGGCCTTAATCCAGTTGAATTTGATTCCACAAGGACACGTACTCCTTAATCGACTTTTCCCTGACCTCAGTACAAGTTGGAACCATTGCCCCAGGCCGAACTCGTTAGGTCAGTTCCCTCCCAGTGGCCGAGCAAGATAGCATCTAGGCTCGACAAACCATAAAACCATTTCAGCGCGCACACCTGCCATATCTCGCTCACATCTTTCTCCACTCCTTTGCTTCACTTACTTTATGGTGGGGAGGTGCCCGTTTTTATTAGGGGTCCAGTGATATCTGATGAAATGTTGGGCCTTGCCAAATGATTTGTTGTAGGCAGCACGAAGTGAAATATGGACATGTCATCATGACTCTGCTTTTTTCTTTGTACCAAAATATGTTAACGATTTACTTTACAACCAAGAATGTTTTGCCCGAGGCCCAAAATTGTGTATAAGAAGAGAAGCCTGACTTTGTAAAAGTGTGCAGTTTCCTGAGAACATACCCGTATTGTACTTCTAGGACACTTGTTACCTTGGTTGCAGCCAATAAACTAATCTTTGACTTCACCTAGAAGACGCCGAGTTTCTGTAGGTCTGGATCAGGAAGAACCCGAGGTCTCTGGGTGTAGATTCCCTGGCACCGCTGGGTTACCGGTTCTGTGCCGGTTCTTAAAAACCCAGTACCTCAACGGCAAGTGGGCTTTTCTAAACATACAGCACTGTTGGGAGCAACAGCTTTCATATGTTGAAAATTCTACACTTGGCGCGAGTCTGAAGGCAGCTTTTAATGATATAAACATGCTGGCATCAAGAGATGGAAATCGTCAGGGGGCGGGCCTAAAACACAACTTCGTGACACCTTCGGTCATTAAGAACATTTTAAACTGTGCCAGTAACTGCGTATTTTCGAACACTTACTTTTTGCATGGGAGTTCTCATATACTCAGTATGACAACACCTGCAGGTGTGCCATTTACCACTCAGTTTGTCAATCACCTCGTGTCATGGCTCCGCTGCTTCAAAGAGCCCGAGGCGCACAAGTCTACGCATCGGATCTGCGTTGTTCCTGTCCAAACGAATTCGTTTTATCACTAGTATTTACATTCTCAAGGGTAATCACCAGACAATTTGACAAAATAACAAGCTGCTTGGGTGATACCAATGCATCTGTTTTATGTTGTAATCTCCGTGGACCTGCACTCAAGAACCTACACCCTCTCCCTTTGCAGTGTATTTATTAGAATGGATTTAGAAACAAATACAAATGTATGTGCTCACCTTTGCACGGCCAGGGCACACTGCCCTGATGCTCCGGCCCTAAATGCTGGTTTTTCTCAAGTTTCACAGAAGCGATTAATTAATCAACCTATGTCTGGGCCGCCGCAGGGTGTTTGGATTTTAAAGTGTCGCTGTTTTCCTCTTTTGGATAATATAACATTGATTGGTTCTCCTATCCCATCTCACACCAGTGTGTGGGGTCTTCCCGTTTTGTTAGTAGATGTATGTAATCTGAAGACTGTGTGCATAACATATTTACAGTTATAAACTGACCGATAAAATCATGAAGCAGCACAGCCTTGCTTACAGTGTTGGTACTCTCCAGGGGTGCATGAGGGTATGAAGTGGGTTTCAAGACCTAGCTCTGCCTTCACCTGCGCAGAATGCTCCAGTGTAACATTATATCATTTTCTTGAAAATCGGTGTAGTTACTCAAAAGCAACAACTTCGTCATGGCCCTTCCCCATTTGCGAGAGATTAAGCTATTGGAATTGTAAATGACAATGCCATTTATTTATTTATTTTCAAAACCAACACATAAATAAAAATGTTGTCATTTGCAATGCCAATAGCTCAAACTTTTCAAAAGGCGAAACCATTGCATTGGAAATGCTTGTTCCTTTAGGCATTCATCTGGTCTGTTTTCTTTATCGTGGGTGCTCATCTCTCCCAGCAGTTTTGCCTTCTGGTCTGCCGAGCCGGCGGAAGTGGACTCATTCACCTGATCTAGGCTGATCTAGGCCACCTGGCTTGTAAGGCGGGGTGGCGGAACGCCTAAAGCAGCTGTGTTGGTGACACCGATGGGGTGCCCGGAAGGCCAGTGATTGTTGCAGAGGGGCGGATCTTTCTCCACCCCACCTCAACAGCTAGAGGAGGTCCTGAGCGGTGGCGGGGCCCCAGTGGGGCCTCCTTCCTGACGTCGGCCCAGATTCCTGGTGGGTGGGGATCGTGGTGCTGATCTAGACTGCCAGCCTGCAAGGCGATGTGGCGGAACAGCCTGAGTGGCGGTGTTGGTGACGCCGAAGTGCCGGGGATCGCCCCTCTCCCTCCTGATTGACGTCAGAGAGGCCCACCAGAGCTGTTGCATTGGTGCTAGTGTGCCGGAGCTGGCGGGGGATGACTCACCCCGGGTTGGACTACAGAGTGTTGGGGAATGGTTGCCTGCTTTGGCTGCTGCCTACGCTTTTCTTCTCCTCCTCCCTCCTCCAGCCCCCTTTTCACCCTAGGGTGGCCTGTGTGTGGTTGTCAGGCCCAGGGTGGGGGAGATTCAGCGGTGCGATGGACTGTATGCCGTTGGAGGAGGAGTGGAGTTGCAGGGTGGCTGTGCTGGGCCACTGGACCTGGTCTGGCCCTCCCAAGGAGGGCGGCTCCTGCAGGCCTACGTGGTCAGCACTGGCATTGTGGACTCCATTGGTGCTTGCTGGTCGTGTAGGAAAGAGGTGGGAACCTGACTCCTGGACAGACCTGCTGGGGCCCTACCTTGTTAAAAGTACTTGGACGACTTGGGGACCCCCGCTGAATAGAGTGGCAACGTGGACCAGTGCATCCTTGATCATGCCTGGGGCGTTTACTCCTGGGGTGAGGCTGGAGGAGTAGAGCGATGGCCGGCTACTCGGTGGAATAGGGATTGTGGAGAAATCCCTGAGGCTGAGACATGACCTGCTGCTGTGTGTGAGTGTCTGGCAATACACTGTGGTTGTCTGTAGATGGTGTCGGTGGCCCTCCAGAGCTTCTCCCTTCTCCTGTGCTTCCCACCTCCATTGCCTGCCCTTTGGTGCCCTGCTGCTAGACAGACGTTCTGTTGTTGATCCCTGCTGTTTCCCCTCGTCCCTTTACTGTCCCGACTTGGGCGCGGATACTGCCTTGGCCTGTTCTTGGTGGGCGCCGGGGGCCTTGGCCGTGGAGGATCGGCAGGGGGAAGGTAACGCCGCAGGCCCCCGCCTCATCCCAAATGAAAATGGACCAATACGCGGTCCCGCCCATCGCCAACCATGAGCAGACTGAGAGTTCAGCTATTCAGATACAGGACTTGGTGCAGGAGGGTGCAGCAGATTTGATTATAATTCTCAAGGCCATATAGGACTCACAAGACGCCGTTGAATCTAAAGTGGATGGCCTGCGCCAGGACCTGCGCAAAGTGGTGGATAGAACCATAGAGGTCGAGTGACGGGTCTCCACAACAGGGGATGAAATCTTGTCGCTCAAAAGTCAGGTGTCCTAACTGTCCGCTTTGGTGTCATCTTTGACAGAGCATGCAGAAGATGCTGAAAATAGATCTTGACGTAATAACCTTCGACTCATTGGCCTGCCAGAATCAGTGGAACAAAGGGAGCTTGCCACAGTGTTTGAGGTCTGGTTTGGAACATGGATGCCTGAGCACAGACTATCCCCTGTTTTTGTCATTGAATGGACCCACCACTCCTTAGTGCCGAGGCCCCCTCCCGGGGCCACCCGCAGATGGTGATCCTGCGTTTGCTGAACTTAAAGACAGTGATGGAATATTACAGGAGGCCCACAACCACCCGACCTAAGGTTTGATCATGCACACATCCTTCTATTTCCGGACTACACGTACGCGGTGCAGCAGCATTGGCGCTCCTTTACTGAAGTTAAGCAGAAGCTCCGAGCTTTAGACCTGTGCTATATGATGCTGTTTCCTGCTCGCCTCAAGGTCTTCTTTCAGTCCCATACTTTCTTCTTTGACACTTTTACAAGGCATGCGAGTGGACTACCGAGGGATATTTGCTGCCGGGGCCCCCTTCTGAGAGCACCTGCTTGGACCCTTGGAAGGAGCACACTGACTCTTTTTTTGCGGTGGGTGGAGGGGGGCACTCCCATTCTCGGAGTCCCTGGGCGAAACGTAGAGTTGATCAAGTGGGCTCTGGCCTGGCTCGGGGGTCCCCCGCCACAGATCCAGCTACATCAAGGGACAACGAGAACCATGGACCCATGGTCCCTTTGCTCTTTCCTGCTGGGTGGGGGGCTGGGCTTGGCTACTCAACTTGGGTTGTGGTCGTCCCCACATTAACAGTACTCTCCTGAATGTGAACTGCCTTCTGGATATCATCAAGTGGTCTGTGGTTCTGCGATACATTAAGAGCCACAGGCCAGTGGTCGTTCTCCTGCAGGAGACCCATCTCTTAGGAACAAACAGCTCCTTCTTAGGCAGGAGTCACAATTTTGCTACATAAAACATTTCCCTTAGATGTTACAGCTCGCCATACAGATGCACAGGGCACTATGTGTGTTTTAAGAGCCGGTTAAAAGCGCAACAATACAACTTTGTCGCCTGTTATATCCCCCCAACCCCTGTTGCAGCCTTCCCTGCAGTGGTTGTGAACCTTTCTTTTGACTCTCCCACAGGGTGTAACAGTAATCGGTGGGGACTTCAATACACCTCCAGGTCCAGTTCTAGTTGTCTTCTCCTCCCCCTACCCAGCTAGGCGCTCCTGTGAGGTGAACTTGACCTCCTGGGCTGACTCACTGGGAATATGTGATGTCTGCTGTTCCTGGCATCCCACCCGTAGAGCTTACAGTCATCAGTCTGCTGCACATGACGCAGAGTCCCATATAGACCTGCTGTGGTTACCAGCTGCGGATCTCCTCTCTGTACAGTCAGTGTACATACTTCTGCGCGGTATTTCAGATCAAGCCCCGTTGTTGTTGTCATGGGGATCCCACACTACTGTCTTGCGACCAACTTCGAGATTTAGTGCTTGGTATTTGCAGAGCTCCGATTGTGAGACCTTTCTCGAGGCGGGATTGAAAAAGTTCTTCGAGTTGAACGTGGGCTCACTGTCGTCTGCAGCGACACTATGGGCGGTTAGCAAACCCTCCCTCAGAGGAAGCCTTAAAGTTTATGTTCAGAGTGCTGAGGTGCTGTGTGTGGCATGCCAAACCGACCTAGAGACTCGGGTATTGCGTATTGAAGCGGCTCTCAGCCGATGAGAAACCAAGCAGTCTCGTCGTCTCCTGGCCAATGGCCAATGTCCAATGTCCATGCCGAACGTCAACAGCTTTCTTTGGAAGAGGCGTGGCAATGTTGGAGAGCCAGCGGGTGTATGCCAATGGAGACAAGGCTGCTAAGCTACTGTACTGGCTGGCTACCTGTGGCATTTCCGACCGTGTGGTTCTGGTGATTTGTGACTCCCAAGGGTGTCTCCGGAAGGAACTCCCCGCCATCGCCCAAGCCTTTGTTGATTTTTTTACAAAGGATTATACTCCTGGCACCATACCACTGCGGACTATACCCACTGCCTTGCCCAGGAGCGGGCCAGGCCTTAACACTTGAGGAAGATAGTGCTGCAATATCAGGGTTGCAGGCTGGAAAACAGCAGGTCCAGATGGGTACCCTATCGAATATTACAAGCACTTTTGCGAGATTCTCTGTCCCCAAAGCTTGAATCTCTACACGGCCGCCTTGCGACAAGGGTCTTTTCCGCCAGAATTGGGCTGTGCCACCAATATTGTCGTTCCCAAAGAAGGCCTTCCAAGGGATCAATGTTCCACGTATTGACAGATCTCCTTGATTAATATTGACATTAAAATCTATGCCAAAGTGTTGGGCCAGGCCTTGCTTCATCTTGCGCATCCTGACCAATGCGGATTCATGATGGGCCGTAGCACGTACCATTGTATATGGAGAGTTCATGTAGCGCTGGCTGGGGCACCTGAGCTTGATGGCACTCTTGCCCTCTTACTAGTCGACTTCATGAAGGCATTCGACACAGTGTCATGGGCCTTTCTCAATGGAGTTCTCTGCAGGGCCAGGGGAGGGATTCCGCCAGATGCTTCGGCTCCTCTATCACTCCCAGACTGCCCAGGTTTAGGTAAATGGAGTCCTATCCCCAACCTTTTCAATTGAGCGGGGCATTCGCCAGGGGGGCCCTCAGTCTCCGCTGCTTTTTGCGCTGGTGATCAAATCCCTGGTGCGGCTAATACGCTGTGATGCTCACATCTTGGGGTGGAAAAGGGGGATTGGTTTTGAGAACTGTGTGGCACTCTATGCTGATAATATGCTGTGTACCTGAGGGATCCCTAATGGACCGTGTCCCGCTGCCTAACACTTCTGCAACTGTATGGTGAGGCGTATGGCCTCCAGGTCAATGAAGGCAAGTCCTATTTGGTGGAGGTGAAGGGGTGCGCTCTGAGGTGCATCCAACATTCCCGTCCAACACAATTCTTTTATGTATTTAGGGGTGCATGTGTCTCTGATCCCGGACATGGCTTGGTCCCTTAACTTTCAGGGATCGGATCGTCGGTTGGAGGGGAATCTTAGCCAATGAGCTAAGTTGCCGCTTAATCCCATGGGGCGCAAAGCCCTGTTCAAAATGGTATGTATCCCACGATATCTGTACATACTGGGCAATTACCCCTATTGCATTCCCTGAACCGCTAAAATGACTAACTTTGTATGGGCAGTGGGTCGGCACAGGGTGGCATTTCATTCGGTGCGTAAGTCTCCCTTTGATGGAGGCCTTTGCTTATCGGACCTGTACCTGTACCTGTACCACCTTGCATCGCACATGGTGCCGATTGGTTCACTGGGGGGGGGGGGGACGACCCAGCATATCGGCTGGAAATATGCTCATTGGGCTTTGATGGGGCGCTTGATCTTCTCTATGGGACGTGACTGCCAACGACGCCACCTTCATGTACATTGTTTTCCTTTGACTGCTGTAGGGCAGCTCTATGTCTCACAAGTTCGGATCACCGCCTGATGGGGATGACCCACCTGTGGCATGAGACATGGCTTGGTCGGCTGTCGACAGTAGAAGGTTTCCTACCTTAGGATCGCATCAGGATTACCTACCTGGGAGATGTTTTTCGGGAGGAGCCACTATGACATTCCAGGACCTAACAGCCAACTACTCACTATCAAACTCGCAGATCTTTCGGTATCTTCAGTTGTGGCATGCCCTGTTGACTCAGGAGCTCCCGGGCAAAGCTTTCCTGGAATATAGTTCATTAGAGGGGAAGATCTTTTTCGGGAGGCTGAACAAAGGGGCCACATCAGTGATTTATCGTTGCCTAGTCATTCATGCTCCAGATGGTCTCAGGAGAGACAGTGAGAGGTGGGAGTCCTGGATGGGGGACCTGGACGAGGACAACTGGAGGGAGACGTGCATGGTGCCCAGGAAACTGGCGGTCTCTGTGCAGCTGCGAATGGTGCAGCTCAACTACCTACATGCCACATATCTTACACGAAGATGCCTGCAGCATGTATGTCAAGATGCGCAGGCGGTGTGCACATGCTGCGCATTCCCCGCGACTGATTTCATTTATGTTACCTGGGAATGCCTGGTATTGAAGCCCTTTTGGGTGGAGGCGGGTAATGAGTTGTCTGCTATCTTAACTCGCCCCCTGGAATTGACGGCCCGTATTGCATTATTAGGGCTGTCGCAGGAGGTGGGAGACCCGAGGGCAGAGCATACTTTCCTAGGGATGGCATGTTTTGTTGCCAAATGAGATGTGGCCCGTGTCTGGAAGCAAAAACAAATGCCGACTATTAGAGGTTGGCATGCAGGAGTGGACTGGTGCGCGCACCAGAAGCCAATTTCTGAGGCCCGTGGTTGCCCACAGAAGCGGGCCCGGAAATGGGGAAAATGGAGGCATTACTGTGGCATATCCATCTGATGTGGTGCTTTCACCTCAGATTGGGGTTGGAGCGGGTTACTGTGCCGTACTTGTATGTGAATTGAATTCTGTACTATGCTATGCCATTTTTTAAAGAGTGCCCAGATCAGAGCCATGCTGGGCAAGAAAAAGAATGAAAAGCACAACTTGAGAAAAAGGGGATCAATGGATTTTTCTGCACATCATGCCACAAATGTTTCCAATGGAAGGGGTACACCATCTTGGTGGAAGGACACATGACTGCCAAGATGACATTACAGACTTCAGGAGGAAGGTCAAAAGCTGTCAACTGTTGCCTCTCAATCTTCCACGCAGAAGGCAGAGAGTGGACAGGTTTGGGTGAAGAGCGCTCTGCTGCTGCTACAACAGAAGATCTTCTCAAAGGGGCAGCCTGATCGGAGGATCAATGGTCATTCTCAGAAGCTTGAGTACCAGACTCTCCGGACTGGGCCACAAGGATAACTTGGACCCGGTTGTTCCTTACCTTCTTGAGAACTCTGGGCAGGAGTGGTATGGACGGAAAGGTGTACAGGTGGCCTGAACTCCACTCAAGATGAAAAGCGTCTCAGAGCGGGAGCTGCTTTGGACACTCCAGCACACAAAATGGCCGACATTGTGCGTTCTCGGCAGAGGCAAACCGATCTAACCAAGTCTCTCCCCACTGCTGAAAAAGACCATGCGCCACCTCTGGGTGAAGACGCCATTCATGATCCGCTAGGCATCTTTGCCTGAGTTCGTCTGCTCAGGGATACAGAATCCGCGAGGTGTTATCGACCAGGGATATGCCCTGCTTTTCCAGCTGTGTCCAGAGGCACAGGGCCTCTTGACAAAGGGCCACAACCCCACCTGTTTGGGCCTGCTGGCATGGTTTGCTGCAGTACCAAATGGCAGTGGTGTTGTGTGTAAACACTTGTATTAGCCTTCCCCTGATGGAGGGCAGAAAGGCTTTCAATGCCAGTCCGATCACACGGAGCACCAGCAGAATGACGTGGAGTCTGGTTTCTGTGGGAGACCAGAGTCCTCTGATCTGTTCCTTTCTCAGATACCACCCCATCCCAGGAGTGATGCATCAGCCACTACTGTGAGATCGGGTTGGGAGAGGGTTCAGCTCTCACCCAATTGAGGTTCGTTGGCCACAACTACAGATCGTTCGTAGTTCCCTCCGTGATCTGGACCAGGTCGGAGAGATTCCCCTGATACTGCGCCCACTGGAACTTTAGGTCCCACTGCTGAGCCCTCATATGCCATTTGGCATGTGTCACCAGCAGGATACAGGATGCCATGATGCCCAGCAGCCTCAGAGTCAGTCTCACCAAAACCCAGAATAGAGGCTAAATATCTGTATCATAGCCTGAATATCCTGGACTCGCAGCTTGGGAAGATAAGTCCAAAACTGTAGTGTCCAGAACAGATCTGATGAGAGGAAGCATCTGGGACGGAGCCAGGTGTCAATTTGGCACATTGATATTGAACCTCAGCGAGTGTAGAAGACTCGCTATTGTCTGGAGGTGGGAGCCAGCTTGGGACAAACCCACCTTCAGCAGCCAGTCATCGAGGTAGAGGAAGACTGGCACCCCGGACCTCTGCAGATGAGCTGCAACCACCACCATCACCTTGGGGAACACCTGAGGGGTGCTGGAAAGGACAAAGTGAAGCACGTCGAACTGAAAGTGCTTGTGGCCTACCATAAACCGCAGATAGCGCCAGTGGGCAGGCAGGACACAAATATGAAAATATGCACTCTGCAAGTACAAAGCTACTATCCAGTCTCCTGTTTCCAGAGCAAACAAGACTTGAACCAACATGAGCATTTTGAATTTCTTCTTTTGAGGAATAGATTGAGAGTTCGGAGATCGTGGATTGGACTAAATCCCCTTGTCCTTTTTGGGAACCAGAAAGTAGCATGAATGACAACAACAGCCTGCTTCTGGCACGAGAACCCTCTCTAAGGCTCCCTTGACCAAGAGAGCAGTGACCTCCTTGCAGAGAACAGACAGATTATCCTCCATCAGTCAATCGTGAGATGGTGGCATAGGGGGAGGACCAGTCTTGAAGGGGAGGGACTAGCCCCACCCACAATCTGCAAACCCCACCTGTCCTATGCTATGGACTGTCAGTGGGGCAGGTGATGCCAATTCCCGCCTCCAACTGGGTGCCCATGGTGGTTAAGGGGAATAGTAGGAGGGTTTGGCGGCTGTTGCAGACGGGGGTGGCAGACTGATCAGACTTGCTAGGTCTGTGAGTACTGCACCCTCATCCAAGCAGCGGCTGGGCAGGAATTGGTGAGGATGGAAGCTCCTTCCGTAGCCGTGAAAGGCAGATTGGGGTGGACGTGAGCCCGCAGAGAGGCCTAAGGACCTGGCTGCAGTATAAAAATCCTTAAAGCACTCGAGCAATAAATCTGCTTTGTCTCCGAAGATATGAGTGCAATCGAAGGGCATGTCCATAAGGGAAGCTTGGACATCCCCCAAGAAGCCAGTCGTCCTCAGCCGACATGGCACCTAAGGGCCACTGTTGTGGAAACTGCTCTGCCTAGCAAGTCAGTTGTGTCAAGTCTGCATTCAATAGTGAACTTTTATGCATCTCTCCAGTTGGTGGCAGCTTGGGAGAGCACAGCCCAGGCCTCCTCAAAGACCTGCGGCATCATTTGCACAACCTTATACCACAAAGTGTGGGAATAACAGCCCAAAAGAAATGCTGTGTTCATTGACCACAATGCCAGACTGGCGGAAGAAGAAACCATCTTCTTCCCAAATGAATCTAGCCTGACCCCTGCCTGTCCAGCAATCGAAATTCACAAAGCGAGCCATACAGGGTGGAACTTTGGGTCCATTGCAACTCGAGCGCCTTGAGCACAGCAGAAAACAACTTCCTTAGGTGCCTTCTGGGCTTAGGGAAAGGCACACCATTGGTCCCTCTTCGCCTTGACTTGGGGATCAATGAGATTTCGGTGCATATAGTGTTGAGACCTTTATTGTTTAGGTTTTGTATTTGGAGTACCCATAAATTGAGCCACTTTAGGGAGGGTCTGCAGGAAGTTATTGGACCCAACTGGGTGGGGAAGGTCAGAAAGCCAAGGTTGCTTAAAAGTGCCTCGATCAAGCTGGGGCTAGAGAAATGTTGGTCTGAGCCCCAATCCATTTGTCGAAGAGAGTAGTGGGATTGTTCATCGATGCCTGGCCGCTTAACAAGTGCTTTTATGCTCCAAAAATCTGTAACTGAGGAGGAGGAATTCCTGGATTTTATCCGTGCGTGCCGTGGTCAATCCCTCGTTCTTCAATTTAGGTACAGGATCCTCCCAGTAGCTGCTTTTACTGCAAACTGGGGGAAGGAGAAACAAGGATTTGACTTTTGCTTTTACTGTAAAATCATCCAAGAAAGCAACAAGCACCTGTTGATTTTCTGCCCACTTTATACCAAACCCAGAAACAAGTGGATTGTCCCTTTGTGTAAATCCCTTAGCTTACAAATCCAAGTTGGAGCTCCTAAAATGTTGTTTAGAAGATTTTGTATATAGCCTGGGCAATTAGAACCAAAGCACAAGGGCTAGCATATGCAGTCACGCCCCAAACGATTTATGCATGTTTTTATAACTTAAGATGCTTTTAACTGTGTGAATAGGTACTTTGTGCTTTTACAATTATTTATTGGTGTTGAATTGTTCTTAATGTTTTTGTAGTGTTTTAATAATTTTGACAGTGTATCTTTGGGGAAGAGACTGATGTCTTGAACTATCAATAACATGGAATGGAATCCAGCCTCTTAGATTCCCTATCTGGGGGAGTGGAAGGGAAAGTGCCTTGGGAGGGGGAGGCTTGGACCACTAAGCTCTCAGGGGTAGAGTGTTGCATGAGGTTTCGGTCCCCAGGTACAGGGCAATAGCAGCTGGAAATTATCCTTTTCACAGGAGCCCGCGTGCTGGATTTGGACCAGTTACCCAAAAGGACGTCAGTGAGTGCATCATTGAATAGGAGTAGGGGTTCCAATGTGGAGACTCCTGGCTGTAGAACCTCAGTCAAGAGATTAGTCTTGACAGCCACCAAGGGTAGCTGAAAGTCAAGGACCTTAGCCGCCCTCTGCACCACCATTGCATAGGAAGCCCTGTCCTATGTAGCCACGGTAAGGGGAGAAAGCAGACCAGCATCTGGAGAAGTATCCGGTCACTGGCTTCACCCGGTTTCTCACACTACTCCATACTCTGTTCTTCCTCATAGGGCTGGTATTCTAAAGTGTCCAGTGACTCCTCCCAGTCTTCCCCAAGGCCTGGCCCATAAGAAAAAGGTTCAGAATCCGATCTAGGAGGCAAGGTTCCTGTCAGAGTCAGCATCATGCTACACCCATCCAGCTCAGAGTCAGAGATGACAATGGGGAAGGTGCTGCTGCTATCGGGACCGGCACCGGGAAAGGTCAAGATGGCACAACCGGCATTGGTCCGGATCCAGGAATGGATGCCTGGGGCCCCGCCACTGGCACGGACCAGTTTGGGCCCATTCCGACCCAGCAGGGCTTGAGGGTGGGTCAACTGACTAGGGCCATCCAAATATGAAGCGCATGGCCTCATAGAAATCCTTTAGTTGGGCGGGGGTCACTCTGGCCTTTGGAAATTAGGGGATGTGCAGAGCCGGCGCAGGTTCTGAGGGAAGTGCCAAGAAGGCTGAGGCTCCTTCTTGTCGTCAGGCGACGAACGAGGAGAAGTCAAAGTGCGCTTTCCCTTCTTGCTCTTTTTCTAGTGGCTCCTACCAGAGTGTCCAGAGGACTTCAAATGTGACAAAGAGGACTTTGGGCTCTGGACAATCTCAGGACCTTTCCCTTGACTGGGACCTCGATTTCTGCTGCGGAGTCATGTGCCGGCCCACAAGCAGCTTCAGGGAGCACTCCCTCAAATCCTTTGGGCCATTGCCCGGCAATCAGAGCATGACTTGGTTTCATGGTCGCGCTCGAGGCACCAGACAAGGTGCAAGTCTGTCACAGACTTCTGTCGGTGGCAGGCGCTGCAGGGCTTAAAACCCGACTGGCGTGAAGTCATCTCTACACACCAGGAGGTAAGACCTCAATAACAATCGACAAAACATCAAAAAAAGCCTGTCAAAAATGACAGAGGGGTAGCTCTTCTCCGGATCAGCGATATCTGGCGCAGAAAGAAAAGAACTAACGTCAGCATGCGTGGGTGGCGCCTATACAGGTAATGCAACGTCACTTCCGACACAGAAGACTGACATGGAGCTGAGCAAGGCCATATGCCGGGAAGCAGGGGCACTGCTCACGAAAATTCTTCTGGATGAAGTCTGATGCTTGGGGAAATTCAAAAAGTAAGGAATCTGTGGCTAGAAGTTTCTATCAGATAGAGATCCCGGCACAGGAAATATCTCCTTCATAATCGCTGGCTGTAAAGATATCAACGTTTTGTTTGTTAGTAAAATTTAAAGTATGGTAATCCAGGTATGTGGACACAAGGACCATCTTTAGTTCCCTAAGGTGTGGACTCCTGTGACCGTTTACAGAACACTGCCCTGTTTACCCCACCCCAATTGAATGCCTTGATTCATGTTCTAAGCTGGGATGAGGTCTTCTGGACAATTTTTCCTGGTGCGCTTAGTTTAGGACTGAAGGCCTCCTGCAAGTTCATGCACTAGCCTGGTAAGATCTGCAAATATTTATAGTTGTTACTCCCTGCTTAGTGACAGCCTGATATACGGTTTTCATTTGACTGAAACTTTGTGTGGCCACTGTATTGCACTTAAACAGAAATAGGTGCATGCATATTTGTCAGAATGCACAGACCAAAGGGCACATTTGAGTATCCGGTATTTGCAAGCAACACAGGAAAGCGTTGACAATTGTATTAATTTTGAGAAGAGTAAAGCACTTGGCGCCTCATTTATGAAAAGTGACGCATCGCTGCGTGAAAACAGCGATGCTTCACTTTTCACTGCGCCCTCCTTGCACCACCAATGATGCGTCATATTTACAGTATGACGCATCATTGCGCAAGGAGTTACAGATACGTCAGTATTTCTGACGGATCTGTATGGCGCAAAAGTGGCGCATTGCTGGAGTGTGTCACAAAAGTGACGCAACTCCAGCAATGCATCCGCCTGCATCAGTCTTAGGCCTGCTGTGTGGCAGGCGTAAGAAATTGACGCATTTGAGTCCTAGAAGTGGCGCAGTGAAATCACATAGATTTCACTGCGTCACTTCTATGACCCTTTCTTAAGTCAATACGCCCCCTTGCATACATTATACCTGGAGGAGGTATAATGTGGCGCAGGGGTTTACAAAGTGACGCATCTACCTAGATGCGTCACTTTGTAAATATGGCGCAACAAGGCGCATTTTTTACATCACTGATGCGTCACAAAAAGTGACGCACCGGCGGCCGGCGGCGTAAAATGTGAAGCACAGCCTCATAAATGAGGCCCTTGGTGCCTAAGGTCTGTAGAGGTAACTGTGTACAGATACAGAGCTAGAGAACTCTGGTTTTCACTGTTAATCTCCTGCTGCTGGATTGTGATATACAGAATGCTAACAGCCTGAATGTCAACATGTAGAGTTATAGTGGGATGTGTGGTTCTACCTTGAACATCCTAGATCTTGATGGGGAGTATATAGGTTTTAAAATCGATCATTCCATATCACTAAATTGAAAATTTCAACAGTGAATATCATGGTATTCAGTGCCTTCAACTTTGATCGCCCTGAGGGAGTACGGCAATGCAGACTGTGATTAGATTTGGTATTATCTTTTTCAATGGGAAATTTTGAAAATTACCCTGCAAACAGTACTCATATTTTTATTTTTTTAAAACATTTTATTGGCATTTTGTTATACATGTTGACAATGTTATTGTAGTTGAATATTCTTTTGTGCATACAATATGTTTTTTTTTTTTATGTTTTTGTGATTTGTATTGCGCGCAAATACCCGGAGGTGTCTCGGCGCATGTGTTTCCCAGGACAAAGCACGCTGAAAGAATCACTGATCAAATAGCCATGTCTTGAGCAATCTACGAAAGCTGGTGAGAGTGGGACTGCGTCTAATGGACAAAGGAAGCGAATTCCAAAGTTTGGGGGCTGCCACTAGGAAGCCAATAGACGATAAACACATATTATTTAGTGTTACAACTGTACATAAGTTACTCAATATCCTGCCCCTAGGTGTTCCCGGTTGTGTTATATATTAGGACATATGCTCTGTTCCCTTTCCCCCCCAGAAGTCACTCGCTGTTTTCAGACATCTGCACCTCTGATGGGGGTTCACAGATGTCACCACCGAATCTGTTCCAGTTCCCCCATACCCGGTGGATGAAGACCCACTTCTCTGTTATCATTGTGGCGTCCATATCACAGCACCATTGTCGTTGTGTCGGGAACAGTCCTAAGCCCCAGCACTGTGCTACGTTACGCTTTGCCAACGCTAGTCCCAGTGTCACCCAGTCTTGAGCTGCGTGGTTCAGATCAGTGGGTTCCCAAATATTGAGCAAACACCTCTTTGGTTCAGGTGGGACCTGCACTCTGGCGACCTGTGATATTGTGCGCAGCACTTCTTTCCAAAAGTGAGTAATTACTGGGCAGTCCCAGATCGTGGCCCAAAAGGTGCCAATGGCACCGCATTGTCTGAGGCAGAGTGGAGTGTTCGTCCTACCTAGTTTATGTAGCAAGATGCGCGTGTAATAGATACGATGTAGGATTTTCAGCTGTACTAGTTTTAATGTGGAAGGTATCGCCACTTCCCTTGGGGATGCAAGGGCTGCCTGCCAGTCCTCCTCATCCAGGTCTCCCAAGTCTGTTTCCCACCATTCCTTAAGGGCTGTCAGGGGGTCAGGTTCATTATTAATTCTTTTTTTGTATGTCAGGGAGATAGCTTTCTTACTTAGGTGGTCCGTGAGGAGTCTGTCTTCTAGTGGTGAGGCCTCCGGGAGTTGCGTAGTTGGTGGAATCGCTGCCATGGGTGCGTGTCTAACCTGCGCATATTTGTAGGTTTCCGTCTGCGCTAGTTTGTAGGTGGCTTGCAGTTGAACAAATGATTTAACTTCACCTTTTTTCCATACGTCTCCCACCCTGGAGGTGCCTATTAGGTCCCATCTTTGGAATCCCTTAGTGTTGCGCAATTTCCCTAGCTCTCGGGTGGCCCATAGTGGCGTTGCCTGTGTAATGGTTCCCTCCCAACCCAATGCTCTCTGCGCCTCATGCCAGATTTGTAGTGTGTGGGCCGTGGGGCCTGTGTTGGTCGTCTTTCTAGATCTGTTATACAGTGCCCCCATGATCCCTTCTTTTTTGAGTAGATGTCTATCCATGCGGTATGCTGGGTCCTCCTGTGGCACATGAAGCCACTGGTTTATCACAATGAGCTGGGATGCCAGGTAATACATTTGTAGATGTGGGAGAGCTATACCTCCATCATACCAGCTTCGTACTAGTTTCTTCATGGCAATACGGGCTGCTCCTCCGTCCCACAACAATTTGGTTACCTCCGAGCTTATCATCATGAAATAGGAGGGGGGGGACCGGAAAGGGGGTATTCTGTAAAATATATAAGAATCTAGGCAATGCCATCATTTTGAAGAGGGCTGCTCTTCCTCGTAACGTAAGTGGTAGTGAACGCCAATGTTTGACATTCTGGCGGAATCTCATCAGGGGCTTCCTAAGATTTTCTTCAGTGAAGAGTGCCATTTGAGGGGTAATGTGTATGCTCAAATATCTGAATCCCCGTTCCGCAATTTGAATTTCACAATTGCGGGGCAGTCTAGTCGGGGTGCCGTGTAACACATACAAAAGTGATATCGACCAGTTGATTTTATAACCTGAGGCCCTGCCATATGATGCACAGATGTCTAGGAAGCAGTTGATGGACCGTAATGGTGACGTCAAGTAAAGCAGCATATCGTCAGCATATAGTGATATGCGATCCTCCCATCCCATTGTCCATCTCAGTCCCTGTACTACTGGGTCCTGAGGTATCCAAGCTGCTAATGGCTCTAACACTATTGCAAATAAAAGTGGGCATCCCTGTCTCGTTCCCTTTCCCAAGGGGGAAATCCGCAGAAATTCAGCCGTTTTCCACCACCAGCGCCAAAGGTTTATTGTATAAAAAGCGAATCCAGTTGCAGGAGTTGGGCCCGAAGCCTAGATGTTGGAGAACCGCGAAGAGCAAGGGCCATTCAACCATGTCAAATGCCATACGGGCATCCAGGGAAAGAATAACTGCATCTTCATCTATCGTCGGCGCTCGAGCCAGGACGCCATGGAGCCTCTGGAGATTCAGGGCTGTATTGCGATTAGGCATGAAGCCCGATTGATCCGGGTGAATTAGTGTTCTGAGGTATGGCTGAAGTCTCATTCCCAGTACCTAGGCTAATATTTTTGCTTCAGCATTTATTAGGGAGATAGGTTTGTACGACCCGCAGTCCTGCGGTGACTTGCCAGGTTTATGAATCGTCACTATGGTCGCCAGGCGCTGGTCCCTGGGTAATTCCCCGTGCTCTAAACTTGCCTTATACATATTGAGTAGGTGTGGCGTGAGTTGGGTCGCTGCCCTTTTATAAAACTCCACCGGAATGCCATTTAGTCCAAGGGCCTTTCCTGTGTGCAGTGCACCAATGGCTAAGGCAAGCTCATCTGAAGATAGCTCAGCCTCAAGTGCCAGGGCCACGTCCTGAGGCAGTGTGGGCATGTGGATGTCTTGCAGGAAGGCCAGATTGTCATCAATTGTATTGCTAGCTGTGGGTGTGTATATCATTTCATTATGTGAGGTTAATGTATCCACTATCTGCTGGGGGTCTGAGATCACAGTCCCATTTTCTAATTGGAGTTGGGCTGTCCATCGGTTTGCTCGATCCTTTTTGTCCAACTAGGCGAGAAGCTTGCCAGCTTAGTTGCCCAGTTCGTAAATCTTATGTTGTACGGCCGTGAGTTTGGTCTTCTCTTCCACCCGGGCATACGTCATGTATTCCTGATGTGCTAAGTGTAGCATATGTGACGTATCTTCGTTAATGTCTAGTGCATAATCGGCCTCTACCTCGGCTACTCCCTGTTCTAACGTGTCTATATGATGCCTCTGCGACTTCTTGTGCCCAGCGATCAGCGAGATTGCATGACTTGGCAGGACTGTTTTCTATGCCTCCCATAGCGTTAGAGGTAAATTAGAGGTTTGTAGCTGTACGCAACCCCTCGTCTATTGTGCGGTTTTTGAGATACCCTGGGTGCAGTGGGAACAGTCATCGTCGAGTTATTGTAGGGGACATAAATGTAATAACTAACGGCGAGTGGTCTGATATCCCTCGGGGCAGGTGTTGGATCTCAGAAACCCTTTCTAACCCTGTCTGTCGTGAAAATATAGTCTATTCTAGACTAACTATAGTGTACTCCCAAGTGGTATGTATATTGTCGATCTTGCAGGTGTCTAGCTCTCCAGACGTCAATGAGACCGACTGCATCAACGAAGTCAGACAATTTAAGGTTAGCACTGCTAGGGCCTCTTGGGGGTCGTCTATCCATCGATGCGTCCATAGTGGCGTTGAAGTCTCCCCCCATAATTCTTTCTCCGTGTGGTAGAGATAGTAAAAATTGCCCAAGTGCTGCTAAGGTGGTTTGGTGTAGCGTTGGTGGGATGTATACTGAGACTAAATTGTACGTCCAACCCTCCCACTGACATGTCAGAGCTGCAAAGCGACCCTGCTCATCCGTTTTGGATCCAGTAAGTATGAGTGGGAAGCGTTTATTAATCAGAATTCCCACCCCCTTGAGGTGAATTCAGAATGTACTGCCATTTTGTATCCCCACCTGTCCAGGGCTTTAGTGGCTGTGCCCACCAGATGTGATTCTTGTATCAATGCTATCGCCGTACTTTTGCGCTTTATATACTGGAGGAATAACCCTCTTTTGATCTTGTCACCCAGTCTGTTTACATTCCACAGTACTCATATTAGTCAACTGTTTCAATAGTACTTGAATGTGTGAATATTTAGGAGCTTATTCGCAAAAACAAACTTACATGTGTCAGCTTGCATGTTTTCACCCCCTGAATTCAGGGGGGTAGGGCCTAATTTACTATTAGTAACCTTTCACACAAAGGCAGAAGACACTGCCAGCAGGGTGGAGATCTCCCTATAGTAAAGTACAAGAAGAAGCCAAAACAAAAATGTTTATTAAACTTTTAAAAAGTACTTAAAATATTCATGTAAATGAATGTTATATATTTTAAATGTAGAAAAAATGCTATAGCAGTATTAGCTTAATTTTGCATTCACGATATAGTTAATATAAATATATTAAACTAAAATTATTTCTCAAAAGATTTATTTAAAAACAAATACCTACCTAAAGTAAAATATTTACATTTATTTATGATATATTAAAAGTTACATAAAAGTTATGTACAGAATCATTTAAAATTAATTTTAAAGGGTAGCAAGCACTATTTAAATACAAACCTCTTTCCCTCTTCTATCCCGCCACAAACCCTTCTCTATCCAAATAACTGAATAACATATCCACCACTCAAATTACTTCATATTTCACTATACTAATTTTTTTTTTGTTGTTGAAACTGTTTATTGAAAATAGAAACATGAAAACAAACCAAAACATAGCAAGGCATTACAATAGAAATGTGTCACCAATTAGCCCGTGGGTGGGGGTTACAGACGCAAATCAGATATCATCACAAACAATAAATCGGGGGGAGGGGGGGAAAGGAGACCAGAAGTATACAAAACAGTTATATTCCTGCGGAGGAAACATCAGGTTGGGAGGAAGACAAATCAATATCACATTCCGATATGGGGGGAGCACAGATATCGCCACGATATGTGTTCCACTGAGTCCAGATCTTCCCCCATTTGCCAGGTTTGCCACGGGAAACATAAACCGTTTTTTCTCGAAACATGCACCAATCCATGTTTTGTTTCCACCCCAGGACTGTCGGAGGCCTCTGGGCGCCCCATAGTTGGGCAATGTCACGCTTGGCAATCATGTTACCTAAGGTTGCCCATCGAAGCTGCGCCAGATTGTAATCATTCGGCTCCCAGACGTTCAACAAGCACCTTCGCGCTTCAGGCATCAGTCGCACACCCGTAACCTCGCTCATTACCGCATGTACTCGATTCCAATAGTTCAGCACAGCAGGACATTCCCAAAGCATATGAAGAAACGTAGCCACCATGCCGCATCCACGCCTGCACAATCCATCCGCTGAGAACCCCATTCGCACCAGACGCGGACCAGTCACATACACCCTATGCAGAATTTTGAGTTGGACAAACCGAAGGCGTGCCGGAATAGCCACCTCTTTCGGGGAAGAGATCGCGGCTTGCCAATCTTCATCATCAAGCTCCAGACCATCACTGGTCCACGACCCTCGGAGGTCTTCCAATGAATCAATCCTGGTATTAATCAGTTTTTTATAAATGAGCGAAATAGTGCTATCGGGGATATGCCCATCTAGTATCCGATCTTCAAGCGGGGATGCTTCCGGCACGTCCGAGCCTCGGGGAAAAACAGACAAGATTGCGTGCAGGATTTGCGCATATCGAAAAGATTCCTTATCATTCAATCCATACTCAACTTTCAATTCCTCAAACGTTTTCATTCTATCCTTGACCCACACAACATCAACCCTGCTGATCCCAATCGTGTCCCACCGATCGAATCCCTTCGATTGCCAAAGGGAGCCAAGTTTATCCGAGGCATAGAGTGGAGTAGCCCGGGTCAGCCTGTCAGCCCATCCCGTGGCCGCCGTAGCTCGATACCACACCTGTACCGCCATTTTAGTGGGACCCGTCAGAGATCTACCGGCTGACTTTGCGTATAAAGCCCTGTTGTAATCGCCGCCGGGCAGCAACCATTTATCCATCGCAAAAGCTGGGTTTAGTGAATGAGCACAAGCGCCGTGGTTGATGGCCCCTAGTTGAGAGGCCCAATAATAGCGTCGGATGTCAGGGAGTGCGATGCCACCATCGTACCAAGGGAGCGTGAGTTTCGAAAGAGCTATACGAGAACGGCCCCCCCATATCAACTGTCGCTGTAAACTTTCAATCTCCCGGAAATAACCGGCTGGTACTATGTCAAGCGTGTTTTGCAGCGCATAAAGAAATCGGGGGAGCGACATCATCTTAAACAACGCCGCTCGTCCCAGGGGAGAGAGAGGAAGTCTGTTCCACGTTTCTATATCCGCTCGAAGACGTCGGAGAGGGGGCAGCAAATTACGCTCGTAACGGAGCGTGGGGTCCAGGGTAACAAAGATTCCCAGATATTTAAATCCCTCGAGTACCACCGAAATCGGACATCCACGTGGTAGGAGGGGAGCTTCGCCGGAAAGAACATAAATGCAAGATTTCAACCAATTGATGACTAGACCGGAATTTTTATTGAAAGAAGTCAAAACGTCGAAAAGGACGATCAACGACTTTCAAGGCGACGTAAGGTATAAGAGTATATCATCTGCGTATAGAGATATACGGTCTTCAAATCACGGTGACCATCTGATACCCTTCAAGGATGGCTCCCATCGCAACCAAGCCGCCAATGGCTCTAAAGCAAGAGCAAACAGAAGTGGGGACAGAGGACAGCCCTGGCGTGTACCCCTACCAAGCGCAAAGGAGGCCGAAACACGCCCATTCACCACTACCTGGGCCAAAGGATCAGTATAAAGCAGTTGCACCCAACGGATAAAGGCGGGCCCAAAACCGAATTTAGAAAGGACCGCCCAAAGATAAGGCCACTCCAGCGTATCAAACGCCATAGTGGCGTCTAGAGACGCCAAGATGGCCGACTCCCGCAGAGTCCCGGCTCGCGCCAGGACTCCATGGAGGCGCCGAAGATTAAGTGCCGTATTGCGATGTGGTATAAAGCCGGACTGGTCCGGGTGAACAAGATCTCCTATAACAGAAACTAAACGAGTAGCAAGAACTTTGGCCAAGATCTTAGGTTCAACATTGATAAGGGAAATAGGTCTGAAGGATTCGCAGCGGTCACGCGGCTTTCCCTCCTTATGGATAACCACTATGGAGGCTAACCGTTGATCAGGAGGAAGAGACCCTCTCTCAAGGGATTCCAAAAACATCTATCGCAAATACGGCGCCAGTACGTCCGGACGGAGCTTGTAAAGCTCAATGGGGAGTCCATTAGGGCCCGAGGCCTTCCCGGAGCGGATCGATCGGATAGCGGTCGCAATTTCATCAACCGAGAGCGGAGCTTCCAGCAGGTCCCGTTCCGGGCCAGACAAGCATGGTAGTGAGATATCACGTAGAAGCAAACGGGAGTCCTGCTCTGGTCTATCGGACACAGGGGAGTACACTACTCGAAAATGATCGGCGAACCGGGCAACAATCCCAGCAGGGTCAGTGATATTTTCACCATTCACACCAACTATGACAGGGATAACTCGACTCGCGCATTCTCTCCTATCCAACCAAGCAAGCAATTTCCCAGCTTTATACCCCACATCATACAGACGCCCCTGCTGTTCACGACTCATCTCTTTCGCAGCGTCAGTCACAAGTGCTCTATATTCGTGCTGTTTTAGGTCTAACAAGTGCAGCTTCTCAGGGGAGGCTCCAGGATCCAACTCTCCCTCAAGGATGGAAAGTTCAGTTTCAAGACGGACAACCTCCTCCCGCTTACATCTCTTAACATTGCTAATCGATGAGAGGGCTTGTCCCCGAATGACAGTTTTATACGCCTCCCACAAGGAGACAGAAGAAGACACTGAACCCACATTTTCGGCAAAGTAACAATCGATCGCTTTAAATAATTCCACTCTAATCTTAGGATCACAGAGATACAATGGGTTAATCGGGGCAACCCGACCTCCTGACCCCAGACGAGCGTTCACAACTAACCACAGCGGGGAGTGATTCGAAATACCCCTGGCAAGATGTTTCACCTCCCCTATGAGGGAAGCCTGGGAGGAGGGCATCAAAACATAATCCAATCTTGAAAGGCACCCATGGGCCCCGGAGTGAAATGTGTACTGCCGTTGCCCAGGATGATGTAAACGCCAGCAATCAGTTAGCCCCAGTGCCTCCAAGAAGTCCCCCAGCCAGGATTGAGATTTAACGAGGACTCGGGGAGGGTGACGATCATACATGCCGGACACTACTGAATTGAAATCTCCCCCTACTACAAGCACACCCTCGGGTACTCCCAGGATAACTTTCCCCAAATCAGCATAGGTCGTAGTTTGGAGGCCTGGGGGTATGTAAACCGAGAGCAAAGTAATCACCCTCCCTTCCCAACGCCCTACAATAGCGGCATAACGTCCCCTATCATCAAGCATAACGTCATCAACAGCAAGAGGGAGGGAGGTTCGAACCAGAATGCCCACCCCTCTGGAGCCGGAAGTGAAACCCGAGTGGGCTATGAGACGGTATCCACGCCTATTCATGGCGTGGCACGTATTACCAAGCAAGTGCGTTTCTTGAAGCAGAACCACATCTGGAGACAAGCGTTTTAGCAACTGCAATACCACCCCCCGTTTAATCCTGTCTCCCAACCCATTTACGTTCCAACACAGAATGCGTAGTCCCCTATCCCCCATCCCAAAATCCACCCCAGGTCTCCCCCCACACCAGCCGCGACACTGCAACATAGGAGATCATCAGTACTATGCCTTGAAGAAAACAAAAAAACTTAAAATTGAACCCCCCGAACAACATCATACCCCCCACCCCGCACCCCTGCGTAAGACTCGAAAGCCACCCCAACTTGCAGTGTGCCTGTCGCCCTAACATACAACTAATCTACGAAAAGAACCCCAGAGGAGGAAGACACACCGACCCCCTCCGACACCCCAGTAAGACAACACAATAGCGGACAATCGTAGCATAGCATCAAACCACTGCCGAAAGTCAATACGTTGGTCCCGGAGCCGATTCACTCCCTATTCCTGCTCCATCAGGCAGCCCTCTGCTCCACCGGAGTGTTCCGAATGATCAAATTGTTCCTGTCCAGGGGGCAGCGAGTTCAACCAGTCACTAGCAGCTCCAGGATGGTCAAAGAAAAATGTTCTGTCATTGTGAACCACACGCAGACGAGCCGGGAAAAGCATGGCATATTTCATGGCTCTCTCTCTCAGTCTCTTCTTCACTCCTTGAAATCCCAGTCGCTGCTTCTGAACCTGTTGGGTGAAGTCCGGGTAGAAGCTGACCGCGGCGTTTTCATATTTCGTAGGGCCCGATGTGCGGGATGCCTGCAGGATCGCATCTCTGTCTCGAAAGTTAAAGATCCGCGCAATGATGGGGCGCGGAGAAGCTCCCAACCTGGGCGGGCCACTTGGGATTCGGTGGGCCCGTTCCACTGCAAAAAACTTGCTTAGGCCCTTGGGCGCTAGGTGATTCAAGACAAGGTCCTCCACCAGTAGGTCCACCGCCGACGAGTCCGTCGTCTCTGGGACACCAACCAACCGGACGTTGTTCCGCCGTGCGCGGCCTTCAAAATCGTCCAAGCGTCGGGAGAGGTAGTCACGGGCGGAACTCAAATTACCGACCTCCGTCTGTAATTCAGAGACGTCGGCGACAAGACTGGATGTCTTCAAGTCAAGGGATTTGACCTTCTCGTTAGTCTTTGCGAGGTCTGCCCTGATCAGAGTAACATCTATAGCAACCGTGTCAAGCTTGTGGGTCAGGGCCTCATACTGTTGTCCCAACACGGCCTTCATCCCAGCAATGGCGCCCATGACGTCTTTCAACGACGGTTCTTCACCCAACAGGGAGTCATCCCCAAAGGTGGCCGGAGGCTTAGTCATGCCGCTCGGAGATCCCTTAGTGAGGGTATAGCGATCCATAACGTTGGACTGCACAGGACCTCCCCGAGTTGCCGGTCTGGTCTTGCGTCTCTCCGCCTCGGGCTTAGTGGCCATTTTAGGTCGTGCGCCCCGGAGGGTATTTTGAGACCTAGTAAAAATGGCTACACTCGATGCGCCCGGATCAATTGTGAAAATAAGTGGAGGGCCGGCCACTGATCAAAGTGCGGCGAAAGTCTAGATCACCAGGCGATGACGCGACATTGAAAGAAACAAGTAACCAGGGCGACCAAGGCAAAGTCAGTGAGGCCAGACCACCGGAATCGAAACTGAAAGTAGAAGACCGGGCATGGGAGCCTCGCCAGGGCCGTTGTTGTTCGATTACCACTGGGCTGGCAGAGAAAGCAAGCCCGGGGCAGTACCCTGGAGCAGGCCAGAAATGTTCAAAAGTCCTTATCTTCGGCTTCCGTGGGCCAATTCGCAGTTCGAAAACGGATAAATGATCAGCAAGGTCACGACCACAAAAGCCCGTCGTCTAAATCAGGATAAGATGCAGGATAATCGGTGGAGGTGGCGAAGGTCCGGGAGCTCTGAGCTCACGCGACCATCTTGGGTGCGCGCTAAGCTCCTCCTCCACTATACTAATTTTTAACACTAATCCATTATGGGTTCCGGAGTAGCGTGCTTCTCGCCAGAAAAGCGCTTCAACACCCTCCAGGGGTAGGTAACAGCTGCGATATGAATTCAACCTTTCTTCCCCTTCTATCCCTCCACTCTCCTATCTCCAAATAACTGACTAATATCCACCACTCAAATTACTTTAATATTTCACCATACTAATTAACCACTAATCCTTTGTGGGTTTCCAGATTAGCGTGCTTCAACACCCCATCAGGGGTAACAAGCGCTATATAACTACAAACCTTTTTTTCTCTTCTATCCTTCTGCTATCCTTCCGATTCCAAGTAACTGACTAACCTTTCCACCACTTAAAATTTACTTGCATGTTTCACTATATTAATTCAACACTAATCCTCTTTGGATCCCGGAGTAGCGTGCTACTTGCAGAAAAAGTGCTTCGGCACCTCGTCAGGGGTAGTAAGCGCTATACAAATGCAATTACAATACAATAGAATTTAAAAAAAAATTATTTATTTTTAAAAGTTATTAAACAATTTTAAATTCATTATTTATATGTTTTTGCAACATCAAATTACATTTATAAATATTTTCAAAAGGTGGAAGAATATTAAGTCATTTTTACATTATTTCGTATGGGTATCTATTTTTAAGACCCTACCGTTTTTATTTTCTATGAGAGGGTGTTGCAGTACCAGTTATTATGTCTTTTTGGATTGTTCATCATGTATACCCCATTTTACATACATTGTCCAATCCACACGACAATAACAATTTTACACAGGTGACCTTTTACCTAGTAGATCGCTCCTGTCTCTTCCACACCAGGCACTTGGTACTCTATCTCAATCCCTGCACCTGACGTACATAAACATATTGATTCTAGAAAAAACCCTCGAGTGACCACTTTAGAATAAAAGACCCTCACCCCCCCTACAAATTAAATGAGAATTCCCTCCAAGCTCAAGTCAGGGGTCTTGCATGCTGAATCTTCGACACACAGTGGTCTGACATCCCTTACGGGCTGTCATCCTCGAAACAGACAGGGGGCCCTTCGTTCTCAACCATCAGGTAAGGGGGTTGGTTCATCCCTGGGGATTTTGTGGCTGTAGATACCCACACATATGCACATACATGCTACACTCACAGGTCTAGGACAGGTATAGTTTAGCAAACTATTTTAGGTTGCACATTTTAGGAATATGCAAGTGCTATTGGATTTTATCTGACCTGTTCATGTTCATTTTATTAGCACTATGGTAGGAATGTATCTACAATTTAATATATGGCTACTTGCCATATCATTTATATGCTTCTGTCTCCTCATTGTCGCAGCAAATATGTTTTACAGAGGATTGATCCATGAGCGATACATACTTATTTAAAACGTCCTAATCGCTATCTTGTGGAATTTCTGAGAACAAGAGAGCATGAGTGTCTGAGTGAAACGTACTGTACTGGTTTCCCCGATCCCTGAGGAATCTGGATTGTCATGTTCAGTGGTTGCCAGAGACTACCTACACCACTGTAGAATACAGGGGGGTGGTAGTGGCACTGTAGAGCTAGCTGGTCTAATGGCTGACATATCCTGTGGGAGTGTACAGAGTCAGTTTGGACACCAAGCCCTCAGTTTAGGTCATACAAAACATGCCAGTCAGTCAATTGCACTTTATTTGATTCGTTAAAATCATAAAAGCAATAAAACATTTATGTACAATTTAAAAACACTTATTTCATAATATACACAATCATTGCAAAATCAATAATAAGACATACAATAGTGACAAATGCAGGTCTAAAGGTATTGTAAACATTTCAGTGGGTAGCAGGCTCAATAGTACAGGATCACTTGGTGGGCACTTTTAGTTTAATTCTGTAGGCCGCCACTAAGAAACTGGCCACACAATAAATGACACGAATGCTACTTAAAGACTGTAAATAGACATAGGCAGGCCTGACTTGAGTAAAACCTGCCTCTCTTAATAGAGGCGCCAAATATTTCTTCCTAGGTGCCATGTACAAGCTGCAAAACAAAATAAAGTGCATTGAATCCTGTGCAGTAAATTCGTCACAACTACATGGGGGGCCACTTTCCGGTTTACACCATGAGTGGTAGGAGCCTAGGGAGTAATGTATTAAATTAAATATGAATTTAATTAACAAAAACCTGTGAAATGGCTTAGTTACAATTCTAAGGTAAGGCTCAAGGGAAGGCGTACTTAATAACAAGTAGTGTTGTCTAACCGTTGGTTTTGTCAGTTCCTGCTCTTCCCGAGCCACTCTTGCCGCGTCCAAAAAATTCTTTATAATCCAGATCACGTCCTCCCGCCTAATGCTGGAAGGAACGTTATAAAGATCTGGGCGTCCCAACCGTGCAAAGGTGTGTCTAATATATTCTAGCCAGGGAATTTTCAATACATGATCCAATGACATGACATCCGACATAATAGAATGGTTGAGTGTTAACTCGTCGTTAAGCCATGTCCTGAGCCAAAATAATAGGGGGGCCATTCTGATCCTATCAGTGATATACTCAAGACCCACCTCAGCATGGATATTCTGGGGGACTTGTAGGAACTAAACAACACAGTGGTTGGCCATGTGTGGTGCGGCCGAGATGGACTACATGTACACTTATTCTGAGTCCATTTTGCCTGTAATTTCCATAGAAGTGCAGTTTGAGAATAGCAATGGGCTTCCTCTTTTGTGGCTGGGTGCATGTCCCTTGATGAGCCCCTCCTTAACCCCCTACAGCCCTCCTTACTACTCCATCAATCCATCACATTTTGTAATATATATTCCTCATTTTCCAGCTACTTCTCCCACACATTTATTACTAAAATGTATACTTATGTGTGTAGAGATCTCTGCAGTCGGGGTGAAGATCTCTAGCCACAAAAGAAAAGAATCGGAGGTGAAGACCTCCACATGTAGGTTAGTGAAAAGCATTTTGCAGTATGCAATTAGTGTCATTGTAGTACTACTAAACATACTACAAATGCAGTAGTTGAATAGGGCCCAATCACCTTAAGTGCAGACTGGGTTTGGTCACTGGTCTGAAATACAATTAAAATTAAAAACAGTGAACCATACATTGGTGAGAGTCCTCCAGTGCACAACTCTGTAACACATTTATCTATCATTTTCAATGATTTGGGTTTATGCAACACTTGTAATGCTATAATAAATACAAGTCTTCCTTGTTCAAGTAAAATAAAGTACTTTACTTCATTCATTTACAATGTATTTCAATATCGTTTACATCTATCATAATATTTGCATTTGTTTTACATTTCATAAATTACAAGGTTTAATTAATTACATCCGTTGTATTTAGGTGTAGCCCTTTCTCAAAGCTTTTTGTGCCAGTGGGCCCTTTTTCAAGGGTATTGAACATAAACAACAAGTTACTTACTGAGGAAAAGTGTTCTTCTGATCGGCATTATTTGTACCGCGACTCCATTGCTTTTTCATTGCCATCTCGTGGCAAATACTTCCACACGACCCACCTGGTCGTTTCTGCTGATGCCTGAGGAAAATCTAACTAACACGACAACAACCATCATTTCTGCCCAGGAACTGTCGCACACCCAACCCCACCTGTTCTTTGCAGTTCAACAGAAAGCCACGAGAGACTCGCACCCTGTGTAAATGATCTGTTTTCCATCTCCTGCTCCCAGCCTGGTAAACATCCTTGACACCATGATCAGGTTATCTGGACAATGGTCTGACTGCTGGGCCTTGATCAGGGTGATTAAATAATGACCTGAAAGACCGGACTTTGATCAAGCTGAGTGGACAATGACCTGAAAGACTGAGCTTTGATCAAACTGAGTGAACAATGATTTGTGTACCAAGCCTTGACCAGGTCACCATCTACAATCATCGTCTGGATCTAGTTATCAACTGCAAACACTGCCCTGAATGTACAATGAACTAACAGCCATAAGACCAGAATGAAAAAGTACAAAAGGCTTGTAAGCTGCGGAGTAAAGCAGCAGCCTCCTCTGTCTTGTTTCTAACGAGCTTGGGACTCTGTTCCATAGCCCGGGCTATTTGAGTAAATCTGGGTGCCTCCTGCAGACGAAGGCTCCTGTGTCTCCTTTTACTACGTATGAAGGGTATGGAAGACTTGGGCGGTTCCCCCGCCGCCGAGAGACAGTAAGTGGGTTATTCCGGTTCTTCAAATGGCGCCTGAACAGGGACTCCACGAGCACGAAGGTCAGGCCGGGTGGATGTGAGGAGGTGCACGGAGAGACTCAGACGGAGGTGCCCTACCCGAGGGATTCTTGCAATCCGGTAAGCCAAACGACTCGCCCGCAGTTCTTCCCCACCTGGTCTGGGCCACATGACCGCGTTCTCGCTGGAGTCCCCTAGCAAATAATTTCTGGAGCAGTACACAGCCCTACGTCTGCAGAAGAGAACTACTCCTGTAAGGAAAGGGTGGACTGATCACCCACCAAGACTGTATGATTCTGTTATTGACTTTTGCAAAAGCCAAGCTGGTATTGACTTTTGCAAAAGCAAAGCAAGCGAGGTGAGTTTTTTAGAACCCTGCTGGTGTCTGTTATCTGTTTCTGTATGATTCTGCTGTTATTGACTTTTGCAAAAGCCAAGCAAGCGAGGTGAGTTTTAAACACCCGCTGGTGTCTGTTATCTGTTTTCAAGCATGCCAGTCTGTAGTAAGTTCAAGAGATTATGTTGTTGTATGTGTACGCAGGACTCCCAGCTGGAGGCGGCCTGTCGCTTCCTCCAGAAGGGACCCCTGGCCATACGATGTATGTTAAACATGGCCCTTCTGCCATAATGTTTTCCTCATTTTGGGTAAAATATACGAAACAAAGTAACGTGGAATTACAGTGGCCATTTTATGGCTCCTTTAATTCCCAAGTTCTCGCCAACTTAGAGGAACAATTAATGAAAAGAAAAACGCACCTGTCTATGTTTGAATCTGTCTGATTTTGGAGGAAAGAGATAGAGCAGAGAGCTAGAAAACAGAAGGCTCAAGAAAGAAAACAGGAACGTATGTCAATGGCCGATCACGCTGGAGAAAATTTACAAAATCAAATGACAAAATCGGTAGAAGTAGCCGATAGGGAGTTATCCAGCTCGTGAGGAGAAAGGAAAGGGCCATATGGAAGGGGGAGAAGAAGGTGACTCCTTGCTTGATACCATGCTAGAAAGCCCTCCTGCATATGCCTCAATGTACCCTGCCCTGACGCCTCATACCCCGCATGTCCCTCCGCCACAGCCCACTCCTGCCCCCACTGCCCCTCCTACTGTTCTCCCTGTCACACCAACCCTCCCAATTTTTCCTATGACACCGACCACACCCGCTGACCCTGTCCTCGCTGCGGGAATGACAACAAGTCACCATCCGCCCAACCCCTGCGGCTTTACCCGTACACACCCTTTTCCTACTTCCCCGTGGTCTACAGTTAAGCAGGATTTATATAAATTGTTGAATTCCCCCCAACTGGCCTCCTTGCGCTCTGCAGTCAGCTTTTCGTCCCTTCGAGAAAATGACCTACAGAGGCAACAGTGTGGATGTTGGATAAATAACGGGAATATTTATGCCTTTAAAGAAATATGGTTCACCTTTTCCCAGTGGACAATTATGGAACAGACCACCTGGGCTGAATACATGTGTACCCTGGTCATGCAAAGATTTGAGAATGCGCTTATGCAGATACCCACCGGATTAATGGACCTTAGGTCACAAATACAAAAAGGCGATGTTCAGGGAGAGGGGATGTTTGGCGCTATGTCTGCTTTAATGGCTTACTGTGATATGACCGCTTTTCCCAACACTCCTCTAGAAACAGCTATGCCAATGAGAGAGGCGGCCCCTTACTTTGTTAACGCACTAACCGATGCCCAAAATAATGGCCGAGGGGCTGTTGAGACACACTGGCGCAGGCTTTGGGTTCATGTTCCTTGGAAAAGGTCAGAAGAAATGCAGTTAAAAAGACAATTACCAGATCCCCGGAAGAATCCGGCTGCCTTTTACAGAGAATTAGGTCAGATTATATCTGCAGGTACTCTCGTTCTTGAGGAGATAGATTTACTTTTTGGTACGGTTGTCCCCAATGAAATTTGGGACAAGATTCGACATACTGACCATGAAGTGGCGTTGGGAGGTAAATGGGCTGACCTAGAGGCTAGGGAAGGAGCAAGGGTAGGAGGGACTAAACCAGAAGCTGCCATCCTGAATTTGCCCGGTAAAATAATGACATTCATAAAAACACTTTTGCCGGAAACTGTGATTAACTGGGATAAAATAAACGCCCGTTGGCAGCGAAAAGATGAGAATGTGGCTGACTTCTTTACCCGTTTTGAGACAGAATACAAGGGACATAGTGGTTTGGATCCCTGGACCCCTGGTTCTGGCCCAGTGTTTGTCGATAAGTTTGCCAGCAACTTGCTTCCTGAGATCTCCGCCAGGCTTAAGAAAGTTGAAAATACGTGGTCTGCCCAAACTATGACTGGTATCTTGGCTATGGCACAATATCACAAGAATAGGGAGAATGAAGATAGAGACAAGGAAAGTAAGAAGGTTAGGGATCTTAAGACTAAGGCACTTCTGCAGCAGGCTTACCTTCCCGAGGTCCCGATGCCCGTGGGAATTTCAGACCTCAACCCCAACCCCCTCCGAGGGTTCGCCAGTCTACCCCCTCCAGTCCTCGACATACGGGAGCCCTCCAAACAGATCAGTGTGCTTATTGTAAGGGGTACAGCCATTGGATAGATGAGTGTCCCGTGTTAGCTGAAAATATCCGAACAGGAAAGACTCAGCCTCGCGCTACCAGGGAGGGGAGGCCGACTAGGGACCATGGCCCGCCCCATCCACAGGATAAAGAACGTAGGCCCAGGGATGACGCTCCCATCCGGCAGCGCCCGGCTAATAGGTTTGATGGGTACGAAGCAACACGCACTTATTACAGTGATGATTATGACAAAGTTGATGAGACAGGGTCATTCTGTCCATCATTGTTGTGTTTGCAGGTACCGCTCTAAGTGTACTGGGGATGCTCAGACGTGAGTCCCAGGCACTCCACACCACTGGAATCAAGCTAGCCGGGCTGATGAGAGGTGTTACCTCGAAACCGGGCCGGTCCTCGGATGCTTGTTTCCGTTCTGGGAAGGACATGGCTTTTGTAGTTCGGACTGGACTGTTCCCATGGGGCACAGGGTCAGCGCTGATTTGCATATCGCCATTGTCTAACCCAGGGTGGTGTGGAGTGGAAAAACGATGGATTTGGGCCCAGATCTTTGGACTGGGGTGAATGTGTGACATTGATCCACATTCTGTCCATCATTGTTGTGTTTGCAGGTACCGCTCTAAGTGTACTGGGGATGCTCAGACGTGAGTCCCAGGCACTCCACACCACTGGAATCAAGCTAGCCGGGCTGATGAGAGGTGTTACCTCGAAACCGGGCCGGTCCTCGGATGCTTGTTTCCGTTCTGGGAAGGACATGGCTTTTGTAGTTCGGACTGGACTGTTCCCATGGGGCACAGGGTCAGCGCTGATTTGCATATCGCCATTGTCTAACCCAGGGTGGTGTTGTTGTATAGCTCCTATATATCCTTATATCGTGTTAAGTTAGCATAGGTACATTTGAGATTTAAACGCCATTTTTCCTTTCTTGCAACTTCTGCACACGACCCTTAATTGTTGACTTAGCTTTCAACCTAGTGGTTTGCCGTGGTGTATGTGAGAATAATATGTTATTGCTCTGATATCAGTTTTGTTTAATAAACCATGTCTGCACGGAGAGTGCTGAAGTTTCAGGAGCAACACGATATGGTATTGTTATGAGGTCTGATCTCCACGCCTTCATAGTCATAACACAAGTGCAGCCTTTGCCAACTTGGGCTTGAGGCGGGATTTGATATTGCTTTGCACGAGAATTGTTAACACACTTGATGCGGTGCACATGCAGAGAGAGCTGGTGTATGCTGATGTGATTCCTTCATGCTAGGACACTAAGGTATGGGCCCGCCCTAAAACAACCCAAAGAGACCTTCTTAGCTAATAATATAATATATGTGTTAGGGAGGGTGAGATATAAGTGTTGTTAACTCTTATTCATTACAGCATGTTAACATGCTGTCACCATTCGCTTTTTATGTCTTAGTAACTATGCTGATAATTTTGATACTGATAATAAGTATACTTGTATTATCTAAGATACTGCGCCTGAGAAGACGGCATTAGTAAATAAACATTTCAAATGCACATGTGTCTTCTTTACTCCATGTTCTGGTTTGTAATGATAATATAACGAAAGAGTGTTCATGAGTCCCACGTACCCTGAGGTACTGTAAGTTCATGTTCTGGTTTGTCTAAACATTGGGAGTTTGATATGTCCAATGAGACACTGTAGCTAGCTCGGTAAGGAGTGAGTTGGTTGCTAAGGTAAGTTTTGGGACACCCTAATTTGCCGAGGTTCCACTCCTCTGTGCACAGTTCTGTGTGAGTACAGAAACCCTGCAACATGGCGCCCAACGGTTTCGGTGGTCTTATATCATGACACTCGAGTAGTTTATCGTTCATGCCTTAACCCCTTCACATCCGTTTCCGGAAAACGGGGTGTCGGTGAAACCTACCTATTTTTTGAAATAGGTCTTTATTCAAGCTTGATTCTTTCTCAAACGGTTTCTTTGAATTACTACCCAGTTGTGCTACAAAGTATTCTTTGTGTGTTCTTGTTTCCAGTGTTGACATGGCGGCGGTGGCTATTGCGCAGCATAGTCGCGTAGCGGTACGCAATCATCTTCAGACGTACCAAGTCCCAGTAGATGGGATGGCTGTGATTTTCGTGGTATGTGCAGATCCGGCGTTTCCTTACGAGTTGTTTTACTCTTGGGTTACGTTTCCGGCTGTGGACGCTAATTCTGGTTTGTTCCACTCCTACACCGCCTCGGATGTCCCGGCTGAATATACGCCGTACAGGGCATTGGAAATACCTATTGATCATTGGCAGCATCGAATTTGGTTTGATGGCGCCCTCCCCCACTCTTTGTCCGCTGCGAGGTTAGGTCCACTCTCTATTCCAGGTACAAATTGGCCTGCGTTGGGTGGCTTTACCCCGCACCCGAATCACGGGGCTTGTACCCTGGCAGAAATTCGCAGGCTACATGTTGTTTCCATTTCCGTGATTCGTGCTTTAGTGCAATACATCGGTCGACATCTTCCTGGTGGTCCCCAGGGGGGTGCGGCCGCTCCCATGGAACGAGGCGGAATGCGTCTCAATCCAGTGATGGTTAATTCGGTTTTTGGTGCGCGTCCTGTTGACAACGATGACTTCCCATTCTGGCTAGCGGAGAAGTTTGATCAACTGGAGGCGGTTTTTCCGAATTCTACTCCTGCTGATAAACATAGAATGTTAACGATTACTCTACCGAAGGATATAACTCCTGAACTTGCTGACTGTGAAAGCTGGGGAAAAACGTTTGCGGCAGTTTATACGAGGTGCTTCGGCACCCCGTCTATGAATGCTCTGCCTGAAATCATTAGACGTGTTCAGAATGATCACGGTCCAGAGGCAGCGGTTGAATTGGGTATGCGCCTGTGTGGTTCTTTTGAGATTGTAAGTGATCTCATTCTCTCCAATGTTAAAGGAGATGCAGTAAACTTTCAGGTGTCGAATGCTTTGGCTGCTCTGCCCGATGCCGACAAACCCCGCCAGTTAGCAAAGATTGTGGTGGCCGCTTATAAGACAATTGGCCGCACAAGTAGAGGTCTGAAATATTTTCCAGTGAAGGATAAAAAACAACCTCAGGGACAATCTGCAGTGACAGATGTCCAGCCCAAGTCCAAAAAACAGAATTGGTCTAAAAAACAGACACAGGGGAAGCAGACTAGGCAAACTCAGGATTCTGTTCCTGCAATACAAGCTCCTGCGCCGGCAGACAGAGTTTATGATTTGCGCGATCGCGCGATGATTAAATCACCTGATCGTTTTCAGGGTTCTGATCAACGCTCTCCTCGTTCCTTTCAGGAAACATCGGCCCAGAAGACCGGTGGTGGAGGAGGGGGTGGACGTGGACGTGGTGGCCAGCAAGGACGTGGTCAGTCCCGCCAGACAGACGGCGCAGTGAAGCTGGAGGATTCTACGCTTAAGCGTCCGCAGTTTGCGAAGAAGAAAGTCGCAGCCTTAACAGCGCATAGATATGCCACAGATAGTGAGAACGCGGCTTCGGAATCTGACGTGGGCTCTGACCTTGCTGGACAGCGCGGCGGAGATTACCATAGTCAGAGAGGCGCTCCGTCCACTACTGAGGGTGACAGCGACTGAAGTGTTTGTTGTAATAGAAACAGCTGATACAAGATTAGCTCCCCCTGAAAGACTTTTTGAAATTGTCCTGTTAATTGAAGGTGACATACAGCGTACTGTCAGAGGGGTATTTTGGGAGAACCTTTCGTCTACGTACGACATTTTGCTTTCCGAGGCTGACTGGCCCCCACCTTTTGTGCTCGCAGCGCCGCGAGGGGAGGAGGTAATCCTTCCCAGTTTCGCGCACACTGTCTCGACTGAGCATGCGCAGCATTTTGCAGAAGAGTGGGCTCGGGCTCTTGCACCGGCTCTCTACCGCAACCAATGTGGTTGGGACAAATTGTCCCCATGCCACGAAATTCCTTTGCGGTCTGAGCCGCAGCCTCAGCCTCAATATCCCATACGGCGTGAAGCTAAAGCGGCCGTCGCAGAAATCCTTGAACAATTGGAATATCAGGGAGTTATTGAAACGTGTGTGTCACCAATGAATAATCCCCTTTTTACTGTGACCAAACCTGACGGATCATATCGTTTGGTATTGGATTACCGGCATTTGAACTCGCATTGCCGTAACTGTGCAGTACAGAATACTCACGGCTCTGCCCTAGTGGATAGTCTAGTGCGTAAGCGTTTCAAGACAACGCTTGACATTTCCAATGGTTTTTATGCCCACAGACTGGATGGCTTTAGCTCCCAATGGACAAGTTTTACGTCCGCTGGTGTGCAAAAATGCTTCCGGCGACTCCCAATGGGCTACAAAATAGTCCTGGGGTCTTCACCTCCAGAATAGTCACACTATTGGAGGGAATCGATCCGGATGCATGTTCTTATGTGGATGATATTTATCTCACAGACGACGAAATTTGGATGCATCTGTGTCGAGTGAATTCCATAATTTGTACCTTTGCAGACATGGGTTACAAATTTAATTTTGCAAAATCGCACATTGCAGAACACACAGTGTTGTTTTTGGGCTATGAGCTCAACAATGAAGGTAGAGGTTTGGCTCCTCACTTCTTAGAGAAGTGCGCACAATTGCGCGCTCCAACAACACTGAAAAAATTACAATCTTTACTGGGCTTTTTGAATTTCGGCAGAACTTACATTCCGGATTATGCCCAGCGTATCAAGCCTTTGTATGCTTTGATACAACCAACTTTCTCAAAATCATGCTGGCTGCCTGAGCATTCAGCCATTTTGCAATCCTTGCAGGCTGATCTGCTCGCTTCTAAATATTTACTGACTCGTGATAACCACACCAACCTGGTAATAAGAATAATTCCTGGGACGGTGGGTTTCACATACCTCACTTTTAATGAAGGTGACACAGTACCTATTGCTTACAAGTCACACTTGTACACTTCGGCTGAGATGCGGTTTCCCACAGTGGAAAAGGTTTTAACTGCTGTACAGATGGCAATTCTAAAAGAACGAGCACTGTCTCAGGGGAAACGCATGCTAGTGGTAACACCCTGTCCTCACTTGGAGGCGGTCACGAAAGCCAGTGTACCAAATTCGAAGGCTTTGCACCCTCGGTGGATTCAGTGGGCTGCGTCATTGTCATCCACGGATGTCATGTTTATTTTTGACGCTTCCTTACGGTCGCAGGAGTACTTGCAGTATGAATTCGTTCATCCTGCTCCTCTGGCTATGCGACCTTTGGAGGACTTCCATTGCATCATTTACACTGATGGGTCGGCGCAGGTTGCGCATGGCTCTAAACATGCCTACGTTTCCGCATGCGCCATTGTGGTCGGTGCTATGTTGAATGATGAGTTCGTTTCCAGGGAAGTGCACACGTTGCCCCTGGGCGATTGCACCGCACAATTGGCAGAGCTTCGTGCTCTCTTACTAGCTTTGGAGTACGCAGATTCAAGTGTTACTACTCTAATTGTAAGTGATTCTTACTACTGTGTCCAATCTTACAATGAAAACTTGTTCTTTTGGATTCAAAATGATTTTCATGATTCCAAGGGTAGCACAATAAAACATAAAATGATCTGGGTTCGAGTGGCAGAGCTTAAGGCTATGTTGCCACTCGTTTATGTGATTCATACTCTCGGTCATCAGCGCGTAGGAGTTCACGCTGTTGGCAACTCGCTTGCTGATGAAGCGGCGAAATCTGCAGTATCTACATACTTAGTTGCAGCAGTTACTAGGTCTAAAACCAAGATTGATAGCGACATCTTGGCAGCGATTGCTGCCTCTGAGAAGGGAAGTAAACATCCTGCGGGATTCCCTTCGAAGTATAAATACCACTTAAGTCCCGAAAAGGTTCCTTTTGTGACAATTCTTGAGGTTGGGGAACGGCTGATTCCCAACTCGGATCGCAGAGCAGACTTGATTACAGCGGCTCATGAAGGTGTGGCGTCTGCGCATGCGGGCGTCTCGGCCACTGTAACTCAATTACAACTACGTTTCTGGTGGCGGGGACTGTACAAACAGACGCGTGATTATGTCCTTCTTTGTGACATATGCCAGCAGATTAAACCTTCAACTGCTACGCGTCCGCCACAGACTCAGTTGTACATTTCTAATAAACCACTAGGCTGTGTTTATTTAGATCACTGCGGTCCTTTTTCATCTGATACTGCGTATAAGTACATCTTAGTAGCAGTTGACTCATGCACACGCTTTGTGTGGGTATGGCCACATCGCAGCGCTGATTCATGGACTGTCATTAGAGATTTGCGTATCTTTATAGGGATTTTTGCCTGTGGTACCTTCCATTCGGATCAGGGTCCGGCTTTCGCCTCTAAGGCGTATAAGGATGCCATGACTTCGATGGGGGTCCAAGTCAAGTTTTCGTCACCCTACAGACCTGAGGGTAATAGTGTAGTTGAACGAATGAACCGTGATTTAAAGCAATCTTTGACAGCCCGAGTTATAGGCACTGGCAGAAACTGGCTGGCTCACCTCTATGGCGTGCAGCGTGCTCTTAATAATCTCCCTAGAAGGTCTCTGGGTGGGCGGACCCCATACGAAATGCTCTTTGGCATCAAGATGTACGTCCCTGACCTTGACGGTCTAGACTCTGTGGTTCGCGCCACTTCCTTTGACGCAGATGAACATTGCAATGTTTTACAGAATCTACAAAAGACCAGAGACAGTCTTGCAAAGGAACATTTGCCCTCCACATCGGATGATGCGTTGCAGATCCCGGTAGTTGGCTGGCTACCCCAAGTTGGAGAACTGGTTCGAGAGAAGATCGACAACAAGAAAGAGTTTGGTCCCTCCTATCGAGCTCCGGTCCCAGTGCTTGGAGTGAAGGGCACGAGAACAGTCATTTTACCACCACTTCCAGGTCGTAAGGAAAACAGGTTTATTTCTATTGACAATGTCAAGATACACAGAGTGGCCGATTCTTCTTAGCATGACACCAGCTGTTTCCTGTCCTTCCATTGTGAGAAATTCAATTATGCCCACTGCTTCTAATAATGAACCTGAGGTGGCCATCGAATTACCTGCTGTTTCCAGTCCATTATTAAATAATTTACCCGGAACTAACATTGATGAGACAGACTATACATACCCCACTGATTTGTCCATGCCTGACCTGCAAGCTCGTTTAGCCACGGAATCCAGATTTTCATTTGACTCTGCTTCCCTTGCCTCGAAAAAACCCTCTCAAATTGCGGTATATGCTAGCCTGTTTAAAAAACATTTTTTGATTCCTCCTTGGATATACATTTGGCTGGTCCTTTTTTCGGTTTACCTTTTTATGTCAATTGGTTTTGTGTTTTATTTTTTTCGGATTATGAATGGACACTATGTCGAGGAGAGAACTTGCATTACTCATTTAAATGGAACATTGGCCCCACTTTCCTCTTCACATTCTACACACAGATTAAAAAGAGACTTGACTTTGGTTAACATCACAGCATGGCCTGTTCTGGATGGAATCGCGTGGGATGCAGTTCGTTTTCAGATTCATGGCCCAACGGAAGTCGTTAATGTTCCTAATGTACTAAGAGTTAATATGGGGGATGTGGTGAAACAAAACATTCGTTCTGATGATTGGGATGTTAATGCTGTGGAAAGTTTGTTTTCTGATTTGAAATACTATGCTGCTTTTGATGCTGAGGATTTATATTTAGAATCTGCTAATTATGGTGAATTGTTCTGTTACCAACATTATGGCAATCACTTCTTACACAAAACGTCTTCCCGAAGGGATGCTGTTAATTTTACTCAGTGGGAACATTGCCCAGCTCCTACACGAGGGAGTTCAGAAACGTTTCTTAAAAAGTATACTTATTTCACTGACTTTAATCAGTCCAATCCCGAGTCCTTTTATTTTAAATTTCACAAACAGCCACTGTCCAAGGTTAGACTTACCGATACAAAATTGTTGTATTCGAAGGCCTTCCTAGATCAATTAGTTACTGGGGGCTATGAGTTATGGAAGGAAACAATAGACCTTAAATCGGTTTGGGGTTCAAGGGCCTGGCAGGTACGAGGCACTGAGGCTTTGCACCGTGCATGTCTCATCCCGAATCATATGTTGTTTTTAAATGAAACCATTTCCCAGACCACATGCTTTGGATTGGCTACATCTAAAAGGTTAAACACCCCGTCTTTCCCGGAGTTGGAGGAATATGAGGATTGGAGTAATTTTACTCGATTGTCCATTAAAGATATACAGGCTCTGCTTCTTAATTCCTCCTTTAACATTTCCAGTATGAATCCCAAGGGTTGGCTGCTTTGGCACCGTAGTGCTGATTCTTGCCAAAAAAGATTTTTAAATATAACTGACGGTTTTAAGACTGTTAGATCTGATCCCCGGTTTGATTTGAGTCATACTGTCACCTCTTACTCTGTGGGCAAGTTGTGTCAAGCTTGGCTGAAACATTCAACTTTACCTGCGGTTAAGTATCACCTTTCCAAACTGAATGCAGACGTGGATTTGAATGATTTCATTAAGGGCCCAGCTAGTGGCAGGTCGAAACGGTGGTTATATGGGGTTTACAATGAAATTTGGAAACTCTCACAGATTGAGGCTGCTTCACGCCTTAGGGCTATTGATCAGGCGAATCTTGAGAAAGTGCTTGCAGTTGTTAACAATAGCATTAACGTGCTTTCCTCTAGAATTTACACATTAGATAATATTGTGTCGTCTGTTGTTGATATTGTGCATGATGAAGTGTCAGTATTATACCATGGTCAAAATCAATTACGGTCAATCATGCAGTTTGCATGGACACTTCAGACTCTGAAAATGGGTAAAGTTCCCTGGGGATACATGAACGTTTCCTCTTTATTTTCACCGTTTAATTTGACAGATAAACAACGCTTGCTTTCAATGCGTGATGCTTCCTTTTCTATGCTCCATATTGAAAGGTTGGAATCTTTACCTTTTTCTGTGGCAGAAGCCACTACTGCTACGTGGCTTATCCACGGTTTAATAACACTGCCTTTTGCTTTATATAAGTTTTCAAATTGTATGAAATATGTGCCAATAGGTCGTTTTGAACCCTTAGGTAGCGGTTTTCTTCATGAGGTCTGGTCACTCCCATACACATACAGATGTTTCAAGGATGAACAAGAAGTTTATCTAACGGGGGATGAGTGTACTGAGACGCCAGATCATTCTTTAATGTGCAGACACATACAGTTACACGGTTCATGTAACAAGGACCGACCGAATATGGCTTGCGTTTTACAGGGCACGCCAGTTCCTGCTATCATCCCCACGTTTAAATTGTTAGAGAATGGTAGTTATTTAATGCTCAATAATGAAAACTGTTGTGGTTTAATTAAAGGTATAGCTTTCATAGTAACAGTTAGTGAGCGAGTTATTTGCTGCAGAAATGTTCTTTATCCTCCCACACGTGAACATAGGGAGTCTTCCATTTGGCCACAGATACCGACCTTGGGAGCAGAATTCAGCGGCATGGCTAGAATAAGAGCTCTATTGTCCCAGAAAGAGGTGGCCTTGAGCTCGGCCCGTGAAACTTTCGTGCTTCACATTGCTAACACCCGTACGGAGGTTCAGGCTCTTTTAAACACTGATTTGCCTTTGCATTTCGGAGCCATGGTCCGTTCTATCTTTAACGCATCCTCCACAACGGGCCTAGCGCATTTTTTTAAAGTTGTTAGCGGTGGTCTCGTGACTTCCTTTGAGAAGATTTTTGGAGTCATCCCTGCCTTCTTCCATTCTATTTTTTCATCCTTATTTGGAGGGTTCCCGTTTTTACTTGCATTAGCGGCTGGCGCATTGGTGGTTTTCTGCCTTTTTAAATATGGATGCCCTTCCTGTGCAAGACCACGCTCAGCTGCTACTGACGCGGTTTCGCAACCGCATGCTTGATTATTATGGCACACTGCCGTTGGCGACTCTAAGCACGGCGTTTGGATTATCTTTTCGGTTCTCCTATTTCACCTGTGTCCAGCCTGTATTTCGCTGCCTGACCTGTGATTTCCTTTGGGCCATTGATTTGTGTCTCTGCGGACCAATATCTTCTGACGTCGATTTTGATCAACTGATGAGTCCTATCATTGCTCACGAGTTGGTTTGTTCTGACGAAAGGATTATGGCCTTGGCGGTGGCACATGGACTAATGGGTCCCTGGGATGTGTTGTCGGCAGCGCAAAATTTCTTGGAACAAAGTTTTCTTGAAAACCCACCGAGCTGTCCTCTGATGGTTATAGAGGATCCGGTGCTGGAAGATCACGTATGTTCCTTTCATCTTTTAAATTGGATGGCTGAACTGTTTTCGGATGAGGACAGTGACTTCCTCCTGGAGGCTGTTGCAGCTTACTTTTCATATACAGTCTTATCATAGACACTGCCTCAAATGGACATGCTGATTGATAGCATTTTCTTGATTTTATTGACTTTTGGTCAAGAAATTTTATTTTTGCTTGCCTATTGGCTTGAGCCACATTATACTTGTGGGCTATTTTTTAGCATTAATTTTTTTAATTGAATTTTTATTCATGCTCGTTTATTGTTGGATTCTGCTCTCATGTGATGGCACTTCTGTTATCTTATTTAGTCCGTTCTCGGATCATGGGGGGGTGTTGTATAGCTCCTATATATCCTTATATCGTGTTAAGTTAGCATAGGTACATTTGAGATTTAAACGCCATTTTTCCTTTCTTGCAACTTCTGCACACGACCCTTAATTGTTGACTTAGCTTTCAACCTAGTGGTTTGCCGTGGTGTATGTGAGAATAATATGTTATTGCTCTGATATCAGTTTTGTTTAATAAACCATGTCTGCACGGAGAGTGCTGAAGTTTCAGGAGCAACACGATATGGTATTGTTATGAGGTCTGATCTCCACGCCTTCATAGTCATAACACAAGTGCAGCCTTTGCCAACTTGGGCTTGAGGCGGGATTTGATATTGCTTTGCACGAGAATTGTTAACACACTTGATGCGGTGCACATGCAGAGAGAGCTGGTGTATGCTGATGTGATTCCTTCATGCTAGGACACTAAGGTATGGGCCCGCCCTAAAACAACCCAAAGAGACCTTCTTAGCTAATAATATAATATATGTGTTAGGGAGGGTGAGATATAAGTGTTGTTAACTCTTATTCATTACAGCATGTTAACATGCTGTCACCATTCGCTTTTTATGTCTTAGTAACTATGCTGATAATTTTGATACTGATAATAAGTATACTTGTATTATCTAAGATACTGCGCCTGAGAAGACGGCATTAGTAAATAAACATTTCAAATGCACATGTGTCTTCTTTACTCCATGTTCTGGTTTGTAATGATAATATAACGAAAGAGTGTTCATGAGTCCCACGTACCCTGAGGTACTGTAAGTTCATGTTCTGGTTTGTCTAAACATTGGGAGTTTGATATGTCCAATGAGACACTGTAGCTAGCTCGGTAAGGGGTGAGTTGGTTGCTAAGGTAAGTTTTGGGACACCCTAATTTGCCGAGGTTCCACTCCTCTGTGCACAGTTCTGTGTGAGTACAGAAACCCTGCAACAGTGTGGAGTGGAAAAACGATGGATTTGGGCCCAGATCTTTGGACTGGGGTGAATGTGTGACATTGATCCACATTCTGTCCATCATTGTTGTGTTTGCAGGTACCGCTCTAAGTGTACTGGGGATGCTCAGACGTGAGTCCCAGGCACTCCACACCACTGGAATCAAGCTAGCCGGGCTGATGAGAGGTGTTACCTCGAAACCGGGCCGGTCCTCGGATGCTTGTTTCCGTTCTGGGAAGGACATGGCTTTTGTAGTTCGGACTGGACTGTTCCCATGGGGCACAGGGTCAGCGCTGATTTGCATATCGTCATTGTCTAACCCAGGGTGGTGTGGAGTGGAAAAACGATGGATTTGGGCCCAGATCTTTGGACTGGGGTGAATGTGTGACATTGATCCACATTCTGTCCATCATTGTTGTGTTTGCAGGTACCGCTCTAAGTGTACTGGGGATGCTCAGACGTGAGTCCCAGGCACTCCACACCACTGGAATCAAGCTAGCCGGGCTGATGAGAGGTGTTACCTCGAAACCGGGCCGGTCCTCGGATGCTTGTTTCCGTTCTGGGAAGGACATGGCTTTTGTAGTTCGGACTGGACTGTTCCCATGGGGCACAGGGTAAGCGCTGATTTGCATATCGCCATTGTCTAACCCAGGGTGGTGTGGAGTGGAAAAACGATGGATTTGGGCCCAGATCTTTGGACTGGGGTGAATGTGTGACATTGATCCACATTCTGTCCATCATTGTTGTGTTTGCAGGTACCGCTCTAAGTGTACTGGGGATGCTCAGACGTGAGTCCCAGGCACTCCACACCACTGGAATCAAGCTAGCCGGGCTGATGAGAGGTGTTACCTCGAAACCGGGCCGGTCCTCGGATGCTTGTTTCCGTTCTGGGAAGGACATGGCTTTTGTAGTTCGGACTGGACTGTTCCCATGGGGCACAGGGTCAGCGCTGATTTGCATATCGCCATTGTCTAACCCAGGGTGGTGTGGAGTGGAAAAACGATGGATTTGGGCCCAGATCTTTGGACTGGGGTGAATGTGTGACATTGATCCACATTCTGTCCATCATTGTTGTGTTTGCAGGTACCGCTCTAAGTGTACTGGGGATGCTCAGACGTGAGTCCCAGGCACTCCACACCACTGGAATCAAGCTAGCCGGGCTGATGAGAGGTGTTACCTCGAAACCGGGCCGGTCCTCGGATGCTTGTTTCCGTTCTGGGAAGGACATGGCTTTTGTAGTTCGGACTGGACTGTTCCCATGGGGCACAGGGTCAGCGCTGATTTGCATATCGCCATTGTCTAACCCAGGGTGGTGTGGAGTGGAAAAACGATGGATTTGGGCCCAGATCTTTGGACTGGGGTGAATGTGTGACATTGATCCACATTCTGTCCATCATTGTTGTGTTTGCAGGGTCATACCAAGCATAGGACAGCAAGGAAAGGGGTATTACCAGAGTGCAAATTCCAGTGGATCAAAGGGGCCCGTATGTTCAAATGTCAGTTGTGGGGAACGATCAGAATTTTCTTTTGGATACTGGGGCCACCAGGTCTTCTATTGCACGTCTGTCAGTCCGGTAGGCACCCCTTTCTGGCAATATGAATGTCTCCGTGGGTTCTGCAGGAATACCTGTGACTAGCCCTGTCTCCGAACCCCTTCCCCTCGATATTGGCCCTGCACATGTTGAGGCTCCTTTGGTCCTTACTACAGGTTGCAGTGAAAACTTGTTAGGCATGGATTTACTGGAAGCTCTGTATGCGACCATATCATGTAGTCCCCAAGGTGTATCCCTAACAATTTCTTCCACCGCAGCTTCCTATATGTATCTATCAGGTCCCCTCCCACCAGAGTTGCAGTCTTTACCTTCCTCCCTCTGGGCATCATCAGACACTGATGTAGGGTGTCTCAACATATCCCCTCATGTGGTACACATCCAGCCAGGTGCACTTCTCCCCCTTCCGGCAGTATCGACTACCCTCGGAAGGAGAAATGACCCTTTTAACAATAATCTGAATTGATGGACAAGGGCGTAGTGGAGGAAACACGTGGCAATATCTGTAACAGTCCCATTATTCCCGTTCTTAAAAAGACCAATGGAGATGCTCTCTCCCCTATAATATAGAGATTCGTGATTGACCTGACAGCCCTTACCAAAATAACAATATCCCAATATCCTGTTGTCCCCGACATTACAGCCCTCTTAACGATGGTCCCTTCTGATGCAACGCACTTATCTGTCATAGACCTGAAGAATGCTTTTTTCAGCATTCCTACACATCCTGACAGCAGACATTTTTTTTGTTTCTCCCTTGGTGGGCGGACCTTTAGGTTCTGCCGCGCCCCTCAAGGTTTCACCGAGAGCCCAGTGTCTGTAGTCAAGCCCTAAAAAGTCAACTAGATTCCTTGGAACTCCCTGATAATTCCACACTATTACAATATGTAGATGACCTCCTCATTGTTGCAAATTCTGCTCCAGCATGTAAAGAAGCTACTCTCTGTTTGTTACGCCACCTTGCCCTCCATAATCACAAAGTCTCTTTCAAAAAGCTTCAGTTTTGTCAAGAGAAGGTGACCTATTTAGGTCATCTCCTCTTGAAGGAGGGAAGGCAGCTCACCGCTGATCGTGTAGCCATTATCAATGCTATGACGGCCCCACGAACACAAAAGCAGGTGCGAGCCTTCATAGGCCTAACCTCATACTGTAGACAGTGGATTTCCAATTTTTCGGCCATGGTCAAACCTCTTCTTGCCCTCACCACTAAAGACATATCAGACAGTTCCTTTCCATGGACGAGCATGCGCAGGCCTTCCAAGATTTAAAGAGAGCTCTGTGTACTGCTCCAGTCCTCGGTACTCCTGATTATAACAACCAAATTTTTCTTTTTGTACATGAGACAGACGGCTGTGCATGCGCTGTCTTGACCCAGATGTTTGGAGGTCACCATCGGCCATGTGCCTATTTTTCAGCCACCTTAGATCCTGTTGCAAGGGCTCTCCCAGGATGCCTACAGGCGACCGCTGAGGCCGCCCTCATGGTCCGTCAGAGAGCGGGGATGGTCATGAACTCCCCCCTGACTCTGATGGTCCCCCATTCTGTAGATACCCTCCCTAATAACACCAAGACACAGTACCTCACTAGCGCACGACTCACAGGATATGAACTGACACTCTTTGCCAGCCACATTAACATCAAAAGATGCACTGTACTAAACCCCGCCACATTACTCCCACTGGATACTCAGGATGCCCGCTTAGACCCACATGACTGCATATTAAGGACAGAGGAGGAGACGAAGGGACGGGTTGACTTACAGGACACCCCGATAGCAGAACCAGAAGGTACACTGTATGTGGACGAATCATGTCTCAGAGGGCCAGATGGTGACACCTCAGCCGCCTACGCCCTCACGACATTAGGGCAAGTAGTAGAAACAGCTCAGATTCCGCAGTGCTCTGCTCAAGCAGCAGAATTAGTGGCCCTCACTAGAGCATGTGAGTTAAGCAAAGGGATGACGGTAAATATTTATACTGACAGACAATATTCCTTTGGGGTGGCCCACAACTTCGGGAGACTATGAAAAGAAAGCAATTTCCTTACTTCCGGTGAATCTGCCAAAAGACACTGTCAGCTGGGTGTTACTTAAAAGTTGGAAAACTATCACAGCGGCATTTGCCGTTTGTGCGGAGGGCCCCAGGAAGAAGATTTCTACTTCCGGTAGCACTACTTCCAGTAGGTGCAGCGCTCTAGTTGTGGAGCTCCCCACTATATTTAAAGTGCTATCCAAGCGCACGCGGTGAATCTCTGCCGAAAGACACTGTCAGCTGGGTGTTACTTAAAAGTTGGAAAACTATCACGGCGGTATTTTGGCACTGTTTTTAAAAATGACTCATGATTATTAAACTGCACTGTATTTCTGCTCACCTGAAAAGCCCTTTCATTTAGCCTCCCAGGCCCGGTCCGTCGCGGCATTTGCCGTTTGTGCGGATGGCCCCAGGGAGAAGATTTCTACTTTTGGTAGCACTACTTCCGGTAGGGGCAGCGCTCTAGTTGTGGAGCTCCCCACTGTACTTAAAGTGCTATCCAAGCGCACGCGCGCAGCGGGCGCGCCGGTGGCGCGCAGCGGGCGCGCCGGTGGCGCGCAGCGGGCACGCCGGCGGCGCGCCAAGGGCGAGCCCGTCTGAGCCCGTCCGCGCCCGGCCGGGACCAGGGGCCAGAACCCCTGCCCCTCTCTCCAAAAATAAGACCACCTGTCTTAGATACGAATCACAGAAACTGAGAAACCTAAGGCCAGCCACTGAGGCTCCGTGTCTCCATGCCATGTGCCCAACTAACAACGCCCCAATTTGCCCCCACTGTCACTTTAAATTTAAACCTTTTACTGTACATGACCCCCGGCCACCTATAAAAATGTTTCTTCTAAACTGTCGCTCCTTGACAAAACACTCGGTAGAAATGTCACTTCTCCTGGAAACCCTCAATCCTGATGCTATTTTCCTATCTGAAACATGGCTCCGGGATGAAGCAGATCCTGCCATCACACAGATTCTACAGCCAGGCTATTTACTTCACAGAATTGACAGGAAATCAGGAAGAGGCGGGGGCTAGGGATAATTTTCAGGGACTGTTTCCGGTGCCGATCTTCCCCAGCCAAAGTACCCGACTGCAAAAGCATGAGTTTTGCATTAGAATTCTCACCCACAATGACCTTCTCGGGCCTGCTACTCTATCGGCCCACTGGACACATAGGCAATTTCACTGACTCTCTCCGCTCTTACGTCGCTGAGTTAGCTCTATCCCCGGCAAACTTCACAGTTCTTGGAGACATTAACATCCACCTAGACGACCCTACTGATCACCAAGCAAAGGCTATTTTGACCAACTTAGCAGCTCTTCAAATTACACAGAAGGGTTTCGCACCCACACATACTAAAGGCCATCTGTTAGACGCTGTGCTCAGCAACGATCATAAGCTCCACGTAGGCCCCCCAATTCCCCTCCCCTGGACTGACCACCTACTGGTGCCATTAGACTGGGAAAACCTGAATCCTCCCCCGGTCCTAACCCCTGCCCCGTTGATGGGGAGGAACTGATCGAAGCTTTCCGCCAGCCAGTGGGCGCGTTCCCTCACAGTCACCCCCCCGCTGACGGGTGATGACCCGGACTCGACTAATAGGAATTTTAACGCTTGGATACAGACCTCGCTTGACTCTGTAGCCCCCTTGAAAACCCTAAAGAAAAAAAATAAATCTAAAGAAGCACCATGGTACACTTCTAAACTGAGAGAGCTAAAACAAAAGTGCAGGAAGCTAGAGAGGGATTGGAGACAGGCATCAGGGGTGGAAAGTAGAATCAACTACAGAGAAGCGATCAGGAAGTATAAGGCAGAAATAAAAACGGCGCAATCCTCATTCTATGAGCAAAAGATAAGGACGGCAGCCAATGTCCCGTGGGAAATCTTCCAGATAGCTAAAACTCTTATTAAAACCCCACAAAATCTCCCTGACCACAAAGAGGCCCAAAAACGATGCGACAAACAGGCGGAATACTTTTTCCAGAAAAATCCACGTATTTCCCTTTCCTTTACTTCAACAAGGAGCGAATCCAACTCTCCTCGGGTCGAGAACTCCCCCGCTACTACATACTGCCATTTAATGGAATTCCCATTGCTTGATGAGGATTCACTGAACACTCTAATGATAAAAGTGTCATCTGGCTCTCCTACTGACCCTGCCCCTCCGCGCCATCTGTTGCTAGTTGCTGATATAATCAGTCCTATCATCTTGAACACCCTAAATGCCTCTATTATCGCAGGAACAGTACCGTTGGCATGGAAATGCGCCCAGGTCAGAGTGATAGAGATCGGGGGTCACCTGACCAATATTTTCACCATATAGTTTTCGGGCCCATAAATTTTAATTCACCATATACATTAATCAGGCGACCTCACAATTCTACCATCAGCAACCCTGAATTCCCTCTCTTTTATTCTAGTGTACCCGACGTACCAATCCACCGTTACGGGTACCTATGACCACAATGGATCAGGGAGCTAGCTGTAAAAGAAAGGCAGGCAAAATACAAACCCAACTTTAAATACCTTTGATATTCATTAAATGACCACGGACAACTGAGAAGTTTTGAAGGTTTTATCTAGATATCAGTATCTGCGAGTATTAGGCTTACAGTCAAACGGCAATCAATAATCAAGATAACAAAAAGCACGTAACCATACAAGAAAAGTGTAAGGGCAATCATTTAAGTTTGTAAATAGAGTGACAGGGAATACTCTAAGTAGACTTAAACTGAAACTCAAGAATGGACATCTATAAATGAGCAAGCTTATTTGCATGTACTAAAATTATGCTATTAGGACGTACTTCATGAGAGAGAATTTAGAAACATATACACCTATAGAAAGGGTAAAAGGTGGAAACCACTATAATTCTAACGTTATATCATCAACTGTAGTTTTCAGGAGAAAAATATAAACACATCTAATTCATAAACAGTACGGGGAAGAATTGTGCTCTAAAAGGTAAGGTAATATAGAAACATACTATGAGAAAAATGCAATAGGTTTTCATATGGTAGACTGCGGAAAGCATGGAAAATATAACATGTGCAAAGGTATGCCTTTATTGAAGCAAAGACAGAAAATAGAAAGGTGCAGTATAAAGTTCTCAGCCCTATCTATATATTTACCTAGAATGGTGTGAAGACCAACCCTGGCCACGGATCAGTCAAGGACAGGAAATACCCCAAGGAATAGCAGTCATCAATGGGACAGCAGGTGCAGAATGGACACCCCAGGACAGGACAGGAAACCCAGATTAGGATCAGGACAGGACCACCAAGGCACGACCAGCACCCGCAGTTCGGAAGCAACGCCTGCGCTCCACCCTCTCTGCAGCTATCAGCCAGAACCCCGATTGGGTTAGCGAACTCCTCAGTAAAGTGCTCCGCCAGCACTTAAGGTTTAGTAAAACCTTAAAGGTCTATGGTCAATTTTCGGACAGAGTGCTCCGCAGCGCTCTGTAAATTCAGTCACCTATTGAGTGCGTTGGGTCAGTGACAGGTCAGCTATTCAGACAAGTCGGACAATTTCTCTAGCTGAACCTAGGCTAGATATACTGTTTTGGGGTCAGTGTACCACCCCGCAATGTTGCAAAGTGTCAGAATCCACAATTTCGATTGGTCCCAAGGTAGGCTAGGTTAACACACCAATCAGAACAGACTACTGCAAGCCTAAATTTGCATTCTTGGGTACCGCCTAGCAAGATTGGGGTTCCCATGAGAAGTCGCACTGAATACAATAGGAAGAATACATTGTTAATAAAGTAACAGTTTTCAGTTTCTCTGGCTGGGTGAAGGTGCATCTTCCCAGGCACATCTTGGCAGCGACTTTCTCTTGGCGCTGTGTCAATGCCACCTCGCTACTTCTGCTTCTGCGCAGTACTGCACTCCAACATCGACTCCCAAGCACCCCATCACCCCTCCGTACCGAGGATACATGAAAAGTAAGCGAAAACAAATTAAAACATAGAAATAAATGAATCAACTACATAACATGATTGTGTACTTATGACTTATCATTATAAAAATATACTATGCAGTTATGTTTTAGTGCAATACACAATAACACGAGAGCATCTGCACAAGCTTCACCATATTATTACACAAGCAGCCATCTTGTGGCTATTACGCATGCGCACCCTTTCCCTCCAAAATCACAACTACGTCATGTCACGTGAGTGTGACTAACGCATGCGCAGAAGCAATATTCTAAACGGCGGCCATGTTAAAGACACAAATTAATCGTATTAGTAAAACACATAGGCAAGCATCACTAGGATACATGTATAGAGTAAAAATAAAGGAAATTAGTAAGACGTACGATTGGATTACAGAGTTATACATGAATCGAGGTTCTTGATTTCAGCAAGTCGCGTAATATGCAAAATCTTGCTTCATCAATCCCCTCTTTGATGATATTTACTATTATCACAAATAAAAATGGAACCAGATGCCAACTTTTCTCACACCTTATGCATCTCAATCTCTTCCAACAAGCGATTCAATTTCTCTTTCACATCTTTATCAAGGTGAGAATTTTTCACCTTTTTAGGTCTCGCCTGTCGATGCGCATGCGCATCGAGCAAGCGAGACTATAGGGGCTCATCCAGACTTTATCTAACTTGCAAGGAATCGTGGCGATTCCTTGCAGTGCCCGTGACTTTTAAGCTCAATGCGCATGTGCATTGAGCTTAAAAGCGCGTGCACAGCCGCCCGCATTCCTCCGACACCTTTGAAGTGAAGCTTAGCTTCACTTCAAAGGCCCGGCTTGTTCACACCCACATGCCGCTCTGCCCCGCTCCGCCCCCTCCCCTGAGTCATCCTGCCTGCCCCTTCCCGCCGTGTCGCATTTCTCCTCCCCCCTCCCCTCTCTTCCCTCCGTCTTGTTCTTCTTGCTCACTTGTCACTCTTTGCCCCTTACTTCTATCCCTTCCTTTCGATTCCCTCTCTGAACCTCCTTCTATGCCCATCTCCTGTTCCTTTCTTTTCTCCAACATTTGCCACGTCTGCTTTCCTCGTCTCCCCACACGTTTGCCTCCCTTTACCTCTGTTTCCTTAGCTCCTCGTTTCTCCCGCCTACTCTCACATCTTTCTCTTTTCTTTCTACCCTCTCGCCCCCACTTCTCTTCGTGCTCATCTGTTCTCCACACATTTCTCTCACTTAATTCTTCCTGCCTCAACTCTCCGCTCCGCCCCCTCCCCTTCCCGCCGTGTCGCATTTCTCCTCCCCCCTCCCCTCTCTTCCCTCCGTCTTGTTTGTTGTTGTTTGTTGAAGCAAACCCTTGCATTCACCCTTCGGGAGTTCATCCATTTGCGAGACTGCGATAGGCACATTTATTATTTTGTTTCCCATTCACCACAGTTTTTATTTTTTTAATAGGCACTGGTAGAAAGGGAGACTCGAACCGGTCCGTAGTCCACATCAATGCGGTACGGACAAAGATAATGACCGTGAATTGTGACCGTGAATTGTGACCTCCGCTTCGGCATTATAATTTAGCTTCCCCTCTCCTGCTTCGCATTACCAGCCCTCCCCACCCTCTGAGCACAAACAGTGCCTTTCTTAAGCAAGTGTCAATACTTCCTTATTCCTCCTCCCGCAGCCATTCCCATGTCTGCCCGACCCCTCCCTCACTCCCTACACCCCTCCTGCACAGGTCCAGCGGGCGCCTACAAAGTAGGAGCTCCACAGCGGCATTTGTATTTTTAAAAAGCAGCAGCTTGTGTAAAAGCATTTCCATTCGGGCTTCGCAGCTGTAGCATTTGTATTTTCAAAAGAGTAGCGTGTGTACGCATTTGCAGTTTGTAAATGCTCGGTCACTACAGGTAAATAAATATTGAAGTGCGTGGACTTTAGTATGTGAACTGCCAGAGCCGCAAAGAAATGCTTTCACATTCTTCCTGAATCAACTTGTAGGTGTCACCAGAATTGGCACTCAGTGTCGGCCTCGTGATATGGTGAATAGGCAACAAGAGACTTGAGCAAAGCTGTCCTTCTTAAGGAGGCGATGTTAACCAAGAGGACGGTAGCTGGACATGAGGTAAATACAACACTGGAATTAAGGGGCAAACCAATTGCCTACCTAGGTATTCAGTCTTCCACCCCTGCATTCTTGAATCTTCTTTTCACTGACTCTTCCTTATGTTCTTAACCCTTTCAGAGTTACTGGACTGTTTGGAAAACGTTTAATTTCCTTTAAATCTACTCCAGTGTTGCAACCATCTTCTTAGCGGTGAACAAACAGTAGCTTGATCGCTTTAATCGTGAATTGTTTTATGCTCTGAAACTATCCAAGGAGCTAAATTGGTTCCCTGTAAAGAGCTTGCAGTTTCTGCTTACATTTCACATGCTTCACTTGGTCTTGTTTTTTGTTGGAATGCGGCGGAAATGACTTAATTGCCGTTAGTTTAACCCCAAGGTGCATTGGCAGGGCTGTTTCAGCCGTCTTCCTCCTGTTGGCTCTTTCCCCCACAACTGTGTTTTTATGGCCCGCTCACCTGTGTGCCTCTCTGCTCTGTGTACGTCCCCCTAATGACGGACCTGGCATGCTGTCCCGCTGCTATGTATTCTTTCTGCTTTGCCACACTTTTCACACGCAACGGCTATTTTCTCACATGAGCGCCTGCCGAGCTGTGCGTCTTTGCTAAGTTGCTTTTTCCCATAAATGAGCCAGGAGTCGATGTTTTATGGCTGTGTTTGCTAGTCCATCCTTCCTTCAGTGAACCCTCAGACTGGGAATGTAATGTTACCAGGTCAGTGTCAAACACAGTACACCAGCAGATCAAGACTTTCTATTTAGATAGCTGTGCACTCTTGCACTTTTGGGTTCTAATCGTATTTCAAGAGCTGCATTTCAGAGCTTTTAGAAATGTTTATGGCTTTTTTTTTTTTAAATTCTTTAGCATTGGCTACAGGAAACAAAAATGCTAAAGATTTACAAAAAAAAACCATAAACAATTCTAAAAGCACTAACTCTAATGCTGCGAGACCTATTGCATTTTCAATGCTTGTTGTAAATCTGATTATTCATTTCTTCCAATTCCAGCTCATCCACACTCCGTTTCACACCCCTTCTATCCACCGTGTACTTCTTTGTGTGTTTGCGACATTTGCAACAGACGAATATGAGGAAAAGGATGAGACCTATCACTCCAATTGGCATCAGTACCTTAAACAATAAACGTCTACCTAAATTGGCAATCCAATAACCTACGTTGGAGAGACCATCGACAAGTCTCTTCCAGGCACTGTCAACCTCCAGTGGTTTGAGTTCTTTTTCCAAATTAGTAATGTTTTTCACATATTTTTTAATCTGTACACTTTTGTCCGGTATGTAAGTGCAACAATGTTGCGCCTTCAGCATCCGGCAGACTCCGCCCTCTTTTGCTAATAAGGTGTCCAGCGCAAGTCTGTTCTGCAAAACCATTGATCTGATCGCAACCATTTCGGTATTGACCAGCAGAAATCCATGAGCTGTGTCAGTAGACAACACATCCACTATTGTGGATAATTTGCTAATTCTGTGAGTGTTCAGAACCACTCCCACTCCAGGTATCAGTGCACTAAAAATACTACCCATTATTTCACCTACGCATTCTCTTCTACTACGCACTAAGCCATTAGTGTTTTCATTGCTTCCAGCAATTTCTTTCACATGGTATATTTTCGGGAAAACAATGCCAAAGTAGCAGCTTCCATACCAGTGATCCGGCAATTTGAAATAAGCCTTGTTTCCACATATATAATAAATTCCGGGAAACACAGGTTCTGACCCATTTTTGAAACCCCAACCTCCAATTACCTTGTAATTGTGTTCACATTGACTGGAACCAATGAAAATGTTATTATAATAACTAGTCTTCTCGCGATGAAGACAAAGTTTCCCTTTCCTCTCGAAATCCAGCAACAAAGCAGGACCACTCCCACCATTTGAGGTGCCTTCCATGCTTTCAGCCCATTTAGGAGTTTTCTGTCTTTTGTCATTAGCTTTTCTTTGGAAACTCTCCCTTCTTTTCTCTGCCATGTTTAAAAATATTTTTTCTTGTTCATGTAAAGAACAGGTCAAGTTATCTCTGTGTGCTTCATTCAAGTCTATGGTACCTATAGTCAGAAAGTATTCTCCCATATAACGTGTAACGTCACTTTTGGTATGTACAGGATTCAGATTTCCACGTATAGGAAGTTCAGAAAATATCACGTCAGAATTAGAATAGTAATAATGTAATGGTCCTCTTTTGTAAAATAAACTAGCTAATATGCTACAGGAAATTCCATAGGTCAAAGGTAGGTGATGATAAGTCACGCCTTCAGCTACAGAAGTAGGTAGCTTCATGCAGACATAGCAGTCTTCTATTTCCATAGTTTCTACATAGTGCACTAAAAGATTAGCGAAAACATTAAACTGTGTCTGGTTTCTAACTCCATGATAATGTAGTCCTTCCTCATCTGATGCTTCTAAGTCTCGTTTTGTTTGTCTGAGTGCTTTTTCACGTCTTTCTACACTTCGTGTTGTCAGTTCTTCAGTGTCAGTGGTCACAGTCTGAGTAGGGTTAATATTAGTATTTTTGCTTACCATAAAAGGAATGAAAACTGTTAGTCCTATCCAAATTATTATCACTATAGCTATACTACATATACATACTTTGCAGCATGTTTTGCAACAACTGCGTCTAGGCCTTCCATTCACGTTTGAATCAGACATTTTTCGTTCAGAAGAAGATTTCTCAACCCCTCTCTGTAACTTTGCACAGTTAACTTACTCTGCGCAACTTCAGGTTAATTCGTCTTCCTCTTCTGTAGACTGATCAGCAATCGGTTCTCCGTCACTTTCGTCAGTTATATCAAGATCCTCAAAATCCTCCAAAATTAAAAATGTCCATTCAGGATCTTGGTATTTTTCGTTCAGTCTTTTTATTCGATCACTCCTTCTTTTGGAGCTTTCTCCAGCTTGTTCTGTAATTCGAGGGCTTTTCCTTCTTTCTGCAAGTTTTTCTTCTACTGTTTTTATTCTCAGTCTCAGTTTCTTAATAAATCCTGGTTCAATATTTTTCTTTTTCTTGAGTCTTTTAGTGTGCACTGTGTTTTGGCTTTCTTCTAACGCTCTTTTATTTTCGTTTGTTTGCGGCACTTCTGTTTCTGTCTCTTCCCTTCCTATCTGTCTACTCCCAGGTCTTGTATCTATTTCTTCTGCCTTGTTACTAAGCTGGCCTGGTTCAGGTGAATTTTGATTTTGGCTCTCGAGTGTCTCTGTTTCTGTGTCCTGAACACGTTCTTCTAATTCTATCTGATCCTGTTCAAGCACTTCGATCTCTTGATTTTCTTCTGCTCGAACTTTTGTACTAGTTCTAGTCTGTCCCTTTTCAATTTCAGGAGTCAGTGGAGGAGTATCGATCACCTATTCTGTCCCTGTCTGACCTTCCTCTTCGTCCTCAGATTTGATGTGAATCTCAATGATCTGAGGTCTTCGCCTGTGCCTATCTCTTCCTCTCTATTCCACTCTCTATCTTCTTGGCTCCGCTCTCTTGTTCTGATTGGGTCTTCAGTTAAGTCGATTATGGGTATCCAATCATCTTGGCTGGTGCTCGGCTGTTCGTCATCAGCTACTTCAGGACCGGCGTCTGCAGACCCCTCAGCTGGACAACCTTCAGCTCCAGGTTCCTTGTCCGGAACTACTTTCTGTGTATGGCTGGCATGGATCCACTTAGGAACGCCTGCACACTTCACTGCTGTCGTGGTCACCAGTATTATTTGGCGCTTTTCTCCCCACCTCGGTGCAAGGCAACTTGAACGAGTATGCTTCTTGATTCTAACCCAGTCACCAGGAACCAACTTGTGAACTGGAGTTGTCGGGTTGGCAACGGCGTCTTCCCCAATCTGGCGAAAGATAGAACGCACTTGGTCACCCAGTTGCTTGCAGTATTCAAGTACCAAATCATCAGTAATGCTTAACAGTTTGTATCCTGGTACCCAGGCTTGTCTCATCACTCTTCCCATTAGGATTTCATGGGGGCTCAGGCCTGTTTTCCGGTCTGGAATACTTCTGAGTCCCATCAGAACAAGAGGCAAGGCAGTTATCCAGTTCATGCCAGTAGAGTCACACATTTTTGCTAATCTCGATTTTATAGTGCCATTTATTTGCTCTACTACTCCAGAAGCCTCTGGACAATGTGCACAGTGCAGTTTTTGTGTGATTCCAAATGCTTTACAGAGCTGAGCCATTATCTCATTCTGAAAATGTCCGCCTCTATCTGATTCAATCATGACTGGAACCCCGAACCTAGGTATCAATTCTTTCAGTAACAGTTTGGCTACCGTTATGGCATCATTCTGTGTGGCAGGGTAAGCTTCCACCCATTTTGAAAACAGGCAGACAATGACAAGGACATACCTTTTTCCCTCACAACGGGGCATGGTGATGAAGTCAATCTGAATTCTTACAAAAGGACCCCCTGATCTTCCAATTTTCCCCAGTTCAACTACTGTTCTTTTACCAGCGTTGAACTGCTGACATGTTAAGCACCTCTGGCAGAGTGATTCTGCTACCTTCCTGAACTTCGGATTATACCAGGTCTGTTGAAACACCAGAACCATGGCATCCCTACCAGTGTGTGAATTTCCATGTATCAATCTTGCCATAGAGGAGAGCAGGTGTCTAGGTAACACAGGCATACCCTTTGGGCCCACAATGACACCATCCTCACTCCTTGGTCGACAACCAAGTTCCTTCCACTTCTCTTTCTCTTCCCAAGGCACAGCATGCTGCCATTCTCTCACTTCATCCCAGGTAGGCACTTCTTCAAACACCATAAGTTGGCAGCTGTTTCCAGTCCCTCCCAGTTTGATATTTATTGACATGCGATCCATAGCACATTGTTTTTTTTTTTGTTTAAATTTGTTTATTGGGTTTTAGGTTGCTTTTACATGAATAATACGACAGTGTGCATTCGATGCTAAATGATCATTACAAACATTGGGCTGATAGAAGTACAATAGGGCTGCGGTTCTTGTTAGGCATTTCACAGTGCAGGGTCGTTGTCATTCTTCCGTCCTTGTCTGTGTGCCTTGGTGGCACGCATCCCGTGGATTCCCAGCTCGTCGACAGAGTTCACCACCAGCAGGATCGCTCTGTATATGTTATACTATCTGCTGCACCCGTACGGGGGCTCGCACTTGTCATGTCGGGTATTGTGCGGGTGACGCCACGGGAATCTAAAGCTTGTGGGTGATACATGATATTATGTGCCCCCGTGGTGATTGTGTGTGTAATCAGTTGGTTGGTAACGTGTACAAGTAGCATTCTGTCTGATTCAAGCTTGCCTACTTTTCCAGTAACTATGGGGGTGAACTAGTAAACTCGGGGGTGGGGAGAGAGTGAGGAGGGGGGCGGGAGGGGGGAGTTTTCTAGGTCAATGCGCGGAAGTACAGTATGTGTGTTTGTAAGTCGCTGGGTATAGGTCTTTGGCTAGCACCAGAGGTTCGCGATTGGATTTCGGGGGGTCAATGTTCGTGGTCACCTCATGCCGGCGTGTAAAGCCCATGATATGTTTATGGAGACAGGAGGGTCGGTGCCGTCAGCCGTGGTGGGGACTGAGTGGCAGTGGGGGACTCCTGAGGGCATGTCGTCTGTGTGAAGGTGTATAGTAGTTGGGCCCACTCCTGGGATATGGGATTTTTACGATGTCCCCGCACCTCCTCTTCCCGTAGTATCTCTTCTTCCGCTTTACCCCATTTAAGTACTGCACCTATCCATGCCGCCTCTGGTGGCCCCGCCGGGGCTCTCCAGTGCATGGCGATACTGCGTTTTGCTAAGAGAATTGCTAGTGAGAGGAATCGGTATTTTGTTTTCTCAGTTTTCCGTTTACGGAAAATTCCGAGTGCGCATGCCTCCCATGTGTTCATGACTGTAATGGTTGTGGTCTCTTCTAGGGTTCGGTGGATTGTGTCCCAATACTGGCGGAGGGAGGGGCAATCCCAAAACATGTGCTTGAAATCTGCGCCTGGGGTTCGGCATCGGGGGCATTCGAACTGTGTGTCTGGAAAAAATCGTTGAAGGCGACCCGGTGTGAGATAGGCCCTGTGGAGGACATTGAACTGTATATTGCGGAACCTTGCGTTCCTGGAGACTTTTTTGGGATATTCCAGGGCAGACTTCCATTCCCCGTCGTGGACCACTCTGCCCAATTCCGTCTCCCACTCCTGGCGTAGGGGCTGGAGGGACGGGAGGATTAACGAGCGCACCGCCCTGTAGAGCCAAGTTACCAAGTGCCTCCCCACCCCCATGTGTAGGATCGAATGAATCACCGGATGTGTCGCTGGTTCGTCGGCCCCAAGGTTCCATTGTGTCTCGCTGCTGTCCAGTAATTGCCTGTGTAGCAAAAACTGTCCAGGGGGTATGTCGTATCGGTCCATCAGTTGCTCAAACGTCAGCAGCTGTCCGTCCTCGTACAAAGACCCGATCTCCGTGACCCCTAGGTCCGTCCATACTCGAAGTGTGCCCGGGGAGTAATACGATTTCCTGCGAGGGAAACCCACCAGCGGTAGCAAAGGCGAGTATGGTGGTTGTGCTTTAGACATGCGGTGTATCCGCATCATGCACGTTCGGGCGACAGACACCAGCAGGGGGCGAGTCCGCTGGGGCTTAGTGCCCGGTAACAAGAGTCTGGCGATCGCTGCCTGCGAGAGAGGGCCGGTATTTGTGTTGGTCTCTCCTGTGTGGCGTCCCGCCGTCCAGTATGATAGCCACTGGAGTTGGGCCGCCAGCAAATACGCCTCAAAGGCTGGCGCTCCCAGCCACTCGTTTCCGGCCCCCTCCCCATATCAGGTCTATCAGAAGAGTGTTCAGTTCACCGAAAAATGATCGGGGTGGAATCACTGGGAGATTCGTGAAGCTGTATAGCAGGCGGGGGAGCATGATCATTTTCGCCAATGCCACTCGGCCTATGGGTGCCAGTGGGAGTGTCTTCCAGAAGGTAGCCGCTGACCTTAGGCCGGCTAGCGTCCTGCGGCGATTTCCTGTGTATAGGTCTTCCGGGGCATGGTACAGTCGTATTCCCAGGTATCGAGGGGCGTCGGCATTCCAGGCGAGAGATTGAGTACCCATTCGGATCTCGAATGGGGCCATATGGGGGCTTAGTGGGTATATGGACGATTTCCCCCAGTTGACTCTTAGGCCTGAGACCGTTGCAAACTCCTCCAACGTTGTCCAGATGCCCGTCAGGTCGCTCATGGCATCTCTAACGTAGATCAGGAGGTCATCCGCGTACAGTGATAAGCAGTGTCGCATATGCGCTAGGGGGATACCCCAGTCTTCCCCCTCCTGTCTCAGGCGTATCGCCATGGGTTCCACCGCTAGGGCGAATAAGAGGGGTGACAACGGGCACCCTTGTCTGGTCCCTCTGTTTACGGAGAATTCCGGGGAGATATAAGTGCCTATCCGGACCCTGGATCTGAGTTGGGTGTACAAGAGTTTAGTGTAAGAGATGAGGCAGAGGCCAAAGTTGTTCTTGGTGATGACTGCGAACAGATATGGCCATAGGAGGGTGTCAAATGCCTTCTCAAGGTCTAGTATGAGGCAAGCCGCATTCGGGAACTGGGCTCGGGCCATGTCCTGGACATGGAAGAGTCTACGGAGATTTTGAGACGTATTGCGGTTTGGTACGAATCCGTTTTGGTCGGGGTGGACCAATTGGGGCACGACTTGGGCATATCTGGTCGCCAACAGTTTCCCTAGGATCTTACAGTCCGAGTTGAGTAACGTGATCGGTCTGTAGGATGATGGGAGTCGGGGGTCCCTATGTGGTTTTAAGAACGATACTATTAAGGATTCTCTGAGGGAACGCGGGAGGATTCCCGACTTGGAAGCGTCGTCGAGCATGGTCGTTAGTCGCGGGGCAAGGTGAGTCACGAACGTCTGATAGTACTCGAGGGGGAAGCCGTCCATTCCTGGGGCTTTGTTTCTGGCAAGCATCCCTATCGCTGCTTTAATCTCCGTTTGCGTTATTTTTTTGTCCAGGTCCTTGCGGAGTGCTGGCAAGATCTGGGGAATTGGTAGAGGGAGTATGAAGTTGGACACCTCTAGGGCATCGACCTGGCTGGAGGTTTGGTATATGTGCGAGTAATATGTGTAAAAAACCTGCATAATCTCTACCTGGGAGGTCTGGAGGTGACCATTGTGGTCAGTGATTTCCGTGATAGGTTTCAGGTCCGGGTCTTGTCGGACCAACCATGCCAACAGCGTGCCGCTCCTGTTGCCCTCCCGGTGTACCCGACTGGCATATTTTCGGAAATTATATTTTCGTAGGTCCCGCAACGTCTCGGCATATTTCGTCTTAGCTGCTGCTATTTGCAACTGGGTCACCTCGCCGCGGTCATCTGCTTGCGATATGGCTGCCAGTTCCTGTTCTGTGGTTTGTAGTGCGCCTTCTAGTACTTTTCGAACTCCTACCACTTGTTGAATGCAGTGCCCCCTCGCCACCACTTTGTGTGCGTCCCACTCAATAAGACTAGAGGACGATGAGCCCGCATTGAGTCTGAAGTGTTCCTGCAGGTGTTCCCCGTGGTCGTGCGTGAATGCCGGGTCTGTGAGGCACTCCCGAGGGAGCTTCCAGGTCGGTACCGGGGGGTGGGGCGGTTTCCATCGGAGGGTCAGGACATGGGCATCATGATCTGACAGTACTCTGCCTAGATAGTCCGTGTGTCTGGCCTTGGCGTGTACAGTAGGGGAGCAGAGAAATCGGTCAAGTCGCACCCGGAGATCGTGTGGGACAGAGTGAAACGAATACAGTTTCGTTGTGGGGTTCAGTGATCTCCATGTGTCCGTCAGTGTCCAGTGTTGTACCCACTCATTGAATATTTCCGTCTGTCTGTGGATTGGTGACCGTGGTGGCGGGGGGCGGGACCTGTCGAGGGCCGTGTCTAGGACACTGTTATAGTCCCCCCCTAGCAGCCAGGGGGTGTGTGTGTGATGTGCCAGTGTAGTCGTGAGACGAGGCCAGAAGGTGTTTTGTTCCACATTAGGGGCATATATACTGCCTATCAGAATAGACTGTCCATCTAATTGACCCTCCAGTAATACATAGCGTCCTTCCTTATCCACCACCCTGGATTGTTCCCTGAAGGGGACTCCCGGCCTGATCCATATAAGTGTTCCCCTAGCAAATGCGGAGTACCCTGTGGCACAGATCGTACCCCTCCATTTCCTCTGCAGCTTGCCGGCTTCAGTTGTCGTCAAGTGGGTCTCTTGGAGGAGGGCTATATGAGCCTGTTGTCTCTTTAGGTATGCATAGACTGCATATCTTTTGCTTGCTGTGTGTAGTCCTCTGACATTCAGCGTGATAAAAGTAAAGTCCGAGTTAGGAGGTTTAGTCATGTAGGAATGTCTATCGTGTTAGTTGATGTACTCTCCCCCTCACAATTATACCCATTGACCCTCTCGCTCGCGTGACCTCCCTCTGTATGCGATAGTGCCATGACCAAAGTACCACCTCCCGTGCGGGTATCAGGGTTGAAAGGGAAAGGATGTAACTTGGAAACAATATAAGGGAAACAGTCCCAACTGAAGGGGCTCTCTGCGAAGCACGTTGAGCCCAAACTGTACATCTCGTACTGTCTCTAGTTCGTTTGGTGTGAGGGGGTGCTGAAGTGGCGGGACCCTGATCTCGGGTCGAGGCCACCCACCTTATTGTGTCTCTGCGTGTGTGTATGCCACCACCCGTACCTTAGGTGTGTCTTCTCGACGTCCCCCGTCGGTAGGCTGCTCCACCAGTTCATTCTTACCGCCGGTTGCAGTAGTTGCTATCAAATGAGCGTATCCGCCGTTTGCGGGGTCACCAGCGGTGGGGAGGCTGAACCATCTCTGGAGGTGCGGAAGTCGCTCTGGCCCTCGTCATCGGACGTGAAGATGTGTGGACCTCTGATCATCTCCTGCCCGTCATTCTGTTGGCTGACCTCTGTCGCTGCTTGGATGGCTTTCCGTCGATCTGCTATTATTTGCTCCAGGTCCGGGACCCGCTTGGTTTTGGGCGACAGTGGTCGAGTCATCTGCGTGAGAGTGACCTTCCTGACTCGCAGTCGTCGTCGTTTGGTGGACTCAGAGCTTGACGGCGTATCCTCGCGGTCTGATCGGGGTTGACTGCGATGGTCTAACCAGTGTCTTGCCTCCTCGGGGTCCGTGAAAAAATGCGTTGTCTCTTCGTAGATGATTTTGAGGCGGGCTGGGAACAGGAGGGCATATTGAATCTTATGTTGTCGCAAGGCTTGCTTTACTGCCAGAAACGTGGCGCGTTGGCGTTGCACTGCTTGTGAATAGTCCGGGAACACCATCACATTCTTGTCTTCCACTCTGAGGACTTGCGCTTGTCTGGCCGCCCGTAGAATCGTGTCTCTGTCCTGATAGTGTAGAAGTTTCAGGATGAATGGTCTGGGCGGGAAGCCAGTGCGAGGGCGACCTGTCGGGATCCTGTGCGCCCTTTCTACTGAAAAGAATGGCGTTAAATCCTGAGTCCGGGTGAACGTTTTGATCCAGGGCTCTATGAATCGGATAGGGTCTTCCTTCTCCACTCCCTCCGGCAGATTGATCAGACGTATGTTACTCCGTCTAGAGCGTCCTTCTAAGTCGTCCGTCTTGCGTTCGAGAGAGGCGGCCTTCTCTTGCAGATCCTTGATGGCTTTCTGATTGAGATGGACTTGGGGTTTCAGTTCTTGGATCGTGTGGCTCTCTTGTTTCACCTTATCCGCCAGCTTCCTGTGGTCGTCACGTAGTAGGGTGATGTCCGAGGCCAGTTCCCCAAATTTAGTTTCCATGGAGACCCGTGAGTGTTCGATGGCCGCCAGGACTTTATCTAGTTTTGTAGACATGGTCGAGTCTTGTGGAGGGCCTCCGGTCTTTGGTCCACGTGAGGGGCCCGGGGAAGGTGATCTTCTCTGAACCGGCGCCGGTGTCGCAGGCACCGTCCGTTGTGGTCGTCCCATGATTATCGTTGGTGACCCGCCGGTCCGGACCGACCGTTAGTTGTGGTTCAGGTTCTTGCCCTCTGTAACGCTGCGTGAGCTGGGTCTCCGAGGTCTTCTCTTTCCGGCGTGAATCTTTCAGGCTCCTTGATTTTGGGGGTCTTATGGTGCGTCTGCGAATGGGGGAGCAGACTCTTCTCGCCAACACTGTAGTGGCCACCCGATGGGTACAGTCACCGGGGGTCAACACTTCCCAGAGGGCCCTGGGTCAGTCACCGGGGGTCTCCAGTCGGGTATCAGGGCTCGTCGCTGGAATGCACATGGTAGTGGTGGCGCGCAGTCTCCAAATGGTATTCATCGGCGCCGACCCCTGAGCTCCCCGGTCAGGGCTCCGGTGTCTCCCTTAGTCAGCTCGCTCCGGTGGCGCCATTTTGGGTTGGGGTCTTCCCAGGATCCTCCGCAGTGATCCTCCCCGGTGTCCAGCATCGTTCGGTGGGGTCAGTGTCGGTTTCCCCGAGTATGCACTGCGATGGGTCCCCGGGGATAGTGTCTGTCTGGGTTCCCCCGCCTCAGAGGGAGTGCAATCGGTGCTCTGACTGCCGTGTGTCTGCTCCGAGTCTGTGGCCCACAGCCCACCATCGGAATCCGCTGAATCTTGCGAGCGAAAGTCTTCACCGGGTGTCTCCGCTTACCGGTAAGGTACGTTGGTCACTCCCGGGTCCGATGTCTGAGGGGACCGCTCCGAGCTCTCGGGGTCTCCCGTGTTAGTTCCTGGGCGCCGCCATTTTGGAGGAGGATCCGCCGGGGGCTTTAGGAGCTGGTTCGGGTACTCCTCGGGCTCGCCGTGTCTCGCCGAGACCTCCCAGGCTGTCTCGGGAGTTTCCCGTCGCCGATGGTGGGGTTATTTCGGCTGGATGGTGGCTTTCATTGTCGGTGTGGTGGGTAGCCCTTCGGAGCTCTAAGGGAACCCGTCCACCATCTTGGCTAGGTTAGCCACGCCCCTCCATAGCACATTGTTTTGCCACTCGATCAGCAAAATCATTTCCCATATATACAGCTTCAAGGCCTCTTTTATGGGCAACACATTTGACTACTGCCAATTCTTTTGGTAATTGGATTGCTTCCAGTAAATTTTGTACAATCCTTCCATTCCGAATGGGGGTACCTGATGAAGTCAGGAATTCTCTTTGTAGCCATAATTGGCCAAAGTCATGCACAACCCCATAACAGTACTGACTGTCAGTATACACTGTTATTTTTTTGTCTTTTCCCAATTTGCAAGCTCTTATCAATGCTATCAATTCGGCTACGTGTGCAGACTTTACTCCAAATAAACATGATGCTTCTTTAATGCTCTCTAAAGAGACTACAGCATAAGCAGCACTTAGGCCCACCAGTTCGTGTCTCATACATGAGCCATCCACAAACCATTCCTCATCATGTACAGGCAAAGAAGTTTCTTTAATGTCTGGGCGGGGTTTAGTACTGAATTCTGTCAGGTCAATGCAGTCATGCTCGTTCTCTCCCTGGTCTTCTACAACCATTGAGTCAGGGAGTAGGGTGGCTGGGTTCAGTATATTACACGAGTAATAACTACATTTGCAGCACCCACGAGAATCCTCTCGTATTTAGTCAGCCGACTGGGGGTGAGATACTGAGTCTTGGTTCGGGTCAGTAAAATTACAACTGCATGTGGAACATACACAGTTACAGGATGTCCCATTACAATGGATTCACTCTGCTCTAAGCTCGTGCAAGTGGCAGCTACTGCTTTCAGACACCCAGGTAAGCCAGCAGCCACTGGATCCAAAGTGGCAGAAAAATATGCCACTGGGCGTCTAATCAACCCATGCTCCTGGGTTAAGACTGACAATGCACAATTGTCTCGTGTGTCACAGAACAGGGCAAACTCCTTAGAATAGTCAGGCATTCCTAAAGCAGGGGCTGTACACAGGCAGTCTCGTAATTTAGTGAATGCTGTCAAACTTTCATCATCCCATTCAACTGGGTCCTTTGCTCCTTTCTTGGTCATATTTATCAAAGGCTTTGCTAGGACTGCGAATCCCACAATCCATTGCCTGCAATAACCTACAACCCCAAGAAACATTCTGATCTCTTTCTGAGTACGGGGTAACTGCATCTTTTGAATTATACTGACTCTCTCTGAAGTGACTTTTCTGATGCCTTTTTCTATCTGGTGCCCCAGATATTTCACTGATTTTGAACAGAACTGCAATTTTTCAGGGGCCACTTTATGTCCCTTCTCACCTAGGTGATTCAGCAACGCAATGGTATCAATCACACAATCCCTATGACTTTTAGACGCCACCAAAAGGTCATCTATATATTGTACCAAAACAGACTTTCCAGGTAAGACTAGGGATTCGAGGCATTTTTTCAGGATCTGATTAAAGATAGAGGGGCTTTCTGTACCCTTGGGGGACCCTATTCCAAACGTACACGTGACTATTGAAAGCAAATGAGAAAAGAAATTTGCTATCTGGATGCAATGGGATCGAAAAGAATGCATGACATAGGTCAATCACGGTGAACCACTCAGCATCCCAAGGAATTTGATACAGGATTACTGCGGGGTTCGGGACAATAGGACAACAAGGAACAACGATCTTGTTTACCTTTCTCAGGTCCTGCACTACTCTGTACTTGCCACTAGGTTTCTTGATTCCAATTATGGGAGAATTACAAGGGCTGCTCATCACTTCTTGTATGATATTTGCTTCTAGTAATTTCTGTATTTCAATGGCAACTCCTGCTCTTACTTCGGCACTCATTCTGTAAGGCTTGGTATTGGGGTAAACTGCATTTTCTTTCATGGCTATTTGTATGGGATCTACATTTGCCATTAATCCTACATCCTTTCCAGTAAAGTCCCATACTTCTGATTTCACTGTCTTTTGAAGTTCTTCGGGTAAGTCTTGTACAGTCATTCGTTTAATCTCTGAGTCAGGTGTGATTAACATTAACTTATAGATGCCATCTTCGTCTGGGGTCTGAATTTCAACGCCCTTTGGTGTGCAAAAGATAGTACAGTTGATTTTGCACAACAAATCACGTCCCAGTAAGTTTACTGGACTGGTGTCACAAACGACAAATCTATGCATTTCTTTAAAGTTCCCTATTGTAATCTCCATGGGCTCAGTAACTGGGGTACTAATCAATTGATTAGATACACCTACTACCTGGATTGCTTCTCCCGAGAGGGGTAGGTTTGGAACGTCCGCTGTTCTCACAGTAGAACGGGTAGCACCAGTGTCCAACAGAAAGGTGACATCATTTCCATCAACCCTTCCTTCAATGTATGGCCCTGACTGGTCTACCGGCAAGGAGGCGCCAAGTACACACTCCTTGTCCTCCCCTCTCAGGCCCCGTCAGTACTCGTCGTCACAGAGAAAAGTGTCATTTAGCAAATACTGCGAAGTTGCTGCATTTCTGTTCTCATTACCTCCCCAGATTTCTATGTCGTCACCCTGCGGTGATTTTCCCTTAACCCCTTCGATGCTGGTGACGGAACCGTTCCGTCATCAGTTACGGCTGAGCTGTGCTGATGACGGAACGGTTCCGTCACGACCCCGCCCTGTTCTGGAATGTCCAGCACAGGGCGCGGCTAACGCGCCGCACGGAAGCGGTTAAAATTAGGTTTTGGCGCTCGGGGCACTTGGATTGTTTTTAACCTGCTGCTGGGTCTTTCTTGGTCTTTCATTCTGCGTCTGTGGAATTAAATCAGGGGTTTGGGTATTATCATGCTGTAAATACGGACACTCGTCTCACCAATGTCCGATTTCCCCGCACTGGTGGCAGGGGAATTTCTTTTTAGCTTCTTCTCTACTCATTTTTACTTTGGGCTTTCCCCCACCCCCAGGGCCTTGATTTTGGGTATTCTTACTCAATTGTCCAACTATACGCAGGTATGGTACCCTTTGTCAAACAGCATGAAAGATGCGGGAGTATTTGGTGGCGGAATGACAACACCTTCTCTTGTTCTAATCGGTTTGTCCTTTTTGAAGTAATTCTTTACTTTCTTCACAAGGGACACTTTTCTTTTGTTTCCGTACATAATGTCGTTTTTAACACCTTTCCACTGATCGTCCTCAAATCCCATATACCGAGGATCAGGTCGAGTATGTGGTCTATACAAATGCCACATACGACTTCTGAGAGCGCCTTTGTTTACAAGTCGCTCCCAATCCTAGTGCGTTTCTTATTTTCGTGCGACTAATGAAATGCACAAATTCAAATAATTTCGACCAATGGGTGCGCGGCCTTTCGCGAGACAGTTCTCACGCTTCGGCACTCACCCCTCCTTTACAATTCCAGCTCCGCTATGCACCCGCTGCGTCTACCAATCCCAGCGCGGCACAGAGTGATGTCAGAGCAGCTTCGCGACTGACTCCCTCCTTCACAAGGTAACGGAAACTTTCTTTCTTTCTAAAGTGCTAGTGCTTGGTTATTTAACAACGAATACACATTCGCCACTGTACTCAAGTGTCTAGACAGGAAAGATTTGTTTTGCTGCAAGTAAACTACTTCCATTTACTTTTCACACACTACGGATAGATCTCATCTGCCTGCCCTTCACACAAGCATTGGAGAACCTGCTACTTCCCTAGACTCATCCACTTTTCCGGGATATATCCAAGTCTTAAAGTTTCACCAGCGAGCCCCTTTGCTTTCACCCAAGCTCCGATGAACCTGCTACTTTTCCGGTGTGACCCTCACTAGGTTATGCCACAATAGGAATTTTGCCAATGAACCTTGTTGCTAACATTTATTCAATCATACATTCAGAAAACCCTAGTTAGTGCTTCCAGTTCTACCTAACCTGCACTAACCTTCCTGGAGTAAGTGACCTCAAAGCAAGTGGATTCACTTCACCACTCGCTATTCAATTCCCCGGGGATTTCCAACAACATAGAAGACGTTTTACGAACGAATGGATAAATACATATAACAGTATAATTACAAGAATAACGATTTTAAAACATTTCATAATTTTTCAAAGCAAACATTTCAAGTGAGTGATCAAATCACCTGAACTGCCTACCCTCTTAGCAGCAACAAGGTTTGTTGCTTAGCAGCATCCAACTTATCTAACTTATCTAGTCCTACCTAACTTTAACTATTCCCTAACCATCCTCTGTGCTACCAGTTAATTACTTATAGAGATCGGGGGTCACCTGACCAATATTTTCACCATATAGTTTTCGGGCCCATAAATTTTAATTCACCATATACATTAATCAGGCGACCTCACAATTCTACCATCAGCAACCCTGAATTCCCTCTCTTTTATTCTAGTGTACCCGACTTACCAATCCACCGTTACGGGTACCTATGACCACAATGGATCAGGGAGCTAGCTGTAAAAGAAAGGCAGGAAAAATACGAACCCAAATTTAAATACCTTTGATATTCATTAAATGACCACGGACAACTGAGAAGTTTTTATGGTTTTATCTAGAAATCAGTATCTGCGAGTATTAGGCTTACAGTCAAACGGCAATCAATAATCAAGATAACAAAAAGCACGTAACCATACAAGAAAAGTGTAAGGGCAATCATTTAAGTTTGTAAATAGAGTGACAGGGAATACGCTAAGTAGACTTAAACTTAAACTCAAGAATGGACATCTATAAATGAGCAAGCTTATTTGCATGTACTAAAATTATGCTATTAGGACGTACTTCATGAGAGAGAATTTAGAAACATATACACCTATAGAAAGGGTAAAAGGTGGAAACCACTATAATTCTAACGTTATATCATCAACTGTAGTTTTCAGGAGAGAAATATAAACACATCTAATTCATAAACAGTACGGGGAAGAATTGTGCTCTTGTGGAAAAGTAAATTTTGTCATGTTCTGTGTCCCTACGTGTCATCCATCATATGTTATGTGTGCATGATTAAATATGCATATGCATTCCCTATGTTTGTTTATAGACGCAATTACAGTTGTGTCCACTTCTAGTATGCCAGTTTCCAGTTCTCGTGAATACTACGAATATCCGGCCTATGTAAAGTTACGTTGCCACGTTTCTCAGTGTGCACGTTATTTCATTGTAAAGTCCCCGTTTCTAGGCCTCAGAAGGGCCTGGACACCAGATTCAGCTCCTGTCTCCTGAAGCCTCGCAGAGGAGCGATACAGTCCCCACCTGTATCCTCGACCCTTCACTTACTTCCTGCCTCGCAGTGCCCGGCTCAGCCTGGCTCTGCCTCTGAGTCTGCCAAGAGTATGTTATGATTCCAGTTATCAGTTCAGTCCTCCTTCTCTGCATTCCTAAAGCTACTGAATCGCATCAATAGTTTCCGTCATTGTCTAGCCTTCACGTCTCCATGTAAGAGAAATACTGCATTTAATGGTCATTTAATATTCTTCATCACGCACTACATGTAGAATAATGCATGGTCCAGTCATAGTGTCTGTTAGCCTTTCCCCTCCTGACTTCTAGTTTATATCAACATGTTCTCTAAACATCAGATACTAGATACTGTTTAGGTACATGTCGCCCTGACTCTCCAGACTTCAGTCTCTGCTCCTAGCACAGAGTTCGAAGCCCCCAGCTTCTCCTAGTAACACGTCATTGCTAGTTTGCGCGCACCATCAGGTTAGAGGTCCCGGCTCCTCAGGTAGCCCCCTCCATGGTTTCCGCCCCATTCATGACATATTCTGTTACGTTTGCATCACATGTCTATGTATACGCCCTGTTACACCTCTTTTCACCCTTATCTTTCGCGACTGCTACGCATCACGCCTATTGCTCCACCCACTGCTACGCCTATTGCAATGTAATGCTATGTGTTTGCGTTATGTATATATGATCGTGCACTGTTATTAAAAAGTTATCCTTCCTTAGCGCGCTCATCCCAGATCCAGCCCCAGCAGCTGCTGGGCCCTGCCTTCCTATTCCTGTGCAGGTCGTCCTGTTCCTGTCCTTATGCTGTATTAAACCTGCAAAACTCCTACTACCTCGAATCTTGACTCTTATTTATTGAGCTATCTGTTATTCATTTATTCATTCAAAAATAGGGTATTATTTATTTATTTACCACATAATGGCGCCCGAATAGGGACTTGCCCTTTCCCCACGCGTCGGTGAAGCCACGCCGACCCCCTGACCCTCTGCAGTCGTGACGGAACTCTTCTGCGCACCGGCAGATATTTCTGCTTCAAGTATCCCTCAGGCCCACGGAGGAGACGGAGGAGGCGGTCCAGCATCCAGACGAGACGGTGGAGGAACGCGGCGAGTCCCAACCAGAGCCCAAGCCGAGAGTCCAAGGTTCGAGGTATCCGGAGGCCCACCCGTAACAGAAGTCCGAAGTTCGTCCGTCCGACGTCGAGGCAGTCCAGTCCGATCCGAGGCCTTCCGTTCTTGCTGCCCGGTGAGTACCGTCGCTGGGGTAGTATCTAGACAGGGTCAATCTAAATTGACTCTGGTCTGTGGGTTGGTGGTACACAGACCCACAAACGAAGTGTCCACTTCGGTGGATGCGGGTCCTGACGTGTCTCTTTATGAGACCGGTAAGTTTCGTACTGTTTCAGCAGTGCATCTAGTTTCTGTTCCAGTCAGTTCTGTTCTCGAGAAAATTCATGTATTCTGTGTTCCGTATTCCAGGTAGTATTCTGTTCGAACTGTTATTTTTAAATGTTCTTCATGTATTTTAATGTCGTGGTATGAATGGGGAATAAGTATCGTGTTCATTGTGTATTGTATTGTGTCTAGATTACAGTCCAGTCATGCCCTTGTTTTCTAAGTTACGTCAGTTAAAAACTAGAAAGGGTCTGCTGGAAGCAGCAGTTCCAGTTCCGCCTAGGGACAGTCCAGGTCATTTTATGTATCAGAAACATGGCATAAGTGCCATACTATATCTAGATTTATGGGTAGAGTATACCAAACAGTTAGAAGAAAAGTATAGATGGCCCGTATCGGGTACATGGGATGCCGAGTGCATCATGCGAGTAGAAGAGGCATTATGGAAAAAGAAAGCCAGACAGTCACAGAAAGATGCCATCGAGTTATGGCGCAAAGAAGCTCATAAAAGAACCGAAAAAGAAATCAGAAAGTCAGAATTAAGTAGAGAATCCTTAGAACGAGCACAAGAAAAATAATTAATCGAGATAGGTGAACAAGTTAAAGCCGAACAGTCAGACAGACAGAGGCATGCTCTTATTAAGGGTATGTATCCTCTTCTTGCCGAGGGCTTGCCAAAAGCGACCCCAGAGGCATCCAGTAATTTCCCGCCACCATTAGTTCCGACCAAGCTACGTCACAAACAGACCGCAGCTGATATTTTTATTTCGTCCTATTTGGACGACACAGTCCCAGAATATGCAAATCCTGTCCCCGCTCCACCAGTCCCTGTAAATCAGGCACTTCCCGTTCCTCCAGACACCGGGGTACCCCTTGCAGTACCTGCTACGGTCCCCCAGGTCCAGCCCGCCATACCAGTTCAGCCCGCATTTCAATTTCCTGCCACACTAGTACGAAGAGGATCAGTCGACGACTCTAGTTTAGGGGCCGCAGGGGGAGGTACTCCTCAAACCCCGCCGCCACACAAGCGTTTAACGACAGCCGAATTACATATGCAAGCGTCACAGCGTACGCCCAGACATCAGTCTGTAGCAGAAATAAGAAAAGCCCTTAATGAATGTGGCTATGATCCAGTCCCAGGAGAGGATAATATGGTTTTATATTCATTACGTGTAAGAAGGGTGGCCGAGTATCTAGTCACCCTACCAAATATGAAAGAAGATCTAGACAGAATATATCGTTTCATCCGTACAAGGGATGATCCAGAAAGCATTGGCGAAGTCATGTCTCAAAGAAAAGCTGAAGTCCAGCTCATGCTATTAAAGTTTCTGATTAATTGTCTAATACGAGAACAAGATTATCCGACCAAAGATCAAGCCGAAATGAGAACCCTGACAAAGTGGAGTGATAATATAGCCGAGGGTAAGCACAGAACCATCAGTGCTATGGAAAGTATGTACAAGAAAATTCGTAAAGAAATAATAAGAATACACGAACAACGTAAAGCAGCACAAGTAAGCGAGAAAGAAAGTAACTCTGATCCTGAAGAGGTTGAGGACGAGAATCCCGACAGAATAGCGTATGTAGGAAAATCTAGATTTCCAGATCGCCATTTACGCCTAGAACACAAGTCTATTTTTCATCATCCAGCACCAGAACAAGGTTCTCTAGAACAAGTGTTTCAAGCTACCGATCACATTCTGAAATCACGAATCGGTTACAGTGAGTTAAGTACCATGCATGAACAAGAACTAGTCCGATCAGCAGTCCGATGGACTACTGATTCTACCACTTTTCCAGATGAAATAGTGGCACAAATGTTTCTAAAAATGCCCCCAGCCGAGCAACGACTGGCGGGTATGTATATGATCCAGCACCTCATTACATTGTATGAGGGTCAACATTCTGATCCAGGTCCGTTACACGATGTCCTGAACGAGTTACTCCAGTATAGATGGAAAGGTTTAGGTACCGATTTAATTAGTGTCATTCTAGAACAGCGTCACAAATATAGAACGTTTCTGAACCCGCATTTTGTTCATGTCTCACCCCCAGAAAGTAAACCATTTTACATGGAGAGACAGAATCCGTTACGAGAAGTCCACCCAGTTAGAGGAACGGGTGGCGAACTAGAACGAGTGTTTGTTTACACTCCGATTACAAAGATGGAACTCCTAGAGATGAAGAAATTAATCCCCTGTCATGATAAAGATCCAGCAGGGTTCCATAGAGAATTAAAAGACATGCTCCGTATGGGAGAATACACGTATCCAGATATAATTAAAATGTTAAAGGTTCTGTTGCCCGCAGGGGTGTATGAAAAGCTCAAGGAAAAAGAATGGGAGGTGGGAGAGAAAAAGATCGATTGGGCAGTTCTAGAAGCCGAAGACAAGGCACGAGTACCAGGTACCGGTCTTGGAGCGAAATGTAAAGAATTACCAGAATTATTAATACAAGTTTTACCTAGGTTATTGACAACTAGAAAAGAAGACTGGGATGCAATCTCAGCCTGTAAACAGAAACAAGACGAAGACATTAGTGATTTTTATTCTAGATTTGAGAAATGTTTTAGCATCAACAGTGGTCTCAAGACAAGTAGTGAGTCATACCCTCATCTTTTTGTTACTAAATTAGTCGAGAATTCAAGTCCACAAATTAAAAATCGAGTTTTGAAAGTCGAAAGTACCTGGCAAGCTAATACCCCGTCCCAGATGTTGCAGATGCTCCAATACCACCAGAATAGGATCAGGGAAGAACAAGAACACGAGAGAAAACGTATGAAAGACACGAAAATGAAAGTACTAGTTGCACAATCTGTTCCTCAAGACAGTCAGAAGAGGGGTCCGAATCAAGCCAGTCATCCTGCAGCTCCCGTTAAAGGGAACTGCAATTATTGTAAACAGCCAGGTCATTTTATAAACGAATGTGCAGTTCTGAAACACAACATAGCCACTGGTAAGACTAAAGAAAGACCACGTCCGCCTAGACAAGAACAAGTTTCACAGACTCCTCAGTCACAGAATGCACCACAGACAGTTACAGCTCCGCAGCCTATTGCTGCAACACAGCACGTTACACAGCAGATGTACCAGTATGCACAGTCTGAGTATCCAGAGTACCAGCCATATTCATGAAACAGCCTAGAGAGGGAGGTAGGCTTGCCTCTCATCGAGATACCTGTAGATCAAGAAGGTCCCTATGTTCACAGTCAAGTATTAGGGAAAGACAGAAAGTTTTTGATTGATACAGGGGCAAGTAGGACCACTATAAGTCACGCCGAAGTTCCAGGGGCTCCGCTCTCAGGCTCAAGAAATGTTTCCCTTGGATTTTCAGGAAAACCCATTGTAAATGAAATATCAAAGCCAGTTACTCTAGAAGTAGGTCCATTGTCCCGTACTACTGATTTGTTACTTACTAAGTCATGTCCAGAAAACCTATTAGGCATTAAAACACTGAAAGAATTAGGTGCAGTTATATGCTGTTCCCCAGAGGGAATACGTCTGTTCCTACGTGACTTTAAGGGTCACTATGTATTACGAGATTTTGATCCCAGATTGTCCAATGTTCCGCAGCATCTATGGGCGCAAGGTCCAACTGATGTTGGTTATATGCAAATCACACCCCATCGTGTGACTCTCAAGCCAGGTGTGGTGTTACCACGAATCAGACAGTACAGATTGCCACCTGAGGCTGTAGCAGCCTTATCCAAAATTATTGACGAGCTCATGGCTCAAGGAGTGGTTGTAGAAACTGACTCCAATGTATGCAATTCTCCGATCATTCCAGTCATGAAACGTACTGATCCAAATGCACCCCCAGTATATCGGTTAGTGATTGACCTACGAGAACTTAATAAATGTATTATTCCTCAGTACCCAGTCGTTCCAGATATCTCTTCCCTATTGACAGCCATTGATTCCGAAGCCACGTTCTTTACTGTAATCGACCTCAAGAACGCGTTTTTCAGTGTCCCTATTCATCCAGACAGCCAGTTCCTTTTCGGATTCTGTTTAAATGGAAGGAGCTATATGTTCACACGAGCTCCTCAAGGTTTCACAGAAAGCCCTAGCATTTACAGTCAAGCACTTAAGAGACAACTAGACAACATTCACATGCCAACTGACACTGCCCTGCTCCAGTATGTCGATGATCTACTGGTCACAGCCCGTTCTGAACGTGCTTGCGAGCGAGCATCCCTTACAGTCTTGTATTTCCTAGCCGAGATGGGGCACAAGGTGTCCCCTTCTAAGCTTCAATTCTGTGTCCAGCAAGTGGTCTACTTAGGACACTTACTGTCCAAGAGGGGTAGGCAGTTGACACCAGACCGTATCCAGTTGATAGCGAGTCTTCCTCAGCCCAAGACCCAGAAGGAGGTACGTGCCTTTATCGGCCTTACTTCTTATTGCAGACAATGGATTCCTCAGTATGCATTTCTAGCCAAGCCACTGATACAGTTAACGACACAGGAGGCAGCCGTATCGACTGTCCTCCCTTGGACATCTGGACATACACTCAGTTTCAATGAGTTAAAGAAAGCCCTATGTCAAGCTCCAGTTCTAGCGACACCGAACTACAGTAAGCCTTTTACACTTTTCGTCACTGAACGCGAAGGTACAGCATTATCTGTTCTCACACAAGATCAAGCAGGACAATACAAGCCATGTGCTTATTTTTCGAGCACATTAGATCCTGTAGCCCAGGCTCTGCCTGCGTGCCTCAAGTCAGTTGCAGCCACAGCCCTAGCTATCAGACAAAGTGATTCCATAGTCTTAGGACACTCCCTGACAGTACAAGTTCCACACTCCGTGGAAGTTCTTTTAAACCGAACACAGACTCAGCACTTGACAATTGCACGTTTAACAGGTTATGAATTGACACTGTTCCAGCCACACATAGAAATCAGACGCTGCAACGTTTTAAATCCTGCTACATTGTTACCATCAGTTACTTCGAATTCTGCCACACATGACTGCGTGGAAGTAGTTAACATTACGACAAAGCCAAGACAAGATCTGACAGATATTCCGTTACCAGACCCCGACCTGACACTTTATGTGGATGGTTCATGCATGAGAACAAGTACAGGAGAACTAGTCGCCGCGTATGCAGTGACTACCGACACCGAAGTTATTGAGACACACCGTATTGACACCCTGTCCGCTCAAGCAGCAGAGCTAGTTGCTCTGACACAAGCCTGCATACACGCCAAGAACCGGAAAGTTAATGTTTACACAGATTCACGTTACGCATTTGGAGTTGTACACGACTTCGGAGTGCTCTGGCAAGAGAGAGGTTTCACGACTTCTCATGGAACCAAGATTCAGCATGGTCTCCTTATTCAAGCTCTGTTAGATGCCATACATTTACCGACATCCATCGCTATCATGAAGTGCAAAGCACATACGAAAGTTACTGACATTATTTCCCAGGGTAATGATCTAGCAGATCGCACAGCCAAGCTTACAGCTCAGACACCAGACATTCCAGTAAATAAGACACAGACACACACTCCAGATCCGACTACATGCATGACAGTTAAGGACCCTACACAAGATGTCATAGACATACAGTTACATGCTACTCCTGAAGAAATCAAGAAATGGTCTGAACAAGGAGGGGTCCAGACAGATCAAGGATGGTTAACGAAGGGAAAAGCCACATGGTTTCTCCCCGACTCTATGGTTCAAGTCATTATCACTATCGCACATAGTCCAGCACATTTAGGAGAAAAAGCTATGTTAGACAGTATCCAGAACATTTGGTTCAACAAGCATTTACGAGCTGCAGCCAAGCAGAAAGTCCGTACCTGTATGATATGTTGTCAGTTTAATCCAGGTAAAAGTGTCCCGGTGGAACAAGGTGGATTCCAGCCCCCTGACCACCCTTTTGAAGTCCTCCAGATGGATTATATTCAGATGGAACGATGTCGAGGTTTCAAGTATGTCCTTGTAGTTGTATGCGCTTTGTCCAGGTGGACAGAAGCATATCCAGTCCCAGATTACACCGCCGCGACCACTGCCAAGCAGCTGGTTCGTGAGTTCTTCCCCCGTTATGGACTCCCTAGAGTCGTATATTCTGACAACGGCCAGCCATTCTCCTCAGAGTTAATGAAGCATGTTTCCCTATTGTTAGGATACCAGTGGAAGTTCCATTGTGTACGCCATCCTGAAGCAGCCGGTCTCGTAGAGAGACATAACCAGACTTTGAAAATTCGCATCGCCAAAGTATGTAAAGAGAAAGGTGTAGACTGGCTAGTAGCTCTGCCAGTCGCTTTGTTCTATATGCGCATGGTCGCACATTCCAGATCAGGTCTGTCCCCGTATGAGGTCGTTTTCGGCCGCCCCCCTAACATGTGGGGTACTCCTAGACCCCGAAGTATTACCGATGTTTCAAGTAATATGCTGACAGATTACCTAGCTTCCTTGATGTCTGCCCTCAACTCTTGTCGTTCACAGGTTGCCGCCGCATTTCCAGACAATACCGAGGTGGCACCGCATGAAATCGTTCCAGGATCCATGGTCCTTGTCCGGAATTTTGACCGCTCAAGTCCGCTGGAGCCACGCTGGAAGGAGCCACGACAGGTCCTCCTTGCCACCCGTACAGCCGTGAAGTTGGAGGGACGCAAAGGCTGGGTGCACCTTTCGCACGTAAAGAAGTTTTATGGACTGGAACCCGTCTCAAAGAACATTTCCCAGGATTTGAAGGATTGCCAAAATATTGTTCTCAAGGACTGTCCCGCAAAAGACATTGCTACAAACCCTCCCCTGTTAGAGAAAACTCCGCAACAGGAGTATAAGTTGAAACTCCGGTCTAGTAAAATAAGTCAGCCAGTTTGATTGTCTAAGTCCTCCCCTAGGTGAAACGGTTAGACTGTTTCTGACATGTATAAAATAGACCCCCATAGTGAGAGAGTTAGTCAAAACTCAATCCGATGTATCGTTTTCCTATGTTTCATATTGTTTCTCAGCATTATGATTTCCTGCACCAGTTACGCATTTTACCTGTATTTCCCAGTTCTTCATGTAAATAAGTCTGCTAATGCTACAGTAGAGCATACGTTTAGTGATCTACCTCCTCATGAGCTCTCTTACCGCCTCGCTATGCGAAATAATTCTTTCATCCGCATGTTACATTATTCACACCAGACCAGCAATGCCACTAATTGTTGGGTATGTGGTCGACTCCCCCCTTTCCAGACACCGAAGGGAGTTCTGCCACTTTTTCCTTATCCTTTTTCACATAATGGTTCGTGTGGAGCATGGTCCACGTTAACGTCATCCTCAACAGATATGTCTTTTCTTAACAGTACATGTTTTCCAGACAAGCAAGGTCTTCCCCACAGAACAGGGTTAGATCTAGAAAATGAAGTGTATAATTTAGGTAACTATTCTTCGAATTTCATGGTCCTGAATGTTCAGTCTGATTCCACTCCAGACTTACCTGCTATTTCAGTACTACCAGTTAAAGGCGAATTATGTGTCCGAAATAATGGTTCCGTACACGTAGGACATAGTGATTGTACTACTATTGTCAAGTATAGTGACAGTGGGAAATCTATTTTCAAAGCTTCACGTCATTCTTATTTTATTTGTGGTCAAACTGCATATGTTCGTCTGCCCCTCGATTGGGAGGGAACCTGTTACATTGCCTTCCTACGGCCACCAGTTTTCCTAGCCCCATCTGATTATCATAGAAACACACATCTAGTACACATTAGACATAGAAGGGAGTGCCCCATTGTCGATTATACTGAAACTGCCCTAGAACAGTATACAGATTTCAACAGAGGTTTCTTTTTCTTTATAGGACCTATCCAGAATAGTAAGCTAATCCGTAGGTTAACCAGAACCCTTGAAGCTGTAGTCAATGAGACTGCCTCTGCTCTAGGTAACTTAACCGAAGAGCAATCTGCTATGAGATTTGTCGTTTTACAGAATCGTCTCGTCCTTGACGTCATACTGGCCGATAGGGGCGGGGCCTGTAGAGTCATCGGATCTAGTTGCTGCATTTTCATTCCAAATAACGCGCCGTCTGTTTATTCAGCTATAACCAGACTCCATAAAATTGCCCATCTGTTACACCAAGATCCAGGCACCTGGACATGGTCCGGTTGGTTCTGGAATATAATTTCCGCCTGGGGATGGAAAGTATTGTCCTTTCTAGGTATTGCAGTAGCGATCATATTCAGCTGCTGCCTCTGTATACAATGTGGCCCTGCGATTTGCGGCATTTGTGCTACATCATGTATTCCTAGTCCCAAGCCCCGTTCTAAATCCCGTTCCAGGATAATTCGAGACGAGCAAATGATACTGTATGAAATGATAGATGGTATCATGAATATTGATGTTTCCTGATGGAAACGTAGTGACAAGGAGGGAATGTGGAAAAGTAAATTTTGTCATGTTCTGTGTCCCTACGTGTCATCCATCATATGTTATGTGTGCATGATTAAATATGCATATGCATTCCCTATGTTTGTTTATAGACGCAATTACAGTTGTGTCCACTTCTAGTATGCCAGTTTCCAGTTCTCGTGAATACTACGAATATCCGGCCTATGTAAAGTTACGTTGCCACGTTTCTCAGTGTGCACGTTATTTCATTGTAAAGTCCCCGTTTCTAGGCCTCAGAAGGGCCTGGACACCAGATTCAGCTCCTGTCTCCTGAAGCCTCGCAGAGGAGCGATACAGCCCCCACCTGTATCCTCGACCCTTCACTTACTTCCTGCCTCGCAGTGCCCGGCTCAGCCTGGCTCTGCCTCTGAGTCTGCCAAGAGTATGTTATGATTCCAGTTATCAGTTCAGTCCTCCTTCTCTGCATTCCTAAAGCTACTGAATCGCATCAATAGTTTCCGTCATTGTCTAGCCTTCACGTCTCCATGTAAGAGAAATACTGCATTTAATGGTCATTTAATATTCTTCATCACGCACTACATGTAGAATAATGCATGGTCCAGTCATAGTGTCTGTTAGCCTTTCCCCTCCTGACTTCTAGTTTATATCAACATGTTCTCTAAACATCAGATACTAGATACTGTTTAGGTACATGTCGCCCTGACTCTCCAGACTTCAGTCTCTGCTCCTAGCACAGAGTTCGAAGCCCCCAGCTTCTCCTAGTAACACGTCATTGCTAGTTTGCGCGCACCATCAGGTTAGAGGTCCCGGCTCCTCAGGTAGCCCCCTCCATGGTTTCCGCCCCATTCATGACATATTCTGTTACGTTTGCATCACATGTCTATGTATACGCCCTGTTACACCTCTTTTCACCCTTATCTTTCGCGACTGCTACGCATCACGCCTATTGCTCCACCCACTGCTACGCCTATTGCAATGTAATGCTATGTGTTTGCGGAATGTATATATGATCGTGCACTGTTATTAAAAAGTTATCCTTCCTTAGCGCGCTCATCCCAGATCCAGCCCCAGCAGCTGCTGGGCCCTGCCTTCCTATTCCTGTGCAGGTCGTCCTGTTCCTGTCCTTATGCTGTATTAAACCTGCAAAACTCCTACTACCTCGAATCTTGACTCTTATTTATTGAGCTATCTGTTATTCATTTATTCATTCAAAAATAGGGTATTATTTATTTATTTACCACACTCTAAAAGGTAAGGTAATATAGAAACATACTATGAGAAAAATGCAATAGGTTTTCATATGGTAGACTGCGGAAAGCATGGAAAATATAACATGTGCAAAGGTATGTCTTTATTGAAGCAAAGACAGAAAATAGAAAGGTGCAGTATAGAGTTCTCAGCCCTATCTATATATTTACCTAGAATGGTGTGAAAACCAACCCTGGCCACGGATCAGTCAAGGACAGGAAATACCCCAAGGAATAGCAGTCATCAATGGGACAGCAGGTGCAGAATGGACACCCCAGGACAGGACAGGAAACCCAGATTAGGATCAGGACAGGACCACCAAGGCACGACCAGCACCCGCAGTTCGGAAGCAACGCCTGCGCTCCACCCTCTCTGCAGCTATCAGCCAGAACCCCGATTGGGTTAGCGAACTCCTCAGTAAAGTGCTCCGCCAGCACTTAAGGTTTAGTAAAACCTTAAAGGTCTATGGTCAATTTTCGGACAGAGTGCTCAGCAGCGCTCTGTAAATTCAGTCACCTATTGAGTGCGTTGGGTCAATGACAGGTCAGCTATTCAGACAAGTCGGACAATTTCTCTAGCTGAACCTAGGCTAGATATACTGTTTTGGGGTCAGTGTACCACCCCCCAATGTTGCAAAGTGTCAGAATCCACAATTTCGATTGGTCCCAAGGTAGGCTAGGTTAACACACCAATCAGAACAGACTACTGCAAGCCTAAATTTGCATTCTTGGGTACCGCCTAGCAAGATTGGGGTTCCCATGAGAAGTCACACTGAATACAATAGGAAGAATACATTGTTAATAAAGTAACAGTTTTCAGTTTCTCTGGCTGGGTGAAGGTGCATCTTCCCAGGCACATCTTGGCAGCGACTTTCTCTTGGAGCTGTGTCAATGCCACCTCGCTACTTCTGCTTCTGCGCAGTACTGCACTCCAACATCGACTCCCAAGCACCCCATCACCCCTCCGTACCGAGGATACATGAAAAGTAAGCGAAAACAAATTAAAACATAGAAATAAATGAATCAACTACATAACATGATTGTGTACTTATGACTTATCATTATAAAAATATACTATGCAGTTATGTTTTAGTGCAATACACAATAACACGAGAGCATCTGCACAAGCTTCACCATATTATTACACAAGCAGCCATCTTGTGGCTATTACGCATGCGCACCCTTTCCCTCCAAAATCACAACTACGTCATGTCACGTGAGTGTGACTAACGCATGCGCAGAAGCAATATTCTAAACGGCGGCCATGTTAAAGACACAAATTAATCGTATTAGTAAAACACATAGGCAAGCATCACTAGGATACATGTATAGAGTAAAAAATAAAGGAAATTAGTAAGACGTACGATTGGATTACAGAGTTATACATGAATAGAGGTTCTTGATTTCAGCAAGTCGCGTAATATGCGAAATCTTGCTTCATCAAGAGCACTACTGAAAAACCCCAACCTTGACCCTGCAATTATGGCTAATTACCGTCCGATCTCCCTCCTGCCATGGTTGAGAAAGCTGCTAGAGAAACATATCAATTTCAGTCTGATTAACCATCTGGAGTCTAACAACCAACTCCATGACTCTCAAGCAGGCTTCCGCCCGAAGCTCGGGACGGAGGTTGCTCTATTGGCAGTAACTGAGTCAGCTCGGAGGTACATGGACCAAGGCAGCACTACAGCAATTATTTTGTTGGACCTTAATGCGCCTTTGACACAGTGGACCACAACATCTTGCTCTCACGCATAAGACACCTCGGAGTCGCAGGGCGAGCCCTCACCTAGCTGCAATCCTTCCTGGAAGACTGGGTGTTCCAGGTTTTGGAGGGTGCCACTCGATCCAAACCTTGGCCCCTCAACTGCGGGGTCCCCCAGGGCTCTTCCCTAAGTCCCACCCTTTTTAATATTTATATGGAGCCTCTAGCAGAGATAGTACGCCCCTTCGGCATTGAAATTGTCACCTACGCAGACGACACCCAACTGGTAGTGGCGCTCAACCATCCCGAGGGCGCGTCTAGCACTCTGGGCAGCTGCCTGGAAGCAGTAGCCGACTGGATGGCACACTCTCATTTGAAACTAAATGGGGACAAAACGGAACTGATGTTCCTGGGAAAGACCCCATCGCCCAGAGCTACCATTGACTTTCTGACCTGTATGGGCACCCTACCAGAACCCAAAGACCAGATCAAAAGTCTTGGAGTATGGCTAGACAGCACCTTAGGTTTCAACCAGCAAGCCACCAAGCTCTCTGCAACCTGCTTCGGCCTGATGAGGATGCTGAGGAAAATGTCGCCTCTCCTCCCCTTTCACGCTCGGAGGATCATGGTGCAGGCTATAATCCTGTCGCATCTCGACTACGGGAACGCCCTGTACCTGGGCGCTCCGGCAAGCTCCATCAATAAACTTCAGGTCACTCAGAACTCTGCTGCACGTCTACTGCTTGGATTACCTCGGAGACAATCAGGGTCAGCTGCCCTGAGAAAACTCCATTGGCTGCCCATACAGGCCAGGATCCAATTCAAGGCGATGTGCATAGCCCATAAAGCTATGTGGCACAAAGGCCCCGCACTGATCTGCTCCCGAGTCACCCCATACCTCCCCCCAAGAACGCTACGCTCCAGCACCACCCTTTTGGCATCATTGGCATCAACTCGGAAAATTAAACACGCTAGATGGGGGGGCCGTTCATTCTCTTGGAATGCTGCCTCCTGTTGGAACTCCCTACCCCTCACCCTACGTAGCGAACCAGACCTACTTATGTTTCGAAAACGTCTGAAAACCTTCCTCTTCCAGTAACCTTGCAGTCTGATGGCTGCCTCCGCCCACCCGTCCTAGCGCTACGAGGCCTCAGGGTAGAAGTGCACTTTATAAAACCCCATTTCATTCACTTCCCATGGGACCAAGATTCAACATGGCCCCCTAATTCACCGATTGTTAGACTCTCTGACACTCCCCAGAAAGGTGGCCATTATAAAATGTAAGGCCCATAAGAAAGTGACAGATGATGTTGGGGAAGGCAATGCCCTGGCTGACCAGACGGCCAGACAAACAGCTCTTAGGAAAAGGGAAGGAATGTATGTAGGAGGTCCCGCAAGGTGGGTGGCAGACGAGGGCATGGTTGAAAACACAGTACAGAGTGTGATTAATATTCAGTCCCATACTACTCCTGAGGAACTAAGGGTGTGGAAAGAGCGATTAGCAAAGGAGGAAAGTGATGGTTGTTGGGTCCGTACGACTATGGAAAGACAATGGATGTTACCTGAAAGTCACGTGCTACCAGTAGTTACGCTGGACCATGGTCCTGCTCACATTAGTGCAAAAGGGATATGTAAACTGTTGGAACCTACATGGTACAACTCTAAGATACCAGCATATGTTGAAAAGCTGGTTAAAACATGCATGATTTGCCGAATGTATAACCCAGGAAAAGGCATAGTTACTCCTAAGGGAGGATTCTCTCCTCCTACCTTCCCTTTTGAAGTCCTCCAAATGGATTACATCCAGATGGACCGATGTAACAATTTGAAATATGTCCTAGTGGTGGTCTGTACCTTCAGCCGATGGGTGGAGGCCTACCCCATCAAAGACTGCACTGCTATCACTACAGCCAGAGTGCTATTAAAAGAGTACCTCCCACGATTCGGTTTGCTCCGCTTGGTCTGGAGTGACAACTGGACCCACTTTACGGCTCAAATTATGGAATATGTCTGTACAGCATTGGGTAAAAAAAATTAATTTCATGCAGCTAACCACCCCAGTCAGCAGATCTAGTGGAGGTATACAATGGCCTCCTAAAAACTAAAATGGCCAAAATAGTAGCCGAGGCAGGTGTCACTTGGGTTGATGCTCTGCCCTTTGCACTACTGTCCACAAGAACAACGGCCCACACCAGGATAGGGCTATCCCCCCATGAGATTGTGTTTGGGAGGCCTGACAATATATGGGGCGTCCCAAGGCTTAAGAAACTGTCTGATGTTGAATAACCTGTATTAACTGATTATCTGTACAGTCTGACTAACACCTTTCGTACTCTTTATCACCAGGTGCATGAAGCCATATCTGACAAAAGCGAGGGCCCAGGACACGTTATCCAACCTGGGGAATATGTCCCAGTGAGAAATTTTCAACGGACCAAGAGCCTCGAGCCCCGCTGGACACAGCCCCCTCAGGTGTTGCTGGCCACCCGCACCGCCGTGAAAGAAGGTCAGAAGAATTGGGTGCATTCGTAGCACTGCAGGCGGGTGCCTCTGCCCCTCCCCTATGATCAGTGGGTGAGGGAAGGACAAGGAGACTCAGAAACAGAAACTGTCCAGACGTTTGTCCCATTCAGCGATGCCAGACTGTATTCTACATCTACGGAAGCAGAGAGTGACAGCGTACTGAAAGGAAGGGTGGAACCCTCCCTTAACTCTGCTCAACACCAAGAACAATTGTTTCCCGACCATACGGTCCCTACTTCCGACCGATATAACTTGCGCCCCCCGAGGGAAGGCTTGCCCTTGACTTCGCCAAGTGCCTATAGGCTGTAGGGCTGTGATCTTCCCCGGCTGAGAGTAGTGTTGGTGTGTTAGACTAAGGTACGCCATAGGGCCCTTGGCACCTGCGCCCAGTGAAGCAACCACCAATCACAGACAGCCACTAGAGGTCCCTGGCTTAGCACAAGGGCCGCCGTAAAAACACCCGAATCCAGAAACAATATGTCAGTCTCCGACATATTAAATGCTTCATGGCCACCGTGGTGACACAGTTTGTCTCCCTCATCCTGTCTATCCTTGGTTGGCTGTCACTAATCTACCATCCTGTTACCTCATTAACTCCTACCCCGACTCCTGCAGAGCACCAGTATTACACGTTACCAGCCCACGAATTATCCCGCCGTGTAGAATTCTTCAATGACACCTTCATCCAAATGTTGCATCATCATCAGCTGATCATGAACACTGCCAACTGCTGGGTTTGTGGACTGATGCCGCATTCCATGATACACCCTGTCCCATTCTTTCCCTACCCCTTTTCCATCTCTGGGTCTTGTCTTGCATGGTGGATGTTGATGCAGGAGGCCTACACTGTCAATGGTACTGACAATTCTGCCCTTGGAACATTTCGGGATGACTTCTGGCGGAACAGATCCGTGCCAATGCTCCTTTTTGTCCGACCAGCTCATCCAAATCGCTACTATCACCAGATGAACTCGGTAAGATGGTAGTATTCAACTCAACTAATCGACGAACATTGTCCAGATTCCGCACAAGAAGGATACTGCCTGATGAACGAGACACTATGAATGTCATAAATGTGCAAGGCCGGGTCTGCATCCATGGCCTAGCGACTAAGAAAGTTGGTACCAGTACGTGATATCACAAAAGCTTTAAACTCTACACCTCCTCCGAAGCTGGTAGCATCCCCCAACACCTATTTCATCTGTGGCACTGCCGCCTACACTTGGCTCCCCCGTACCTGGTCTTGTTCCTGCTATCTGGCCTTCCTCCTTCCACCAACGTATTCTACCCATGGAGGTTACCACCTGTCAATGAAGGGCGCTCTGCGCCGTTCACGTAGGGGCGTCATATCAGCCGAGGATACAGCAGGCCAGGAAACAGGGGACTTCTTTAAAGGTTTCCTTCCTTTCTGGGGCCCCATGGCAAACAGTCGGGCTGTATGAGGACTGACCAGGGTCCTTGAAGCCACCATCACAGTAACAGCTGGTGCCCTCTCTGACATCACTGCAGAGCTACAGGCAGACCGCCTCATAACGCTTCAGAACCGAATGGTCCTAGATGTCATCCTTGCTGATCGTGGTGGTGTGTTTAAATTGATCAGCTCCAGCTGCTGTGTGTACATCCCAGACAACGCACCTACAGTGTACGATGCCATCCAACGTCTGCATCGCCTTTCTTCCGAAATTTATATGGATGAAGGCAACGGGTCCCTCACAGGCTGGATCTGGGGCCTCCTTTACCAGTGGGGGTGGAGGATCCTCATCTTCCTTGCCTTGGGAGTAACTTTCCTGGTCTCCTTCTGTTTGTGCTTTCAGTGCCTGCCAGTGCTCTGTACAATGTGTGTCCAGACCATCAAGCCTCCACCCTCTAACATTCACAACACCAATATGATGATGATGCTCCAACAAGAAACCGATGGCCTTTGAACATTGAAATTTCTTAAAGTATTTGCCACTCAATGGCAAAAGGAGGGTCTGAGGAAAAGTGTTCTTCTGATCGGCATCATTTGTACCGGGACTCCATTGCTTTTTCATTGCCATCTCGTGTCAAACACTTCCATACGACCCACCTGGTCGTTTCTGCTGATGCCTGAGGAAAATCTAACTAACACGACAACAACCATCTTGCAGCCTGCATTTCTGCCCAGGAACTGTCGCACACCCAACCCCCCCCCCCCTGTTCTTTGCAGTTCAACAGAAAGCCACGAGACACTCGCACCCTGTGTAAATTATTTATTTTCCATCTCCTGCTCCCAGCCTGGTAAACAGCCTTGACACCATGATCAGGTTATCTGGACAATGGCCTGACTGCTAGGCCTTGATCAGGGTGATTAAACAATGACCTGAAAGACCGGGCTTTGATCAAGCTGAGTGGACAATGACCTGTAAGACCGAGCTTTGATCAAACTGAGTGAACAATGATTGTGTTCCAAGCCTTGACCAGGTCACCATCTACAAACTTCGTCTGGATCTGGTTATCAACTGCAAACACTGCCCTGATTGAACAATGAAATAACAGCCAAAAGACCAGAATGAAAAAGTATAAAACGCTTGTAAGCTGCGGAGTAAAGCAGCAGCCTCCTCCGTCTTGTTTCTAACAAGCTTGGGACTCTGTTCCATAGCCCGGGCTATTTGAATAAATCTGGGTTCCTCCTGCAGACAAAGGCTCCTGTGTCTCCTTTTACTACATATGAAGGGTATGGAAGACTTGGGCGGTTCCCCCGCCGCCGAGACCCAGTAAGTGGGTTTATCCGGTTCCTCATTACCTTCGGTAACGCTTTTTCTGGTGGATACAGTATCTGCCTGTGGATTCCTCACCTTGTGCATATCCCTTGCGTCAGCAGCATTCGGAAACTTTTTGTAGCTCTCCACGCCAATGAGGATGACGTCACAGAAGCCTGGCTCCGCACGCGACATTGCTGATGTCACTGGAGCCATAAGAGAGCCTCGTCGGCGTAATGACGTCAGTTCCGCCCTTTTTTTCTGTGCCTTCGAGGCACCCGGACGGACCGACACAAATATGTACAGTATACATAGTACACAGGATTTAAAACAATACACACAGTGTAAAAACAATTCAGAAAAACACATTGAAAGTAAAAGTAAACAATATCAACATTGTAGGTATACAAGGGTGGACAACGGGGAGGTGCGAGGGTCAGTGAGGAATCCACAGGCAGATACTGTATCCACCAGAAAAAGCGTTCCCGAAGGTAAGTAACTTGTTCTTCTGATGGATACATCTGCCAGTGAATTCCTCACCTTGTGAATAGAGTCCCACAGCAGTCCCCACTCCCAGAGGAGGGTGTCTACCCTTCTATACCAGAAAATCTTGAAGGACAGAACGTGCAAAGTGACCCTCCCTCCTCACTTAGGAATCCAAGCAGTAATGCTTCGCAAAAGTGTGGAGGGAGGCCCAAGTTGCCGCTCTACAAATGTCCTCTACAGGAATACCTCTAGACAAAGCAGAAGTTGAAGACTTTGCTCTAGTTGAGTGAGCTCTTATACCCTCTGGAGGTTCCTTACCGGCCAAAGTGTAACAGATCTTGATGCACAAGATAATCCATCTGGAAAGGGTGCGCTCATGCACCCCTCTGCCTTTCCTGCAGCCAGCAAAGCCCACGAAGAGCCGGTCATCCACACAATAGTTTTTAGTCCTATCGACGTAAAAACTCACCGCCCTCTTAGGGTCCAAGCGGTGAAGCCGATCCTCCTCCTTGGAAGGGTGAGGGGGAGGATAGAAGGAAGGAAGGGTAATGGACAGCTCCAGATAGAAGGGAGTTACCACCTTATGCGGAAAAGCAGCCCTGGTCCTAAGAATCATTCTATCAGCATGAATAGTCAAGAATGGGGGTTTTGAACTCAGAGCTTGAAGCTCACTTACCCTCCTTACCGAGGTAATGGCAACAAGAAATACAGGGCCATATTATCAAGCAAGGGCGATACATTATCGCCTCTTTTATTGGCAGGAAACTGCCGAGAAAGCGGCGATAATGGGCTTGATAATATGCCCTTGCGAATTCCCATAGCAGCCCAGGTTAACACCAGAACCTGGGCTGCTATGGGAATTCACTAGGGCATATTATCAAGCCCATTATCGCCGCTTTATCGGCAGTTTCCTGCCGTTAAAAGCGGCGATAAGGTATCGTCCTTGCTTGATAATATGGCCCACAGTTTTTAAAGACAATAGTCTCAAGGGACACTTGTGTAAAGGCTCAAAAGGAGAACCCATCAAGTAGGTTAAGACAAGATTTAAGTCCCATTGAGACACAATAAATGGAGTGGACGTATATTTGTTGGTAAGGCCCTTAATGAATCCTAACACAATGGGCGATTTAAACAAAGACGGCTGGTCCGGCAAGCAAAGGAACGCAGACAAAGCCGATAAATAGCCCTTCACATTAGCCACAACAAACCCCTGCTGGGCTAGAGAAAGAGCAAATTGAAGGATGTTGGATAAGTGAGACCTCAAAGGGTCAATAGACTTTTCCCCACACCAATGAACAAATTTGGACCACCTATAGGAATATATAGACTTGGTGGAGAGACGTCTGGCGGACAAAATAACGTCCACCACGTCAGAAGAAAGAGAAAAATAATTCAGGTTGCCCCGTTCAATCTCCAGGCATGAAGGTGTAAGCTCTGGAGGTCGGGGTGTAGAACCTGCCCCAGCGACTGCGAGAGGAGGTCTGCCCTGAGAGGGAGACGGAGCGGAGGGCACGAGGAGAGGTGGAGATCTGTATACCACACCCTTCTTGGCCAATCCGGTGTGATCAATATGACTTGGGCCCGGTCTTGGTGAATCTTCCTCAGAACCCAAGGAATCAAGGGTATGGGAGGAAAAGCGTAAAAGAGATGTGAGTCCCATGTCAACTGAAACGCGTCCCCCAAAGCTCCCTGCATCGGATACTGGAGACTGCAGAATGACAGGCAGTGAGCGTTCTCGTGAGTGGCAAACAGGTCCACCCGAGGAGTTTCCCACGTCCGGAAGACGTGACGGACCACCTCCAGATGAAGCCTCCACTTGTGGTCGGCAGAGAACTGCCGACTGAGACTGTCTGCACGCACGTTCAGAACTCCGGCCAGATGATTTGCCATCAGACAAATCTGATGGTCCTGAACCCAGGTCCAGAGACGCAGAGCCTCTCTGCAGAGACAATGTGAACCCACTCCCCCCTGCTTGTTGACATACCACATCGCGGTAGTGTTGTCTGTCAGGACTTGCACGGACTGACCGTGAAGGGAAGGAAGGAAGGCCTTGAGCGCCAAACAAATTGCCCGCAACTCTAGAAGGTTTTTGTGAAGCAACCTTTCCTCTGGAGACCAAAGTCCCTTGATCGCCAGATTCCCCAGATGAGCACCCCACCCTAAGGTAGATGCATCCGTTATCACTGTGGCAACCGATGGAGGAAGATGGAAGGACTTTCCTTGAGACAGATTGCACTCCACACTCCACCAAGACAGATCCGCTGCAGCTTCTCTGGAGATCCTCACAGACTCCCTGAGATCTCCATTGTGCCTGCGGAGGCACCACTGGAGCGTCCTCATGTGCCAGTGTGCATGGTTGATCAACAGAATGCAGGAAGCAAACAGACCGAGCAGGCGAAGGACCTTCAGGACTGGAACAACCGCTCCATTGTAAAACAAGGGAATCATCTCCTGTATGTTGAGAATCCTTTGAGGAGGTGGGAATGCTCGACACACAGTAGTGTCCAGTACCGCCCCTATGAACAGGTTGCGCTGAGAGGGCACCAGGTGAGACTTGGGCACGTTTATCGAAAAACACAATTTGTACAACAGCTGGGTTGTCACCTGCAGATGATGAAGCACCTTCTCTGGCGACTCTGCTTTGAGCAGCCAGTCGTCCAGATAGGGGAAAACTGGAATCCCCGATCTCCTGAGATGGGCTGCCACCACTGCCATCACTTTGGTGAAGACTCGAGGTGCAGTAGTAGGTCCAAACGGGAGAACCGCAAACTGATAATGTTGCGACCTTACCGTGAAACGGAGATACTTCCTGTGCGACTTCAGGATCGGGATATGAAAATACGCGTCCTGCAAGTCGATCGACACCATCCAGTCCTCTTGTTGCAGTGCTTGAAGAACCTGCAGAAGGGTGAGCATCTTGAACTTCTCCTGCTTCAGAAAAAGGTTCAAGATCCTGAGATCCAGGATTGGACGCCGTCTGCCATCCTTCTTGGGAATCAGGAAATACCGGGAGTAGCATCCCTGACCCCTTTCCCGCTCTGGCACCACCTCTATCGCACCTTTTTTCAGTAAAGTTAGGGCTTCCTCCTGCAGGAGAAGAAGGTGGTCCTTTGAGCAAGCCCCTTGGCAAGGAGGGTAATTTGGAGGGAATTCCCGAAAGGGAATAGCATACCCATTCTCCACAAGATTGAGAACCCAAAGGGCTGTAGTGACCGATTCCCAATCTTGCAAAAAATGAGTAAGCCGACCCCCCACAAGACCAACATGATCCAGAATGGCGGTCTAGGGCTGCTTTGCTGTGGCAAGAGGGGGAGAGGTAGAGGAGGAGGAGGGCTGACGGCCTCGTGGGCGACCTCTGTTCTTGCCCCTGTAGGATTTATATAAGGTGTTTTGCTGCTGAGGCTGTCTATAGGTCCGAAAGGACAACCTCCCAAATCCTCTGTACCTCCTGAACGACAAGCCTCTAGATTGAGCCTGAAGACCAAGAGATTTGGCTGTTGATTTACTGTCTTTAAATCTCTCTAAAGCAGCATCCACTTTTTTCCCCAAAAAGTCCTGAACCATCAAATGGAAGGTCTAAAAGCGTAGCCTGAACATCTGAGAAGAACTCTGATGATGTCAGCCATGCACTCCTTCTAGTAGCCACAGAAGATCCCATGATTATGGCGACAGAGTCAGCAGTGTCTAAACCACTTTGTATTACTTGACGTGCTGCAGCTTGAGTATCTTGTAATACCTCATTAAAATTCTTTCTACCTTCTTCGGACAACTTAGGCGTAAGCTGTTTCACCGAATCCATCTGATATCGCTGACCTCATCCTGAGTCATAAATCGGACCTAGCGATCCTGACTTAATCGTGGCTCAAGGATTCCTCATCGCCTTTCCTTGACCTCTTAGTCCTCCCCGAGTATAACATCTTAAGGTTGGACCGGCCCTCAAAGAAAAAAGGGGGTGGCAGGGCTTGTATCTACCGCTCCAACCTCCTTGTTATGGAACTGCCGGTATCGGTATATCCCACGGTCTCCTGTGAATACCTCGCACTCGCCATCTCCAACAATACCTCACAACTGTGCAAACTTCACATTTTCAACCACCCCCCTGGCAAGAACGACGCCTTCACGTACCTCCTCATGGTAATCATCACAGAAAAGGTGCCCCCTAACTCTAACAACATTTTCCTTGGCGATTTCAACTTGCACTGGAACGATCTTAAGGACCCTCAGGTCAATGCCATCAGAAACTTCTTGACCGATCAAGGCCTTACCCAAGCCTGCTCCCTCCCCACTCTTTCAAAAGGTGGCGCCCTAGACTGGATCATTGCTAAGGAATGAGCAGTCAAACTCATCTCCATTGATCCGTGTGATTGGTCTGATCACTACGCTATCACCTTCCTCCTGCCCAGCACCTACAAATCATGGACACCTCAACCTGTGATTCCCAAACAATGGGTTAGGGACACCAAGAACCTCGACCATAGGAAACTGGCAGTGTGTTGTGAATCTGACCTCCCCCCCCACAATGCACATCGGTCACCAACCTAGCGGACCATTACTCCGCCACCATATCTGACATTATCGATGACCTGGCACCTCTAAAACTAAAAAGAACACAGATCAAGGACAGAAATCCCTGGTTCAGTGGATCCCTCAACAAGGAGCGGAGATCCCTTCGACAGACCGAACGAATCTGGAAACAACACCCATCTGCAGCACATCTAAAACTTCTTCGACAGGCCAGAAATGCCGACAATAAGAAAATCCTTAGCACTAAGAACGCCAAAAATCGACGCCAAAAATCGACCTCGCAAACTGTTTGACTTGGTCAAACACCAATCCAACAAACTAGCGGAAACCGCCAAAGAATCACCTAAACCCCTAATTTCAAGCGAGGAATTCTCCTCTTTCTTCTGTGACAAAATCTCTGCCCTAGGAAATGAACTTAAATCCGCAACCCTCCACCAAAATCAAAATCAACCAGCTCCACTTCTCCCCTCCGCGTTGTCCTCCCTAACCTCACCCAAAAACCTAGCGACCTGGTCCAACTTAAAAACCTATGACAACCACACTATCTCGAGAATTCTTGCCTCCTTAAAACCGAACAATCACTTTAACGATCCTCTCCCCTCTAACTGCCTAGCTGCCGCTTCTCAGGCTATCATCCCCTCCTGGACCACAATAATCAACGCCTCCCTCCTACACAGCTCAATTCCTGATTCACTTAAGACTGGCCAAGTTGTCCCCATCCTAAAAAAAACCACGCTGGACCCTGCCTCCGCTGAGAAATACAGACCAACATCCCACCCCTTGCCAAAGTCACGGAAAAATGTGTGCAACAGCAGCTAAGCCTACACATCAACAACTTTCACCTGCTAGATGACTTCCAATCTGGCTTCAGACTTGGGCACAGCACGGAAACCACCCTCCTCCACATTGTGGATGACGCCCTCCAAGCCCTAGACCTAGGCAAAACCTGTCTCCTAATCCTCCTAGATCTCTCCTCCGCCTTTGATACAGTGAACCACGAGATTCTCCTAGAATGCCTCAAACTCAGGATGGGATTGAATGGCACCGTCCTTCAATGGTTTAGATCCTTCCTCCAAAACCGCTCTCAGAGAGTCCTCATCAACGGTGAGCTATCCGCCCCCTCTCCAGTTTCTGTTGGAGTTCCCCAAGGATCTACCCTCTCCCCCACCCTCTTCAACCTTTACCTTGAACCTCTCACCGAGGTGCTACGTGCCGCCAACTTCTCCTACCTCATGTACGCCGATGATACTCAGGTCTAAATAAAAATCTCATCCCCTGAGAACGTTCTCTCTCTTAACTGGGCCCTGAAACTGACAGTCCATTGGCTCACTGCCAACCAGCTGAAACTCAATGCATATAAAACCGAATTTCTTCTGATCTCCCCTCCCAAACCCAATCCAGACACCTAGGAATGGATCAAGACCATCACAGCACAAAACTGCCCTCCTACCATTGTGGACTCCGCAAAATCCCTTGGTATAACCCTTGACGGCAGCCTGAATATGCAAGGCCATATTAGCTCTATGGCCAAAATGGCTAGATTCCACCTGAGCTACCTAAGAAACCTAAAACCCTTCCTCGATGCCTCCGACCTTAAAACGGACATCCAGGCCCTAGTCATTTCCAGACTTGAATATGGATGCTGTACTCTCGCAGGGCTACCCAAAAACTCTCTGGCCCCATTGAAAGCCTGCCTCAACACCGCCGCTAGACTCCTAACGGGCTCAAGAAAATTTGACCACTTCTCTCCCCACCTCAAAGCTCTGAACTGGCTTTCCCTAGAGGCCAGAATACAATTTAAACTAGCCTGCATTACTCATAAAGCTCTATACTCGAAGTCCCCTACATTTCTCGCACAAAACCTCCTGATATCCGGAGGAGCTAGAAACTCCCGATCTGCCAAAAACCTGTTGCTGCAACCAGCACGCTTCCGGAAGAAAAAACCCCACAATCGGGCCTTCTCTGGGGCCGCACCAAGAATCTGGAACTCTCTTCCTCCCTCCATCAGAAGATTTCCGTCCCTCGCACACTTTAAGAAGGAGACCAAAACATTCTTAATGGGAAAATACCTCCCCTAAAGAATACTGTTCAATCACCTCATTAACCCTCCTCCTCGGCATTATCCACGACCTCCACCGATGACACATTTTTCTGCACTCCGGGGCTTCTCCCCATGAGATGAGACAGCATGTATATTATACCTACCTGCGTTAATTTGTTATCCCTCATGTAGATTGGACCTTTGACGGCTTGCACCTCCTGTATATTCTGCTTTAATTTGATCCTACATGTAGCTTGGACTTAAGACTGCGTGCTCCCCCCTTAAAATGTATGCTTGGCTCTCCCAATGTGAACCTTTCCATCCTCACGACTTGTATTCCTTACCCTTAAGCCTGTAAAGTGCTCTGATACCCTCACGGGTCTGGTTCGCGCTCTATAAAACTATAAAATAAATAATAAATAAGTACACAGATCCGTCGGCACAGCCTGCGCCGAACGAGGTCGAGCTGACGGCGCCGGAGAAGATGGAAACGGCGTTGACGTCCTCGGTGCCGGGCAATTTCAAGACGGTATGAAAGGGGCCTGGGCATAGGCCAGAGGAACCCCCAGATTAAACGCTAATGGACCCATGGGACCCGAAGGCGCTCTAGAAGGGTACATAGCTCTATGGAAAACTCCATACATAGCATTAAGATAATGCGATGGATCCTGACCCGGGCCAGGGAAAGGACAATAGGCCGCCGGGACAGACTCTGACGCAGGAGTTACCGTGTTCGGGCCAGCCGGCGCCAACGGTGGAGCCAATGAAGTCACCTGCTCATCCGGCATAGGAACCTCTTCTACTGGAGCCGGAGAATGTTCCGAAGTCGATGAAGGAACCGGCATCGGAGATCGAGGTGGAGAGGCTGCAGGAGAAGCCAATTTTGCAGGAGAAGCTGGATTCGAAGGAGAAGGAGACACAAAGTCCTTACAGCGTCGACGAGCTGGAGAGGACGACTTTGGCGCTGCTTCTTTATCAGAATGGCGTTTTGAAGAATGCCTCTTCTTCTTCTTGTGCTTCTTGGCTCTCGAAGCATACCCCGACGTCAACTTCGAGCCCGATCTCGACCTGGAACGAGACCTCGACCTTCTTCTACCTCTTTACTCCTTACTCATCCTTGCCATGAAGAGCTTCACTTCTCTCTCCTTTAGTGCCTGAGGATTCATTTTCCTGCAGCAGGCACATCCCTCGACGTTGTGATCCGACAGGCACCAAAAACAATCCTCGTACAGATCTGTAATGGCTATATGTCCTCCGCACTCCCTGCAGGGCTTGAACCCGGACTTCCTCGACGACATCCTTGAAAGGAAACAAGAAGAAGCACAGGAATACAGCCAGAAACAGAAAGTATCAAGTGAAACTACTGAGAGTCCTAGAAAAACCGTTAGCGTCGACGGCGCGGAAAAAAGGAAACTGACATCATCACGCCGACGAGGCTCTCATATGGCTCGAGTGACGTTAGCGGAGTCGCGGGCGGAGCCAGGTTTCTGTGACATCGTCCTCGTCGGCGTGGAGAGATACAATAAAATTCCGAATGCTGCTGGCGCAGGGGATATTCACAAGGTGAGGAATACCTGGCAGATGTATCCATCAGAAATCCTATATTATTCCATACAGATTCTCTATGCACCCAGTACTTCTGCCATTGGACCAAGCACAAGCGTAAGGAAGCAAGGAATTACAATGTAGCAACAGAATACTGGTCCCCTTGTGGCATTCCTAAGCCAACATGAAATATCATGAGTGAGACACTGCATGTAGGAAGAATGTGTTAGGTTAAATAACAGGACACTGATGATGTAAAAAGTGAAAGGACAGGCGTCATTAAAAAAGGGTTGTCAAGACCATGGCCTAATATCAAGCTGATGAATGACATTCATTTCTTTGTTGTTAAAAGTTGATCATGCAAGGTAGATTTCAGACATTGCTTGCTAGAATCCACCCAGAAGCAAAAGAGGAACATGCACATGGTGTACACTGGTTACAGGCAGCCAGTGTCAGACAATCACCACTAACCTGTGGATCCAAATGTTGCTGCGGGAACAACATGGAGCCTACCAGTCTCCTTTCACTATCAACAGTGCAGAACATGTCCAAGGCTCCATTCAACTTTGTCTGCAAAGTAGGGATATGGGAGAAGGCACACAAGAGATGTTGTTAGTTTATTGTTAAAGAGCTTGGGTTGTCAGTTTCTCTTGGATTTTCTGTATTCTTCCAGGAGTACTAAACAAAGCACAAGACGTCTGTCTGCTCTTAAATCAACTTAAAATATGCAGTTTTTCATTCACACGGATTTTGCATGAAAAGTAACATTCTACAGGAAATTAGACATACACACAATTTACTCTAGTGATAGATCAACTATGGTAAACATTTGACATATCAATGGCACAGTGCCTTTATCTTGCTAATGTCAAAAGAATTATCTTGGTACCGGCGTTGTTCTGATGTCCTATAACAGTTGTTGGTGCTCCACAGTTTAAAACACCTATCAAAAGCAAAGGTTCCGACAGGAACTACATAACACTACAGAAGCCCAGGAGACAGTCTTTACAGCATAACGTTAAGGGTGTATGTAGATACAGGTGACAGTACAGGGGCCCAACTGTAGTCCTACAATCCAAAAAAGTATTATTTACCTCTTCCTAGCTACTGTTAACCAGAAGCCCTCTGAAGAGGGCACTTGGAGGAGGCGAATAATTCCAAGGATGCTAGGCCCTGCAGACGTATTAGAAGGACTTTCAAGACCACAAAGCTGCAGCTGCTGGATGCTGCATAAGAAATTACTACACCCAAACCAAAAACTTCTGCCAATATGTTCTCAATGCCTGGCATGAAGATAATCTTGACTCATAAGCCAGGAAAACAGGTGATAATAAGAGGAAGACCAAGCTCTTAGCCACACCTTGGTGTGGCTTTTATAGATTGTAGAATCCACTAGTGGTGAATCTCCCTTCCTTCATCGCGGGACACGACCAATGCCTTCATATATTTGAGGATTTGACTTGGCATGACTCTATGTGGCTAGTGACTTTGGATGTTCAGTCACTATATACCTTTATAAAGAAAGGATTTGGAGTGATGGCTGTGGACATTTTCCTCCCGACACGGAGAGCCAACTAGTTAGAGCACAATAGGATTTTGCTTAAAATGGTTGGGCTCATCCTCTCTAATAACTATTTTTGTATGACAGTGATTGGTACCAACATCTCCAGGGTACAGCCATGGGCTCCAAACCTGCCCCATTGTGTGCTAATTTGTTTATGGGTTGGGTGGAGTATACCCATGCGTGGGCCCCCGCAGCATCAGAGTGGACGAACCACGACCAATATTGGGGACAGTACATAGGCGGTATCATTATCATCTGGACTGGCACAAACGAAGGCCTATTTTGACTTTGTTAATAACATTTTTCAATTCCACTTTCGCCCTTAACATGTCACGTATGCAGGTACAATTCTTGGACATTGAGCTGTACATATTGGAGGGTACAACTGCAAAGTACGCTGTATTGTAACAAACAACTGTAAATAGCATTCTGCATTTTGAAAGTGCACATTCCCCTTGTACAAAGCGTGCTATTGCATTTGTAAAAATGATCAGGGTGCAGAGGAATTGCAGTGAGGATTGGCAATTCAAGGAACACATCAATCACACAATCACTAGATTGAAAATGAGGGGTTATAAAACTCGGGACCTACAACGAGCAGCTGTATCGGCCAGAAACACGCATCGCAGAGACACCTTAAAATTAAAACGTGGGGTAGGAACACAGGAGCATTTGTCACAACATATTCTAGTTTGAACCATGAGATATTCAAGATTTTGCACAAACACTGGCCTTTGTTAAAAAGAGTACCAAGAATTTGTGAGTTGGTCTCAAATAAACCTTTGATGACCTACAAAAGGAGAAAATTGTTAGGGAGCTACTGTGCCCTAGTTACACTCTCTAGGTAGCAAGGGAACTGACTACTTGGCTTGGAAGACTGATATGCTTTTATTCCTGTGGGCCTCTTGCTATACTGTGTATGTTATAAATTGAGTCTGTAGAAAGATATATATTTGCAGTACCACATGCCAACTGAAGGTCAGTATACAGGAACACTGAAGGGCAAATGTGAATCAGGAAACCTCATATTCTCTAGTTTCACATACGTGTGCCAGTGGAGCTAAAAGAACCAATTGTAGATTTCATGGTATTGATTTGGCATTACCAGACAGGAGGGGTGGCGATAGACAACATTATCTCCGACAATTTGAAAGCCAAGTGGATTGGTAACCTGAGATCTGTAAAGTTGTGCCTTAACTCTGACAACGAACCTCACCATTTTCTTTGACACGTCACACTTTTTATTAAAGTAGTCCTGAAGGTTTTTTATGCATCGTGCAGTTTGTTTGATGACGCATCTTGACAACTATGCATTATGCCATGTAATGTATCTTTACTTATACCTCACAGAAGGCCAACCTGTCATATATTAAAAAAACATGGGTCTTGTGAGGGTCTTTCGTGCCATGTGTATTTTGATCTAATGAATGTGATAACCTGATAGAGCACTCACCCGCTCTAAAAAAATCTTTGAGCTATAAGAGGGCATACTATGCCCAGTGTGGACTTATTAGTAATGATGAATTCTATCTAATCGGTTTCCTGTTATGCATTTCTGAAATTCACAGATAAGGTACAAGTACTTTTTGAGTGCTCTGTGTATTTTCCTCTGTCATTCTTTGTATTATACTTCATCACCATTACTGCGACATGCCACAGGTTTACTCGCTCACATTAGGGAGTTTTTGCGATTTAAGTCAATACCATCCTCCACAATTGTGAATAATAGACTGCGTGCTTTGGGTGTTATGTTTGGAAATGCTTCGGAAACAGCCATTTATTTTGCATGCACATGTTTGAGTAAATTGACAGAGTATATGGCATGGGATGTCTTGTATTGATAGTGTCCCTTCCAGGAGTATATGCTGCCTTGGATTGATAGCGTCCCTTCCAGGATTATATAGAAACGTATGATTTTTTCTAGAGTGTGATATATAAAAACTTGGATCATTCAAAACGCAATTATAAGTGGACATTAAGAATGCCGCTGAAAAGGATACTTTGAAATAAGTTCTGTTTTGGAGCGTCTTTTTAAAGGACGATTTCCCTTTAATTAACCTCTATGAGCTCTCTTTGATGACCATACTGTGGACAACCTACTATGATCATCCTCGCAACAACCAGAGTGCTGACACATGCATCTGAGAGCAATGTTTGTGGTCCAATACTTTCAGAGGGCGTGACTTGGACAACCAGAGAGCTGACACATGCATCTTAGAGCAATGTTTGCAGTCTATTATCATCAGAGAGCGTGGCGTGTTGCTACAAAAAGTTGGTGCGTAGAGAACCTGGTTTACTACATGTATTGTATGAGATGCCGCAGTCGGAGATACTCTCATTGCTGAACACAGGTAAGCAAATGTGGGTATCTGCACTCTAGTATGTATGGGATGGGTAGAAGTGGGGTCGACAGTCTCTCCTTATATGTACATGGAGCAGGATTGATATATTCTATTTAGGTGCAGCATCCTTAAGTTTTTCCCTTTTACATTGTATCGGCTAGGAGAACATATGCGCTGTAAGAATGACTTATGTCCTTGTGTCGGAGGCTTAAACATTGCTAAACTTTGATCTAAGCAAAACGTTTTATACGGGAGCCTTCTTTCTCGACACTTGGATACCAGTGCTAATTCCTCTCTTTTTTTGTTTTCCTCTCTCTTTTTGTTTGCCTCACTCATTCAGCATTAATTAGGATACTCTTTGTTAGATATTACTTGTCACCGTGCATAACCTGCATTAGGAGTGAAGTGCCATCGCGTATGACTTTGGTACAGGTACTTCTCAATATTTCATACTTTGATTGATACATGGGTTATGGCCCTTTCTGGGTGAGGTTTGGTTACTCTTGTGATGAGATTGGTGCAGCTAACAGCACAGGACTGGTGTGTGCCTACTAGGACATGATTTCCTTTGGCTATTCCCTTGGGTCTACTTTGATTTATGATAAATGTTTGCACCAGTGTTTGGAGTACATATGTTACCTATATGTACCATGATATTCATTGTGCGTATTTTCTATCATCTAGTAAAACAGCAAAAAGCTGACTTTATTGAAGTGAACGCTGTGGTAAATTGCAACAATGTGGTTCCGAATAAGTGAACAAATCACATCCATTAGTGTGTGGTAAGAGTTTGAATTTAATGTTTGTCTTGACCATTGGCAAGACATATTCTGGGTATTAGTCGAGTTAATCCCCCATTAGATGTCACTCACCTATTTATATCCAGTTTTGTCTTTCTGTATGGTTTTCTGCCTTCCCGTATTATATGTTCCCTTCTTTTACTTTGCTGTTGGGATGTTCACTTTGGTTTTGGGTCCATGCTCACTCTTGCTACTCTTTCCATCTTCCTCACGCTGTGGATGTACATCCCATTAGTCATGGCTGTCCAGTTCTGGTAAGACGAGTTTATGTGCAGCACAACATATAATGCCGTATTTGACTCTGCTAAGTCTTTACTGCAAGTAAAACATGTGTTTTTGCTTATTTTTTTGTAATAAAGAGTGTTGGTCCGAGAGTCATGCACTTGCATGTTTCATTCTCGGTGTCTCTTCCTTTTCTTTGTTTTTCTCTCACTCACAGTCTTTGGGTGAAGCTATTACCTACACTGGCTCGCGGTGGGTATAAATGTGTCTCTTTTCTCCTTCCCTATTGATATATGGAAGTTATGCTTGACTAATATGATGTAACATATCAGACACAACAGTTCTTGGATACACTTTCAAGCAGGACAGTTAGTCTATGTATGAGTCAGCTGAATATGGTGTCAAGTCCCTGGTCTGTTTTTATTAGGTTTCGACCTGGCCGTAGCACGCAGTGCTCCGCCCAGGCGAAAACTTTTGTTAACAGTATGGATGTTCGTCCCGCCTCTGTTTCCCATTGGCTAGCTCCATAAATGGAGGCTAGCCATTGGAACAGAGATCTGTCCGTCAATTGCGGAACAGATTCGGGGGCGTTCCGGCCATTTTTACTCATCCTGCCCCTTTGGACACGTCAGTGCGGCGGTGGGCGGGGTTTATTTTTCTGTTCGTCGAGGTTTATTTTCGTCATTCCGCGGCCGACCGCCGCCGGAGGAAGTCCAGGTCCAGGTGAGTGCTTTCCGTGTGTTCCTGCCCCCCCTCCCGCTGTCCGTCTTCCAGTTCCTGCCCCCCCCGCTGTCCGTCTTCCCATTCCGGCCCCCCCCTCCCGCTGTTCGTGTCCCCGTTCCCGCCCCCCTCCCGCTGTCCGTGTGCCTGCCCGCCCCCCTACCGCTGTCCGTGTGCCTCCCGCTGTCCGTTCATCCATTCGTGTCCCCGTTCCCAAGCACAAGCACAATTGTCCCTGTCATTAAATTACAAGATATTTTGTGGTAATCTTCTACGCCTTTTGCAAGTGCACACAATCTCCATTGATCTGTCGATTGCACATTTCATGTACTCTTTCTCATCTACGCCACAAGGGCGGTGCATATGGCTCTTATAAACGAACGGGTTAACTTCTCAGATGAGTTCCCAAAGTATGGCGGGCAGGATTGTTAGAGTATCCCTAGCAAAGGGGGTACAGGATCCCGAGCAAACGGCTAAACTAAATGGTGCCCCTTCACCTGACAGCAAACCTAGAACCTTCCAGCTTTTTCGAATATTTTATTTCTCTTTAATATGATTTGCTTCATGCATCTTTTGTGGGGCTTTAAGTAAATCAAATCACAGATGTTTAACATTTCACCCGCCGATTTACCTGTCAGCACAGTCTATCTGGAGAGGGGAAATATTTCCAAAACGAGGCTAAAAACTTCTTTAAAGGTATAAAGTTTCAATGATTGGCCAGTAGTCAAGACAACTATGCCACGCTCTCTTGCAGCTCAATTTTCCCCCTTTTCTTCTCACGGATTTCAGGACAACGCTGTCTTCAACCCACACCATTAACCCGACAAACATCGAAAATAAACCCCACTCCTTGGAAAATTAAACGAATCAGTCCGCAAAGTGCCGTCAAGTCCTCGCTAAGATTTCCCCTCTTTCGCCCTCAGCTTTCCCTTGACATGGGGGGTGGAGCCCTTCCTTTGAGAGCGCGCGCCGCTGGTGACCTGCAGCAAAAGGCAGGGCCCTAATAACCAAAATTAACATGAATAGCCGAGTCTTTAATGGCAATTACCGCTACTCTCGTCACCATGGCAACGTGCCTGCAGCAAACAAAAATTGTCCCCGTTCCCACCCCCCTCCCGCTGTCCGTGTGCTTGCCCGCCCCCCTCCCGCTGTCCGTGTGCCTCCCGCTGTCCGTTCATCCATTCTCTGGCAGACAATGCCTTCTCCATGATCAAAGGAGCAAAAGGATGGGGCATTCACAGTGAAGATCATGCTCACTCTGCAAGGGATATTATGAATAGCATAACCCATTTAGCTGCAAGAAATTATCTGTGTCTACAGTGTTGTAATAGCTGCGAGGACAGTGCTGTCATGACTAAGTGCACAGTGTTGTAATAGCTGAGAGGACAGTGTTGCTGTGACAGGGCACAGTGTTGTAATAGCTGAGAGGACAGTGCTGTTGTGACAGTGCATAGTGTGTTAATAGCTGTAAGGACAGTGTGGCTGTGACAGTGCACAGTGTTGTAATAGCTGACAGGGCAGTGCTGTCATGACTAAGTGCACAATGTTGTAATAGCTAAGAGGACAGTGCACAGTGTTGCAATAGCTAAGAGGACGCTGTCCGTCTTCCCGTTCCTGCCCCTCCCTCCCGCTGTTCGTGTCCCCGTTCCCGCCCCCCTCCCGCTGTCCGTGTGCCTCCCGCTGTCCGTTCATCCATTCGTGTCCCCGTTCCCGCCCCCCTCCCGCTGTCCGTGTGCCTGCCCGCCCCCTCCCCCTGTCCGTGTGCCTCCCGCTGTCCGTTCATCCATTCTCTGGCAGACAATGCCTTCTCCATGATCAAAGGAGCAAAAGGATGGGGCATTCACAGTGAAGATCATGCTCACTCTGCAAGGGATATTATGAATAGCATAACCCATTTAGCTGCAAGAAATTATCTGGCTAGTATCTTGGAATATGCATTTCAGTGAGAAGGACTCTGTTCGTCATTAAAAGATGCTTTCCGTTAACCCTTGCTCGCTGTCTGTGTTTGGCTGCATACTTTCGCAGCATATTTTCTCTTATGTTAATACACTTTTTTATTTATGGGTTCTCGTAACTTCAACTGACTCCGCTTTACAGAACTGTGCCGCAGTTTATTATAGCAAGTACGATAGGCAAAATCACATCATTCAGTGAGAACATCTTCTGTCCGGGATACCACTGCTACGCACTAACATCCACTTCCCCTCTCTGACTCGAGCTACCACAGAAATCACCCCTTGACTCTACCTTTGCCTTTGACCTACACCGCTCCACCGCCTGTCAGCTAGGTTCATGCTTTACAAAGGCCACATAAATACATACCTACCATGAGGGACATTTTTGGTGGAAAAGCTCACAAAAAATACCACTGTGACTGCTCCAGAGTGTGTGTGTGTGTGTGTGTGTGTGTGTGTGTATGTGACTGCTCCAGAGTGTGTGTGTGTGTGTGTGTGTGTATGTGACTGCTCCAGTGTGTGTGTGTGTGTGTGTGACTGCTCCAGTGGGTGTGTGTATGTGACTGCTCTGGTTGTGTGTGTGTGGGGGGCTCTGGGTGTGTGTGTGTGTGGGTGGCTCTGGGTATGGCTGGCTCTGGGTGTGTGTGGCTGGCTCTGGGTGTGTGTGGCTGGCTCTGGGTGTGTGTGGCTGGCTCTGGGTGTGTGTGGCTGGCTCTGGGTGTGTGTGTGTGTGGCTCTGGGTGTGTGTGTGTGGCTCTGGGTGTGTGTGTGGGTCGTAGTAATTGCTGTCTGCTGAGCTCATCCGTAGGGTACAATAGTTCTCACATTTGCAAGAGATTAAGCTATTGGCAATGTAAATGACAATGCCATTTATTTATCTGTTTTCAAAACCAACACATAAATACAAATTTTGTTATTTACAATGCCAATAGCTCTAACTTCTCCAAAGGCGAAACCGTTGCATTGTAAATGCTTGTTAAATATCTTTCTGTGACAGTATATAAATGTATGTTTGACTTAATGTATATAGTAACAGATTAATGTGGGGGGGGTATAAATCTCTTTATGAGAATTGGTCATTGTACATTTATCTCAGTTACATGTTTTGCATGTCTGTAGTCCTGGGGAAGCCTATGTTTAAGTGAAACGAGATGGCTGCACTTGTTGAAAAGGAACATGAGAAAGAAAAAAACTTGTTACTGACTCATCTGGTTTACCTCCAAATGGTTTCTTACTGCCCCTCAGTTTATGTTGTAAATCAACTTAAAATGTGCAGTTTTTCATTCACATGGATTTTGCATGAATAGTAATATTCTACAGGCCGAGATGATGGCCTTAAGGCAATCATGTTGGAGGTGAAATCGGCCGTCACTGGTATCGCCTCTCAGCTGGAACAGCTCTCCGCTCGCCTTGACTCCGTGAAGGACCGGGTCGACTCGCACGACAACAGACTCCTCCACGTCGAGACCAGGGTTTCTGATGCAGAGGATGCGGCTACTCAAGACAGACAGAAGCTGCTCCAAATGGACAAAATCCTTGCCGTCATTCGCGAGAAAAACGAGGACTTGGAGGCCCACTCCCGTCGGAGCAACCTCCGCCTTACGGGCCTTACCGAATCCACCAACATATCCAAGATGGAGGACTTTGTTGAAAATCTCATCCGGGAGCCTTTTGGGGATGTGCTCTCACCTTTCTTCGTTGTGGAGCGTGCTCACCATTCCCTCGGCCAACGGCCCCGCCCTGGTATGCCTCCCCGTCCCATAGTTGCAAAGATCTTGAACTTTCGTGACCGCGACGCCATCCTCCGGGCTACGCGAGACAGGGGCACCATCACACATCAGGGCAACACCCTCTCATTTTACCCTGATTATACCATGACTGTACAGGCCGCTAGGAAGGAGTTTTTACCTGCCAAGCGGATCCTTCAGAAACACGAGGTATCCTACTCCCTGGCCTATCCGGCAAAGCTGAGGGTCCGCCAGGGCTTCAAGACACTTGTCTTCCCCATCCGCGGGAGGCACTCGCATTCGGCAAGGGCCTGGACAAGGAATCCAGAAACTCTCCCTCCGGATCCTCGCATGAAGCCCCCAACCACCTAAGTGACAATGACTGATTAGTCTGACTGTGCACTATTGTGGTTCCTTTGTGATTTGGTATTGGCCACGAATATTGTACTCGCCAGGCTTTTCCCCCTCTGTGGGGGCCTTAATTACTGCTTCTTGAAAACAAGTGATTGTGATTTTTCCCCGCTCTCCTTTAATTTTTTTTTCTTTACTAAAGCTGGTATTTGTCATTGTTCATTTCCATGATTGTTGTGTAGTTTAGACACTTTGCTTTATTTATTCCTTTTTCATGATGCTGCCACTTGTTGAGCTTGGCCACCCTGCTTTTCCGCAGGGGTGTCTGCCGAGTCCTGCCATGCCCCACCTGGGATTATTCCCGCTTCTGCTGTTTGGTTGCCCTTTCCAAGTTCTGGGTCCCTTGGGGGTGGGGGGGTTCTCTCAACCTGATTAGGGGGTTGGAGTGGGTGGGGGGATGGGCACTGTGTTTTTTTTTTAGGTCTGTGTGTTTTGCACAGATCTTGGTCTGCGGTTAGTGGGGGGTGGGTGGGTGGTTGGTTCTGTTCCTCTAGCGAGATGGTGGTCTTGTTGTACTGCCGTTCTGTTGCTTCCTTTTGACACTGCACGTTCCATTGCAAACACTGTGCTATGCTTGAGGTTATGTATTCATGTGCTTGATGCAAGGTGCCTTATTCCATGTCTTGTCTTAGGCTCATTGCTGTGGCGACTTTCATTTTACAGGTCAACATTTGCATCACTCCAACCCGCATGCGGCTCCTTCAGTCCCCTCCATCTCCCCAGTGTGCTGGCAACCCCCCTGTGGTGGTCTTCCCTTCCCTGGGCTGTCTCTACACTTGCGCTCCTCCATAGGCCATTTGTCTCCTTTATTGCCAAAAAGTGCTGCACACGATTACGTTCCCTGCTGTGCGCCCTGCATTACGCCGCCCTCTGTCTCCCTTCCTATGGCTAATTTGACATGTTGGACATGAAATATCCGCGGCTTGAAAGACCACCGCAAAGCTTGTTTGACACACGCCCATCTTCAGCTCCATAGCGTGGATATTTGTCTTTTACAGGATACACACTTGCTCCCCGGCTCAGTTTCTAGGCTCAGCGCGCGTTACTGGGGGGAATCCCACTCCTCCACTTACTCGTCTTATGCTAGAGGAGTCTCGGTCCTGCTGCGGAGGGTAGATATGTCATCTTGCATGGTTTACTGCTCGCTCAGCCCATCACCATCGCCGCGGTCTATGGCCCGAACTCTGATGACCCAGGGTTCTTCCACCACGTCTGGCACCTGATCTCCTCCTGTGGCCTCGCGGCCGTGATCTGGGGTGGGGATTTTAATGTTACCCTCTCCGCGACATTGGACCGATCGGGCTCTTACCGGTCCCACCCGCGTACTGTCTCTGCTCTCTCTTCTATTTTGTCTGACAAATCGCTTTTTGACGTTTGGCAGCATCTCCGCCCTGAAGCTCGGGAGGGCACTTGTGTCATGGGCGCGAGGGGTTGTTGGTCGAGTATTGACCTTTGGATCGCTTTGCCGGACGTCCTGTCTTGGACTATTGATGCTACCCATATGGCCCGCACTCTCTCAGATCACGCACCTGTCCGCCTTCTCATTCCCCCTCCTAATTTTCTGCGACGGGCCTTCACCTGGCGTCTTGCTCCCAATGCCCTTTGGGATTCTGTCTTCTGTGATGAAATCCAGACCGCCATCACTAACTATTTCGAGCTCAACGCGGGCTCCGTTGACTCTGCCTCTACCCTTTGGGAGGGTTTTAAGGTTTTCATTCGGGGTGAATGCATCTCCAAGCAGGCGGGTGTTCTACGCTCTATCCGGTCCGCACTGGCTAAGTTGGAGGGTGAGATCCAGGACCTGTACGTCGCTCTCGCAAACGGCACCGGCCCGACACGTTGGCGCTATTGCAGCAAAAACATTCTGAGTTTTCGGACGAGGCCGGCCGCGAGCTGTCCTTCCTTGGGAGGGAGGGCCGGGCCCGCCGCTTCGGGGAGGGGGACCGCCCAGGGCGCACCCTTGCCAACCTACTGCGCCTGCCGCTTCCTACATTACAGCCCTCAGTGATGGGGGACCAGACCGCACCAAGTCTTCGGAAGAGATCACATCCCGCTTCCTCGCTTTCTATTCCTGACTCTACTCCGCTGGCTCACCTCCTTCTCAGGAGGATCTCGACCAGTATTTTGAGTCCATCGCCCTCGTCTGGCTCGCGGACTACCACCGCAAATTCCTTGACAAACCTTTTTCGAAGGAGGAAATATTGGCGGCTATTAGCAGCCTACCGAGTGACAAGGCCCCGGGCCTTGACGGCCTGCCTGCCTCCTTTTATAAAATGTTTGCTTCCATCCTTGTCCCACATCTGGCTGCCATGTTTAACGAGTCCTTCGACACAGGCATGCTCCCACCGTCTCTCCGCGAGGCCTCGCTGACCCTGCTTCTTAAACCAGACAAACCTGCCGACCGGTGTGCATCTTACCGCCCCCTCTCCCTCATTAACATAGACAATAAAATTTTTGCCAAACTGCTTGCCTCCGTCTTCTTTTATTAATGCCCACCATTGCCCTCCCCGACCAATCTGGCTTCATCCCGGTAGGGCAACCTCCCATAACCTCCGCACCATATTTTCCGTTTTGCACCAAATTACTCCTGACCTTCCGGCTGTGGCTGCTCTGCTCGAAGCCACGAAGGCGTTTGATACGCTGGAGAGGCCCTTCCTATTTTATATCCTGCCGCGCATGGGTTTCAGTGCCCATAGTTTGCGGAATATTAAGCTCTTATATACCAATCCCACTGCCCGGCTTCGCTTAAATGGCCAAGTAAAGGACCCTATCAGCATTGCTCGTGGAACTAGGCAGAGGTGCCCATTGTCGCCCATGCTTTTTGCTATTGCCATGGAACCCTAGCCGCCCGGCTGCGGCAGCACCATACTCACAGGGGCATCGGCTTCTCGTCCCATTCCCTCCTGGTCTCCATGTATGCAGACCTCGTCACTCTACGTTCGCCATCCCCAGGATAACCTCAGTCCCCTGGTGCGGGGGGTTATTCGTTTTGGCGGGCTTTCCGGCATTCAGGTCAACTGGAGTAAATCCGTGCTCTTCCCCTTGACAGATGCCACCCTCCCGTTCATGTCCGATTTTCCTTTTGAGTGGGCGTCCGGCCCAACGCGTTATTTGGGCGTTTGGCTGAGCAGGGACCCGGACGAGCTCTGGAGGTCCAATTTCAGCCGTGCTGTGGACTGGTTTGAGTCTAAGATACCCCAGTGGAGCTGTTTGCCGCTGTCCCTGGCTGGCGGCATAGCCATAATGGTGGTCCTCTCCAAATTTCTCTACCTCTTCTCCAACATACCTATCCCCCTTACCACTTTTTTTTTTCCGCAGGCTACATTCTCTAGTCGTGTCATTGGTTTGGGCAGGGCGGCAACCCAGGATTGCATAGGACATCCTGACCCTGCCCATGTCGGCTGGTGGACTGGGCGCGCCGGACTTTCGTCTATACACACTCTGCGCTCAGGCCAGCTTTCTTCATTTTTGGCTGCATCCCACCCCCTACCAGCCTCATGTTGCGGTGGAACTGGACGTTGCTTCTTCCTGGCCTCTATCTACTGCCTTGTTTGCTCCCGCGGTACGCCCCCGGACGGAGGTCATTTCTGCGCCGTCTCGCTGGTCTTTGCTTCTTATCTGCTAATACCATGCTCATCACTGACCATCCGGATTTTCCGTCCCTTCCGTCTTCTAATATGTCTCGACATGCGGGGCTTGAGGACTGTTGCAGAACTGTATCCTGAAAATTCCTTCTATTCACTTCCTGAATCCCCTTCCTTGATGGATAGTCTCCTATATTATCAGCTGCATGCCACCTGCCAAAAATTACACCCGACCTTTCCGCACCCTCCGCCCACCTTCCCGGCCCTGGATTTTGTGTATACTTCCACATCCCCACACCAGCTTGTCACCAGAATGTATGCTTCTGCCCTGTTATCCTCTCCTGTCTCCTCGACGCGGGCTCGCGCTGCGTGCGGATCTTGACATGGATATCTCAGCCGCCAACTGGCTTTATTGCTGTAACCAAGCTACTAAACTTTCCCCGAACTACCGGCTCCGTTTGGTCCATTTCAAGTTTCTGCACAGGTTTTACCGCACTCCACTGCATCTTCATCGCTTAGGGCTTATTACCGAGGACTCTTGTGTACGATGCTCCACACCTGCTGCAGACTTCGCCCATCTGGCCTGGCCTGGCTTTGCCCGAGGGTACAGGTGTTCTGGCTGGAGGTCTGTTCCACTATTTCTGAAATCACTGGGGCGGCTGTAGGCCCAGACACCCTTCTCGGCTTAGTCAAACATTGCCCTGATGCTTCACGCCGTTTCATTGCGATGCTACTGGTATTGGCCAGGCGCAGGGTGACCATGTGCTGGGATCGTCGGCCTGCCATTGCGGTGGCGAAATGGCTGGAGGACACCTCCCCCTGTCAGACGCTACTCTCTGAATTTTGGGATCTGCTGCCTGCTAGATTTAGACCTGTCGATATTTGGGGCCCCCTGGTCGCCTATCTTCTTTCCCACTCCCCCCTGGCAGAGATACCTTCCCCCGCGCTCCCTGCCGGTCCTGCGGCCGCAGAGGCGGCCAGTGCGTAGCCCCCTTCTTCTCTTCCCCAGTGCTCTTGCTGTCCATGGGTCCATCAGCTGGCGCCCCGCTGGCTGCCCTGCGGGTGGAGGCGCCTCTGGAATCGCGGTGCTGTGAGTGAATTTTTTCCTCCCTGCTATGTGTTGGGCTTTTTGGGATCCAGCCCCCCTCACCACTGTATCCCCTGGTCCTGACATTGCCTCTCCCACGCTCCCCGCCGGCCTTTGGCGGCCGCTGGTGCTGGACTGTGCTGGGCCCCTGCGTCTTTTTCTCACTGGTGGTCCCTGTGCACCTTAGCCCTCCGGGGCTCTCCCTTTCTATGTTTGCCTACCAGTGTGAACATGTTCTTGAGGTGACATGAATTGCCAAGACATTGTTTTATGGTCTTCTTGCTACCGTTATCCCACTCACTGTAATTGATATGCCTACGTTGAACTGTACCTTTCTAATCTGCACTGTAGCTCTGCATGGAACATCCATCTTGTATTCTACTGTTGTATTGCAACTACCTTAATAAAAACTTTATAATAAAAAAAAAACAAAGTAAATCACAATTAAATTGCCAGTAAAATAAATAAAAAGAGAAAAATTGAACATAAAGGTGGGAAGGACAGATTGAAAATGTACAGCATTGGACCTGGAATCATCTCCGCATTTTCCTATTGTTGAAAGTCTAAATACACTTCCTTCCAAAGCCCTAGTTCTAATAAAGGCACACATTAGGTTTTCTATGTAAAGGCACAAAAAAACGAATCAAATCTAATTCAGATGTATTTGTTTTATGCACAATTAAAACTATTGCATGTAGAAAAGTGCCAATGTTAGAAACTGTAATTACCAGGCTGTTAGGCAATTCATTTAATCCATTAAGGGTGCTATACAATTTTTTTTTTAAAAAGACATTTAATTGCGTAGCACTTTGCCAGGAATAAAACCTGAGCATATGTTAAAGGAATCTTAAGTTTCACCATCCAAAGTTTCTCTGCTAAATCCAAGAATTTTACAAGGTAAAATGTTCAAACCAATATTTTTCGGTTTTCATGCTTGATTTAAGGCTTATTTGCATGCCCAAATACCCAAAAAATTAAACGGCTTGCACATCAACAACAGCAGCAAAAAAAAAATAAGTTCACACCAGGAAGTCCTGGAGAACAAAACAGCCGTCTCTACGGAGTTGGCTTTCCAGGCAGTAATGCAGTGTAAACAGATGCAAGGATGCCCACGTGGCTGCCTGGCAGATGTCAAGTAAGAGAACTTCACATGCCAAAGCAGTAGTGGCTGCCTTCGCCCCGCTAGACTGGGCATGTAGTCCTACTGGATGTTCCCTTTTAGCCAAAGAATAGCAGATCTTAATGCACAGGACAACCCATCGAGAGATGGTACGTTTGGGCACTGCCAGGCCTTTCAAGGCGCCCACATAACCCACTAAGAGTTGATCGGCCACCCTTTAGTTCGTTCAAGGTAGAAAAACAGCACACGTTTTGGGTCCAGACGGTGAAGTCTCTCCACCTCTTTGGAAGGATGCGGAGGCTGGAAGAAGGTAGGCAATGTCATGGTCTGGCCTATGTTAAAAGAGGTAAGCACTTTGGGCAGAAAAGAGGGCCTAGTACAGAGGACTACTTTGTCCGGATGAACAGCAAGAAGAGGTTTTGGAAGAAAAAGCCTGAAGCTCACTCACCATGTGAGCAGAGGTGATGGCAAGCAAGAAAGCAGTCTTCAAGGTAAGGAGACGAAGAGGACAATTATGTAGTGGCTCAAAGGGAGCACACATAAGCTAAGTGAGGACAAGATTTAAGTCCCACTGGGGCATTACAAGAGGAGGAGGAAAAAGATAAGTAATGCCATTCAGGAATCTGTTAACAATAGAGGACTTGAAAAGAGAAGGCTGATCAGGAAGGCAAAGCAAGGCCGAAAGATAGCCTTTAGAGTGTCCAGAGCCCTGCTTGGCCAAAGAAAAAATGAAGAGGAAAACCTCTGACAGAGGGGCAGAAAGGGGATCCACAGCCTTTGCTGTTCACCATGCCACCAATTTGTTCCATGTACAGACGTAAACCATTTTAGTGGAGGGACGCCAGGCTGCCAAAACGACATAACAGACTTCGGGAGGAAGGTCAAAAGCTGTCAACTGTCACTGCACAATCTCCATGCAAGGAGGTGGAGGCTGGACAGGTTCAGGTGGAGGACCGCCCCCTGCTGCTACGACAGAGGATCCCCCCCAAGTGGGAGTCTGATCAGAGGTTCGATGGCCATGCTCAATTGCTCGGGGTACCAGACTCTTCGTGCCCAGTCTGGGGCCACAAGAATTACTTGGGCCCGGTCATGCTTGATCTTCTTCAGCACTCTGGGTAGAAATGGTAGAGGTATACAGGAGGCAGCAATTCCACTCATGACGAAAGGCATCACAGAGCGAGTGCTGTCTTGGAAACTCTAACTTGCAGAACTGCTGACATTGCGCATTCTCTTCGGTGGCGAATAGATCTAACCAAGGCTCTCTCCAATGCTGAAAGTCTTTGCATCTCCTCCAAGTGAAGACGCCATTCGTGATCAATCATGCACCAGAGGCTGAGTTAGTCTGCCCTGGCGTTTAGGGAACCAGCCAGTTATTGAACCTCCATGGAAATGCCCTGATGTTCCAGCCATGTCCAAAGGCGAAGAGCCTCTTGACATGGGGTCCATGACCCCCACCCCACCGAGTTTGTTGTAGTACCACGATGGTGGTGTTATCCGTGAACACCTGCACTACTCTTCCTTTCACGGAGCGAAGGAATGCCTTCAGTGCATGACGAATTGCCCGGAGCTTCAGAAGGTTGGTGTGGAGCTTCTACTACGCCAGAGACCAGAGGCCTCTGATCTCCGCCTCTCCCATGTGGCCACGCCACAGTAGTGACTAATGCATCACCCCTGGGATGAACTCTGATTGGGGAAGTGTGATGAATCTGCCGTTGACCCATTCCTGGTTTGTGAGTCACCACTGCAACTGACTTGTATTCCCCTGCAAGATCTGGACGACCTCTGAAAGATTCACTTGATGCTGTGCCCACTGGTACTTCAGGTCCCACTGCAGAGCCCACATATGCCATCGGGCATGATCCACCAGCAGGATGCATGAGCCTCAGGGTCATCCTCACCGAAACCCGGGATAGAGGCTGAAACATCAGTATCATAGCCTGAATATCTCGGACTCACCCACTCAAAGGGAGGGGGAGGAGATTAAGCCCAAAACTGTATCCAGAACTAATTGGATGAAAAGGAGCTTCTGAGAGGGAATCAGGTGTAACTTCGGCATGTTGTAGTCTGGAGGTGTGAGAGAACGACAGCCTGGGGCAAGACCGCCTTCAACAGCCAGGTGCCAAAATAGGGAAAGAATGGAACCACTGATCTGTGCAGATGAGCTGCAGCCCCTGCCATCCCTTTCGTGAACACCCGAGGGGCGCTGGTGAGGCCAAACGGGAGCACGGTAAACTGAAAATGCTCATGGCCTACAATGAACCGTAGGTAACACTGGTGGTCAGGCAAGACAGGGATATGACAATAAGCTTTCTGAAAGTCCAACGCTACCATCCAGTCTTCAGGGTCGAAGGCAGACAAGACTTGAGCCTAGATTAACATGTTGAACTTCTTTTTCCGGAGGAATCGGTTCATATCTCTGAGGTCTAAGATAGGACGCAGGCCTTTGTCCTTCTTGGGTACCAGGAAGTAGCAACCACGACTTACTTCTGACACAGGGACTTGTTCAATAGCTCCCTTGGCCAAGAGAGCAGAAACTTCCTGGCAGAGAAAGGCAAAATGATCCTCCTACATGCAATGGAGTGTTGGTGGCATGGAGGAAGGGGACGTCTCGAAGGGGAGGGAGTAGCAAAAAAAACCCACCCGATTTTGTGCCAGGTGGGGAGGTAATGGCAGATCCTGCAGCCCACTAGCAACTGGTTGTCCTGGAAGGTCAGACTAGGAAGGTTTGGAGGCTACTGCAGAGCGGGCATTGGTGGACTGGGCCGCCCGCTGGCCCTCAGACATTGGGTCCAACGTCCCAGCCACAAATAGGCTGGGTAGCATGCGCAGCCCTGTGGCTCTGGGTGGAACATGGGTCACCCCTTCCGTAGCCACAAAAGGGGTGAAAGGCAGACTACATGGGGCGAGAAGTTGCTACGAGGTCCAAGGATCCGGCCGTAGCCCTGGAGTCCTTGAAATGCTCAAGCGCGTTGTCTGCCTTGTCACCAAACAGGCGACGGCCATCAGAAACCATGTCCAAAAGGGTTGATTGGACATCCCCAAAGAAGCCAGATGTTCTCAGCCCAGCGTAGTGCCTCCGGGCTACAGACGTAGAAACCGTTCTACCAGCGAGTCGGCGGTATCCAGCCCACACCGGATGATTAACTTCGCAGCATTTTGACCCTCAGCCACTGCGCAGGTGAGCATCGCCCGGGCCTCATCCGGGCACTGTGGCAGCACTTTCGCAACCGTATCCCACACTGTGTGTGTGTGTGTGTGTAATGGCACAAGAGACATGCGGTGTTCACCAACCGCAGTCCTAAGCTGGCAGAAGATGGTCCAACTTTTTAAATTCCCTAGCGGGGGAGCAGTAGGGAATGAGCCTTTTGAGGATAAGGCTTGGACCACCCAGCTCTCAGGGGTAGGGTATTGGTAGAGGAAAAGTGGGTCACCCCGAGTCAGGCAGTGGCATTGGGCAATCATCCTGTCCACAGAGGCCCCTGTGCTGGGCTTGGACCAAGTGCCCAGAAGGATGTCTGTGAGTGCCTCATTAAAAGGCAGCAGAGGCTGCTGCCGGCTGAAGCACCTCAGTCAGGAGGTTAGTCCCAACAGCCACCGTAGGAAGCTGGAGGCTGAAGCCTCAGCCGCACTACAGTGTAGGAAGCTCCCTCCTCCGTCGCCACAGTAAGGGAAGAAAGCATACCAGACCAATGGCATCACCTAACTCCTCTCTCCAGTCTGGTGCTCAAGCTGGTCTTCAAGAGGGTCAATAGAACCCTCCCAGTCTTCCTCACCTTCCTCTGGCTGCCACTCAGGGTGGTAGGGAACGCCAGGGATGAACAGTGGGACAAAAGTACCCTCCGGCACCGGTACTGACATCAGTCTGGCGCTGTGTCCACATCTGGGGTGAGGCTGGGGTCAATGCAGGTTGGGGGCACAACCGAAGTAGGGGGCGTCATCACAGGAATCAGTGCCGGGGAAGGTAACATAAGGGTCGACCTGCCCCAATCCAGATCCAGGCCGCCAGCATCGAAGGCCCACGTCACCCAGCCAAGTCCATGGGGCCCGAAGACACGCCTGCGGAGTCAGGCTGCCCAAAGATGCTGTGCTGCGCTTCGTAAAACTGACTAAGCTGGGAAGGGGACGCTCCGGGAAAGAGACGGAAGCAAGGAGTATTCCAAACAGGCTCAGAGGAAGGAGCCAGAAAGAGACGCCGCTCCGGGGCCAGTGACGGCCAAGGAGAAGGTGAAGAGCGACAGTGACTTACCCGAGGAGTGCAAAGCCTTCCATTATGAACGGTGATGGCTCCACGTCCTTCCCCCTCAACCAGGACCTAGAGTGGCACGGAGCAGACTGTCGGGCCTCCAATAGCTTTCGGGACCGCTCCTGCAAAGACTTCGGGCTCAGGGCCCGGCAATCGGTGCACAACTTCGGGTTGTGGTCGCTCTCCAGGCACCAAAGACACACAAGGTGAGGATCGGTGACAACATCAACTTGTGACAGGAGTCACAAGGCTTGAAACCAGGCAGATGTCTGGACATTCCTCGTGCAACAGGAGTCGGAAGACTCAAAAGACATCGTCAAAAAAAGGTAGTCCAAAAACGCAACCAAGGGGCAAGCTCTCTACGGATCTACGCTGGCTGGCGTGGAAAAAGACAAAACGGATGATAGCATGCAGGGGCAGCGTCTAAGCAAACACCACAATGTCATCCTGGTGACCACGATGCAGACGACGGACGCGGAGTAGACCGACTACTGACGCACAGGGGTACTGCTAAGAAATTATTCCTCCGGATTCACTCTGACGCCCGGGGGCAATTCTAAGGTAAGGAATCTATAACTAAGTCTCTTTCAGATAGATGTATCAAGATAGCCTGTCACAATACAACCAAGTGGCCATTTCAGGAAACTGGAATGCTATAAGCGTAAACATTTCTTATAACAACAAAAAAAAAAAAAAAGAAAAGCTAGTATCAGTGGCCATATTTCTAAGTAACCTCAAAGCATATTCTTTGCTCCAGCACCAACAAAACACTTTAAAACAGCACAGCCATCAACATTTACACCAAAAAACGATTAAAACCTTTGGTCACCATATTTTGTTCTAAATACACCAAATATTTGATCTAGAACACTTTTCAAAAGCAAACTCCAGACCTATTACACAGAAAAACTATTTAGCAAATGAAAGGAACAGCATGGCAGGGCTTTTTGAAGGAAGAAATGCATATTTACTCAGCAAAAAAGGGGCAGCAGGAAGAAAGGAAATCATAGCAGCTGTTTGAACAGTGAGGTGCGGCATAAATAACTTACCTGGAAAAAACGTTGCCAGACGTCCACCATTGAAAATAAATTAGCGCCTTAGAAGCTTGTATTGCAATTGTATTTATATAGTGCTTACAACCCCCGATGATGCATCAAAGCGCTTTTTCGGCAAGTAGCACGATACTCCGGAACCCATAAAGGATTAGTGGTGAATTAGTATAGTGAAATATGAAAGTGATTACAGTGGTGGATATGTTAGTCATTTGGAATGAGAAGGATAGTGGAGGGTTAGAAGAGGGGGAAAAAGGTTTGAATTTAAATAGTGCTTGCTACCCTTGATGGGGTGTTGAAGCGTTTTTTCGACGAGTAGCACGCTACTTCGGAACCCATAAAGGATTAGTGGTGAATTAGTATAGTGAAACATGAAAGTAATTTGAGTGATCCATGAGAGTATTCCGTTTGGTTTTCTAATTAAATTACGTAGAATAAATAAAATCTAAGAAAGTTCAGAAACAAGTTAACTTTTTAGGACATGAAGAGAAAGTTCAGAATCATTAGAAAAAGGGAATGAAAGCGTAAATTGGGTAATTCAAAATCTGATCATTTTTACAGCAAACTAAACTAACACTTTATATTTCACTTGGGTTTGGTTGCTTAGTGGACTAATGCGTCCACTGTAGTGGCCTGACCTCACGGCCACTTGTTCAAATCCTGGAGGGTCCACTAAGCCTTTCACCCTTCTGAGGTCGATAAAATGAGTTCCATTGAGGTTGTTAACAATAAACATTTGTTATTCACGCCAAGATACCCTTTAGAGAAATGGCTGTGAACACAATGAGTTGCTGACGAGGAGCAGGGAAGAGACCTGAAGCCGGGACCACCATGGCCATAATTGTAATGAGGGAAAAGAAGAGCAGGAGACAGAATCGTTTGAGCACAGTGAAGTAATGACAAGGAGGGCAGGCCTGACTTAGCAGGAGCCAGTATCCTATGAGCTGCATTTGAACAGTAACAAGGACATTGGGGTACAGCAGAAATTCATTCTTAGATTGAAGAAAAGAAGATTGTCAGTGGCCGTCGATTCTATATATAGACAGAAAACCGGCAAAATGCAATTATTCACACTGCCTGACAAGCCAAACACAAAATTGCCGTCCTGGGTGCTAATAACTAAAAATTGTGACTAATATTGCCTACAAACACTAGTGAAGGGGCTGATCTAATCACCCACTCGATATATGCTGTTTTGAAGCTGGCCTAAAGTATGAATGAAACTCCAATAGAGTAATTGCTGAATGAGGAAGTTTCTGTATGGAGTAGTTTCTGTCCTGTAACTCCAGTTCTGTAGTAGGGGTATCTCTGTTATAGTCATAATCTAGTGAATAGTCCCGCCCATGTGCGTGGACCCCGGAGCAATCAAAAATAATCTCTTAAGTTGTCAAAACATGCAGAACTGCACCGATACTTAAGAGAGAATTTAAAGACAGATAATGCAGCCTATATCCACAGGCTACACGGTCCAGTACTTCAACTAGAAATTCCACAAACAGCACAGTCTGTCCAGGGTTTTCTACAGAGAAAAACCTTCCCTTTAACAGCAAAACCCTCTGGAAAGATAGAGAGGAAGGAGTGGACAGACAAGCCCCATAGGCTGCCATTATGTAGCTCAGAACAGGATACTGTGCCTTTAAGAGAACTTTCCAGAAGTATCACAGTATCCCAGAATGCACTGCAGGTCCCTTTTACTTTCAGTTCTTTTTGAAGGCGTAACACGCCAGACCAGTAGCATTTCTTACATGAATATCTCTCTCCACCGTGGAGGACGGCGGGCGCATATGACTATAACAGAGATACCCCTACTACAGAACAGGAGTTACAGGACAGAAACTACTCCTTCTGTAGTAGGGGATCTCTGTGTATAGTCATAATCTAGTGAATAGAATGGCAAGCCCATCCCCCACACCAAAGCGGCGGTGGAGAAAAGAGAAATAACACCACTACAGAACAGATTTCGCAGCGAAGCCTGCCCAACCTGAGGGTCTGCCCTGGCATCAGTGTCCAGACAGTAATGATTAGCAAAGGTATGGACCAACTTCCAAGTGGCTGCCTTGCAGATTTCTGCAATTGGAACATTACGTAGAAAAGCAGCTATGGCAGCTTTGCCTCTGGTGGAATGAGCCTTAGGTTTACCCCCTAAGGTCTTATTAGCCTTTTGGTAACACAATTGTATACAGGACAAAATCCACCTCGAGATGGACTGTTTAGAGGTAGCAAGACCCATCCTGACTGATCCATAATTGATAAACAATTGGTCTGACCTACGAATATCCTTGTTTTTATCCAGATAAAATTTCAACACCCTCCTAACATCCAGGGAATGCAGGGACCTTTCCGCTGGAGAGGAAGGATTCTGAAAAAAAACTTAGGTAAAGTTATGGTCTGGTTAAAATGAAAATCAGATATAACCTTTGGAAGAAATTTAGGGTGAATACGCATAACAACCTTAGCAGCATGAAATACAGTACAAGGATCTTGGCAACACAACGCCTGAATTTCACTCACCCTGCGGGCCGATGTAATGGCCACGAGGAACGCCGCCTTCCAGGACAGGTGCTGCAACGAAGCCTTATGAATAGGTTCAAAGGTTTGCTGTCCTCCGCCGCTGCTGCCTGCTTGCCAGGTACCCCAGCCACTGTGTGCCTGCGCCCCCTGCCCTTTCTTGATTCTGTACCCCCGTTGCTGTGTACTTGTGCCCCCTGCCTGTTTACCTAACTTTTTTCCCCCGCTGCTGTGTGCGTTTTCCCGACGCTGCCTCCCCCGTGCCCATTCGCTGCCTTGCCAACCCGCCTCCCAGCAGATCCTCCCTCCCCACCTCCCCTTAAATGGCGGGCGTGCCGCTGGCGCACCGTAGGCGCGCCTAAGGCAAGCCCGTCTGCGCCCATCGCCAGATCCCCTGGTCTCCACACCACCCAGGACGCCCGCTACCGCTACGACGCCGAAACCCTCATCGCTCTTAACCACGGACAGACCATCGACTGCTACAAGGCCACCCCCAAACGCACTCACGGCCCCTTCTCCTGCCGGAACTGCAACTTCTTCTGCATCAACTACGCCGATGCTCCCACAGCAACAGAACCCAAACGACTGCGATGCATCCTGCTCAACACCCGCTCCGCACGCAAGCACGCCGTCGAGCTCTGGGACCTACTCACCACCACATCACCAGACGTCGCCTTCCTGACCAGAGACCTGGATGAACGAAGCCTCCGCCCCAGACATCGCAGTGGCTATCGCAGACGGATACAATGTCTCCCGCAGAGACCGGACCAACAGAGTCGGAGGAGGAATCGCCATCATCCACAAGAACACCATCAAAGTCTCCACAAACACCGACGACACCCTTTCCACTGCCGAACACATGCACTTCAAGATCCACACTGACCCCAAGACCACCCTCAGAGGCATCCTCGTCTACAGACCACCCGGCCCACGTCCCCAATTCTGCAACTCCATCACCGACTTAATCAGCAAGCACGCACGCACTGACCTCCACCGACTACATCCTGCTCGGCGATCTGAACTACCATCTGGCAAACAACAACGACAGCAGCTCCCCCACCCTGGTCGACAACCTCACCACCCTCGGACTGAAACAGATAGTCACCTCCCCAACCCACATCGCCGGCCACACGCTCAATGCCATCTTCTCCTACAGCCCCCACGTAGCCTTTAGCCACACTTCCAAGCTCACCTGGACCGACCACCACTGCGTCCACTTCACCTTCCAGAAACCAGTCACACATCACCGCACCCTACAGATCCCCCGCCGACGCTGGGGCAAAGTCACCAAGGAACTACTAGAAACACACTTCGCACTTAGCCCACCGACCCAGAGGATGGGGCCCACGCCCTCAGACTCTGGATGGAAGACTGCACCAACACCTTAACCCCAGTGAGACAACCCACCGACAGAGACACCAGCCAGAGATCCAGCTGGTTCACCCCGGAGCTCCTGGCCTCCAAACACACATGCCGGAAACTTGAAAACATCTGGCTCAACGACAGAACGCCCGGCAACCACTCAGCCCACAAAGACGCCATTCGCAACCATCACCACCTCATCAAGACCACCAAAAGAGCCTCGTTCAAAGACCATCTCGACAACAACGCCCACAACAACAAAGAGCTCTTCAACATCGTGAAAGAACTCACCAATCCTAGCTCCTGCACCAACAACATCCCGCCGTCGCAAGCCCTGTGCGACACCCTGGCTGCCTTCTTCCACCGCAAGATCACCGACATCCACAACAGTTTCAACCCCCGGCTGAACCCTACGGACCCCGCCACGACGAACACTCCGAACCCCACCAACCACGACCTCCTTACCACATGGACCAACGTGAGCACAGAAGACTTAATCAAGACCATGAGCACCATCCACTCAGGCTCCCCGTCTGATCCTCTTCCCCACCACATCGTCAACCAAGCTGACAGCCTCATTGCACCCCACCTGCGTAACGTCATCAACCTCTCCTTCGAGACCGCGACCTTCCCTGAGAGCTGGAAGCATGCCGAGATCAACGCCCTACTGAAGAAACCCAAGGCAGACCCAAGCGACCTCATGAACTTCCGGCCCATCTCCCTGCTCCTGTTCCCAGCGAAAGTCCTCGAAAAGATAGTCTACACCCAGCTCACCCGCTACCTAGAAGGCAACAGCATCCTGGACCCCTCCCAGTCAGGCTTCCGCAGCAACCACAGCACAGAGACCGCCCTCATCGCCGCCACAGACTACATCAAAATCCTACTCGACAACGGCCCTCATCCTACTGGATCTCTGCCGCCTTTGACACAGTCTGCCACCACACACTACGCACACGCCTCTACGACGCAGGGATCCGAGACAAGGCCCTGGATTGGACCACCCCCTTCCTCTCCGACAGAACCCAGAGAGTCCGCCTCCCCCCGTTCCAATCCAGAACCACCAAAACCGTCTGCGGTGTCCCGCAGGGATCATCCCTCAGCCGGACGCTGTTCAACGTCTACATGGCTCCACTCGCTCGCATCACCAGACTACACAACCTCAACATAATCTCTTAAGCCGACGACACCCAGCTGATCCTCTCCCTCACCAAGGACCCCCTCACCGCCAAATCCAACCTTCACCAGGGTATGAAGGCCGTCGCCGATTGGATGGAGGCAAGTCGGCTCAAGCTGAACATGGACAAGCCGGAGATCCTCATCCTTGGACCCAACCCCTCAGCGTGGGACGATTCCTGGTGGCCAGCATCACTGGGAACCCCCCCCCCCAGGCACCTACCAACCACGCACGCAACCTAGGAGTCATCCTCAACTCAAAGCTCAGCATGACCAACCTAGTCAACGCAGTCTCCTCCTCCTGCTTCCGCACCCTCCGTATGCTCCGCAAGATCTACAGATGGATCCCGGCGGACACACGAAAGACCGTCACCCACGCCCTCCTCAGCAGTCCACTCGACTACGGAAATGCCCTCTACGCCGGAGCCCCGTCCATACTCATCAGCAGACTCCAAAGAATCCAGAACGCCTCCGCACGCCTGGTCCTAGACATCCCACGCCGAGACCACATCACCCCACACCTGAGAGACCTGCACTGGCTCCCCTTCGACAAATGAATCACTTTCAAACTCATGATCCATGCACACAAGGCACTCCACAAGACCGGCCCAGCCTATCTCAACAATAGACTCGCCTTCTACGTACCCATTAGGAAACTCCGCTACGCCAACCGGTCCCTGGCCGCCGTCCCGCGCATCCACAGAACCACTTCCGGGTGCAGATCCTTCTCCCATGCACCGCCAAGAACTGGAACGCCCTCCCCCTCCACCTTGGACAGACCGCAGACCTCCCGGCCTTCAGGAGACTGCTCAAGACCTGGCTCTTAGACCACTAAAAGCAACGCCTCTCTCCCCCTCCCCCCCCCACCCCCAGCGCCTTGAGACCCTAGCGGGTAAGTAGTGCGCTTTACAAATCCACTGATTGATTGAGTGTTGGCACAGAAACTTACAGTGAATGTATCAATATATTTATTTCATTAAAAAAGTGCTACAAAATTAAAAACATTTCATCAAGGCAAAAGAAATACCTAACACAATTATTACACAAAATATTCTTTAAAAACAGTCCGAGAGATGGAACAAGACATTAGATTTTTGTCATTGGTTTCCACAACCACTACCAAAGACTGTACACAAACACACCAATCTGTCAAGGTTCGTTAGTATTTGGGGTAGGTTGAGAGCGTTGGGTTTGTGGTAAAAGGCCGTTGACTTGTTTCGAAGGTATAGTATTATTTGGACCTTCTTTATCAAGACTATAATCAGTTATGCTCTCGATCATAAAGCATATAAAAAAAAATATATATATAAGAAAAATCTCAATGTAAACTACAGACACAATGCTGCAATAATAACATTCCATTGAATAAAACAGCAATCTCATTGATAGAAACCTCACAGAATATCCTGCACAGTAATGTATATAATATTATCAATACTTCATTGCACAGAACACCATTGTTATTAATAAAAGCACCATGACACATTTTACTTATGCTCTTTAAGGAAAAACTCCTAAGCAGGCTTTTTAGTTTCTAGTACCAACACATCAGTTCATTAAGTGAACCAACCAAAACGTCCTCTTATTCGTTCCTCTATCAGCATAATTCTACTGTCACTCAGAACATTCAGCTCTTAACTATCGATCTCAATTCTTTGTAGTTTAGGTGCAGGTTGACCACTATCTTGTTGATTCAACAGTTTTTAGGCACACCGGAATTTGTATCACCTGTTATGAAACACACACCAAGATCTATTTATGTTTGGCAATAACCTTATATATAATGAAGCAAGGTGCGTGAATACAATTCCCTACTTACTAAAGAGTGCTTCAATAATTAGAAGCGGTTGTATCTTTTGGCGGTATTTCTTCCTACCAATTCCTGAATTCCACTTAACCAATCTTTCGTTGCCTACAACATAAGGCATTTGTATTTGTCTATCTAAAGATTTCACTATATATTTCAAACCTGTTACTCTAGCTTAAAGTAAAAAAAATCACATTTTCCTAACCAAGGGTCTATTGGCTAAGTCTGACCTTTCTCCGAACTCCCTTCTTGCACGATGTTCTTTACCTTTATACTTTACCTTTAAACTTACTTTTATATTTACTCGTTTTGTCTTGGGGTCCTTACTTAGTTCTGGCCCCTCCAGAAGCTGTAAATAAACAATAAGATTATCTGTAGGGTGTTTATACACCTTCCACACTGCCCACTGATAATTCTCAGCGGAATCCTGCAGGGCCCCATACTTTTCATCCCATCATTGTTTGATAACCTATGCCACACCGGGCGTTTACCTAGCTGCACCTTTCATGGACCCCTCGAGATGGAAGCAATATCAACCTTGCCCGTTCACGATATTTATGTCCTCTACCATCCTCTTTATGTAGGGCCCAAGATTTAAACATTTAGCTTTTATGCAAGAATATCCTACTATGTCCTGCTGTTCTACATCACACAATTGACGCTAACAGTCCTGGCATTACTCAGACCCATTCCTGAAGTCACTCACCGCGTGCAGAGTCAGCGTGCCTAAAGTTCTTCCGTTTGAGCTCGTATTGTTAAAAACATCGCTCTGCCTGAGTCAGGTGTTTAAATAGCTGCTCGCGTCTGGAAGAATTGACATAGCGCGTGAGCTAACACATGACCAACGTATTTACGTTCTCTTGCAACCGAATCCATACTTTGTTTTTTTCCCAGTCCTGAAAACTTTATTAGATACCAAATTGTCTGCTCATATTCATTGCGCTATTAATTCTATCATTTTAACCGCCACAACTGATGTAAGATGCAGCGGCTACTTTTCCATATGCGTTCCTAAGGGCAATAAAACAAGGACACTTCCTTTTAATTACATGACCTCATCCAATTTAATGTAATTAACAGTACCCACTATTATCTGCAGCAACCCATTAAGAAGATTTTTGAAAAGCTCTATCTTATCTCTACTCTACAGTTTTTTGGGTATGGAAAACCAAGGGTGTGAAATCAAGTTTCCTCTTAGAATCCATAGGAGGTTGACGTTTCTCTAAGAAGAGTTCTCCAAGCCATATCATGCGGGACCAATATTAAGAAATAACGGACATCCAATCCTCTCTGGAGTTAAGACCCTTCTGCACCGTGTTGAGTTTGCAAATATACCATTGCTCTCTACACTTTATTTTCCTGTCAAGATCACCTCCTCTCATGTTCCCTGAGATTTTTTCCAAGATGAACCACCGCAGCTCCTCACAACTGTGGTTGATCCTTGAAAAATGTTTGGTCAAAGGTGCACTCTCCTTATTCATTCTCAGTGTAGATTTATGCTCTAGTACTCTTACACGAAGCTCACGACTTGTTTCCCCTACATACCCTAGCTTGCACGGGCATATCAAGAGATAAATCAATTTTTTGCTGCAAGTTATTTAAACTGTTGCAGATGATTTCTTGATCATTAAAATTCAGCCTCTTGCCCACTATGCATTGCTCACAAATGGAACACATTCCACATTGGTAGTTGCCCACAGCTTTTGTGCCATACAGAGTTGTTTGAGAATCCTTTTTGCTGTCCCAGTACGTATTTACCAGGGCACTCCTAATTATTCCTATTCTTTCTAAAAGCAAAAAGAGGTTTGTCTAATTTCACTTTCTGACCATCATTAAGGATTTTCCAGTTTTTATTCACAATGTTCTTAATTGTATTACTACATTCTGAAAACTGGCTAACAAACACTATTTTCTCATTTCTTGTTTCTTTGTTTTACTTTGATCCAACATGTAGTCACGATCGTAATACTTGGCACGTTCATACGATTGATTAATACGTTTTCTAGGGTAGCCACGATCTTTGAGTTTTTGTTTAACCATATCTAAATGTACTAAAATCTGACATCGTAGAACAATGTCTACATAAATGTAGTAATTGCCCAAAGGGAATAATGTCCCTTTGGGCTTTTGGATGAAAACTCTCGTAGTGCAAGAGGATATTTTTGTCGGTTGGCTTAGTATAGAGCTCCACCAACAAAATCCCATAATTGTCTTGGATACAGATATCCAAAAAATTGATTCTCTTTGCTGTATTGTACTCTCAAATTTGGATCTCCCAGATTAAGCCACATAATGAACTCCTTTAGTTCCTCTTCATCGCCTTCCCAAATAAAAACTATGTCGTCAATAAAGCGGCGCCACTGACTCACGTTCTCAAAAAAGGGCGCCGCCTCATTGAAGATCGGTTTAGCCTCAAATTCTCCAACAGGCAGGCAGGCTAGACTGGGAGTGCTCGTACCACTTACCTGTTGAAATAGATTGTTCTTCCATACCATTGTGATACAACTCAAGAAAAACTCCATGCTGCCACCATGGAGATCTGTTCTGAGTGACAGAAGAATTATGCTGATAGAGGAATGAATGGGAGGACGTTTTGGTTGGTTCACTTAATGGACTGATGTGTCGGTACTACTAACTGAAAAGCCCACTTAGGAGTCTTCCCTTAAAGAGCATAAGTAAAATGTGTCATGATGCTTTTATTAATAACAATGGTGTTCTTTGCAATGAAGTATTGATAATATTATATACATTACTGTGCAGGATATTCTGTGAGGTTTCGATCAATGAGATTGCTGTTTTAATCAATGGAATGTTATTATTGCAGCCATGTGTCTGTAGTTTACATTGATTTGTTTTGCTTATATATATTTATTTTTTAGATGTTTTATGACCAAGAGCATAACCGATTATAGTCTTGATAAAGAAGGTCCAAATAATACTATACCTTCGCAACGCGTCGACGCCCGTTTACCACAAACCCAACGCTCTCAACCCACCCCAAATACTAACGAATCTTTACATATTGGGGTGTTTGTGTACAGTTTTTGGTAGTGGTTGTGGAAACCAATGACAAAAATCTAATGTCTTGTTGTATCTCTCGTACTGTTTTTAACACCTTCACTGCGGCGGCTATTCCGCCGCAGTGCTACGGGTTTTGAGCGGGTGGGCGCATGCTGGTGACGGAACCGCTCCGTCACCAGCGTCGGTTGAGCTGTGCTCGTGACGGAGCGGTTCCGTCACGGCCCGCCCCGCTCAATAGAACCCTCAGCGCAGGCACGGAATTCGCGCCGCGCATGAGCGTTCTATCGAGCTGGGCGGGCCATGACGGAACCGCTCCGTCATCAGCACAGCACGACCGTGGCTGATGACGGAGCAGTTCCGTCATCAGCACCGAAGGGGATAAAGAATATTTTGTGTAATAATTGTGTAAGGCATTTCTTTTGCCTTGATGAAATTTTTGTATTTTGTAGCACTGTTTTAATAAAATAAATATATTGATACACAACTACGTTTCTGTGCCAACATTCAGACCTATGGTATTTGATGGAGATCCCTCAGACTGAATGTGGAAGGATAATTCCTTGGATGAATGGTAGTTGCGTCTGGGATAAAAGACTGTGGTAGGATTTTCGGAATTCCCAAAGGACGCTCACTCTAGAATACTTCTCATGAGCCACCATACCTCAGATTTCTAGACACACGTGTGTGTGTGTGTGAACCGCCTCTACCTGAACTCACCTCAGCATCTCTGCTTTTAAGCTGATTTTTGATCATCTACTTCTATTTAATTCAGCATTATTTAAATACATCATCCGAATTTTATCTACTGGAAGATAACCCTGACAGAAAAATAATTGGTCTGCTAAAAAAACGCGTCTTTTCAGACCTTATGCCACACTCTGATTCTGAAGATCCCCCACAAGGAATGCACGTCTTCCCTCATCCACGTAATATACCCAAGGATTGTAAACTGGAAGAACCTAGAAGGTTTAATATAAAAAAAACATCAGCAAGGTCAGAAGGATATAGGTCAGAGCCTTCCACACCTTTATTAAAAACTAGGGGTGGGTGCAACTGGCACAATTCTTTCTAGCGTAATTACCACAAAATTACTATCAATTACGTGAGAAGCATAATCCAGCATTTAGCGCTATTTTCTTAGCTCAAAAATGCATCCTTTGATCGTATGTGGATGTGAGGGTGCATTTTGCACTAAGAAGATAGCCCTAATTGGTACAGGACACGAACAGCAGTAAATAGCAGCCGCTCGCTCTTAGTTCGTTGTTTCTGTGGTAAAATTCATCACAAATTACTCAAGCTGGTGTAATTACTTGTTACATGAAATTACGTAATGTGTACTGAGATTACTCCACCATAATTAAAATGTTGCCCTGGCCTATTAAAAAAAATCTACAGAGGTTTGAAAGAAAAAAAGTGTTGATAGACCCCCTCATTGAATAGGAGGACATCCACGAAAACCAGACAGCAACGTAGACTACAACAGTATCGGCATTAAAAACGATACCCGCTTTGCTGATGAGGAAACAGTATTCTACAACTAAATCTGCCAATAGCTCAAATGCTGGGACTTTTAACATTTTTCACACATAACATCTGTCAACGACACCAGTGACTGACCCTTCGAGGGCACTGTCGACGAAGGGGAAAGAAGTAATGCTTATTACTAAGGTGTGTTCTAAGGTGATTTTATCCTGCGATTTGAAAAATGCAGAGCCTCTACTGGGTTTTGATGAACTATGTTTGAAAGAAAACTGTTCTCTCATGAGTTTCTGATAGCGGTTATGGAAAGTGCCCCAAAAGCTAACATTAAAGCACATTTTCTATAAGTTCAAACTATCTTCCTCCGATGTGTGAGCATAAAGTCGGATATTTTGAGTAAAACAATCACGTCCAACAGCAGTAACAGTCGGATTCCTCCCTGTTTTGCTGCAACTTCCCCACAGTGCTCTAATGAAACACTAGAGCACTAACATTTTGTATGACAAAGCTGATGCACACCTGAAATAATATTGATAGAATCAAAGCTGTCAAAAAAACATTACCGTGAATGAAGGGGCTTGTTTTATCATAGAAATTATGGTTAGTGCCCTAGAAAGGTAAACGGAGGTCACATTTTCTTTGAGTTCTCAAACATATTTCTCATCCAGGTCAGCAAAACATTCTGACATGCACACTTAAACAGCAGCCTAAATGTTAACTCCCTAGTGCTCAGCAACAACTATAGCACAAAGTTACAATGAGCAACTAGAGTGCTAACATTCTGAATTTATGATAAAGGTGTGGCACACGCTACGATCTTGAAGAAATCAAAGCTGTAAAAACAAAGCATTTCAGAGAGGATACTGTAGTAAGGATTAAGAGGACAGTGGTTAGATAAAGAATCCACCAGAAAGCGCATTGCCACATGTAAGTTAGTCATTCTTCTGATGGATACTTCAAACTCTTCCATTTCATAATAGATACATTAGCAGTACTTACCAAGATGGAGGGTTGGTGACATTACAGAGACCAAAAATGTCCTATAGAACAGAAAGGGAAAAGTGACGTTCCCACTGGACCAAACTGTCAAGGAAGAAGAGATTTGCGAACACATGCTGGGACACCCATGGCAGATGTCTAGCACAGGTATCCCTTGCAACTTGGCCCTGAAGTGGGCGGGTCAGCTATCAGACGGTTGCTTTTTGGCCAGGGCATAGCAAAGCTTGAAACGGAGGTCATTCTCATTGACAGGGTCCTCTTTCGCACTGCTACCCTGTCTATGCTCCATAGAGATCCACAAAAAGTTGACCATCCATGCGTGGTCTTTGCAAGGTGAATACAGTGTCAAGCCGATCGACTCTCTCCTCTTTCAAGGGATGAAGTGAAGCAAAGAATGCTGACAGAGTGACCGATTGACCAGCAAAATAACTTTTTGGTAGAAAGACTGCCTGGGTCCTCAGCACCAAATAGTCAGTAAAGGTGGTGTTGCTTGGCAGCTGCATCAAAAGTACCCGCAGTTCACTTACTCAACATACTGACAATCGCAATCTGGAAGACTGTTTTGAGCATTAATAGCCATAAAACTAAAGGGCGTTGCAATACTTCTTGAGGAAGGGGTAATGGCCTGCCCCCAAGATCAGTTTAGCCACTGCAGTGTCCACATATGCCACCTGGTGTTCAGGATGAGGTGAATGCACAAGTCTCAGAGCCATCTTCTTTACAACCCAGGACTCATCACAATGTAACAGGACCTTATCCTCAGTGTCCCAGACTGGTGCTTGTGTGGAAAAGCCTTGAACATCACTGTGTCCAGGTATGCCCTTAATGAAAGAAATTCTCTGCACAGGGCTCAGCTGGCACTTTAACTTTTTAATAAAGCCCAACACTGTTAGGAATTAGACTAATTTTAAGATGGTCTGTGACGGACTGCAGCAAACCACCTTTAGCACAGTTGTGAGGCATTGGAATCATAAATCCCCTCGACTACCAAGATGAGGAGGACCACTGCGATCACTTTTGAGGGGCTTATGGCAGGACAAAGGGGAGCAGAGTAAACTAATAGTGTTCAGACTGCCTTGAACTGCAGGTAACGCCTGTGGGACAACACGACAGGCATATAGAAGTATTTGTCCTGCAAGTCCAGGGACACTATCCAGTCTTCTGTCTCAGGAGCAGAAAGCATCTGAGCTGGAATGGGCATCTTAAATTTGTCTTTCCTTATAAAAAGGCATTTAATCGGCAGAGGTCGAGAACAGGCCTTCGACTCCCTGTCTTTCTTCAAAACAAGGACATCGCACAAGACACCATTGCCCACTTTCCATGTCTGGCACTTGCTCAACGGCACATTAGCACAGTAAAAGGTTGACTTCCTGCATGAGGTTCGTGGAGTGCTCGTCCAGAAGATGCTCTGCTGTGGGAGAAAGATGGGGTGGAAAATAGATGAAAGGAAGGGCATAGCTTTGTTTAATAATCTGCAAGACCTACCTGCAACTTCATGAATTCCAAACCAGGTTTGAAATGCTATATCCAGCCTACTACTGGCCAGGCGTGGCCCTATAATGGCCAACTAAAGGAGCTTGGCAACTGCCAAAGCAGGGGAGGAGTAATTTAGAGACTGCGGTCACTTTTCTTACGAAACAATTCGCAGATACCATTCCCTAAATAGGTATGGGCCTGTTGCTGCATCATAGGTTGGGAGGGTTGGCATGGACTGTAAATTAGCCCCCCTGAACTTACTGTATTGTTTAAGAAATTTCCAGGCTGGTATCAGCAGTCCCAAGGACACAATTGTGGCGTGATTGTCCTTTAATCAATCCAGCTTCAAATTAGCTTTTTCTCTGAATAACCTGCAGCCATCAAAGGGCATGCCCATGAATTAAGTATGCTTGCATGCCTCCCGAACACCTGATTAATCTCATCCAACTGTGCCTTCTGAGCACAATGCTGGTGTCAATAGCTCTAACTTTGCAATCACTAGCTCGAACTCTATACTTTGCAGAATCCTGTCGATCATGTACTGTTTGAGCTAGTGAGGCCCGGAGGTCTTCAGGAACAGCTGCACAATCTCTCGCTGGCCATGTCCCCATAACCCATGGGTGTATCTGCGCAACAGATAACCTTTATTGATTAATCAGAGGGCTAAACTAGTCAAAGAAAAGATTAGCTTTCCAAAGGCATTAATTATTTTAAATGCTCCAGCTGGATAATTGGTCGGAAATTAATTTGGGTTAATCCTACTCGTCGATGCCTGAACAACCAAGCTTTCCAGTGTAGGGTGATTAAAAAGTCTAGATCATTGGAATCTGCTATAGGTCGCCTAGCTACAGGTTGACAGACCAAGGTGCATTAGAAGGGCTATGAGACAATGACGTGTTTTATTCATGTAAATTATGCAGTACTCTGGTGATTAACCCTAATTTGAAGATTGCACTGTAGTAATAAATATGCAAAAGGATATTTGCTAGAACAGTTGTTCTAAACAACTCTTATTTGGTCATTTATTTTTACTGCCATGGCATAAATATATTTATGCTGTGGCTGTGAAACTAAATGTGGCCAAACACATTTAGAGTAACTGTACTAATTTACAAAAAAGCACGGCACATTTGCTACCATGCAAATATTAAATTCCAGAGTACCACAGCAGAACAAAACTGTAATGCTCCTTTCTACTGCGGGTTTTGGCGTATTTATGGCCGCCGAGATAAAAGGCATCTTCGATTGCGTGAATGAAGTATATTACAACTTCACTCGTTCTGGGGAGTGGTGGGCAGCTGATCATCATTGCAATTAGTTCTATTGTACCTACTACTATTCCAGAAGACCGCTGTCGAGTGGTACTTGTCAACCACATTATTTCTGGGTGTGAGAACATTAAAACAGTTACAAATTTGTCCGGCTGGACCCCTCTTTCTCTGATCCTTTTAATCGTGCTGAATTCCTGTTAGATATCTTGGCGGGAACCACCACAGTTAATTGATTTCAATGTAAATACGGCACTGACAATATATAGGGTTACATACACGCTCTGGTCGGAATCAGATCCTACACTATTCATATGGAGAGGTTGATTATCGCCCTGTTCAAAGTGGGACGTGATCCATACAAGATTCTCTCTGCCCTGATGAAGTTCCTATATATGGAACGAAACGCGGTGGCTGTTGTCCTGTTGTTTTTACACAAAGAAGAATAAAAGACTTCAAAATATCCTATTGGTTACTGTGACTTCATCCCTGGTGCTGTATCCATTCATCTTCAACTCGTGTCTCTGGATTACCAGAGGGACCAAACTACAGCAGGTCTCGGAGGCTATTGGCACAGGACATTAACATTTTGTGGACACTGTGATTGAGGTGCAAAATGTATAGTCCACTGCAGTTTCAATACAATTTGGTAAACACATTTAGAGTAACTGTACTAATTAATATACAAAAAAGCACGGCACATTTGTTACCATGCAAAATATTAAATTCGAGAGTACCACAGCAGAACAAAACTGGAATGAGTTTACTGCCCCACACACTGGCATATTCACAGCCATTGTTGAGCGAGGGGAATCATGACCACTCCACCCATTAAACAATGGTAATAAATCTCTTATTACACTCTACATATCTATGATTAATAAATAATGATTTCAACGGGTGCCAGCATGTTTCATTGGATTCAAGTGGAATTACTTCAACCTCGAATATATTTATATATGTTAAAATTGCTAGTAGTTTTAAGCCACATTATTTATAAGAAATTATAAACAAAATAGGCACCTACATTAAGTTTTTTTTAAAAGCTTTTTTAAGTAGGATGTTTTATTTAACAAGAAATACTGTAATTCCACAAAATTATTTTCCAGTCATAAAAGAGCAAGGGAGAGACATTGTGCAAAGGCTATGGGAAGCCCACCGAAACAGGATTTATTAATTTGGGATATTTAGCACTAGATGGCAAAAACTGCCTAAGAGCAGTGTTATGGGACACATGGGCTGCAGATTTTCAAGTCTTCAACCAATTTGGCTGAACAAAGGCAAAGTTGCCTACAGAGAAACAATAGATCCTAGTATGTGGGTTCTCTGAACATCACCACTAACGTATGCGAGAGGAGTCGTACAAGTAACTGCGTCCTTTAAGATACAGTACACATACTGACATTGGACAGACAAACCTGCAAAAAGGCATATTTAAGTTTAAGCCTAGAGCCAGTTGTGCACAAGTAAGGAAGGATAACGACGTCTCCAAAACACCACAATAATTCTACACAGCATATATGCAACCTGCAATATTGGCAAACTCAGTTCGATTATGTTAAATAAAATAAGCACACAGTTATTAGTCAATAATAAAATGTGTTATTTGGCCACAAAACGATTCATAGATGAAAAGTGCTGAATGAATAAACGTGTACTGTTTAAATATCTATGCCTGTACCAGCATAAACCTTTTGGGCACATACGTGAAATGCATGACAGCCGAGATAAAGTAAATTAAACAACTTCTAGACTCCTAGTATTTCTAAATATTGTTCTTAAATATGAAGTTTCATTTTAATCACTTCTACTTCGAGCACAAAAACGTTTCATTTTGGCATCTTGTTTTGGTCAAATTCAGATTTCATATGCATCTTTAAGCCCATACTTTCGCCACACCGTCTGCAACATAATTTGACATATTTGCAGTACTCCTATGTTTATCCTGTAGTATTTTCAAAAATTCAAGGTCTTAAAACAGAACGGAATGTTTCCAGTTAAAATCTTTGCTATGAACTGAAAAATTACAAATGTTGATATTAACTTATTTAATAAAATTAAAAGTGCTAAAGGATCCGAAGATTTAGCAATACATAAAAGTAGATAGGCAACAAAAGAAATCACTGACGCCGGAGCTCATGAAAAGAAAAAAATAAACTGTTTTTCACCTTGGTTGTAGACTTTGTGGAAAAAGTAAGGAAAGCTATAAAACAGCCATATCACATGGCCTCTGAAAGTCGGGAGAAGATCCTGTACATTCAGCATAAAGCATTCTACTTTTGAGATGTCCTCGTATTTTCAATTAACTTGCCTATTCCAACCAATATCAAAGCATATGCAGTATTAACTTCTATACCTGAAGCAATTGTTAAATTCAAAAACATAAGGTACAAATTACTGTATATATCATGATAAGAAGAACGAAGGCAATAGACTTGGTTTGGAAAATCAATTATGTTTGTCCAATGTACATTATTGTTACAAGGTAACTCAAATTCAGTAGGAAATATAAAAATGTATTTTCTTCCTAACTACGAGACAACACTACTTTACCATACAGTTAGATATTACTTCCAATAAGTACAATATTTATTAAACATTTCTTCAGTTTGTTACATATTGGGCAACAAATTACAATATCCTGTAGCCACAAATTATATGCAGAGTATGAAGAAAATATTAATCAGACAGCGTAATCCTCCATTAATAACTCTACAAGAAAGAACTAGCAAATCAGATGTTACATAGAACAGCTCACTAAACTTTTATTTATGCATGGAAAGTGACAGACACTGTTGTGCTGTTTTATACAAAATTGCTGAACTTCATCTTCAGAAGACTAAACCAGACATCTAAACATGCCAACAGGAACATTGAAACAAAATTATTTTCTAACCAACCACAGGAGACAGTTTGGTATACGTAAAGCAATGAAGAATAAACACATTTATAAACCAGTACATACACACACACACAAAGGTTTAAAACTGTTCTGAAAATGAAGTTAGCGGTCTTGAGTCAGGGAATAAAAAAAAAGTCAGCAACGACTATTCCCAATCGCTGACCCTTGGGGAGACAGTAAGAATCTGTCGTAGTGCGGCTACATACAGTACAATTCAGGCAATTTTGTTTTGTCACTTAGGATCAGATTGCAAATTCACTGGTGTGATGAAAACGAGGAGGCAGGTTTTAGCAGCAACCTCCACTGGACTGCTTGACCGGAGTGCTCTGAATTTTGACATTGGACTTTTCGGCCCCACCAGATGTTGCTCCAGGGCCCATTCGCTTTTTAATCTCAGCTGCCATAGTCATGAAAGCCTGTTCGACATTTGTGGCATTTTTTGCACTGGTTTCCAAAAATGGAATTCCAAGGGAGTCTGCGAATTCCTAAAATTAAAAAAGGAGGTCTCGATTACTCAATAAACAAAAATATGTTAAAGAACGCAGTGATCATTTTATCAACCAAACACCAGAAAAACACAGGGATGAAAGATAACCAATGTTCTTAAAATGTAGTAATAACAATTTTACAGTTAAGTTTTTAGTTTTGTCCTGAGCTTTGAGGAACTCGCCAAGATCAGCAAAGCTTTTTCTCCAGGTCCTAGGTCAATTAGTGGTCAGTGGCAATATGTACAAGTTACTTACCTTCGGTAACAATGTATCTGGTAAAGAGGTGTAACCACAGATTCCTTAACTTAGAATATCCCCAAGCGTGAGACTGGATCCAGAATTTCTTTTGCAGCAGCACCTCTGCATGCCGGGGGACAGCGCCACACGACCCCGCCCTGACGTCATCCTTGTACTGACGTCAGTGAGGTCATATAAGTCCCTCCCGGCGCTCTGACGTCAGTTTTCTTCAGATAAACTTTTCTACTGCACAACGCAGAGCCACCAACTAAAAACTTTGAAGTATGGGAACAGTGTGCGAGGAATGAAAATTCTGTGAATAAAGAAGGGGGATGGTGGGAGACACACATCCTAAAGACAGGATAGACATCGCCGTCCAGTAAGAATGGAACACAGTAAGAATGGAACACAAAAATAACAGTCCACTATAGGAAAGAAAGAGAAAGCCTGCCTGTTTCCTGTAAAAACAGAGGTAGGGAACTGAGCACAACCGACCCTCAAAGGAGGATGAACATGAGGAGACCAGGACCACGAGGCAGTAGAGCAGACTGAAGGGAAGGGAACAGGAGAGGAAAATGAACCTTCACGTGAATCAAAGGTACCATATAACAGAAACGAAGTCTCTCAGCAGAGGTTAACTGTATATTTAAAGCACCCAGGTGAGTGCAACACCCTGAACCCCCTGAAGATAAAACCCAATGGCAACTGAAGTTGCCAGTGGAGAACACCACCAGAAAGGTCCTCGCATAACGGGGAGGCTGGGTGGGCGTCAAGGAATCTGGCGCTAGACAACGTCTCTACCAGATAGCTAGTTACCGAAGGTAAGTAACTCGTACATCTGATAGGGACATCTAGCTGCAGATTACTTAACTTAGAATAGATACCATAGCCAATCCCCAAAAAGGGGGCCTGTCTGTAACAGGACAACAGAAAGTGCCTGGCATGCAATCCGTCAACAAGGTGATGGAGAAAGGGGAAAAACTGTGGCATAAAAGTCCGACAGCAACCCCAGCAGCTCAAAGAGTAGAAACCAGTATAAAATTTGAGAACGAGAGCGAAAGAAAACGAGAGCGAAAGAGAACGAGAGCGAAAGAGAACGAGCGAAAGAGAAAGAGCGAAAGAGAAAGAGCGAAAGACAACGAGAGCGAAAGACAACGAGAGCGAAAGACAACGAGAGCGAAAGACAACGAGAGCGAAAGACAACGAGAGCGAAAGAGAACGAGAGCGAAAGAATGAGAGAGCGAAAGAGAAAGAGCACGAAAGAGCGCGAAAGAGAGCGAAAGAGAGAGCGAAAGAGAAAGAGCACGAAAGAGCGCGAAAGAGAGAGCGAAAGAGAAAGAGAGCGAGCAAGAGCGAGCGAGAGTGAGCGAGAGAGAAAAAGAGAGAGCGAAAGAGAGCGAGAGAGAAAAAGAGAGAGCGAAAGAGAGCGAAAGAGAGCGAAAGAGAGCGCGAGAGAGAGCGCGCGAGAGAGAGCGCGCGCGAGAGAGAGCGCGCGCGAGAGAGAGAGCGCGCGCGAGAGAGAGCGCGCGCGAGAGAGAGCGCGCGCGAGAGAGAGCGCGCGCGAGAGAGAGCGCGCGCGAGAGAGAGCGCGCGCGAGAGAGAGCGCGCGCGAGAGAGCGCGCGCGAGAGAGCGCGCGCGCGAGAGAGCGCGCGCGCGAGAGAGCGCGCGAGAGAGCGCTCTCTCGCGCGGAGAGAGCGCGCGAGAGAGCGCGCGCGAGAGAGAGCGCGCGAGAGAGCGCGCGCGAGAGAGCGCGCGCGAGAGAGCGCGAGAGAGAGCGTGAGAGAGAGCGTGAGAGAGAGCGTGAGAGAGAGCGTGAGAGAGCGCGAGAGAGAGAGCGCGCGAGAGAGCGCGAGAGAGAGCGCGCGAGAGAGCGCGCGAGAGAGCGCGCGAGAGAGCGCGCGAGAGAGCGCGAGCGAGAGCGATCTGCTCGCCGCTAAATGGCGCACGAAAGTGCATTCGCCCAAGCTTGGTATGAACTTGAAGAGATGCAACCAACACCTAACAGACCAGTTCTAAAAAGGGGCCCGAAAGTGCCAGTGGCAAGAGCCAATAGTCAAGCCAGAACCAGAGCAATGCATAGGAGATAGCCAGAAAGGACAAGAACGCCACACGCACACCCAACCGTAAAGGGTAAGAGAGGCAAATGCATCAACCCTTAACCCGCTGAAGCAGGTAGAATATGCTGCCGGCAAATGGCAATAGAGACCTTAAGTGGCTTACACAGGAACAGAAGGGCGCCCGACCGGGCAGCACAAAGCCAGAAGGAGGAACAACCTCCATATAGACTTGTCGACAGTAATTAAAGACCACTGCCATCAGAAAAACTGTCCCACAGGCTTTGTTCTAACAAGAGTAGGCCACTCCGAAGGGAGAGGCCAAAAAACGCCAAGTGAACTAATGGCGGAAGGATCCTTACATCCAAGACAAACACTTCAAAAGACATGGATAGTGGCGAACACCAAAAAAGGGGCATATGACAATTGGAAAATCACCCCAGGAAGTGAAAGCAAGGCGGACCCTATGGGAACTTGCAATCACCTGAAAAGGGCTCCCCCACTCATGGAGATATTGGTCCAAGCTGCGCAACCATGACAAGTGGCAAGGTAGGAAGAGGAAACCAAGGCAACCGGCATGGAGACAAAATGTATATGTCGGACCATACCCAGCACATTTTAGAGCAGGAAGGAGCCGTTTTACGAAGAGGAGACCATGAAACCTCTAAAGAGATGGATAACCATGGCAAAAGCAGGTGGCCTCCATGAAAAACATAGAACACCGTACAATGGACATTCAATAAGTGCCTGGAGCCCACAATATCATCCCGGCCCAGGTGAGTAAACCAAGGCTATAAAATAGCGTACAAGTACCCTGCATGTAGTATGTATACCCCGGACAACGGGGGACACCTCTTTGGCCAAAAGCCAGGTAAAAAAGAATGCAGGAACAAATGGACCCCAATGATAGAGTTCCGGCCCGTAATCACGTTACCCATCTGAACTACCAGCTGAAAGCCACAAGCAGAGGACACAGCAACCTGTGACACACGGCCCCAAAGGCCAACAGGCAACCGAATTCAAAATACATCCAAGAGATGCTAATAAAAGGGTAAACACCCTTGACCACATAGAAGGAGAACGTAAAGCTCACTGCTCATGCGAAACACAGAGCACATGTAAGGCTCACTGCCTATGTTAAACACAGAACACATCTAACTGATGCAAAAATGAGAAAGTACCACAGAAGACAGGCCTAAAGGGACCTAAGTGGGAGGACGAAAGCCCGCCAGCAGCCTGTGAACCGCCGACTCAGTGTGAGCATCAAATAGCAAAACCCCATCAAAGGGTAAATCAACCAGACGTATTTTCAGGGAAGACACTGTCTCGCAACCAAGCGTGAAGCCATAAGGCAACAGAACTAGCCATGGCTCGGCCCAAAGAATCCGCAGTATCTAAGGCTGAACGGATTGTAAATTTGGCCATGTCGCGGTTATTCCGAATGGAATGTAGAAGATCAGCACGAGCACCTTCGGAGGTGGCAGTAAGCAAAGACTCTGCTGAGTCCCACAGGGCAGAAGTTGCCCAAGACAAAACACACATGGTATTTAAAGACCGAAGGGCTGCACTAGTGGATTCAAGCCACCTGGGCTCTCAAGTGGGAGGAAGCGTTAGAGGAGGCAGGGACAGAAAGGCAGTCTGCAAGACAAACCCTTGCACATCAGGATGCACAAAAAGACAGACCGGATCATTTGGAGCTGGCTGTGACAGTGCAGAACTGAACATGCCACCGGATCTCCTGAAGCAGGTCGTACAAGGTACCCAAGAGGGAATCATAAAGGGATGCCTCAAAAGGCAAAATCAATTCCACATTGCCGGACCCACAGTGGAGAACCTCCAGCAAGGGATCCACCGACAAGGGGGTAGAAGGGTTTGCATATTCAAAATGTGGGTGGCCGAAGAGACCACTCAAAAAACCTGCACCAGCCTCGGGAGCCCCCCATGGAGGGGAAAACAGCTTATCAGTGGAGGAGGGTTGTAGGCTGACCATCCTAAGACACTCAGGGTGCGCCCAATGCCCCACGGAAGGGAGCCACATGGAAGAATGAGGATCCTGACAAGGCTCCTGGGGAGGCGAACAGCCTGTCGGATCATGGAAGCTCCTGAGGAGGCTCCACAAATTCCAAGGGGGGGCACTGGTAGCACTAGTGAGGCCGGACGGGAGAGCGGCTCAAACCCTCTCCAGAATCCTGTATAGAAGAATCCAGAATGCGGCATCGAAACGACATGTGTCGGCGCCGATTCGGCAGCCTCTGGCGCCGAAACTATAATAAGTTCCTCCTCTGAAGAAGAAGTCGCTGGGGCCGGAGAGGCAGTCTTTCGGCGCCATTACAACACCTGCACCGCCTCATCCGAAGCGGGCTCCGATTCCGGAGAAAGGAGCGGAGGCCGTGCCGACGAGAGAGCCTCCAGCTCCGGACAGGGGGCCGCCTGCCCAGAAGACTGAGTGTGCTCTAGTCTGAGCTATGAGCACGAGCAACCACCTGCAGCGCCACAGGGACCCCCGTGGGGCTCTGCAGCGCGGCAGAGGCGCTGTGGGACGAAGAGGGGGACCCAGGAGGGCCACGTTTTAACGACCCCACGTGGAGCGTGGAGGGGGACCCAGCTGGGCCCCGCCCTAACACCACCACATCTCAGACGTTCCTGGGAGGCAAGGGCTCAATAGGCGCCAGGGGCGAACCCACCAGCGAGTCCAGAGACCCCACAAGATGCAGAGGTTCAGAGGACGCCCCAGGAACAGGAGATGACTCAAGGGGGCCTGCAAGGCTGTAGCATAGGCCTCCATTTGGGCCCGAGTCGCCCCCACACCCGGAAAGGGCGGATAGAGGGGGAGACGATAGTTGGGAGCGTATGTCCGGAAAGTTCCGGGAACCAGAGCCCCTGACAAGAGAAGGTGAGGTCGATGACCTGTGCGACAAGGGCCTCAACTTACCAAGTTACTGCCCCGGAACCCAGAGGGTGCTCAACGGCGGAACCGAACATTAGAGGGACCTGCAGTCGACGACGAGGCTGGGGGGCGAGACGACTCCAACTGGGACATGGGTGCCGAGAGAAGCTTCATACGGCGCTCCCGCCAAGACTTCGGTTTCATGGTGCTCGCCCAGGCACCACATACAAATAACGGGTCCGTGGCAGACATCTGCCGGGAACAAGAATTACAAGATTTGAATTCTGAAGGCATCTCACACTGTTCCAGACGCGAAGCAGGCCAGGAGCTCACTCCGGATCCGCGTTGCACGCGGAAAAGAGGGAAACTGTCGTCAGCGCGCCAGGAGGGACTTATATGACCTCGCTGACGTCACGAATAAGGACGAAGTCAGGGCGGGGTCGTGTGGCGCTGTACCCTGGCGCAGTTCAAGTCTGGGGATATTCTAAGTTAGAGAGATCTAGCCGCAGATTCCTTATCAGATACATGGTGTACACAGGTGTCACCACAAAACTTAGACAAACTAGAACACATTAAGGACAATCCAAAAGGTTATAGTACATTCTGGTGCTAGCACGGCTTTTTTATGCCGAGGGACCAAAATCTGAGCAGGATTGGAAACTTCAGTGGCTTTCAATGCCGTTCCGTGGCCTAAGATGAACCAGAAGACTACTAAAAGCAGGTATCAATTCCAATTAAATCAATTAATGGATACCATGCATCATTTGTGGCTATAACTACAATAACTTTTGTGCCAACTTTTTTCTTCCAATGCACCTTTACAACAATTTGATAGTGCACTGATATTTTAATGTTTACATGTGTTAACCATGCCATGCATTTACGTAATTAAGCATGAATAAAGAAATCGAAACGGATTTTCATTCTAGTGTAGTCCACAGTCAAGGGCTTAAGAAGGGAAACTCAGAACCAACCAACAAAAGGTCACCTGCGGATCCAAGAGACTGAAGGATAATGTTACTTACCCAGTAAGCATCTGTCCTTGGCATGTAGAGCTTCAGATTTGCATACTCCTGCCATCTAGTTGTGGGTCCGGATGTTTGCAAGTTGTTTTTCTTCACAGAAGTCTTTTCAGTCACAAGGTAGGAGACTCCTCCTTTCGGTGATAGTGCGCATGGGCATCAACTCCGTTGCTAGATTGTTTTCCCACAGAGGGTGAGAATGGAGTTAGTAAAGGTAGAATAGAAATGTCCATGCATATGTATGTAAAGTAAGAAAAAAACGCAACAAGTGTAGGTACCCAGAGAGGCGGGTGGGTGAATGCAAATCTACAGCTCTACGTACCAAAGAACAGATGCTTTCTGGGTAAGTAACATTATCCGTTCTAGGCATGTGAGCTGCAGATCACATGCTTTGCATAGACTATACAGCAGTAAACTTCCAAAGCTGTAGATGTTGCAGTTGCTTGAAAAAGTGTTTTAAGTACTGCTGGCTTGTTGCCTCGCTAACACATCGGCACAATAGTATTTGGTGAATGTGTGCTGTGTAGGCCATGTTACTGCCTTACAGATGTCAGCTAGAGTAATATTCCCTAAGGCGGCCATAGTAGCCCATATTTTGTGGGTGGAATGTGCTCTAGGGGATACTGTCTAGGCAATTTTCGCTTTCACATAACATGTTTTGATAAATTTCACAATCCATCTTGCAATGCCTGATTTAGAAATGGGATTACCTTTGTGTGGTGGCGAAAAAGCAACAAAGAGCTGTTTTTGTCTTACAAAAATCTCCATTTCCACATAATATATTAGAGCTCTTCTAACATCTTGTGTGCGTAGAGCTCGTTCTGTGACAGAATCAGGTTGAGGAAAGAACACTGGTTACTCAACTGATTGATTGATGTGAAAAGCAGAAACCACTTTAGGAAGAACGTTGGGATTAGTGCGAAGAACCACTGTCTTTGTATAGTTGAAAGAAAGGCTCTTGTATAGTTAGTGCCTGGAGTTCACCAACACTCCTTAAGGAAGTGATTGCAATAAGAAAAGCAACCTTCCATGAGAGAAATTGTAGTTAACACTTGTGCATTGGTTCAAAAGGTGGACCCATTAGCCTTGTAAGGACTATGTTCAAGTTCCATACTGGTGCAGGTGGAGCTCTTGGTGGTATCACTCTTTTTAGTCCTTCCATAAAGATTTTAATCACTGGTACTCCGAATAGAGATAATTGTTGTCTGTTTTGTAAGTATGCAGCTACTGCTGCTAAAGGCAATTGAATGGATTTGTAGGCTAATCCAGATTGCTGTAAATGTAAGCGTTAACAGATGATGTTTTGCACCGACGCATCAAGAAAATTGATATTGTTACAGTATATAACAAGTAGTTTCCACTTTGCTGCATAACATGCCCTAGTAGTAGGTTTCCTAGCCTCCTTTCGGATATTCATACGGTCTGATGATAATTGTAAATAACCAAACTTACTTCAGAAGCCAAATCGCTAGATTGAGTTTCTTGGGATTTGGATGCTGGATTTCTCCATGGCCCTGAGTGAGGAGACTGGAATTGAGGTGCAGCTCTTGGTGTGTAAGTACTGAGAGCTCCAGCAGGGTGGTGATTCAAGGTTGCCGTGCCCATGTGGGAGCTAGGAGTTTTAGGGATGATTATCTGAGCTTCCGAACTACTAGCAGAATGAGTGGGAGAAGCGGAAAAGAGTAGGCAAATATCCCTGAGCAGTTCATCCATAGGGCATTGCCTTTGGAGAGTGGGTGTGGGAACCTGGACGCGAAGCTTGGGCATTTTGCGTTTTGAGCTGTGGCGAACAGGTCTATGCGAGGAAATACCCATTCCTGAAAGTAGGCAAATCATTGCTTGTTTGGGGTGGGGGGTGGGGCGGAATTACGTGGTGTTGAACATCTGCCTCAACATTTATTGTTGTTGCCACATTATCCTCCTCTAAAGAAGCCCCTTGTAGAGGAAGAGTGATTGTTGCCTTTGTAGGAGGTGGCAGTATTGTCTGGGGACACGGTTTTTGACCCTCCACAGTAGAAGGAGCGACAAAAGGAGCCCGATTAGAGGGAGACTGCAGAGCTCCCATAGACTTGGCCAGTTCTGTCTTTTTTCTAGTGACTCGTCTACTTTGGGCCCGAAGAGATGTTCCTTGTCAAAAGGACTGTTGTACTTCAGGTTTGAAACCAGAAATCCTCAACCACGCAGGTCTCCTTAACACACTAGGGTTTGATCTCTCTAGCTGCGGGGTCAGCAGCCTCTAAAGCACATCGAATTGACAAATTGGATAGGAGCTTCCCCTCCTGTACTACATCCTGGGCTTTTGCTTTGTGCTCATCTGGGAGGTGTTGTAGCCATTGCTCCATTTCGTCCTAGCGTTCCCTATCGTATCTGCTAGCAGGGCCTGAGTGTTGGCAATGCACCAATGATGTCCTATTTGGGCTGCTACTCGTTTACTCATTGACTCTTTGTCTGAAGGGGGAGCATCCCCTGTAGTCTGTGAATTGGCCCGTTTATGGACATTAGAGACCACCAAGGTGTCAAGTGGTAACTGTCCTTTAATAAAGACTGGATCTGAGGGAGCAGGCTTATATTTATTAACAATTCTGGGTGTAATAATGCGAGCACACACTGGATCTTTAAAGATATCATCAACATGTCTCATCATACCATTAAGCATAGGTAGAGTGTGGCTAACCCTTTGTGTGCTACCGAGTGTTTCAATTAGGAAATCTTCCTCTAGGGATTCCTTGTGTAACTGTACCCCATGATATTCTGCAGCTCTAGCAATTCTAGATATCCTACATTGTCTTCAGGAGGAGAAGGCTTTGCAGAGTAAAGATCTGGGTAATTATCTGCAGGTAAAACCGTGTTATAATACTTCCAGGAGGTGAGAGCGAAGCCTTTTGTTTCGGCGGAGTTGGAGTTTGGGTCAAGGGGCGTTCGGTACTCACAGGACGTTAACCTTGTTGCAAGTCTTCATCCATCTCAGAGTCCGATTCTGGAATGGAGACAAGTTCTTCTTGTTCTTCCTTGGCCTCTTATGCGTCGAATTCGTGCTCGGATCCTTCGCCAAAGATGTCTGACGTGTATTCAACGTTTTGACTCTGCAAACGTCAAGCCCGACTATCACGGAGCGTTTTCTAAGATCGGAACATTCTGAACACGTCGCAGTCCTGTTCGTTATACTGCGGAGACAAGCACATGTTGGACACTTCATGCGAGTCGGTGTGCGGATACTTGGCGTGGCACAGAAGGCAGAATTTGAATGGAGTCCGTTCCATCGAATGCGAAGTGGACTGACGCGGTTAGGCCGGACAGCCTTCCTGTAGATCTTCGATCGCGATAGAGGCTTTTCTTGACGGACAAAATACAGAGAGGTGGGATACGAGTTTGAAACAATACAGACGCCGGTAGAGTGGATTGCGCACCTAGGAGAACCTGAAGAAACTGTTTTGTAGCAGAGCGCAGCAATACAAGTCTGAACCCGATGGAGGAAAAAAAAAAATATCGAACAATGGAGTCGATGCACATGCGCATCATCACCGAAAGGAGGACTCACCTACCTCGTCCCTGGAAAGAGTTCTTCGAAGAAAAACAACTTGCAAACATATGGACCCAACAGTAGATGGCAGGAGTATGCAAAGCATGTGATCTACAGCTCACATGCTTCGAACAGGGTTATTACTGGATAGAAAGGCAAATTGAAGCACGACTACAATGAAAGGAGTGTTTTGAACGCAGGTGTCAGGGCTTCAGTGCTGTCAATAGTGTCATGTGCGTTAACTGCCCTCTTCCCATCTGTGCTGCTGTTTTAGAGAAACACCATAAATTATCTTGTTATCTAAGACACTTGAATAGCATTGCAATGCCATGTGTGTGCCCCTAAACGTTCAAGCTCAGGCAGCAGGATAAATAAACAAAAGGCTCATCACTGTGTGAAGGGCAAGCACTTTTTTGTGGAAGCACACATCTGCACAACCAAAAGAGGTACTCCTGGCTCCCAACATGCGAGTGGAGCAAACCCCTCCCTCTTCTGGTGATACTCAAATAAATGTCTGGGTGACCACTGCACTGCCAAACCAGACCATAAAATGTCTTGTGCCGCCCCCTTCACTGCAGCTCTCAGCCAAAGGACAGAATGCTGTAGAGCTACCACACGGCACACACAGTGGGATGCTACCAGAAAGTGTGTTTATAGCTGGGCTAGATGTGCCAGGCTATAAAACTTCATTCTAAATACAGTGGCTAAAAAGACCGTGGCTGCTCCCCCGACCCCAATTTTTTTTTTTTTTTTTAAACGTCTGTGCCCAGCATAAATAAACTGCGACCAGAGGCTGTGAGCATAGACAGGGATGCTGTCTTACTTGTAAATGTGGTGTTGGCCTTTTGGGAGCCTACTTGTGACCAGATGAGAAATCAAATTCAGGTTTAAATATATTCAAATTAAAAGTGGGTATTTTGCCTGCAAATATGGCCAACTTTCTCCATGAAATGGAGGATGATCAAATGTAAGCGATAAAGTTCTCCAGGTTGTTAGACCTTCCGATATTTATGTTAGAATGACATAATTCTGGGTGGATGCACTGGCAGGGAATGAAAGCTGCAGTATCACACTTAAAGAAACAATGTGATGCTACATAGAATATTTATATTGGAATGCTGAATCTTTTTTTTTTTTTTATCTCATCTTAAACCGATATTAGCCGTTGGCTAAGTTGGATCAAGACAGAAATCAATTTTCACAATGTGGTAAGTAAGAAACATGATTTTGGATTAAGCAAATTTTGCAATATTGGACCATTATTTTTTGCCATCTAGGACAATTATGAGATTTATCTACAGATCCCATTAAAAAAAATCTACAACATTTGCTTAGAAGTGCTGTAAGGTAGGGTATGCAGTGCTCTTTCCGTCCCCAACTGTGAAGTAGGGATAAGAAGACTGCAGTCAATGACTGGTTGACATGAAAATGAGAACTTGGCAAAAAATGAGGATGTGCTCTAAAGTTTACTCTATCTTTGTATCCGTGCATGAACAGTACTTCAATTGATAAAGCTTGAATTTCACTTATCCTCTGGAGAAAAGTGATCATAATAGGGAAAACCATCTTCCAGTTAAGCAACTGCAGAGGTCAAGAATGGAGAGGCTCATCTCGAGGCCCTATAGACCTATTAAGGACCCATGAAGAAAAAGACAGTTGTCCACCATGTCTTTAGCACCCGAGGAGTTAAAGAATCCCTGGTAGATATGCCTAAGGAAATGTCCAACACATCCTAACACCACCCGAAGGGGAAGCACTGGCACTTCCCTGCTGGTCCCTTTGCCACATGAATCACCGAAGATGGGAGCAGAAGCACATCCTCTGCCACCACGGTGGGATCATGATGTCAATGCACTCATAGCAAGCTGGTGTTATGATTAGTTGTCAGAAACGCGCTGGAAGAAATTTGCTTCCAGCATGCCTAGTGAGGACTCTCCCCAAAGCCCTCTCGCTAGGGTGGTGAGAGCAATCAGGAGGCTAGAGGCACACTGGGGAAAGGAAAAAGTGTATTTACCCCAGTGCTTCTCTTGAGAGCATTCATGCTGCAGAATTGTGAGTGGGATCACAACAGCGCCGCAAGAATTCAAGCTCTAAGCCACAAGGGAATTTTTTGGCAAGGGCAACTTCCCCAATTTTAGGCATATGTACTCTGTTTTCAGTTAAAGATTATCAACCAGATTACACTTTGCCTACCATGCAGTCCTACTCATGGTGCAGTTAGCTTATGTTTTATTGGCTTTTAAATTCATGTTTGGCTTTGTGCAAAACCTACAATGTGTAGTCTGTGTGTCATTTTTGTTTGTTCGTTTCTAGTGTGATAGGTTTGGTGCTTGACCTATGCAGTGTAGGTGCAGTTGATCCTCAGTCTAGCTGTCCGTGGCAAGTAAGAAGTATCTAAGGATCTTTTTGTAGTAAAAAGTTCATTGTGTGGTTTGTTTCTTTCCAGATTATTATATTCCAAAAGTTGCATTTACTGTTCGATACAGCTAGTTTGTTGAGTTGTGATTTGACGTAGTGCTGTTTATAGTTGCCTACTTTTCTATGATATTCTTATTAGTAAAACCAAAGGGGATTATTATTAGTAAGCATTTTGGCTGCTTGTGAGGGGACCACCAAGCAGTTTATTTGCATTTTGAATCTCCCTCTAAACATTTGCTACAAGATTGACTTTGCCTCAGGGGCACAGGACCAAGTGCAGATTCTGAGTGGTAGACAATCTGTGGTTACTTGTTGAATCCCATGAGTTGACATCACAAAAATGCATGGAAAAGGATAGTTTTAGGCATATTTTGTGCTTTGCAGGGTATTGTGGGTAAGAAAACATCATGGGATCCACGTGAGGCACACCTTCTTGGACTTCCCCAGGTGTCTAGTTTTCAGAAATGTTTGTGTTTGGTAAGCTTCCCTGGGTGCCCACTGAGCCTGGGCTCAAATGCAACCGCTACCCCTTTTGAAAATGTCACCACATTGCATTTTGACCCCATTACGGGTGCTAGGTCCACCAACACAGGTGAGGTACCATTTTTATCAGGAGACGAGGGAAATTTTAGGTGGTAGGATATTTGTGGTTCTCTGCAGACACCACAGGTATCTACTCACATAAATTGTAGGAAAATGTGTGTTTTTAACCAAAGTTTGAGGTTAGCAAGAGCTTCTGGGTAAGAAAACCTTGTGAGAACCTCACAAGTCACACCACAGGTATCTAATTTTCACCAATGTCTGCATATGGTAGGTTTCCCTGGAAGGCGGCTGAGCTAGGGCCCAACATCTGCAGCTTGCCACATCATAAAAAAATAATAAAAAGCTTGGATTCTGCTGGGTAAAATAGGTCTTTAGAATGCGTTTTAAATCGCAGGTGCTCTGCCCAGCTGTACAAATGGGGTACCGTTTTTATTGAGAGATATGTGAAACACCGAATTGTTCTGCATATTTTTATTTGTTTCTTTCTATGGGAAAACCTTAAGGGATCTTACACAAATGACCCCTTTGCTGAAACTCGAATTTGGTCAACTTTTCAAAACTGTAGAGCTTTCTGAGATTAGCCATAGGTTTTGCACCAGTTTCCACCACAACTACAAGTATGTTGAAACCACAACAATTAGGAAAAAATGGACTACCCCTTAATGATTTTCTTGATAAAACTGTACTTGCACCTGAAAGCTTATGGTTGAAGCACAACAAACCATTTGTTGTCGCCATTTGTAGCAGAAAACTAGAAAAAAGTCTCACCATTTTTTGCAAAGAACGCCAAAATATAGCTACATATTTTATATATTTTCTCTGTCCCCTCAGGAGAATCCATAAACCCTGGGTGGAGGTGGGGTGTATGTGGGGAGGGGGAGAAGGGATGGGAGGACACATTTGCATGGATAAATTGTGTTGGGAAAATCTAACAATGTGCAAGCACGAAGTACACCAGATGGCAAAACAAGCATTTACAATGCAACGGTCTCGCCTTTGCAAAAGTTAGAGCTATTGGCATTGTAATTGACAATTTCTTTTATGTATGTGTTTTTGAAAACAGATAAATAAATGACATTGTCATTTACAATGCCAATAGCTTAATCTCTCACACCACAGGTATCTCATTTATTAAACCTATTGGATTGGCACACACACAGAGCCACACACACACACACACACACACACACACACACACAGAGCCACACACACACACAGAGCCACACACACACACACAGAGCGCCAGACACACGCACACAGAGAGCCAGACACACGCACACAGAGAGCCAGACACACGCACACAGAGAGCCAGACACACGCACACAGAGAGCCAGACACACGCACACAGAGAGCCAGACACACGCACACAGAGAGCCAGACACACGCACACAGAGAGCCAGACACACGCACACAGAGAGCCAGACACACGCACACAGAGAGCCAGACACACGCACACAGAGAGCCAGACACACGCACACAGAGCCAGACACACACACACAGAGCCAGACACACACACACAGAGCCAGACACACACACACAGAGCCAGACACACACACACAGAGCCAGACACACACACACACACCCAGACACACACACACACACACACACAGAGCCAGACACACACACACACACAGAGCCAGACACACACACACACAGAGCCAGACACACACAGAGCCAGACACACACACACACACAGAGCCAGACACACACACACACACAGAGCCAGACACGCACACACACACAGAGCCAGACACACACACACAGAGCCAGACACACACACACAGAGCCAGACACACACACACAGAGCCAGACACACACACACACACACAGAGCCAGACACACACACAGACACACACACACACACACACACACACACACACACACACAGCCGAACACACACACACACACACACACACAGAGCCGAACACACACACAGCCAGACACACACACACAGAGCCACACACACACACACAGAGCCACACACACACACACAGAGCCACACACAAACACAGAGCCAGACACACACACACAGAGCCAGACACACAGAGCCAGACACACACAAACACAGAGCCAGACACACACACACACACACAGAGCCAGACACACAGAGCCAGACACACACAGAGCCAGACACACACACACAGAGCCAGACACACACACACAGAGCCACACACACCCTCAAACGCAGTAGCTAATGTAGTGTAGTTTTCCGAATGTTTGGTACCGTCCTGCGAATTTGGGCACAATCAGCTCTTAAAGTTCCCCGATACTGCGTCCACTGTATTGTATCACAACACAAAAAAAGTCACTGTGCACAGACACTCGCTCTCACTTAAATGACATAACTTGCTATTAATCACATTCAACTGATTGTGTGGAACTGGGCAGACGGGGATTACTTGTACGTAAGTTTACATAGAACTGCATAAAAGCGATTTAAAAATTAAAATCGCTACAATCATACATGAACCCTTAAACCCCACAGGCAGTTAACAGCGCACAAAGCACACACACAGAGCCGCACACATACAGCTAGACACAAACACACACCCTCCAACGCAGTAGCTAATGTAGTTTGCCGAATGTTTGGTACCGTCCTGCGAATTTGGGCACAATCAGCTCGTAAAGTTTCCCCGATACTGCGTCCACTTTATTGTATCACTATACAAAAAAAGCCACTGTGCACAGACACTTTCTCTTACTTGCCTGATGATGCCCCGCCTACTTTTGCCATGTTTTTTTACAGGACAAGATAGAGAAAGAGTCAGATTTACGATACTGCCTTATTTGAATTATATCATTTTGGGGCAAAACTATTTTTCAAAAACTGCATACCTGCCAACCATCAGAAGGCTTCACAACATTTTCTATTGGTTTTGTCATAGTTTCCCACTGGGAGTTCTCTTTTGCGATATTTATGTAGCGCTAGTGGCCGGGAGCTTCTAGGCACTGGTGATCTGTGGTTTACCTGCGCGTAACATTCTTGCTGCACACTGAAGTCGCCAACACTCTAGCCTAGTGTCTGTTTGCTGCTCCCTCGACAGCCTGCTGACTTTATGGTCTAAGATCATAGAGAGGTCAGCTAACAGTAAAACGAGCCCACAGGACAATAAAATAGCCAAACTGCCAAAGAAGGCACACAGACTGACATTTCAGGGCAGCTCTTTAGGAACTGCCAGATTATAGGCCGATCCGATCCTTATGCTATATGGTTTATGGCATGCTGTTACCACACATAGGACTCATACCTTCCGACCACTAATATCCAGACCTGACTCCTATTGATTTAATCCACTACAAAGAAACTATAGTAAAAGCAAGGAATGTTTTTTCTTGTGAACACAAGAGTAATGCCAGTGGTAGTAGACACTATGGAAATGCAAGGACTATAAAATACAAATGTGCATTAGTTGTGAACACAGGTATTTGACCAGAACGAGTAGTGACGTTTACTAAAGAGATGGGTTGAGGTATTTTCTTACCAAAGCCACTGTAACACGGAATACGAGATCCAAGAAGAAACTAGATGCGAGGATTTTTCAAGTTAATCCATGCTAGAGTTAAAACATTGCGTGTACCTTTGCACTGCACTCATACAAGGGTTCATCAGTGCTTATTACACCTACAGCCACTTTTATTTTCACAGCATGGCATAAACGCATTTTGATGCACATGCATACACTTTTTATTGTGCCTCCTGTAATGCAGCTTTTCAGCCTCTCTTCATCTGTCCCAACTTGCACTCTGACAGCTGCATTTCATTCTGCTGCTAAATGTCACTAGCGCGCATCTAATAACTGGCGAACAAGCGGGTCGGAACGTATCAAATCATATTTGCAAAAGTAGATTTCAGAGCGGAAACTAGGTGTCTGTGGCGCAGGACGCGCTGAACATGATGAGCTCGGAGCAGTGAACAGACAATGCCTTCCTCCCGGGACCGTGAGAGTATGCGGTCAGGTGTCAGCTCGGGGAGGGGGTGGGGGAGGCGAACACTGCGTCACGCGCTATTGGGATGGGGACGCTAGGCGAGTAACGCTGCGCGAGCCTCAACAAACTGCACGCGCCCACCTTCGAATCTCGCCCGGCGTCTAACTGAAACATAACTGCCCGGTAAGGATCAACGCAGCGCGGCGTAAAGCAGGGCGGTGCAGAGCAGCAGAATTCCCTCGACATCAATCAGCAAGGGTTGGGCACAGCTGCCCGCCCTCTTGTTGTTGTGGTACCGATATATGGTCGCCGCACGGACCGTACCTGGCACTCTTGACAGGGATGCACATGCCTTTTTTTATCTTCCGCAGCAGTGTTATGGCGGTGGTTCCGCCTTCCAGACCCGGCTCCGCTTTAGGGCAGCAGCTGCCGCCTCTCTGAGCCGTGGCTCGGTGGGGCTGGGTAAAGCTCCACTCCGTGTAACCCCTGCCTGGCTCCGAGGGGGAGGCGGTGTCAGCGCTCTGGCAGGCAGTCATGGTGAGGGGGCCAAAGCAGCCTATCTGGGCACTGTCTGGCGGGGAGGCAGTGGTGCCCGTGGATGCTGCAGAACTGCAGATTTTTTCCCTGTATTTATGCGTGTGAAAGGGCACGGACGGCTGAACGAGCTCGGAGACGGACGCGGTTAACCCATACCGCCCGGGGACGCTCTAAGGAGCGGCATTTCGTGAGTAGTGATGACAACAAGCGCTCGCCATGCCTTTTGTCTGTAAGCCCCGTCCTTTTCAGACTGGGCGCCCCGACTTCCTGCTGGCATAAAAGGTTCCTTATCTTCTTTATGGGGCCATCTGGACCCATAATAAGATAAGAAACCTTTTACTTCAGCAGTAAGTCAAGGAACCCAATCTGAAAAGGACGGGGCTTAGAGAGAAAGAAGAACGTCACTAGGACCTCTTCAATGGCTGGCCACCGTTTAGGAGGCCAGCCAATGGAGAAGAGGGGCGGGGCTTAACCTCGCTAGTGATGTTCTCTCCAGCTCATTAAATCATCGCAGGCTGAGACCTAAAAAGGGCTTAGCATTTTAGGGGGAAAAGCTAAGCAGCCAACTGGTTAAAACATTCAAGTAAGGCTTTATCAACAAGGAATCATTCACTGCATTTCCTACTACATATATGTTCTGCTGTTCTGCCATCAATTCAATTACAAAGGTTTTCTGACTATGAAATTACTCATGCAAACTGAAATATGAAATAACAAAATGAGAGTGTTTCATACAAACATTTCATACCTAGAATTAAGCATATGCAGTTTGGTTGTTTTGAACAGTTATTCTGAAATAAACCAAAACATTTTTGTAATGGTTACCAAGAGGGAAGGGAAGGGGAGAAGGGGAGGAAGGGAAGGGGAGGAAGGGAAGGGGAGGAAGGGGAGAAGGGAAGGGAAGAAGGGGAGGAAGGGAAGAAGGGGAGGAAGGGAAGGGGAGGAAGGGAAGAAGGGGAGGAAAGAAGGGGAGGAAGGGAAGAAGGGGAGGAAGGGAAGAAGGGGAGGAAGGGAAGAAGGGGAGGAAGGGAAGAAGGGGAGGAAGGGAAGAAGGGGAGGAAGGGAAGGGGAGAAGGGGAAGGGGAGAAGGGAAGGGGAGAAGGGGAGAAGGGAAGGGAAAGGGAAGGGAAAGGGAAGGGAAGGGAAGGGAAAGGAGAGGGAAGGGAAAGGAGAGGGAAGGGGGAAGGAGAGGGAAGGGGGAAGGAGAGGGAAGGGGGAAGGAGAGGGAAGGGGGAAGGAGAGGGAAGGGGGAAGGAGAAAGGAGAGGGAAGGGGGAAGGAGAGGGAAGGGGGGAAGGGAAGGGGAGAAGGGAAGGGGAGAAGGGAAGGGGAGAAGGGAAGGGGAGAAGGGAAGGGGAGGAAAGAGAAGGGGAAGGGGGAAGGGAAGGGAAGGGGAGAAAGGAAGGGGGAGGAGAAGGGGAGAAGGGAAGGGGAGAAGGGAAGGGGAGAAGGGAAGGGGAGAAGGGGGGAAGGAGAGGGAAGGAGGGAAGGAGAGGGAAGGGAAGGAGGGAAGGAGAGGGAAGGAGGGAAGGAGAGGGAAGGAGGGAAGGGAAGGGGGGAAGGGGAGGGGGAAGGGGAGAAGGGGAGAAGGGAAGGGGAGAAGGGAAGGGGAGAAGGGAAGGGAAGGGGGAGGAAAGAGAAGGGGAGGAAAGAGAAGGGGAAGGGAAGGGAAGGGGAGAAGGGGTGAAAGGAAGGGGAGAAGGGGAGAAGGGAAGGGGGGAGGGGAGAAGGGAAGGGAAGGGGAGAAGGGAAGGGGGAAGGGGAGAAGGGAAGGGGAGAAGGGAAGGGGAGAAGGGGGGAAGGGGGAGAAGGAGGGAAGGGGAGAAGGGGGGAAGGGAAGGGGAGAAGGGGGGAAGGGAAGGGGAGAAGGGGGGAAGGGAAGGGAGGGGGCAGGGCGGAAGGAAAAATATATATATATGCGGCTCAATTTCTTTCCAGTCGGGGAGATTATGTGGACACATATATATATATATATATATATATATATATATATATATATATATATATATATATATATATATATATGTTGTTGTAATACTTTATTCGAAAAATATTTCATAAAAGTACAGACATACATAAATACATAGAACAATTGATCAAGTATTACAATTTCATTTAAAAGTCACCACTAAAAAACAGTTTAAGAGATAGAGGAGGGAAATTATTTAAAAAATCCTTCTTATGGTGGGTCTAAACAGGCATTGGATAGCAGCTTTGACCGGATAAACCAAGCGCTTGCCAAATATTTAGCGACCCCACAAACAATGTACATAGAGGAAGTGTTGGTTAGAATAATGCGCAGAGCTGATCTATGGTCCCTGACTCCTAGCTCCCTGCACACAGGTTTCAACCATTTTGCTCTAGCCTGCTTATAGGCGTTACATGCAAACAGAAAGTGGCCAAGAGATTCTTCCGGGCATGAACAACCTGGGCATTTTAAATCATGCTCCCTCCTGACCTTCCACCCTTCCTTTAATTCTTTAAGGGGGAGGGTGCCGTATCTTAATTTCAGGAACAAGGTTCTATCACGGGGAGTCTGAATGAAGTCCAAAAATGGTTCTAACTTTCTGAAAGGCTTATGTTCAAGAAAGTTATTCGTCAGGGGACCCCAGTTTGAATTCTTTAAATCCTTGGCCTCTACCCAATCCCAGTATAGTTTTTTGACAATTTGTTTGGGTGGGGGGGGATTGTGAGGCCCAAAACTCAGCCAAACCTATAGACTCCACCAATTTCTTTAGATTGTTAAGCCACTTTATTTTGTTGGATACATTCAAACTAATTAACTCATCCAACACTAGAGCATAATTTGCTAGTTCGGGGGTCCTTCTGAGACGCACCCAAAATAGCAAGGGGCGAAGTTGGACTATTTCAGAAATCGATCTTTTACCCATGTCAGAGAATAATGGTTTCAAAGGGGTCGATGGGGGGAAGCGAAACTATGTCTCTCATGAACTTATTTTCTGCAAATACCAATACCGTAGTGTTCTCAGCACCCCACAATTCAGAGCCATAAACTGCCGAAGCTAAGGCTTTCCCCTCAAACTACCAGGGCGGGGGCTATTGGTCTGGTGATAGAGAGGCGCTGATTCCTTAGTATCGCTCCAGAGACCCTTTTAAGATTTAGAACCATTTAGACAAGTGGGAGTCCCATCTCATGTTGTTGCAGAGCCTGACCCCAAGGTAGTCTAATTCATCCACTACCCCTAAAGGGGTCCCATTCAGAGTGAGATAAGCCTTCCTGAGCTTTCTTTTGGCAGATAATACCATCAGCTTCGTTTTCATGGTATTAACCGTTAATCCACGGTCTTTACAGAAAACACTGAAGCGGTCGAGCAGTTTTTGCAAACCCCTAGGGGTTTTGGACATCAGGAGGGTATCATCCGCAAAGAGGAGTGTAGGGGTTTTCTCACCGGCAAGGACAGGGGCATCCGCAGGGTCCTCCCTCAAATGGTCCACCACCCCATTTATAAAGAGGGAGAACAGCGTCGGAGCCATCACGCATCCCTGCCGCACCCCTCTATTAACTGGTACCCTCCCTGTCAATTGGCCTGGACTCCCCCAGCGAATCCTTGCATAATTGTCTTCGTGGAGTTTGATGATAAACTGCAACAAGTAACTAGGGAATCCCATATCAAGTAAGACCTCCCAGAGTTTGGCACGTGGAATAACATTGAATGCGGTTTTCAAGTCTATGAAAGCCAGGTACAAACTACCCTTGGTGATAGACACTGACTTCCAATAGACTGCACAGAACCGGAAAACCTGGTCCATCGCGCCGACATTGCGCCTAAACCCCGCCTGAAAGTGGCTCAGAATGTCATTATCTGTAAGCCATGACTCTGTTCGATTTATGATGACTCTGCCAACTACCTTTTGGATGGTATCAATTAAACTTATTGGTCTGTAGTTGGCAGGGTCCTCTCTATCACCTTTCTTGTATATAGTGATAACCTCCGCGCCCTTCCAGGATTCAGGGACAGGGTGGCCATGCTGAATTAAATTCATTAAACAGGCTATAAAGTCTGCCCATACTTTGGGGTCGTGCAGTAGCAAATCCCCCGGCAGGCCATCTGGGCCAGCCGCCTTCCCTGGTAATATTTTTAAAATAGCATCCTGGACTTCTCGTTGGGAGAACGACTCTTCCTTGATACCCATCTTCATGCAGGGCACGTTTTGGAGTTCCATAGCTGGAGATGTTGTTTGACCTTCAACGCTATCCTCGCAATACAGTTTTAAAAAATGGGAATACCATTGATCGTTTATATGATTTAAAATTGGCTCTACCCCTTTTCTGTCAAGAGCATTAATCAGTTTCCAAAAAATAATAGAATTTTTCCCATAGGCTGCGGCCTTAAGCTGCTGCTAGTGCTCCTCCTCCCAATCTTTTTTAGCTGATGTTATACTACTGTGATACTCCTTTCTGGCTAGACTGACTGCTATGGGATCCTTACTTTTTATAGCTAGCGTGATGGCTTTCCTCTTTTTCCTACAGTTTGCCGTATACCAGGGGTTACTCTTAAGGGATTTTGGTTTAATGTGGGTATCCCCTGTAACCTCTTGAAGAAAAATTCTCCTATTTTATCTGTTAAGTTTTTATACAAGATTGGCAAGTTTGATCCGGGAGAGTTAGGTGCTACTAGAGCGACGGCTGTAAGGCTACAAGTTTCAACTAAAACTAGCTCTTTAATGCGATTATGTTTCTCCTCTTCACACCTAACCACATTCCATTTTAATTTCCGGTTACAATTAGTGGGAAAGACCTCTTTAGTAATCATCTCTGGATTTCCACTTTTGCCAATCCCATTTGCCCAGTGGATTTCCATACATAATGGATTATGATCACCATCTGTTGATTGCCTAACCTCCATGTCAACTAGGCTTGACCATGATGGTGTGTCCAGAAAGATATAATCAATTCGAGATGGGCAGCTTATCCTATTGTAAGTCATTGCTCCATCACGGTCTGAGATGGTCCGCCCATTGAGAGCCCGTAGATTATGTTCTAAAGCCAGAGCATTCAACTGGAGTGCAAGGACTAGGGGAGGTATAGTCTGCCTCCAATCCTCCGAGTTAAAACCCGATACCTCTTCATCATCCAGGGGTTCAAAAGTGCAATTAAAATCCCCCCCCCCCCACTAGTATTTTGGATCTGGGTGGAAGATCTGATAACCTCATATCTAAGAACTCTATTGTTGGCGAAATTAAACCACCCTGAAGTCCTCTTGCATAAACACACAAGAGTTCAAAGATAATACCCCCAGACGGGCTCTTTAGGGAGATGTGTAAAATATCTTTAGAGTCAACTTTATGGGTGGTAACAACACAATTCAAGTTCACCTTTACCCAAATATGCAGGCCACCAGACGGGCGACCTTTCCCCACCGTGACTGCAGGAATTAAATCGGTTGAATACCCATTTTTATATTGCGGGGACAGACACCAGGTTTCTTGGAACATGCATATGTGGATGGTGTTAATAAAATCGTTCCAATCGGGATTAACGAGATTTTTTTTTAATCCTACTATGTTCCAGGACAGAACATTAATGGAGATAGGGGCTACAGATGGTTCCTTGATTATAACTGGAGTACTGGATTCCTTTACTCCTGAACCAAGACTAGTAGTTTCCAAACTGGCTAAACCATCCCTGGCGATTTTAGATCCTTCCCCAGGGGTAACTGGCACCTCCCTCTTTCTAATATTTGGAGCTCAGCATAGATCAGGGGGGAAGAGAAATAGGTTTACGACTTGCGGGCACAAACTGGGATGGATTGGTTATTTTGCACTGTGGCACTTGCTACATAGACTGCAGATTAGAGGGCTGTCACTACCCCACCAGGCGCCCATTCACCCACTCTAACCCTATCCACCTGAAGTGTAGGCCTGATTTGAAAATGTTTGCCAGGGCCGATTTTGGACACCAGTCCAGCCCAGAGCACAAATTTACAAAGATTGAGCTACAGCTCTTTTGGCATGAGCATGCTGCAAGCCCTAAGCAAGTTGTCGTTGCAGTCCAGAAGCAAATGCCAATAAAGGTTTTCTTAAATAAACTGGAACCTATTATTACATAGAATTTAGAATAAACACAAGCAGTTTGTGAAGGCCACCAGCCTTTAAATAAAATTTCAAAATTACTTAACATTACACATTCTCATTAGACACGTGCCTTAGTTATTGATGCCAGAACTGAAGTAAATAAATGGGTCCATAAAAACTTTTCCACTTCATGACCAAACCAGAATGGTAGAAAATACAGTCTTCAAGCAGTGGTGAAGTGTGGTGCATCCTGGCGCCATCACAGGGGACACCAATCATTGCAAAAACCCATAGTTGGCAGATTGTACACCAAGTGAATCTGTGACAGACTAAACTGCATATATATTGTTTGTATATGGGTAACAGGATGGGGCACCCAGCATATAAGACTCCTTGAGGAATGCATATTAGAAAACTGCAATGTCCTGCTCACATTCCCATACTTCCTATGCAAACATTGTTTAAGAAAATAACATTACATGCCCCTAACGTTCAGGCTAATGTGTCCTCAAAAGAATCAGCCAGCAAAAAGCGTAGTTCAAGCACTGCCTTCTTATACTGCTAAAGTGGACATAGATTATACTAAACAATACTGTAAGGCATAAGCTTGTAATTTTAAACATTATCGTAAATAAAACATTTTTCTAAAAAGGACACGAGTCAAATCAACTTTTGCAAACAAACAGAATGCACCCAAACTAGATTGTGGAATTTTAAGCAGATTAACAATGATACATTATAATTCACTGAAGAGAATCAATTATTGAAAGATACTGTTCAACTTCCAATAAGGAAGAAATGCAGACCACACCAATACACCTTCAAAGCTATAAATGAAAGAGCTTACCTTTGCTGTTGTGTAGTCTACTACTTTCTTTGTGGTTAAATCGCATTTATTCCCTACCAATAATTTGTTAACGTTTTCACTGGCGTAACGATCTATTTCTTGCAGCCACTGTTTTACATTATTAAAGGACTCCTAGAAGGTAAAAGATAAACACTGAATACGGCAAACTCACATTTTCTTGTACCAGGGGAAGAAATAGACAACGTTTCTATCAAGTGTTATCAAGAAACACCTAACAGCAAAATCATTTGATGGCACTGAAAATGTTCTGACTTCATTCAACTAGCAATGTTCTGTTTCAAAACCTCACTCAATGTGCTCTGAATCCCCACCCGCTCAGTGAACAAGCTATGAAACTTAAAACATTAAACGTTGAAAAGGGAATGAGTGCGATTGCTAGAAGGAATCCAATAGGCGTGACTTAAACTTAACAAAATGTACTTCCATTAAACTCCTAGGTAGAACCCAAGAACAAATTTGGTTGAGTTATTAACCATGTTCTCATAGTATCACACTATGATACTGCTGTGCTGCCCAGTCATTTTTGGCCCCCAGAATTTCCCAACCTTGGCCAGCCTGTTAAGACAGTTCGCAACCGGGGTGTGACATTGGATTGTAAACTCTCCCTAGAGGCGCATGTCACGAAAGTGGTGGGCTGTTTGGCCATTATTCGCTCTCTTAGGAAGATCTTTCCTCTGTTACCCCATATGGCGTGCTCTTTGATAGCACGGAGCACCATATTTAGTCGAGTTGATTACTGCAATGCCTTGCTCCTTGATTCTCCAAAATTTATATTGGATAGGATGCAGAGGATGCAATCAACCGCAGCTAAGTTGGTACTAGGCTGGTCGAGATGGTCCTCCGCGTCTTGGGCCTTGGCTGAGCTGCATTGGCTCCCTGTGATACAAAGAATTAAGTTTAAATCACTTTGCCTAGTCTTTAAAGCCTTGCACGGAAGGGGTCCCTTCAACGTAAATTTGAATGGTACGTCCCTGGTCGAACTTTGCGTTCATCCGGGGCAAAACTGATAAAAGTCCCCCGTTTTAAAAAAGTCAGAGCGGGGGGTAGATCCTTTGGGATCGCTGCTGCAAAGCTCTGGAACACCTTACCTCTTGAGCTGAGACAAATCAGTGATCTCCTGCCATTCAGAAGGAATCTAAAAACATGGTTATTTCCTAAGAACTAGGGCCTAGCTACAGTAAGTTCTTGCGGAGGTGGTCAGACTGAGTTACGAGCGCCAAGATGCCTGTTAGGTGATAGTGCGCTTTAGAAATGCAATAAATAAATAAATAAAAAAGTATGCTCAGGTGCATAAATTACTGACATCTTTGCAAAACACCTATTCAGAAAACTATACAAGTGTCAAAAAGAATTCCAGTACATTCATGTGCGTCATTTTTAGAAACTGACAACAAAAAAACATGTTTCTGTTAAACTGCATTTGTACCTGATCTGTCACATCATACACCACTATGATGCCATGGGCTCCTCTGTAATAACTGGAAGTAATCGTTCTGAATCGCTCCTGGCCTGCTGTGTCCCACTGTATTGAGAAACATACAAATTGCGATTTCAGCATCACCACAAAATGAATGATCAGTACTTCTGACAAAACATTTAAGTTTAAACTGTGTAAAATGATAATTTCGACTTTTGTTGAATTATATTACAACCCAAGGAGGTGTTTGATGAGTCTTCCCTTTGGTTTGTTTCTTATTCAATGTGCAGTACTTGCTAGCACTTGCACCAACGCAAAGCTGCATGGTGTTACGGTAACTTACATTTCCAGGTTTTTTTACCCCAGAAACATATGGAGCAGTGACAGTACACAGATAATAGTTCTAACCAGAAGGAAAGGAAGTTACTAACCTGTAACAAAAAAAACTTAAAACCTATATTGATGTAGATTCACATGCTTTGCAACCTCCTGTCATCTACTGCTGGGTTTAACTGTAACACTTGTTTTTCTTTAAGAAGCTCCTTCAGTTTGAAAGTGACCTGAAACCCACTGTACAATTACACTGGTTCAAAGGTCAGCAGTGTTTTTTACGCCTTGAAAGAATGTCAAGGAATAGTTAATAAAAGAGGAGCTGGGATGAACATCCGCTCTTCTCTGGGCACTATTTCAACCATACTGCATGCAAATTGAGTACATGCTGTTAAGCCCATTTTACTTCTAGCAGAGACTTCTGCAGTGTCAAAGGCCCAAACGTATGGCCATTTTTAGGTCGAGGACCGAAAGGCTGCACTTGCGCAGTCTCCGGGAGGAGATTTAATGATTTGGAGTATGGGGGCTTGAACCCGCCTCTCTACTCCTCTCTCCTCCATTGGCTGGCTTCCTAAACGGAGGCCAGCCATTGGAGGAGACAGGCGTCACTCCAATAAAGCCCCATCTCTTTCGGGTTCGGGGGCGTGTTTTTTTGCGTTCTTTCGACTGACGTCATCTGTCACTCAGAACGACAAAACACGCCCCCGATGCCGAAAATTTCGGACGCTTGCGGCCGCCATTTTTTTACTGCCCGCAATGTGGCATGTCACAAAGAAACTCGCAGTGAAGGTGAGCTGTTGCTTTCCCGGCGCAGTGACCGCGCGCGAGGCGAGCCACTGCAGCGCAGCACCGCGCGGGCAGCCTGAAGGCAGCACGCGCAGAGCGCTCCTCGCGCTCCACCCCTCACAGGCCGGCACTGCAGTCAGGGCACAGACGCCGCGTTGCTGCTGCCCGCATACGTCCATCGGTAACACGAGCACACAGGCACAGCCTCGCAGTCCACACTGCCGCTGCTCCGCAGGTCCCACCCTACGTGCACACACACTGCTGCCGGATAGGACACACGAGGTTCACACAGTCACACTCCCCCTCAGGGTTCTCCGCGCAAAAGGATGCTGCCGCTGCAGGGATCGGATCCAGGCTCCCTCCCGTCCGCCAGACTGTCTGCACCGCTGACCTATCCAGTGGGCCCCCGGGGGGCTCTGTGCTAGCGGGGGGAGCCCGGGCTCCTGCTATACCAGCCCCGGTGGGCTCTGCGCACCAGCCCGAGCCCTGGCAGCCGCCCAAGGACAGGCAGGGTCGGTGGAAGGGAATCATGGGCCGCCCGGAGCAGAGGCTGCTGCCGCCCTCACAAGCACCCCCGGGCAGAGGGCTGCGGGAGTCTGCGGGGCCGGCGGTGTGCATCCACCGGCAGTAGGAACCGAAAGACTCGCAGGGAAAACGCACAGCGGCCAAGGGTTTTAGAAAGAGCTGCAGGAAAAGCAAAGATAGCGCCCACCGCCGAGTGGGACTGCACGAGGAGCTGTGGGTGTGTTAGCCCCCGTAGGGGGGCTGTAAGGGGCACCCGTCGCTGGCAGGAGCCACAGGCAGCGACGAGAAGCAGCTGACTTCAGGAGGCGTCTCGGAGAGGCTCTCGCCTCGGAGGGGTCTCCACATCGGCAGGAACTTCCAGCACTCTGCAGGAGTCAGAGCGGGAGTTCAGGACGGCCCCCTGCCGCCTCGAGAGGGAGAGGAGAAGCGGCGAGAATAGCCCCCCAAGGATACCAGCACCGGGGCCTCCAGCTGCAGATGGTGGCCCATGAAACCCCCCCCCCCCCCCCGGGATCGTTTTTAAACCGCCCGTGGGGGCCGCCGGGGGGGGGGGGGAGGGCGAGGGGGGAAGCCAGCCGATCCCAAAGTGCGGGAGGTGAGTGACCTGGGAACATCACCTGGGGCTGAATAAACTCGACTTTATTCCACATAATTTCTTCTGGATTTATTCATGTATTTCCTTACTACAGGCTGGTCATTGGGCGAGCGACCGTTCTGGTCAGCGAATCTTCGATCCTAATGTTACACTCCTCCATAGTCTGACAGGGCCTTTGCGCTTGCCCGCAACACTAACTGTTCTGTGTTGCTCTTGGTTACATTAAAAGCTTGTTCCCTAGCGCCACCACTATTGAGCTGCCAAGGCGGACGTGGTCCTTTCATAGGCTCATGGCGCATGGGGTGCTCCTATCTGCCAATTGCACGTTTCCTGTGTTTACCACAGGCAGTGCCACTGCAGAGGAAGGGGTGGCAAGTACTTCTTTATCACGATGCCTGCACGAAACTAGAAGGCAGGCCTATCTGTGTATGGTTGGCTGCAGTATGCTGTTTTATAATCACTCTGCCGTTTGCTGCAGAGCTAAGTGCATTGGTCCCAGCACCACCATTTCAACTCGCACGACTTTACCACATCTAGGCGTGTATTGATGTTGGGCTATTAGTCTTAAGTCCCATCAACAATTGCGTCTGCTTCGGTTGGAGATCTAAAAAAACGGCTTTGCAGGTCTGAAAACTGCTTTGAAGTTGCCGACTACCAGACTGGAGCAGTGACCTTCAGCTGCGGTGAAAACTGGCCCACTGTTGGTGGCATGTCCACATGCCTGCTCCTACCCACCTAGGCACTTTCTGTACTCCATTGTAAACCAGGTTAAATGTGTTTTGAGGTTGGTTGAATTAGCGTGTGCATAGTATGAATGGAGGCTTGAACGTGTGGCTGTGCTGGTGTATTCCATTCATTAACATGGATGCTGCCGTGGGCACAGTTGGCTTTCCAGAGAACTAGGAGAGTTGGTGAGTGTTCCTGAAAGACGGCTGGGTTGTCTCTTGTGAGGAGCCTTTCGTATGTCTCATGAGAATTGCTCACTGGGAGACCTGATTAAAGTACCACGAAGGGGTGGTACACTGCATTGAATACCCCACGTTTCCCATTTTCAGAAGTGACGTATATTTAGGGCTTGGGATAGACTACTTATGAGGTGATGTGGTGTGTATTTGCAAAATCCTTCCACAGAGCCATTTGTTGTAATACGACACCGCCTACAACTCTCGTAATTCTTTCTTGATCGGACTACCAGAAACTACTTATTTCAGCTGCAAGAGCGCTAATTAGAGCCTTGCGCTCACGAACCCCGGAGGGTCCCAGGTCTGGCTGTAAACCGTTTTTTGTTCAAAAGCTGTCTTCACAAGCCTTTAGCATATGTACACGGTCTGCATTCCATCGCCAGATCTGAAACGTTGACAGCGTCAGGGGTTAGCTAACACCACCGTCCGTCTACTGATGGTTATGTAAAACTACAATTTCCTTTTATGTATCGCCTCACACAGCAGTCCAGTCCTGCTCTTTCTATACGCTGTAAATCATATGTTACTGTTAACTAGCTTAATAGTAATCGACTCAGAAGAATGGCAGGCTGAGTCAGCCTCGCCAGGATTCGAACTCACGACTTGCAGATGCACCACATGCTTCAGAGCGGGCAATCCCCTCACTGAACATCCCAGAGAGGTTTCGGACCAGTAATCCGTTTGCAACCAACACTCCCACACCCACTGGTCTTAGTCAAACGTTGTGTAGAATGTCAGCCATGCTTTCATGTGTAGGTCGGACAGAGGCGGTGCACTGAACCCACTCTGGTTTCCCGTTCAGTGTCTTGCCCACCTATCAAGCAGAAGTTGTTGGTACTGTGGTCGGTGCAGTGTTTCTCCTGCGCCCCCCTTCCAGCTCAGGGTGACGGGGTTAACGAGCTTCGAGTCGGGCTGAATGCAAGGACTGAACAGGATGTTGTGCAGCCTGTTCAGGACGATTCCTCGGATTCCGCCTTTTGTTTGATTCAGCTGGGCTGAGATTTTCCAGAAGTGTCTCAGACCTTAAGATATCTCTGGGTTGCTGACCCTCCCAATCAAAACATCATTAGCACTGTCGATGCTTAGAGTTCAGTCAGCTGGATTAATTTGCAGTTTGTTTTTTATTTATTGAATAACATGTTATTCTGTATTTCTTATGCGGCCTTTGATTATGAACAGATTTCGGTTTCTAAATGCCTCTCCCACTCTGACTTTGTCGAAATGCCACTGTCTCTGCAATTCGGTAGCCCCCTCAAGAATCCCGGGGCTGATCCCATCTCAGCACAACAAGAAAACGCCACCTCTTTCCCCACTCTGAACCCTGTGTGTGTGTGTGGGGGGGGGGCTCTTTGTGTGTGGGGGGCGCTGTGTGTGGGGGGCGCTGTGTGTTGGGGGGCGCTGTGTGTTGGGGGGCGCTGTGTGTTGGGGGGCGCTGTGTGTTGGGGGGCTCTGTGTGTTGGGGGGGCTCTGTGTGTTGGGGGGCTCTGTGTGTTGGGGGGCTCTGTGTGTTGGGGGGGCTCTGTGTGTGGGGGGGGCTCTGTGTGTGGGGGGGGCTCTGTGTGTGGGGGGGGGCTCTGTGTGTGGGGGGGGGCTCTGTGTGTGGGGGGGGCTCTGTGTGTGGGGGGGGGCTCTGTGTGTGGGGGGGCTCTGTGTGTGGGGGGGGCTCTGTGTGTGGGGGGGGCTCTGTGTGTGGGGGGGCTCTGTGTGTGGGGGGGCTCTGTGTGTGGGGGGGGCTCTGTGTGTGGGGGGGGCTCTGTGTGTGGGGGGGCTCTGTGTGTGGGGGGGCTCTGTGTGGGGGGCTCTGTGTGGGGGGCTCTGTGTGGGGGGCTCTGTGTGGGGGGCTCTGTGTGGGGGGCTCTGTGTGGGGGGCTCTGTGTGGGGGGCTCTGTGTGGGGGGCTTTGTGTGGGGGGCTCTGTGTGTGGGGCTCTGTGTGTGTGTGGGGGTGTGTGTGGGGGGCTCTGTGTGTGTGGGGGGGCTTGGTGTGTGGGGGGGGGCTTGGTGTGTGGGGGGGCTCGGTGTGTGTGGGGGGGCTCGGTGTGTGTGGGGGGGCTCTTTGTCTGTGTGTCTGTGTGGCTCTGTGTGTGTGTGGCTCTGTGTGGATAGCTTTTTTGTAGGTGGCTCTATGTGGGGATGGCTCTGTCTGTGTGAGGGTGGCTCTATGTGAATGACTGTGGGTGGCTCTGTGTGTGTGGGTGGCTTTGTATGTGTGGGGCCCTGGGTGGGTGTAAATGCAATAGGTCATGCATTTGCGAGCGATTAAGCTAATGGCATTGTAAATGACAATGCCATTTATTTAACGATTAAGCTATTGGCAATGTAAATGACAATGCCATTTATTTATTATTTTAAAAAAAAAAAAAAAGTCATGAGCAATGCCAATAGCTCTACCTTTAATAATGCCGAGACCATTGCATTGTAAATGCTTGTTTTCTCTTTTAGATGGGACTGGCACCTCACCTACAGGGCTCTTTTTAGAAGAGAGATTATAAGGACCTCAGCAAGAATTGTGTTTCAATGCCACTACCATTCTAGGTACTGGTTTCTACTCTGGTTGTCATCAGGGACATTAACGTGGTTTTGCTTTCATCAAGCTCTTTATTGAGGGACCCACGTCAGCAAACATTTACACCTTTTATGACAGCATACCTTTGTAGGGCCCTGAACCTGACTCTTGCATATCCGAGAAGTATGTTCATATGGGCTGAAAGGAGCAATCTGTGAGTTTTACAGGAGAACTCTTGCAATGACTAGACTGCATATGTTGTCACTATCCATGAGAGTTGACTTCATAATGCACTTGCTTAACCCCATGGCCGGAGGGGGGTGGGGTGGGGGGGGGGGGGGGGTACTGCGCGGCACCACCATGCTCGTGACGGAACCACTCCGTCACGAGCACCGGTGGCACTGTGCTTGTGACGGAATGGTTCCGTCACGGCCCCGCCCGCACAATTGAACGCGCGGCGCAGGCGCGAAATCAGCGCCGCGCAGGCGGGGCGGCCAGGCCGTGACGGAACCATTCCGTCACCAGCACAGCCCCACCGTGGCTCGTGACGGAATGGTTCCGTCACGAGCACGCAAGGGGTTAAAGAGCTAAGGGGATCCTCTTCTTATTGCCATAACTCTCCAGAGATAGCAAGTCTGCTTTTTCACAATGATGTTGTTCTTCACTCTAAAAATTAAATAAGGCTGAAAATTGATTTGGGAGAGAATATGTATGGAACAAACTGCAATTGAAAGTAAGGAAAAAAGGCAGTCCACTGAAAAAGTTAAGAAGTTGTTCAAAACGGATCTGTTTTGCAGGATCTTCAGGTTCTAGTAACATTCTCCACTATGTATTTCTCATTTATCATTGCTCCTGCAGCCTATAATGACCTGCATCCTGAAAAATGTCTTGGGGTGCAGGTAGGGTAGATGGAACAATGACAGACGCACATCAGTCTCAAAAACTGTATTGCAAAGTTAAGATGTGCGTAGATTAGACTGGCAAAAATAATGAACTGGGCACACCAATGACTTCTCCCAGCTGACCCTCGACCGTACATCCTTAACATTCCACATGTGCTCACTCCCAAGACATCCCACACCTAAGAGTTTCCCAGAAAGCATGCCTAGAATGCAAACATTTGACGCACACTACCTAGCATAAGCTTGAGAGATTCGTTGTAGTGGTCCAAAACCATGTCAGCTTAACATGTTTTCTACAAACAGCTAAATTGGTGGAGATTCAAAATTTGACGTCCGTTGTAGACCAGTTGTGCTGTAGAGTGTGTTTGCTTACATGTTCTTTTCATAATTTGTTAGGGTTATTAAAACCTACTTTACACACCTGACAGATGCATCAAAGAGTGAAGTGTTGTTGGATGTGGAGGGGTTCATCGTTTGAAGCTTGGATGTGAAACTCTTAAGAATCGGAATTTGTTTGCATTGTCAGGTGCCTCACAGGTGTGGAGATGACGGTGCATGAGGGATGGAGAAATGAGGAGATGGAAGTGTTAAGGGGGTTGATTTAGCCAGTCACAAGGAGCTGGCCGCCATGTCTTTGGCATCTGACTAAGTTATTAACAGTACAAGGCCTTCAAAATGGGAAATCAGTCACAGCAACGGTCTAAAGCACTCATTCGGTGATAGGTGATGACGGGAGGAGGGACAGTGTCGAAGGGGGAAGGAAGGCTGTCAAATGGGTTGACTAGATTAACTTGTGCATTTTATTGGCCATGAGTGAGGGGGTTCTGTAGTAGGCTAGTTCTAATTTACAGACTACCCGATGGCACGGTGATAAACGTGCACCTGGAATTAATCCAGTGCTCAGCAACTCCCCCTCCAATCCTAGAATGAGTTTGTATCCCAGTTAAGCTTTACACCTTGGTCTACATTTGATCATCTTCTTAATACATATCAAAATCCAGGTGATACCCCATCACTATCCACTTAGACTCATGTATCCTAAATAAGAGTAAATATGGTGTGGATTTGTGAAGAATACCACAACTAACGTAAACACTACATAGAAAGACCCAGAATGACTTGTTGAGAAAGACCCTCCCTTAAACATCTCCAGTGATATGGGTAAATTGAAAGTGATTTGATCACAGCGGACCACATTAACCAACTGAGTAAAGAGATTTTCTGAGGCCCTGCTAGAGAGAATAGCAGACCAACAGGACTTAAGTGACTTTTTCCATTTCTGCTCCTTCATTCAACACTTCTTTATGCTAAAATTTCAGTGTAATCTAGAGCAGAAAAATACCTATAACATTTTGCTCCTCTTTGGAGCCAGGGACATTTCAATGAAATAACATGCTTACTTTAAAAACCTACACATTCTGAATTCTTTTACTTAAAGACAGCAATTAACATTCCTACAACTAAACTAGTGCTGCAATAAGTACAGAAAGGTTTTTTTCTTTCACATTTTAAGGCCTTCCATTCAATGCAAATTGATTTTCTTTCTTTTCTACTGTTCCTTCCACTTCTTGGCTGTGTTTTCAATAGGTGTTCAAAGGTGAAGAGCAAGGCATTAACATACAGACATTACATTTCTCAGAGCTGTTTTTTGCAGAATTTCTTAAAACCTCCTGACCTGGGTCTCAAAAAACAGAAACATTAGCCGGTCCAATTACCTTCATTATCTTGGACATGGCCAGAGTAAGTTTTAGTTCAATTAGGAGCGATATTCACAAATGATTATGCCAAAATACAACTCCCTAGCGGAAAAAGCCATCACCTGTTGTAATAGGTAGAAGCACCATCTTACACACGATAGAAGATATTATAGGCTTCAGCATCATGGACTGCCATGGATACCTTAAAACTACAAAAATCCACCAAATGGCTCTTTGCATGCAACAATAGGTCTAGCACAACTCCTCAATGCTAATTATTTGTGTTGCTCATACAAGCAGAAGTCTTGCGATATTCAGAATTAGCCTTAATGACTTCTGGGATTGAATTTAAAAATGTTAAGCCAACAAGCAATATAGCAAATGAGACCTTACAACCACTATGAATTAAACATAATTAAAGCTGTGATACAGAGCCCCCTCAACAAACCTTGAAAGTTTACCCTTCATATGGTGATAAGTCTAGGAAAATTAGACCACATTAGTTATTACCACACCTGTATACGGGGAATGTCAATATTTGGGGGAGAATGAAAATGTTACGAGACACTAGACGCCTGGCGGTAGCCACATATGAAGATGGTTAAGATAAATGTACTGTAAAAGAATTGGGAACTATGTCCATTAATAATGATGCAGGATGATTGTTAGATGTTTGTGTGTGAGAAAAACTCAATAAAAATATATATAAAAAAATGAGTTATTACCACTTTCAGTTTCCAAAGGGGAAATAATGCATGCACTACATGTACATTAAATTGGGATGGATTAGCTATACTAAAGATATACTAAAGATTAACTGTGTTCGAGTAGTCAAACTTTAAAGTAATAATACGTTGTGAAGCCAACATTTTCATTTGAAGTGCTAGCATTTTACATTTCATAGAACCAGCCTCTCTTGGAATATTTGAATTGTTCAAGAATTAGGAAGGTTCTTAGTCTCTGACCTCAGGAGCCAAAAACCAAGCTTAAGGTCTCCAGATTCAGATGCAGAATTATGCCATTCCTCCTCAACAACAGGTTCACCATTAAGCATATTTCAAGACAAAACACGATAGCTAAATAAATTCCCAGAAAGAAAGATACTTTGCCATGTGAGAGCTATGAAGAGAACGGTTGAGTTGAGTGGTCTCATAAGATTTTGAAGGATCAACTTGAAGCGGTGGTGTCGTGGACTGAACCATCAAAAATAATTCCCTGTCATGTCTAGTTGTAGATACCCTAACCCAAGGGCACTTTCCTCTTTTTTGTCTTGGTCCAGAGAGTTTTATAGCTAGATTGCCACAGCACATAAAAATGTGGCCTGTGTTCCCCCATTGTTTGTATCCTTGCAATGTGTATAAGCGATTAAATGGCTTATACATTTCTTCTCCGTATTCATGTTCTCCATGCACTGAACACACATCCCTTTGTACTGCCTGGTGCTATAGAAAACATGACTCAAGTTCCTGCTTTAGCAAATTATTTGCATTGTACGGGTAGAGTAAACAGCCATAATGCAAATTAACTAATCTGTTTTAGAATAGCAACATTGCCCGTCTCAGGTCCAGGTTGTGTACGGATTACTAGAATGGCTACCTGTGGAAATGAGTTCTTGAATCTCTTGTTTCTTACAAGAATGCACCAAGTTTCACGAAGATACAGTGTGTGTTACCTAGTGCCTTTTGTATTCTCAGAAATTACCCCTATTCATTGCTCAATGTATAAATTCCTGTTTCAGGCACATTCACAATCCTCTTTATTTACAAACTATGTTTTTAAAGTTGGGTTTACTGTGGCGGTATATAGACGAATGCAACTAGAACCAATATTCTACAAAGAGGTCAAAGATGTCAAATGTGGAATCTTCGAGATACTCACAGAGGGGTTCAAGGTAAATGTAACTCAAAGATTATACAGGCATAGAACATTTTCAACCAGCTGTCTAGTTGTGGATACATGAATATGGTACCATGTTCACATAGGTGGTAGTACCACAAAGAGTTTGTTTGGACACACTGTTGCCTGCATGTTAAAAGGATGCAAGTGCAATATTTTGTTAGACCTTCCCACTCTCATAATCCTGAAAACGTAGACCACCTGCAATTGCTTGGATGCAAACATTTAGGCAGCTTTATGAATATTGCAATCCTGAATTCATACCCTCCTTTAGAAAAATAATTAGGTTAAGTAGTTTGGACAGTGAAGAGTTCTATGTACCCTGTGCCGGTTTAGTGATCAACAATGGGACCAAGAGTACCTTCTTTTGGCAGTCTGAAGTACAGGGAACTTATCCCCGTGATTAAGTTAATGGGGGTAGCAGATCTCATTTCCCCTTTACTCCAAAATGATCCACTCTCCACCTACATAAAATCTAGAACTGTTGAATCTATGCCCCTCAGAAGGTAGGAAGTTTGTGGGCTTACACTTGAAAAAACGAATGTAACGTTGCACAAATATTGCACCCAGTAGAGGTAGTCCCCAACACTGGAAAGTAATCTAGAGGTAGCGCCAGTACCTCACTGAGTGCTTCCGGTTAGTGATCCCCTGGTAGGAAATCAATCGGATAATTATTGCACCTCACTGGTCTCTCTTACTATGTGATTAACAATGTGGAGTTTGGGCCAGAACCTAATGGGACCTTCTGACCCTCCCGCTGAGAAAGGGTGGCTTATGAGTCCCAGACATGCATCTATATGCATTATGTGCCCAGGCACAATTCTTGCACTATTGGGCATACCCGACCCCCTCATGTGGCAGTCGAGAAGGATTTGATGGCTCCCGTCTCGCTTAAGGTGGCACTATACCAAAAATCATGCCGACCGCGCGGAGATATAGACTCCTATGGAACATTATGTTGGGCATAGGACGAGCTGCGTAAAAGAGCAGGAGTTTCGGTGTTACACGCCCCTTCCATTACTCTGCCACAAAACCCAATGTTGCCTTGTATACAGATGGTGCAAGTAAGTCACTGGCCCAAAAGATTAAACTTCAGACTTTCGCTTCCCTATACCCAGGAGATGAGTTCTGACCTCGTCCCCCCCCCCCCCAACCCCCCCAACCCCCAAGGAAGTGGCTGAGGGTCAAGCTGTGACATTTGCTGAGCTCTTTCTATATCATAAGCTGCGCGCAGCATGCCGTGCTCTTTGGGAGGGATTCCCAATGGCCCCTCCGCCTGCACTGGAAAACTTGTTGAAATCACCATCACCTCGTAAATTCATCACACGATTATATACAAACATGCAGAACACTGCCCCGTTGGCGATACCTTAACCCTTTCGATACTGGAATGACGAACTCTCAACTCCATTGACTGAAGCCAAATGGGACTTTTATTGTGGCCAACTCCCTCAACTCTTTCCTAATTACAAGCTGAGATTGATCCACTTTAAATATCTGCATAGATTTTATAAAACACCTGTGAGCCTCCATCGTATGGGTATAAGAGAGGACGACAGTTGTTGGCACTGCGGATATACCCAGGCCACGTTTCTGTATGTCGCGTGGGATTACCCCAAGATTGCCAAATTTTGGTTCCTAATTTTTGACTCAGTAAATCACATCCTCGGCGTGTCATTAGTCCGATCCCCTGTTCTTTGCATCTTCAGACCGTTGCGTTATTGACCGCCACGGCGTTAAACCACCAACTTCTCCTTGATAAAGGGCGTGCAGCCCGAAATGCATTGGAGAAATATGGTTGTTCATCACATGGATATGATGTAATATCTATTAACCTATGAAATAGAGAAAACTCTTCTACAATGTTTAAAACAAATCTGGAATAAACCTGAGTTTTGAAAAAAGCTAAGAGTCATTTCTATGAACGTCTCGGAGTGCCTCCACGAGGGGATGTAAACGCAATTCTTTTTGCTTACACCATTCTTTCATTACCCCAAGATTGCCAAATTTTGGTTCCTAATTTTTGACTCAGTAAATCACATCCTCGGCGTGTCATTAGTCCGATCCCCTGTTCTTGGCCTTTTGGGTTATGTTAAAGATACACCGCCCAAGCTACATGCACTCCTTTTATTGTTTGCGAATGGACAGGTTGGAATTCACTGGGGCAGGAGACAGGTACCCTCCATTAAAGAATGGATCAGGGACGTCACATACGGAACACACACTGTTAAGCACATTTTGGGAGCTCATGCCACCCTTTTCTAAACCTCGTAACATATGGGACCCATTCCTGACCTGGTCTCAGAGTCACCAAACATCTAATGTAGAAACAAATGTGGGCGACACTTGGAATGTGCCATTGACATGATGAGATTATTCTCCACTTGCCCCTGAGGTCTGTTCCCGGTCGTATTGTCTAGGCATTGTGGACATGAGCGTGATGGACATATATGACTTAAGCCCTCTCTGAGGTAATATGTAATGTAATGTTATTCAATTGTTGCACCTTGTTGATTCGTGCGATCATCTAGATGTATGATGAATATAAATCCTTCTATTAGTAGAGAGCTGACGAAGTATGTGTTACAGAGATTTGTGTACTATTTAGACTGTGCTTATCTGAGCTCCTGTGTTGTTTGATAACATGCTGGCTTGTTGTATTGTACTGCAACTTGTTTGTTTGAAAATGTCAATAAAAGAAAATAACAATAAAAAACACACTGAGTTTGGCACCACAGGACTGTGCGTTAACCCTTCGAAGTCCAGGCATCCTACTCTGGCAAATGGCTCTGCAGCGACAGTTGATGCTAGGTGGGCTCCCACTCACACAGACACCTCATACTCTCCGTTACGTAGGGATTAATATCTATCACTTGCAAACGTATTTGCTGGAGGGAAAACTGAGCTTGGCGCTGAGAAAACAGATCTCCGATCCTCTTTTGGACATCGCTGCCACTCACTGTTCCTAGAAGCATTGCAGTTGCGAAAATGATGATGCTCTCTTCCTATTGTACTACTTCGCAAATCTCCCACTCTTGATAACGTTACGCTACTTTAAGTAAATGGACTTGTGGATCTTTTTGGGGAGGCAAAGGTTGAAGAATAAGCCTGGCCAAAGTACGCCTACCACTGGACAAGGGAGGCCTTTTCGCCCAAGACAACTGTGGTTACTTCCATGCAGCCCAGTTACATTGGGTGACTTATTGGATGGCGGGGCACCACCTGCCTGAGACAGCACTACTGGGGGAGCAACTCTAGAGTGTTGTCCTCCACGGCGTATTGTTCCTGGGGACAAAACTCACTAAAGTTCTGCCAGTCTTGGTTTGGATGGTGACCGTGACATTGTGTGTTCACTACACATGCTCTATAGCCTTCCGCTCCCGCTTAATGGCCTACATACCACCATTGGCCCATTAACAGCTGGGGACTTAACCCAGTGGGAGGCTGTAGGTACCCAGAAACCGGGTGATCTGTACATGGAAAGCACAGCTACTGACGTTTACACCTTGATCGCTAAACAAGAGCTGGGGATCGGACAATTCCTACAGTTGGCCAAGATAATGCGTGCACTGAGGGCTCAATGGAATGTAGCTGAGAGAGAACCCTGCACAGATAAAGTCATAGACTGCATACACACGTTAGGAGATGGGTGGAGGTTTATTACATGGCTATACAAGGTTATCCTTGACCATACAGGAGCGTCGCTCTGAACTCTGAGGGAATATTGTGAAGACTTGCACTTTTTGCAAGGAAAACAGTGGTCTAGGCCCTGGTAATTAGTCGCTTGGACGACTGCAATATGTTGCTGGCGTCTGCTAACGAGATGTTGCTATCAAAATGACAGGTGGTGCAGAACACTGCAGCTTGTCTTATTTGCAATCTGCCGGCTGGGGCCGCCTCTGCCCACCTTCTTCAAACCTTGCATTTGTTAAATTGTAAAAAATGTATTCTGTTAAGTTAGCCTCCGCTCTCCCCCAGTTTGTCTGTGAACACCCATTTTGTGTTTCTGCGGGGACTTTTTGCAAAGTCAGGAGTTACGTGTTCACTGAAAAGTTGGTTGTGCTGATAATACTAGCGTGTCATAGTAGAGGCCCTGTCCTGCCGAAAGGCCAGAGCACACAGATTTTTGATCTATAAGCCCACCAACGCCTGTAACCTCCCTTGCCTATCTACAAAGATGACGTGGGTGTGGGTTTATCGGGAGTTATCAGTCTGCATTTCATCATGACGAAGTGGTTTCCAATGTGGCATTAACAAAACAATAATGACTAGAGGAGAGCTCTGGAATATCCAAGAAAGGTCACCACAAATGCCAGTTTTAACTTTGTACAATATAGTATACTGCATAAAGCATAACCAACGCCCTATAGACTGCACAGGATATTTCCTAGCATGCCTGCCAGCTGCCACAATTGTCTGACCTATCAGGCTAACCTCTATCACATGTTATGGACCTATCAAATGTTGCACAGATACCGGGGGAGAGTTCATACATTGTACAGCCATGATAATCGCCAGACCTCGACTCGAGACTATTGAAGCCTGTATGTTAGGCATTTACCCACAAACCCAAAAGCAGCCACAAAATTCACTGACCTGGCTCTTTTACTGGCCAAAAGAGCTAGCACCATGCACAGGAAGTCCCTTTCTCCCCCCTACTGCGATTATTTGGCATAGGGACCTAGAATACTGGGCAGGAGTATGTATGGAGTATGTATGGAGCACTGTGGCGGGAAGAGGTGGGCAGGCTGTGAAATTACCCTATTATGGGATACTGGGATGCGCTACTGTAGTCCCGCAAAAATGTGGAGGGAAGATGATGAGCAGCTGCTGAAAAGAAAGTTTCTCCGGGAGGAGGGGGAGACACCCCCGCACTCCCTCTTTGCAGCACCCTCACACCATCCCAGTCTCCTGCGTTCCTCATCCCTTCCACAGTTGCCCTCTGATGCTTGCTTTAGGCTAGCCAAATACTCGGTCACTAAATCCAGGTGCACCAATCTGGAACTTAGTTGGGTTTGGTGCTTCCTTTATCCTTTTGTTGAGCTTTTGTTTAAATTTCACCATTGAGACATTCCTTAATGGGAGGGGATCTGGATCTTAGGGAAGGAGGAGAAATCATCCACAATGAGAGAAATAGTGGATGACTCCTTAGAAATCACAACCCTAACGCATTTGATGCCATTACTGGTGACCCCCCGATATGTATCATCAGCTATTCATGGCACCCTTAAAGGGTTGCTACCATGTTTTGCATTTGACTAAATATCAATATACTGATGTAAAAAAACAAAGCCAAAAAAAACCACACTGTGGAGTTTGGCTCCCTGAACACATATGGAGTTGAAACATTTCTGCTTAGGACCTCTATGGTCCTGCTAGTAAAACATAAATGGAACTTGGACAACTGGATCTCATTACATGGCAATCATTACACTTGTATGAATCTGCTACCAGATCCTAACTGACATGGGGATGATGGATATTTGGATGGAGGCCTATTTTTTGTGGTTTAAGAGTCACTGGTTTAACAGTAGCGGCTATAGAAAACCTTTTGCTGATCATGTGATGCTAGGCAGTATTGATCGGGATAATTATATTAGAAGGTTGACAAGAGAGTGCTCTTTTTAGTAGATCAAGAAAAACAACCCAGTAACGTTGTATATTTGAAAGTATTCTTACTAATTTGCCCGCATTGTCCTTGAGCTATGCCAAAATTTGATCACCCTCAACAGTATCACCGAAGTAGAATTAGCATATATGCAAGTAACATAATATTAAGAGTAAACATATTTTCCATATTTTGTAGCAGATCCAGAAGTCATATCAATTAATTGCTGGGAGCTGAAGTAACAACAAAGTGATCATGTGATGTTGACTGCTTCTTTGTTGTAATATTCTAAACCCTAGGTGCAATACATTAACACACTGATGACCGAGGAAAATCTTTGGACACATCAACAGCCTTTTTTTCCCTGAATGTTTTTTGTAGCAGGGTCAATGGTGACAATTACAGGGAACATGGTTGATATAGAAAGCACATCCAAGCAGACCGTACCAATTAAAAAACATAAGTTGCATTTATCAGTTTTACAGCTTGATAATATAGGTCAACATGTATCTTGCCAGCTATTGATCGGCATCAGAAAGTGTGAGTAGTGTTTCTCTGAGCATTTACTTTTTTTTTTTAAGTCTCCAACATCGGGGTTGTGCCTATATCTATTCAGTTATTGTGTAGGATGAGTCTTTAGATTCTTCTTTTTGCCTCTGGAGTGCACACAGTGAAAGCACTGCAGCAGAAATGCTTCACAGCAAACAAATATCACTAGGAAAATGAAAGATTGTAAGAGGAGGTGTCTGATTTGAAGACTAGTTTGTTTTGGGATATTGGTTTGTGGGAGTTGTCCATGTATGGGGGTTTTCCTTGCTATTGGAATGGTTCTCCTCTGTTGCAACAATATTGGCCGGCTGACTCTTTCCTCAAGCTGGGAAGACTAAACAATTTTCAATAGTGCTTTATGGGCTAAGGAAGGAGTTGTGAGATCTCGAGATTGAAGACTTCTTTCAAGAAAAGCAACTTGCAAACGTCCCACACGAGATGGCAGGAGTATGCAGAGCATGTGATCTACAGCAGCACATGCTACAAAGATTGTATTTCACAAAAATATGAGATCAGCTAGATAATGATCATACAGATCTCTAGTGAACCTAATCAATGCTTACGTTATATCATGGTGGTATGGGTCTGTAAGGTGAGTAAAAAGCATATTTAAGGCACCCGTAAAATGTTGCCAGATTAAGGCTCTAAACTGGAGTTCCCTACACATTAGTATGAGCCTTCTATCATTAATAAAGTTTGAAAGTGTTCATCCCCACTGGCACTCTTACTGGAGGCAAAAAGTAAACCAACAACATCCCCATCCTAATCTTACTCTATAGTCTGCTGACAACAAGCCTGTTCCATGAAAAGGTCTATTGCTGGCATATGCAACCCCTAAAACAGACTACCATTCTCCTACATATTCAGAAAGAACACAGCATTGTTTCATGTGTGGCACCAAGATTGTGAAAAACGCTATTTTGTGATATCAGATCTATTGCTTAAAACTATTCTGCAAAAATCTCGATCGTTGCCTGTTAAAGAATGATAATCTTGTTCAGATGCCCTACACACTTTCCCACATCTTTCAAAAGGTATTCTCATAAGTTCAAAGGACAGTCTATTGATGTACAACTGTGTGTTCCATCACTTGTAAGGCAATATCAACTGGTCACTTGTTATGCACACCAATCCAAAAAAAGAAGGACAACGACGTGACAAAGTGAGTTCACAAAAGGAAAGTAGGGAGGAAGAAATTGTGAAGGAAAATTCACATTAAGAGAACTGTGAAGAATTGAATAAAGACACTTGTAGTATATAAGAAAGTTAACCGAAGCAGACTGAATGATATTATAAATGGACAGGCAGTATTGGCTCGATTAGGTATGGGGGGAGTTTGATTTTTCAGAACTAAAAATACTAGACTTGTTTGACAATGGTTGTTTTGCTGCACTTGCCAATAAATCAACGATTACATACAAGCGAATTTGATGTGGAATCCGGGCAGCTCATTGTCTTCTTTATATAACATTCAGTTATTTACTTTATACAAGGATTGGAATGCATTTACTAAATACCCTGTTGCACAGAAAAGTTACAAGATACTTACTATTTGAAGTTTAATTGTTTTTCCATCTAACTCAATAGTTCGGATTTTAAAATCAACGCCAATTGTGCTGATGTAGCTTTCCGTGTAAGTGTCATCCTGCAGAAACAGAAAAGTAATTTAGTACCCACTAGAAACCACATTTTACAGTTAAAAGCAGAGTAGAAGGAAGATATAAAGAGGCAACTCAAGAGGATTACATTTCTCTTGGAACATCAAGCAAATATATTTTGCTGGCTCCAAAATGATCAGGAGGTTATATTTAAGCAACATACTCCTATTAATAAGAAACATAAATACAGTTCTTCAAGTACAATGGCAACCACGAAATATTTCAGTACTAGGTGCTTGCTGAAGAAAGCTGAATGGTAAGGATATTTCTGTTCCAAAGTACTTGCAACAGAGTCACAAAGTGAGGACAAGAAAGGGTTAGGGCCCTTTCAAGGGAGTTTGACAATGTATTTCTTTGAGAACACAGCTAAATTTGGCCACAGGCCTACAATGCTGCTTCAGGTTTGTGAATATGCAATTGTAAAAAAAAAAAAAAAAAAAAAATGATATACTTTGGCGCGGGAGGGGTTTGCATCAAATATTATCTCGACTGCAATCCTAACAAACCCCACAACTTATGCTGGGCACCAGTATCTAGAAGCTGCTAAGTCCTGTCCCAGTTCTTGAGAGGACTAGCACAGACTGTAATTGCATGCAGAAACAGAAAAGGTAATGTACTAGATTGCTTATAATTTGGACTACGTTTGAGTTGTACCAGTTGCTTGCAGACTGTAAGAACAAGTTACTTACCTTCAGTAACAATACATCTGTAAGACATAGATTAGTTATAGATTCCTTACTTTGTGAATTACCCCCAAGCGTCAGACTGGATCGGTAGAATTTTTCGTCAGTAGTACCCCTGCGTGTCGAAAGGTGGCGTCGGTCGGATCCGGGTTAGTCGTTGGCATCGTGGTTGCAGGAATGACGTTGCGGCCTTCGCGCCCTCACGTCAGTTCCGTTCACAACTTACCACGCCAGAATAGCAGAGCCATGCAAGACACTGACCACTGGTGTGCAAAACTAGGGCCCTGAATGGAAATCCTTAACCCTAGAAGTCAGTTTGCAGAACGAGGTGGATGGGTGGGGCGAAAAGGAATCCATAACTAATCTATGTCTCTTACAGATATATCGTTACTGCAGGTAAGTAACTTGTTCATCTGTAAGACAATTAGTTTTAGATTCCTTACCTTGTGAATAGATACCCCAGCAATACCAACCCCAGAGGTGGGTCTGCGAACCAAGTTAACACCAGAAAGTCCCGGAGAACAGAACGGCCAAAAAAGCGGTCTCTCAAGTCTTGACTGTCCAGGCAGTAGTGCTTCGTGAACATGTGCAGAGATGCCCACATCACTGCCCGACAGATGTTGAGGGGAACTGCCCATCCCAAAGCAGTGGTACCTACCATCGCCCTGGTGGAATGGGCATGTAGCCCTACAGGAGGCTCCTTCTTTGCCAAAGAATAGCAAGCTTTAATACACAAAATGACCCATATAGAGATGGTCTGTTTCTGTACGGCCTGACCTTTTTAGCACCCAAATAGCCTGACCTTTTTTAGCACCCAGGTAGCCAACAAAGAGTTGGTCATCCACCCGGAATTGTTTTGTGCGATCAAAGTAAAAAGAAAGCACACGTATCGGATCAGGACGTGGAGCCTCCCTTCCTCCTTAGAAGGATGCGGAAAGAAGGTGGGCAAAGTAATGGTCTGACCAATGTGGAAGGAAGAAACCACTTTGGGAAGAAAGGATGGACGAGTTCGAAGGACAACCATGTCCGGATGTACAGCCAGAAAAGGAGGGTTTGAAGAAAGAGCTTGGAGCTCACGAACCCTGCATGCAGAGGTGATGGCAACCAGAAAAGCAGCCTTTCAGGTCAGAAGCCTAAGAGGGCAGTTATGTAGCGGCTCAAAAGGGAGCGCACATAAGATAGGTGAGAACTAGGTTCAAGTCCCACTGGGGCATTACGAAGGGAACCGGAGGAAAAAGATGAGTAACGCCTTAAGGAAGAGATTTACAACCGGGGACTTGAAAAGAGAAGGCTGATCAAGAAGCCCAAGGAAGGCTGAACTGGCCGAGAGGTAGCCCATTAGAGTGCCCAGAGCAGAGCCCTGCCGGGCCAAAGAAAGGAGGAACAAGAGAATCTCAGAAAGAGGGGCAGAAAGGGATCCACAGCCTTTGCTGTGCACAGTGGCAAAAATGTGTTCCATCTGCAGGTGTATACAGTCTTAGAGGGACACCTGGCTGCCGAGATAACATCACAGACTTCAGGAGGAATGTCAAAGGCCATCAACTGTCGCCGCTCAATCTCCACAAAGGAGGTGGAGACTGGACAGGTTCGGGTGGAGGACCGTCCTCTGCTGCTGCAACTGAAGATCCTACCGAAAAGGCAGTCGGATCAGAGGATCGATGGCCATGTGTAACAGCTCTGGATACCAAAATCTTCGTGCCAAATCCAGAGCCACCAGGATGACTTGGGCACGGTCGCACTTGATCTTCTTCATCACTCTGGGCAAAAGTGGCATAGGCAGAAAGATATTTAGAAGACCGCAATTCCACTCGCAACGAAAAGCGTCGCCTAGCGAGTGCCACCTTTGAAATTCCAACGAGCAGAATTGCTGACATTGCAAGTTCTTTTCGGTGGCAAATAGATCTAACCATGGCTCTCCCCACTACTGAAACAGACCTTACGCCACCTCCGAGGGAAGACGCCATTCGTGATCCATCATGCACCTCCAACTGAGTTAGTCTGTCCTGGCGTTCACAGAACCTGCCAAGTGTTGCACCACCAGGAATATGCCCTGATGTTCCATCCATGTCCAGAGACAGACAGCCTTTTGACAGAGGGTCTGCGACCCCACCCAGTTTGTTGCAGTACCAAATGGCGGTGGTTTTGTCCGTGAACACCTGCACTACCCTTCTCCAGACAGAGGGAAGGAATGCTTTGATTGCAAGACGAATCGCCCGAAGCTCCAGAAGGTTGATGTACAGCCTGGACTCGACCAGAGGCCTCTGATCTGGCCTCGCCCAAGTGGCTGCCCCATCTGAGAAGTGATGCATCCGTCACCATTGTGAGCTCTGGTTGGGGGAAGGGAGAGGGATCTGCCGTTGACCCAATCCCGGTTTATTAGTCACAACTGCAATTGGCGTGCAGTGCCATCCGAGATCTGGACGCACTCGGACAGATTCCCCTGATGCAGAGCCCACTGGAAATTCAGGTTCCACTGCAGAGCCCGCATATGCCATCTGGCATGATCCACCTGCAGGATGCAGGAGGCCATCAGACCCAATAGCCGCAGGGTAACCCTGACTAAAACCCAGTATAAAGGCTGAAAGATCGGAATCATAGTCTGAATATCCTGGACTCGCTGCTCGTAAGGATATACCCGAAACTGCGTAGTGTCCAGAACCCCTCCGATGAAGAGGAGCTTCTGAGAGGGAGTCAGGTGTGACTTCGACACAATGATAAAGAACCCAGTGAATGCAGGAGGTCCGCCGTATTCTAGAGGTGGGAGACAACAGCCTGGGGCAAGCCCGCCTTCAACAGCCAGTCATCTAGATAGGGGAAGACTGGAACACCCCTGATCTGTGCAGATGAGCTACGACCACCGCCATCACCTTTGTGGACACCCGAAGAGCGCAAGTAAGGCCGATGGGGAGCACGGTAAACTGAAAGTGCTCGTGGCCTACCGCGAGTAGCGCCAGTGGGCAGACAGGACGGGGATGTTAAAATAAGTGTCCTGCAAGTCCAACACTACCATCCAGTCTCCAGGGTGGAGGGCAGAAAGAACCAGAGCATTTTGAACTTCTTCAGGAGGAAGCGGTTGACGTCCATGTGATCCACGATAGGACGCAGGCCTTTGTCCTTCTTGGGCATTGTCCTTCTTGGGCACCAGAAAGTAGTGGGAATTGCAACCACGGCCTATTTCTGGGGCAGGAACTTCCTCGAAGGCTCCATTGGCCAAGAGAGCCGTACCTTCCTGTTTGAGAAGGGCCAGATTTTCCTCCAACATGCAATGGTACAGATAATCCTCCAACATGCAATGGTACTGAGTGGCATGGCGGGGGGGGGTAGTCTCGAAGGGGAGGAAGTAGCCCCTTCAGACTATTTGCAAAACCCACCTGTCTGACATGATGGTGCGCCAGTGGGGGATGTAATTGCGAATCCTGCCGCCCACTGGCGATTGGTGGCTCTGAAAGGTCGGACTAGGAGGGTTTGGAGGTTGCTGCACAGGGGGAGGTGGTGGACTGGCCCGCCCGCTGGCCCCCAGACCCACGACAGTGAGTCCCACTTCCCTGGCCGCACAGGGGTTGAACAGCTTGCGGGGCACCCCTTCCGTAGCCACAAAAGGGCCGAAAAGCAGACTGCGCAGGGCGGGTAGAGAGGCCCAGGGACTTGGCCATAGCCAGAGAGTCCTTGAAGCGCTCTAGCGTGTTGTCTGCTTTGTCGCCGAACAGGTGACTGCCATCAAAGGGCTTGTCCATAAGGGTAGCTTGGACATCCCCGGAAAAGCCAGTCGACCTCAGCCAGGCGTAGCGTCGAAGGGCTACCGACGTTAAATCGTCCCGCCTAGCGAGTCTGCGGTGTCCAGGCCACATCAGATGGTAAACTTGGCTGAGTCTTGGCAAATACACGGGAGAGCACGGCCCGGGCCTCCTCCTGGCACTGGGGCAGCACCTGCGCTATCGTATCCCACACAGAGTGGGTGTAACGGCACAACAGACATGCAGTGTTTGCCGTCCGCAGTCCCAAGCTGGAGGAAGAAAACATTTTCTTCCCAAGGAGGTCCAGCTTTTTGGATTCCCTATCGGGTTGAGCGTTAGGGAATGGTGCCTTTGGATGTGGAGGATTTGACAACCAAGCTCTCAGGGATGGGGTGTTGGGAGAGGAAAGTGGGGTCGCTCGGGGCCAGGCGGTGGTATCGGGCAATCATCCTATACACTGTAGACCCTGCGTTGGGCCTGGACCAGGTACCTAAAAGGATGTTGATTAGGGCTTCATTGAACAGCAGCAGGGTCTCCGAAGAGCTTGCTGCCGGTTGAAGCACCTTTGTCAGGAGGTTAGTTCTGACCACCACCGTAGGTAGCTCAAGGTTGCGAGCCTCAGCAGCTCTATGCAACACCACTACGTAAGACGCTCCCACCTCTGTAGCCACGGTAGGAGAACACAACATGCCAACTTTTGGTGAGGTATCCAGATCACTGGCTTCCCCCAGTTACTCTCTCCAGTCTGGTTCGTAACCCAACTGGTCAGTCAAAGGGTCTCCAGACTCGTCTCAGTCCTCTTCTGATTGCCAATCTGGCCTGAAAGAACTGAGATAGAACAGGGGCACAAAAAGTACCCATCGGCGCAGGATCCGGCATCGGTCGGGCTCCGTGTCAAGGTGGAGGCCGGGGTCGATGCCGGCTGGGGAACAACCAGAGTCGGCTGCGTACGTGGTGTCGGTGGAATCGGTGGCGGTGTTAAGAGGTTGACCGGCGGCAATTCGGATCCAGTCCTGGATTCAAGGGGACCCTGCTGCTCTGGCATCGAAGGCCCAGGGTCCCCAGCAGAGTCTACGGGGCCCAATGGTGCACCGGCGGAGTTGGGCTGCTCAAAGATGGCATGCATTGCTTCGTAGAAACTCCAAAGCTGGGCAGGGGTCTCTCTGGGTCCCGAAAAAGGGAGGGGAAACTCAGAGTCGACCCTTAAGGCTCTGCACGTGGAGCCACTGGAGGGGCACCACCCGCATCCCTCTTTGCGTCAGCCGATGAGAAGTCGAAGAGCGACGATGCTTCTTTGACTTCTTCTTGTGCCTCCAGACTTACCTTAGGAGTGAAAAGACTTCGAAGAGGACTGGTGGTGGTGGCTCCTCGACCTCCCGTGCGACCGAGACCTTGAATGGCATGGAGCAGACTGCCAGGCATCGAGAAGCTTTCGGGACTGCTTGTGCAAAGACTTCGGATTCAGGTTCCGAAAGTCAGAACATGACTTGGAGTTGTGGTCGTGTTCCAGGCAGAACAGGCACACGAGGTGTGGATCCATCACCGGCATTAACCATCGGCAGGAGCCGCAAGGCTTGAAATCGGGCATTCCTACACGCACCAGGAGTTGAGGTCTCAAAACGGTGTAGACAAAAGTCGATCACAAAAAGTCAGTCAAAAAGTGACTGGAGGTACCGCTTTCACCGGATCTGTGCTGGCTTGTGCTAAAAAAGAACGAACAAATAGTTTCTTACCTGTCGGTGAAGTTTTGCAGCTTGAAGGCTTTCTGGATTCACTATGCTGTGCATTATTCCGCTGTTTAGTGGTTGGGTCCGAAATCATAGTCTTTTTAAAAATTAAAAATAAAATTGTGGCCCAGGTGGGCGTTGACGTCCCACCATTTGGTGTCCTCCCGTGACGTGGGCGTGCTTCCTCTGGAAACTCCCACCTTTGGGCGCATCTTCGGATTCTTTTTTTTTTATCGTCTTTGTGCTATGTTTGTTTATCCGGTTTCATTTTTCTCAAGTCTTTTTCTCACCTTATAAGAAATTTCTCCTTTGTTTTTTTTCCTCCTCCCGTCTCATTTTTCTGGCGGAGGTGGGTGGCTTCGCTAGTGAATCCAGAAAGTCTTCAAGCTGCAAAACTACACCGACGGGTAAGAAACTATTCGTTTTGCAGCGTGAATCTTTCTTAATTCACTATGCTGTCCATAGACTTTGTAGTGCTTTTCTAAGTTTGTGGCGGCTGGGTGGAAGATGAGCGTTGGTTGTTGAATATATGTTGAAGCACTCTTTGTCCTACTTGTGCTTCCTTGTTCATCTGTATATCCACGCAGTAGTGCTTAGTGAACGTATGCACTGAGGTCCATGTTGCCGCCAGACAAATGTCCTGGATGGGTGCGTTTGCCAGGAAAGTTATTGTTGCACCTTTTTTCCGTGTATAGTGGGCTTGTGCCCCTCCTTGGAGCTCTTGGCCTGCCTGCTTGTGGCAGAATTGGATAGTTTGTGTGATCCATCGTGCGATGGTGCCTTTTGTTACTGGTCTTCCCATGAAGCTGCTTGCGAAAGACATAAAAAATTGCTTTGTCTTCCTATGATCTTTAGTTCTTTCAATGTAATGCATTATTGCCCTTCTAGCGTACAGATTGTGCAGTGCGCTCTCTGCGCTGGAAGAAACTTGGTATCTGTATTGTTTGGCTTATGTAGAACTTTGACACCACCTTTGGCATAAAGTGTGGGTCTGTTCTCATTACCAGCCTGTCATTGTGAATTTGAATGTAGGGTTCTTGTAGTGTTAGCGCTTGCAGCTCGCTTACTCTGCTTAGAAAGGTGATTGCTACTAAAAAGGCTGTCTTTATTGTGAGCATCTGTAGCGACGCCTTGTGGATGGGTTCAAAAGGCGCTTTCATAAGTTCTGTTAGGACTATATTAAGGCTCCATGCTGGTGGAGGCATCCTTTTTGGTGGGACGATTCACTTGACCCCCTCCAGGAATCTCTTTACCACTTGGGACGTAAAGATGCTTTTCCCAGTCTCTCCTCTGGTATATGCTACTATCGCTGCTGGGTGTACTCTTAGTGAGCTACAGCTTAGGTTTGTTTTTAGCAACTGTGTTAAGTACTTTAGCACTGTTGATTCCCTGGTGATTTTCTGGTGATGTTCTTGTGGAGCTTTTTCCTGATGCACCATTGTGTGTACCGTATCCACTTTGCTACATAACACTTGCGTGTGGTAGGTCTCCTTGCCTCCCGCAGCACTCGCAGCGTGCTCTCTGGGAGTTTTAGGTGTGCAAACTCTAAGTCTTCAGGAGCTAGGCTGCTAGGCAGAGGCTCTCTGGTTCTGGGTGAAGCACTTCCCCGTTCTGCATGGAGAGCAAGTCTCTTCTTCTTGCGAACTTGTGTGGTGGGCCCAGCGCTATCTCCACTATTTGTGAGAACCAGGACTGCCTGGCCCACTGTGGTGCCACCAGTATCGGCGTCATGTTGCTGTTTCTGCATTTGCTGAGCACTCTGTGCATCAGTGGTATCGGGGGGGAAAGCGTAGGGAAATGTCTTCGACCTGCTTATCCATAGGGCATTTACCTGGGATTGCTCCCCTGGCTATCTGGATGCGAAGTACTGGTATTTTGCATTCTGGCGTGTTGCAAACAGGTCTATCTGTGGCATCCCCCACCTTTTGAATAGTTTTTGCGTTCCCTGTGTATTGAGCTACCACTTGTGAGATGCTGATGTCTGTCTGCTGAGCCTGTCTGTTTCCATTCTGTCTTTTCCTGGCAGGTGTATCGCCAGGATGTCTATTTGTAGTGGTATGGCCCATTTCCATAGTTCCTGCGCTAGGTTTGATAGCGCTACCGATTGTGTTCCTCCCCGTTTGTTGATGTAGAACATCGTTGTAGTGTTGTCGGTTTGTATCAACACTCTCTGCCTGTACAGTTGTTTCTGGACTGCTTTTAGGGCAAGGAACAGAGTTTTTACTGCCAGGAAGTTGATGTGTCTGATCGCATCTGTTGGTGTCCACAGACCACTCACCTTGAGCTGGTTCATGTGCGCTCCCCATCCTCTCTGGATGAGTCTGTGGTGATGGTCACTGTTGGAGTTGGTGGTGTAAATGGCTTTCCCCTCGTATTGTTTTCTTTGTTCCACCACGCTATCTCCTCTTGCACTGCGTGTGTTACAACCACTAGATCTTCCCAACTCCCCGTTGCTTGTGACCATTGTTGTTGGAGCCATTCTTGGAATAGTCTCATGTGGAGTCGTATTTTGGAGACTAGGTGTACGCAGGACGCCATCAACCCCATGAGCTTACTCGCTGTCCTCACGGTCAGAGCTTGCCCCTTCCGGTATATTGATGAATCTCCTTCAGCAGGGCAAGTGTTCTCTTCTCGCTGGGGAGCACTCTGCTCTGAATGGTATTGATCTGTGCGCCGAGGAAGATCTTCACCTGTTCTGGTTCTATTGAGGATTTCCCCAGTGTACTGAAAATCCCAGTTCCGTCAGCGTTTGTGTAACCCGCTGTGCATGTAGTTTGCATTGCTTGTAGGAACCTGCCTTTATCAGCCAGTCGCCGAGGTAGGGAATATACATGAATTCCTCTCCCTCCGTAGGTGCGCAGCTACAGCTGCGAGGCATTTTGTGAAGACACTTGGTGCGGATTTCAGTCCGAAGGCCAGGGCTGTGAACTGGTTGTGCACTTTGTTGATGGCAAATCATAGTAGATGTTTGTGTTTGTTCATGGGAATGTGTAGGTATGCGTCTTTGAGGTCTATAGTGGACATAAAATCGCCGTCCCTTATTTGAGGGATAACCTCCTGTAGGGACGTCATTTTGAATAGTTGAGTTTTTATGTATTGGTTTAGAACGGTAGGTCCAGGATGGGTCTTAACGTTTCGTTCACCTTCGGTACAAGGAAGTAGTTGGAGTATACTCCCTTGTTTCTTTCTTTGAACTGCACTGTCTCTATTGCCTCCTTGTGGAGGAGTTCTTGTACTTCCTGCAGGAGGAGCGCAAGTTCTTTTGCTGGGCGAGTTTTGCCTTTTGGCCTCCTGTTTGGTGGCTTCCTTTCCAGTTCTATACAGTATCCAAATGGTATGATGTTCAGTATCCATTTGTCTGTTATTTTTTTCCACTCCTGAAAGTAGTATTTTAGCCTGCCTCCTACTGGCGTTATATGATTGTTTATCTCTCTTTCGAGTGAGTTTAATTGTTTTTTTGAGTCTTTTGGTGTGCTGGACCCGTACAGGTGTTGTGTTGGTGGGCACGTTCAGTGCAGCGAAGTCACTTGGAGGTGGGTTGCTGGCCCCTTCTTGTTTGTCCCCGTCCATTCGGTCGCCCCCGAAAGGACGGACCCCTAGATTGGTATTGCCAGGTTTGCTGCTGCTGCTGCTGCTGCTGCCCTTGCTGCGCTTGGCTGTCGCCCTGATAGGTCTGCTGGAAGGTCAGGTGGGACGTCCCCGGCTGGTTTCCTCCTCTGCCATTTGGTCTCCTTGAGTGGGTCCCTCTTCTCATACCTCTGAACTGCAGCACTCCCATGGACCTCGCAGTTTCATTCTCCTTCTTGAGTTGCATCAGTTTCTCATCTACTGGCGCACCGAATAGCGTTTCCCCATTGAAAGGTGTGTTTAGAATATTATTCTTGACTTCCGGCTTCAAGCCTGAAATCTTTAGCCAGGTATGCCTCCTCTCTGTCACTCCAATCATCATGAGCCTGCTGGATATGTCTGCCAAATGTGGCAATGTTCTTGCCTTCCTCCACTAGGTGTGTTGCCCTCTGCAGGTATTGTTCCGGGAGATGTTTGAGCAGCTGACAACAGGGGAGGGTAATTCCTATCGCCCGACGCCCGAGACATCTAGATTTCTTGCAAGGGCAAGAAGTTTTAATGTCTGTTTTGTCCGAAGGACAAGAAGACTGTGCACTGTAGTAATCAAGACACCTGATGGAAACAAAGTGCTTTATATGAGATGCAGTTACATTACACAGGGATTCATATTTTATTTTTAGGCACGGGGAGATTAAAAGATTTGCCCAGACCCACAGGATGTTGAACAGACACGGAGAACCGAACCTCCCCTGCTCCAAAGTCGGACGCTCCGGCTGTTAGGCAGCATCGTCTCCATTAAATTTGAATAGGAGTATGAATATGTTCAAATTGGCAGGTTCAAACACAAATTGCCCAGCGCTGTCAGCTGAGAGGCTTTTGTCGGTCTCCACGCAACTTTCCAGGCTCCTCTTCTGGCTCTTTCCATCCTTAGAGCAAGAGGGAAACATGATGCAGCTTCTGCAGTCCGAGAACAGCCACAGCATTGGCGGGTAAGAGCCTGGCGGACCCTGCTCTCACCTGGGCTCTCTGTTCACCCTTTTGATGCGCTGCCCTTGGGCCTCTCAGATACAGCCCTCTGAGCCCTCAGGTCGCAACCCACTCACTCGCATTTGAGTCCTGGAGTGAAGTAATTCACGGGCCCCTCCCATCGCATATTGCTTTCCCTCTGCACTTATCTGGTGCATGTGCTCCCCACTGGGCTCACTCCCTGCCCCTGGACATCTCATGTTACAACCAGGATGTACATTAAAGCTCCGGCCAGTACTTCCATTTCCATGAGCCTCTCACATTTCACACGGTGCCTGCCTTTATCTCTCCTCGTGGCTTATCTGGCCCTTTGACCCTTAATTTCAATTAAGTAACGTTACCAAAACCTTGCATTTAAACAACCATATATCTAGATAAAGAAAGCAAGGATACCATTTATCTCTCCCTCCAACTATGCCAGCTCAGGACCGCAACTATACACAAAACGTCAGATTGAACAACACCCAGTGCAGTAAGCAGCTAAGGAGATCATCAAAAGAAATTCCATAAAGGGACCTGCACAGCTGTTTAAAGAGACCAGCATACCGAAAACAGCAAAACTGCGTGTCTGACTCCCACACTTCCTCTAACAAACTGCTACACAATGTATTCCATTACACAATGTATCCCATCACACGATAATCGCACCACGGTAGTCATCATACACAACATCGAAAACATTCCAACATAGGATCAAAACAAAGACAACATCCTTCCAATCGCATACCGTACACTGTCAACCGCGCTACTCATGTAGGCAAGTACTTCAGCACCCCACAAGCACTATATAAATGCTGCAATATAATCTACTACTTGCAAATGTAATAAACTTTTTATACAGGATCCGTGACATCTCTGCTTGCCAGACACTGCAACTCTATCAATTCTCTGAAGATATCGCCTGGCTGCATTTGTAGCCCTTTTCTATACATAATTTCTCAAAGGATATCTAGCTGTTGTGGTACTACAGGCTCACCTCAAGATAATGCATCATGTGATGGTTCATCAATGATATTAAAGCAACTAACAGTGATGTCATTCATGATGTAGAATGAAGTCTTGAGCAGAGCGTTGGAGAAGTTATAGTTGCATAGCTCAGCATAATTAGAGAATGTCGTTGATTTCTAATTCAATTTCAAGTTTAATTACACTGTGAAATGCAGCCACAGAAAACCATTTAAAGACTTAAAAACTACGATGTCAAAAATAGTTTGGCATTTCAATTTTATTATTAAAGATATTTCCCTATACATTAGGAAACATCTCCACACGTAGGCATGCAAGCTAGATCGTTCTTTAGTCCTTTTCATAGTGTGTTGTTCCCATCGGAATCTTAAAAATGCTTAAGATAATAAAATAGGTATTGGTGTCAGAGTTTTTAAGTTAGCATCCATCTTCCGGCGTGTGAAGAGCATCTCCTTTTGATTTGTTTAAAGAACAGCAACACAAACGAGCATTTCTGACAACTAACTTTTTAGCAGTTCTTGGGAGACAAGTTCATAGTCAAAGAAGGAATACAGGGCTGTGTAACCAAATAAGGAGAAAAGTTGTCCAGTTAAGAGGTTAATTTGAAGAATGTGAGCCCACGACTTAAGACCGGTAAGTTCCTGAGCAGGACCTCAACCGCTTAGGTCAGAACATTGCAAGTGAACTACGCCCAGAGCATGAAACACGGACCATAATCAGTAAGTTAATAAAGAAGCAAACCGTGTACAATAACGTGTGAAAGGTACACATATCTTAGGGGGCTCTTCATTTCGCGTATATGTTTCAAAAAGCCCCATTCAATCTTTTTCATTGATATTCACAGATAAAGCTTTCTACGGTAGTACTTAAAAGAAAGCACTTTGAGTTCAAATTTTTTTTTTCAACAAAAGTGTACGGATTTAAACAAATTTAAATATATAAACAATTCAAATAAAATCTGTATCTGTGGTGGAACGCAGTATCTATATTTGACAGCACCAGCTCGTATTGAATCCCGGGCACATCATTCTGGTAGAAAACGCAGAGTTTAAGTTATGGGAAAAAGACACAGGAATGATAATGTCAACTCATACCAAAATTGGCTTTGAAAGAGCAAATGCACATATTGGCAGAAGACCCAGTGGTTAACTCGCAATTTTACCCCTCTACAGCTCATAGCCAGTTCCATTTTTGAGTAAAAAGACGCACTTCAAAGTTCTGTGTACACCAATTCTCTAACTAATGAAGTAAGCCAGTCTGATTCAGAACTTCACCTTTGTGTACATAGTGGATTCAAATGAAAGAATCACCTTTGTAACCAATGCTCAGATATGCAGAACAGCAAAGAACATCTTTTAGCAGTCTGCACTCTGGAGTCAAATCACCAAGTTTTATATAATTTTGGATAAATTAATCTCAACTTATTTATCTATTATAGAGTTAACCTATAACTCAAAGTTCATAGCACTTACAGGAGTCCAATTCCAAACTCTTAAAACTGTTGTAAATATATAGCCATATCTTCCCACAGTATATGCACTATTCTAGCATCATAGGCTTTGCCTTTTGTAGGAGTGCTGCGGGCCTGCGGCAGCTAGGAGAGAGCGCAGGAGTGAGCAGCTGCGGGGTCCGCGAGTGAAGAGCGGCCCGCAAGCGTTTCTCTCCCCTTTTGGTGTACGGCGGCCGTGTGGAGCCACCAGGAGGAGCCGCGAGGAGCCGCAAAGAGCACTCCACTCCGCCCCCCTTCAGTGTGTGGTGCGAGGCGACGCGACCCCCTGAGTCGCGTTTTTAACCCCGAATAAAGTACCTGGTTTGATGCGAGAAGCTATAGTCAAGTCTTTGTCACGGCTGAATGATTTCGAGTACCCCAGCGGCTTGACACGCCAAGCGTTACAGGACACACCGTCAGGAATACTGGAGAAGAACGCGGAGAAGCCTGGAGGAGAACGCCGAGGTCCAGCAGCAAGAAACAGCTGAAGCCGGCGTCTCAGGGAAGCAAATCTAGCCAACGAGCACAGGCTCTGCTCTGCATAGCCACATCGCGGCTACTTTTGCTACCACAGCTTCACCCTCCATCAGGGCACTTCCCAGCATCCATCGACGCCGTGAGGGGAACGGCTTTGGGAGTCCAGCTGTCCACCTGCCCTCATCATCCCTTGCTCGCTACAGCACCCGCAGCCCCCACGACTACATCCCCCAGGGGGCTTCGCGAGGTGAGGCGAGGCGAAGTCTGCTGTCGTCATCGGAGGGCGCCGGTGGCAGTGAAAACCGGCTCGCCCCTCCCGCAGAGCAGGACGCGGGCGTCAAGGGCGGGCCCGTCCCGCGCCCGTCAGCCCATCAGGGTGGCCCTGCCCGACAGAGCAGGGCCACCCTACTATCTCCTGGCCCCAGAAACTTTTACAATCTGTCGTAAGGACGCTTATGGACAAAAAAGGTACTGTGGGGTATTTAAAGGGGGAGGATAGTGAAGGACCCTGTAGTGGTGTCTCCCTGTTGACTTGAATTTAGTGACTGATCCATCGAGAATATTTTATACGGAGTGACCCCAACCTACTGGCTATCTGACCTATCAAATAATGGGCAAACGAAAGTCTATGGAAGGGGGGGTCCAGCAGTCACAATCTAAGAAATCAAAAAAAGGGAAAAAGGCAACAACAAAAAAAATCACCCTACCCGGTTCTAATTGTACCCTGACGCGAATAGAAAACATCGTGAGTGAAATTGAGGAGATTTTAGTAGAAAGCCCCCCGCAACAGGAGGCGAACTCTGATCCTAATGGAGTTGGAGTTAGCCAGTATCGAGGAAGAGTGATCCCTGCTATGTTTAGCAAAAAACCCCAGCAAACCCTTCCCATTTGTATAGTGCACAACCAACCAAAAGACACCCCAGATTTATCCACAACCATAGGCTCTACAGAGGATGACACACCAAATGACATAGATGAAACCACCAGCCATGGGTTCACACAGACGAGTTTAGGGGAGGTAGATATTCCTTGTGCTAATAAATTTGCGGTCTTAGAAGGGGAATCAGGGGATGTTGCTGATATGATTGCGCAGGTTGCTAAGAGGGGCTCTAGTGCAAAGGGTGCATGTGCAGAAACACATACGGAGTGTCAAAAATGTGTTACTTCCAACAGGGCCATTCTTTTAAAAAAAATTAGACAAACTAGAAAAGGATATGATTGCCATTAAAAAACTGCTGGAGGTATTATCCCAGAAAGGAAGGAGCAACTCGGAAGATAAAATCTTACAACCAAGCGCATCGGCAACCACATTGCACCATTCAACAAGACCCCCAGTTCCGAGGGCACTGCATGATGATGGGCTACCAAGGAACCGTCCCACGGCTCGAAGTACTGGCTTTGCCTTATATGCAGAAATTACAAAGCCAAGGGGCACAAATACGGGTAACAAGCGTGCTCCCCCAAATGCTCCACTTCTTAAAGACATTAGGTTGGGAAGTATGGGAGAGTTTAGGATGGACATAAACCACAGACCCCAACCAAATGCCACAAGATACCATAATACTACAGTCTATATGACTGGTGTTCCCAAAATAAATATGAACCTGGGTTATGAATCTAGGGAATCTATCCACAATAAAGCTATTCATTGGATTAGACATGTTAGGGGCTGTAGATCTATCATTAGGGAGGACCTGATCAGTATCAAGAGACTAGCCCTGTCTAGCTCTAACACTGACTGCATTGAAATTCAACTAAGCAACAAAACAATGGCAGATAACCTAGTGAACTTACAGTTCCGTACCTCCCACCCTAAACACTCTGACATTCAGATCAGACGTCGCCCTATTTGGTCAACAGGTCTGGCTAATGACGATTCGGATCTTAATAGAATAGACTGATTATTCAGTGATGATGGTAGCATTCAACAGGAAGCTGGGCCTGGGTTGTATCCTGTGGTAAATACCCTTAATCCATCTAATGATCCCCTTACTCCCCCCCAGTTTGGATCTCCCGAACCAGAGTAGAAGTTATGCAAATAGGGAAAGAGAGGGCACCCCAGGAACAATCCGTATACTCTCCTGGAACATTGCAGGCCTTAAAAAGAAACTGGATATCCCAGATTGGAATGAATTTATCGATAATTATGAGGTTTGCATGTTCCAGGAGACCTGGAGCACGATATCACTGCATAAGACTGGCTACTCCACTTTTTTCGTCCCTGCTGTAAGCCAAGGCATAGGCCGCCCATCGGGGGGGCTTCATATATGGGTTAAGGTAACGTTGAATTTGGATATCACCGTTCATAATGTAAATTCAGAAGATATCCTTCACCTATCCTTTAAAGGACCCCTGAATGGCAATAGAGTTGACCGGTTTAATGTATATGCTAGAGGAAGTCCAACCAATCAAAATTCAGCTACATTATCATTCTTAGATTTAGCCCTAGCAGGCATCCCTCCCCGATCGAATATTATTCTAGGAGGAGACCTGAATTGCACGTATGAACCCTTAAGTGAGGAAGATATACTAGGGACTAGCGAGGAAGACATGAAACAATCCATCCCTCTATTAAATCTGAGTCCCATTAAGAAATGGACAGTCAGGGCATTACAGATTAATGCCCTGACACTGGAATACAATCTACGTGCACTAAATGGGAGAACAACCTCTGACTCCAATGGGGCCATGACCTTTAATAGGTTGAATGGTCCCTCACGCATTGATTACATCATGCTAGACACAAGATTATGGGGGAATGTGATAGACATGGAGGTAAAACAGATGCCTGATAGTGACCATAACCCACTTTGTGCTGTTATTAGATGGGAGCAAAAGAGGAAGATTCCAAATGGCTACCTGTCCTCAAAAGAAGTTGTGCCATCTAACTGCAACCATAGGTTAAAATGGCCCAAGGTGGCATGTAAGGAGAAAATTCTGATTAGTATAGGTCTCCAGGTGGCGTCCAAGAGCGTGGAATTTTCCTTGCTTAACTCCACGCTGGACGATATGACTAGACAAGATCTTAGTGAATCTTACAGGGATTTTGTAGATAATATAAGCTCCCATTTTAAGATTGAGAGGACCAGAGGGGGGAAAAACCAATCATATAAATGCGGCAATCCCTGGTTCACAGCAGATTGTAGGGAAAAAAGAAAAGCCATTTCTGTAGCCCTCCGTAAAAAAGATCCTATAACCGTAAGGTTAGCGAGAAGGGAATATAAAAACATCACAGAATCGGCAAAATGGGCATGGGAGGAGGATCACTGGCAGGAACTTAGGAGGGCGGCCTCTCTAAAAGATTCAACTCTCTTCTGGGACTTAATAAACAAACTGACTAGAAGGGGTGTAGACCCTGTTCCAAGCCATATTACCGAACAACAATGGTACTCATTTTTTAAACCTTTACTGCAGTGAGACTGGCCCGGAGCAAATATTAGCGGTCCAAACAGAACTAGAACCAGCAATTATGAACCTTGAACCACCTGATCCTTTTACATTGCATGAGGTTCAAGATGCCATCAAAAACATAATTCCTGGAAAGGCCGCCGGGCCGGATGGCGTACCGGGCGATTTAATTCTCTATGACCCTATCCCATGGGCCAATCTTATCCTTCACTTGATGAACCTCTTGCTACAGGGCCACTTAGTCCTAGATTCCTGGAAAGGAGCAGAGGTGGTCACTATATATAACAAGCATTTACAATGCAACGGTTTCGCCTTTGTAAAAGTTAGAGCTATTGGCATTGTAAATGACAAATTTTGTATTTATGTGTTGGTTTTGAAAACGGATAAATAAATGCCATTGTCATTTACAATGTCAATAGCTTAATCTCTCGAAAATGCGAGACCTATTGCATTTGCACCCACACGCACACACACAGAGCCACACACACAGCCACCTAAAAAAAAGCTAGCCACACAGACAGAGCCCCAACACACACAGAGCCCAGCCCTTTCACAACCTGATACCCATACCCACCCCTAAATCCGAAAACTCCCATACCGCCTAATACCCCTATCCAACCCTAAATATACCATTACCTCCCTATACCCCTACCCATAATATCCAATGCCCTTACTAACTCCTAAACCCCAAAAAACACCGTTCCTACCCAAGACCCCCACCCACCACTGAACCCTAAAAACTCCCTTACCACCCAATACCCCTACCCACCCCTAAACTTTAAAAATACCATTACCTCCCTACACCTCTACCCAACACCCTTACCCATCCAGAAAAAAAACCTTATGCCACAAGACCCTTACCCACCCCTAAAAATACCTGCACCACCGAAGACCCATAAAAATACCATTACCTCTCTATACCTCTGCCAAATACACTTACCCACCCCTAAACCTACCCTTACCTAACCCTAGAAATACCCGTACCACACAAGACCCCTACCCCTCTCTAAACCTTACTTGGAGAGAGATATAAATATATATTTTCACACACGCATACATTTATCTTTACCTTCTATGCGTGCTAAAGGTATATACATTGCAAATACATTTGTGATAAAAAAATGCGTGGTAAATGTCCTGTGTTGTAAAAAAAGTGTTGTAAAGACTGTTTCCCGCAATGGTGTGTGTTCAGATCTTGCGGGGTGTTTTAAGGTTTATTGGGCCCTTTGTCTAGGTCTGCTCACGGGGTTTATAGGGGTCCAGGAACTCGTGACCCGTTTTTGCTAGAGACAACTTTTTGGGGAAAATTGCAAATTACGCGGTAGACTTTGGATCATGTCGCAAATCTATACTCCTGCAGTAAACGCAGCAGAATCGGTACTGAAGACGGGTGTAAAGAAATTAGGAGGTACTATCTCAAAGCTGCATTGAGGAATGGAGACACATTTCACACTAAGATTTGTAAAGCTCAAGGTTGAACTGCATTCTTCCCCACTGAGCTGCAAAGGATAAGATTCCTTTCAGCTGAGGCAGTTCCTCCACAGTCTGAACACCTGTCACGTCGTCTAATTCCACCATCAATGGGTTCCTTGTAATTTAGGTATCAGAAGAGAATTCCACATCCTAGCCAATAGACTCTGAAAACCTTTCAGATCAGTTAGATGCTGGGGGCCTATAACACGTGACTTTGGCAAGCAGAAACCAGCGCTTTGAAACCCTGGAGTCCGTTGACGGAATACATCTTTCTCAATGAACTTGCTGGGCAGAGGTTTGTGTGGTGCAGTACTTAAAGGTGACCCACACACTAAGGATGCAGTAAATTTAACAGTACACTTTCATCATATCCCAAACATCTAAGAGAAATCTGAGCATGGCTCGTGTTTCGTGAGTTGAAGCTATCCATCCTTGACACCCTATCATTAAAGCTACCACACAGCAGCAACAGCAGGCTCTACAAAGCATGCAGTTGCGATGCACATAAACATCACCATATCTTTTAACTCCTAGGCCGCATCATGCCAAGGGTACCCAAAAATATCCATACCCAAATATTCAAACACTAGAGTTGGAATATTAAATTACTCCTGAACTAAAAGCATGTTTAAATGCCTCTCAGAAGCTTTGCAGGGGAAGCATTGAAAAGGACTACTTTGAGAAGGCACAAGAAATATGAGAAAACTGGTAAGGTTGGTACAACTGGAAGCAGGAGATTCCCAATGCAGTCAAGCTGACTTGCCTACCACTTGAAGAACCTAGAAAAGAGAGACCAGCGGTGCACAAGTATTGTAATTGCATTCATATAGCGCGTACAACTCATGGAAGAGGCATTGAAACTAGTGCTGCGTACAGGCCTTTCTGTAGAAGGGACAACTTCCAAGTACCAGTGCACAGAACCGAGGAGGCAATGCAACCGCTCCTTTGTCACAAGTGAAAACTCGAATCATGCATTGTTTTACAGCAAAGCACTGTTTACTTAAATTCTAACAGACTTCATCTTTGATATTTTGTTTAATCTTTTGAGAGATGTAAAGTCACACTTGCTGCTGTAGCTTAAAAATGCTTTTATTCCACTGGAGTGATCAACTCTGCGATTGAATTCACAATGAATAGCTTATTCAATTTCCTCACTTGCATGAATGTCAATAACTCTTGGGCGGCTGCCAAGAGATGAGCCGCTTGATATGGCATGAATACAATGCCTTCGAGTGATGTATGCCCTTCGCTCACCATTACTGACTGGAGTGTAAGGCAGAAAACAAATATTTCTATTCTTTGGAAAAATACACCAAGATTGCATTAGGGTCACCATTTTATGCAAAAGACACAAAAGGGTGTGTTGCTGCAGATCCACAGTTTATCCTCTTACACTATTAGATGTAATCCAGAATAATCGCTATTAACTATGTAGGAAGGAAAAGGAATATATTGCGACCGGCGAATGTACGCTTTGCTTTACGGGCTTGGAAATTAAGTTGCAATTGGTTTTAGCAATTCTAAATTGGAAATGGAAGCAGTGCGCTGATCACCCCAACTCCTTCATCCTCCCTTTTTCTCCCACTATCTTGGTGGCCCATGCCATGGCCTATGCCATGGCCTCCTAACTGAGTCATTACACCTATGGACAAAAGACAAGTCTTCTGGATCGCAGGGTACCCAGGTTGTCTCTGCCCTGACATCCAAGCTTAGGAAGGTTGCCAAAGAGATACTTGTTTGACCTTGGAAAGACCCAGGGCTTGAACCCTCCCTGCCTTAATACCCTTGAGTAAGCTAGCAAACACCTCAGTATCATCCAACCATCACAATTTTCAGCCCCATCTCTCGCTCGCCTCCTACATGCTATTCTACGCAGCTACGCTCAATCACATTCATGACTTGCACTTTCAACGGCAGCCTAAAGATTCATGATTTTAAACAAATGAAAAAAATTATAATAAATCTATTTTTTTTTCGGTTTTTCCTCAGATTTCGACGATTCAATATTTCCACTTTGGAGCAGAAGTAATGGAACCGGTCACGTGTTTTCAGACATCAATACCACATCGAAGAGAAAAAAGACATAAGAAAAGTGAAGAGACCTCAAATCTGCTTAACGTGGCCATGCATAAATGACCCCCGAACAACAATACGTTTGAGTGAACGAACACAAGGCTGATGAGAAAACCTCATGAGGGTTGCACTAAGGCGGCGATAGTCTCAGGAAGTACCGCAGACGCACATCACTATGGTAACATGCTATGACGCGAATGACCTGCCTCCTAACCTTGTCAATCTCAAACGGCTTTACCATGCAGAAGCTATTTTTATTTAAATCAACTCACGTGACTTGGGGAGAGGGGGTGGTCATTCATCTTTTTATTTCTTTAACAGAACCAGGAAAGAAGGTTTTACAAATGCCAATGGAAGGTCACGACACATTCTGGTTTGTCGAAGAGGTTGCCGTGGTGCTCCGCCTCCAGTAGCTCTTAGTACAGAAAAGGTTGGAGACCCCTGCCCTACAGCTTTCGAAGAGCCTACGGTGAGGAAGGCGACAGCCCACAGCACAGCGGTGAATGCTCTTGAATACAGGCTATGTTAAAGCTGGGCCTTAATAAATATGTGTGCAAATCCTGCCAAACTATACACGGTGCTCATTTTTGCATGTTTCCATAATCTGAACGGTATAGCCCACGCTTTACATAGTAGTGTAACAAATACGCCAACAAAGAAACTGCACCAGTAAAGCAAAGCATCGGAATAATGCAATTGCGCAACTGAGGAGGGGGGAAAAAGTAAAATACCATTCCAAAGTAGGTGGTGCACACTTGCCAATCTGAGTTGCCACTATTAAATTCGCAAGAGTTGAAACTGTAGAAACGGATGCATTTTTTGTTGATCATACATACAACGACCCATTAACGCAGGTTCACAAAGTGGAGTGAAATCAGAACTTGAAGCACAGTCCTCTGCAGAGAGAGGCAGGCCACTCGAAAAAGCGTGCAACGCCAGGGCGTGTGCACTCCATTCTCTGCCAGTTTCTTTTCCAAGGCTTCACGAGCTGCTCGAGTGAATTTACGAGTACGCAGCACGGTTCGTCACGCAAGGGCCGTCAGACAATCGTAGAATGCACCACACGCCGCACAAGGCCCTCCTTCACAGGTAGGGATCACGCAGCTGCTCCTGTCAATCACATGACAGACGGGGTGGGGGAGCGACTCCAGTGCTGCTCAGCCGGGATGAGAGCAGCAACTTTCGAGAGCTGTTCGTGCCGTGGAGGTCATTTTAGGACGCCCTGATGGAGGGAGCATGAGCACAGTTTATCATTGTTAAACCATCGACTTTGGCGTTTAACTGAAAACTTCAGTCACATCCGATTTCTTTACTTAGTTGGGTGGTTATCAAGTGAGTACAAAGACCAAAGTATACATTTAGTTTTCGGGTCCTACCTGGGGTTGCCACCATCACAGGAAAAACAAGCGGGAGGGGGGCGGGAGAGAACACGGACGACGGGAGGGGGGCGGGAGAGAACACGGACGGCGGGAGGGGGACGGGAGGGGGGCGGGAGAGAACACGGACGGCGGGAGGGGTGCGGGAGAGAACACGGACGGTGGGAGGGGGGCGGGAGAGGACACGGACGGCGGGAAAGGGGAGGGAACGGGAAAAAACGTAACTCCGCCCAGGGAAAAAATCTCGGGAACGCCCCCGAATCTGGTCCGGCCTTGACGGACAGATCCGGCACCCAATGGCTAGCCTCCATTTATGGAGCTAGCCAATGAGAGCCGGGGGACGTTCCCGAACTCCTTATTGTCAACATAGGATTTCACCTGTGCTGAAAGGCTGCGCAGAGCGCAGCCTTTCGGCAGGCGAAACCCAAAAAGGGGGCGAGAGAGGAACCTGCCAATTACAGACCAATAAGTTTAATTTATGTGTTTTAGAAGGTGGTTGGCAGGGTTCTCATTTCTAGAATGGTGGTCTGGCTGGAGGAGGGAGATATCCTAACGCACCTACAAGTGGGGTTCAGGCAGAAGATAGGCACAATGGACCAAGTATTTAGATTTACAGCTACATATTGGAAGATTTTGTCCATCGGCAAAGGTTCATTATACTTGGCTTTTATAGACCTTAAAACTGCCTTCGACCTTGTACCCCGTGCTAAATTGTGGCAGGTGTTACACGACATGGGCTTACCGCGATACCTCCTAGTGTTAATAAAAAGACTCCATGATGGCACTTAAGCTAGAATCAGATGGGGGAGTGAGGGACAATTAACTGAGAAAATACCAGTGCAGAGGGGGGTCCGCCAGGGTTGCGTGATGGCCCCCACTCTGTTCTCCCTCTTTATAAATGGGGTGGCAGACCATTTGAGGGAGGAACCAGCGGATGCCCCTACCCTGGCGGGCGAAAAAATACCAGCCCTCCTCTTCGCAGATGACACCCTCCTGATGTCTAAGACCCCCTCTGGCCCCCAGAAACTGTTGGATAGGTTTGGTGTCTTCTGCTAGGAGCGTGGGCTCACAATCAACACCACCAAAACAAAACTGATGGCATTATCCCGAAGTAAGAAACTCAGGAAGATTAACATCACCCTAAATGGTTCACCCCTAGAGGAAGTGAATGCATTTGACTACCTGAGAGTAAGGGTAAACCACAAGATGAAATGGGACTCACATGTAGCCAAAATGCTCTTGAATCTTAAAAGAGTGTCGGGAGCAATCTCAAGAGACCATCGTGCTACCTCCAGTAGACCCATTGCCCCTGCTCTAGCCGTCTATGATGGAAGGGCATTGGCTGCTGCAACCTATGGGTCAGAACTGTGGGGTTTGGATAGTGTCCCTGAGCTAGTCAAAACTGAGAACAAGTTTTTGAGAGAGCTAGTGGGTCTCCCGGTTTCTACCCCCTTAAAACCATTACTCCACGATATGGGTCGCCGCTCTTTTAAAGATATAGTTGGCCTGCGTCCATTACTCTACTGGGTGCGCCTTAGAAGGACGCCGGAGCTGGCACACTATGCTGCAGTCCTAGATGAACTCATTACCCTGAACAGCCCAAGGAAGATTGTTTGGTTGAATAAATTAAGGGTACTGATGATTAACTTGGGGCTAAGTGAAGAATGGTTGTCACTGTCACCCCCTCCAAGAGAAACTATTAAGAACATTTATTGGGAGTGGATTCAAGCTAGGGACCTTGAAAGTTCAAAGTGGGGTGCTTTAACTGATCAGATTCTGGACCATAAGCCAGTGAGGAAGTTGGAACCCTTTCTAGATTTTATCAGAACACCGAGAGACAGAACTTTGTTCCTAAAATTAAGGTACAGGACTCTTCCCCTGAATGTTTTTACCAGACGCTGGAGAGATTCTTCACACCATCAAGCCACCTGTCCGGGGTGTGCAAACCCCACTGAGTCCCTAGCCCATTTCTTGTTTGCCTGTCGGGCCTATAGTGGGCCCAGGAGAAGATGGTTAAAGCCAGTCTGTAGAGCTATGGGAACAAGGCATCATACAGTGGCCCTCTGCATTTTGACAACGGACACTACATCTATGATGGTTATCTGTGATATAGCAAAATATCTGGGGAAAGCATGGCAGATACGCACAAAGCTTGCACAACTGAGAGTGGGGTATGGAATTGAGCCGCACAACTTTCATCATTTTAGCAACTAGCATTTAAATTTTTTTAGAGCAAAATTGATTGGATCTGCTTTTTAACGCGATTGTGTTTTTTAATCCTAATTTTTATCTTGTGCCTTGCTTTTTGTATCTTGAACCCTGTTTTTAACAAAATATTACTTTACATAATGATGAAATGTACTTACTTTTATGATACCTTGCTATCGAAAAAAATATTACAACGGCTTTGCCCAGGATTCAAGTCACCTCCTCTAGACAAGATCGTAAGACCATTAGCGATGGAGTACGTTTTAGAAGTCTGGGACTTTAGCCATATGGCCCTATTCTCACTTGAGTCGAACTGAACACTTTGATAATGGCATTAATTTACGTTGGTTTCAACATTCCTATCGAACGATCTTTTGTGTTTGACTTTCTTAGCAACCGTTCTGAAACCACCCTTTTAAAATAACTGCTGAGTGTATTTTTTTAGTACCACTGCTGTACTTAATTTAAACTTAGTATCTCAGGGGTCGAGATCACGTAAAAATATCCTATTGTAGGGAATTCTGCTTTTGGGCAAGGTTCCCCTCTTTCTTCTACACTACAGTCGTAATGGCGATAAAAGTTAGTCCTTGCAGTGCACGACAAAGGGAAGTAATGAGCAGAAGGAAGCTAGCCCCAGTGCAGCAGTTCAGCATCAAATGGCCAGTTTTGTAAGATGGATAAGTCAAGATGCATAGTTCAGGCCCGTTTTTCAAAAGGTTCTGGTTTTATGGATAATGAAACCAAGTGTAAATTGTATGTAACCGCTGCTATGTACAACATATCTGATGGTGCCTAAGTAGAGGCATTGAAGTACACCTGGAGACTGCCCAAGGGTAGGTCTAGAACTGGACAAAAGCCCAAACCAGAAGTTAGTGGTCAGGAGGATGTGTGTGGCTGGTATAAAAAAAAAAAAAAACGAGAACCAAGACTCGTGTGGGAAGAACATGGCAAGAAGGCCCAAGGCAGCCAGATCACAAACATACTCGGTGACGACGAACTTAGGGAGCCTGCTTCAACTGTGTGAAAAGGGTTTTAACTGCCCAACAGAGAACTGTATGTGTTTCTAAAAAGAGTATAAGAGAAGCTGATCTGAAAGCCACCGGGGCAAAAAGGGGCATAGGAAAGGACTCTTTGCTAAGCAAACCAGCAGTCTAGCTGTAACTGGTTTGGTACTAGTTTTGGTGAAGATTCTTTCTAGGGACTTCCAAGTGAGTGATGAAACTAATTTCCTCTCTCTGTGAGCTGGTACTGAGAAACATTAATCTCCTGATGAAGGCGAGGTGTCTTATGTCAGCAGCACAGACTGAACCTGCACCTGGGAAGGGGAGGGCATAGCTTTTGGTCTACAGAGTGACAAAAGACTCTACCCGCAGCAAGGATGCAAGCCAGGGATACCACCAAAGGAACTGTTACATTTGGAAACTGAACTATGCAGGCCTGCACCAGGCAACCAACCCTCATCCCACCCTTCCAGACGGACTAAAGGCAAGAGATGCCCTGGAGCTGAGTCATGCTCTGCTCCTGGAGTTGAAGAATCCAATAGGGGCTACGTCCGAGTAATGTGCAACAACTTTCACAGACTTCCTCAGCAGAACAGAGAAGGGTGAAGTGGAACTGTTGCTTTGAAATAGGACGAAACTAAATCATAAAATAACCTTTGTAATTTCACCAAATTTTGGGAACTTTACAGAGTGATTTCTTGATCCAAGTGCGTTCGTATGGCTGACCACTAGAACACATTCTCTTAAGTCCAGCTTCCTACAATCCAAATGTGGAGGATAGATCTTCATACCTCCTATGTTCGTCTCAGATTATCACGGCTTCATGCATTTGAGATGTTATCCAGCCATAACTAAAGAGGACTGTTGTCAAATATCCTTGGCTAAAGCTACGATTGATGTGCATCACCATCAATGACATTTTTTGACACACCACCCCATATGGAGTTCAATTACTGTCATTACACGAAACACACATAAAGGTGATGAGCGGAGTACTTGGAAATAATCTAAACCAAACCACTGGCAATTGTTCTGAGTAACATTCCAAACCATCATTTGTGTCAGAACCCAAGCTGTACCTCAGTGACGAGGCCTAACAAGGCCGAATCTGACCTACGATTGCTTGTGTTACCCTCTGGAACGAGGGGAGGGGAGGGAATTGAGGGGTGGGGGGGCGGGCAGGGAGTTACCTGGCAGTTCAAAATGGATTGTTCCTGTGATGTGCAGGTTCAGTACTGAGTCACATAAGGCAGGCCTCTATCTAGAGTGGCACAGAGTGTGAAAAATGATGGCTTAGAATGCTATGCAGAGTGATTGTCAGTGGTTTAGACTACCTGCAAAGCATTAATCCCATCTGCTTGTGTGTACGATCTCAATACACTTATTTAGCTCCAATCAACTGAATATGTTCCAACAAAAAATCCTTTGAGCTCTGTCAAAGAAAACTAATGCTGACAGAGCAACAGCATTACCTTTTATCTATACCACTTGGACTTTGCACATATGGTGTGGTCCGTTGCGAGATAACTTGGGGGGTGGGGGTGGGGGGGGGGAATAACAGCTTGCACTGTTGGAGGCAAGAATGTGATCAAATCTATTCCTCTAGTTTAAACACGAGACATTTTTGCTAAATATGAGGATATATATTTACATCGGGCATGGTTACCCCCAATGGGTGTCCTGGTGAGTACAGGAAGGCAACTAAAAGACTCATTAAGGAAACTGGAAGTCCGGAAATAGGAGCTTTTTAAGTCAGGAGGAGGTTATTTAATTACATTGAAAGTGATAAAGGAAGGTGATCCTAGCTCTTCGATGAGAGAAAAAAGAAGTACCACCCTCATACACGGACTTTATAGATTAGGGACATGGAAATACAAGGAAGAGGAATTAACAGTCTAAGCAGACACATAAGGAATCAGTTTCAAGTGCAAACATGCTAGACTTTTTTTGACATAGAAATGTTTACAGTAATAAGGACATGAAAAGGCCATTCTTTTTAGGAAGGAGTCAGTGCAGTTCCTTTAGACAACAGAGAGACGAGTGGTGAGTACGCTCATGAAGTGTAGCAGCAGAGTTCTGAAGCAGCTGCAGGTAGTAAAACAAATTATTTAGGCCCAAATAAAGTGTTAGCACAATCAAGCCCACAATGGACTGCAGCTTGAATTACTGCCATTAAACAATAGTGAGAGAAGATGAAACATCTCAGATTTTTAGCAGAATGAGATCCTCTTTCCTTTCACTGCTGCCTCTTGTAGAATCCTATTGGCCCATGCACACTTGTAATGCAAAAATATTCTGCTGCACCTATGCTAGTTGACGACTTACTTTCCTCATCAGTCACTGTGCATTCAGTGAAAATTATTTTCCATTAGTAAGACAACCATGACCCAGGTATAACATTCATCTTAGAATATCGGTGTTTTGAATTCTCTTTACCTTTGGAGTAACTGTTCTGCTTTTAACAGGGTTTTTAGACATTTTAGTAGCCTTTTAAAGCAGGGCTCGAAAAATCTAACCCGCTCGCTATGGCAAGTCAGATTTGATCAGGTCGCGCTAGTTTCAGGACTTATTGGTCCCTTCTGGCGAGTGAACTTGAGCTGGAAAGGAATAGGTGTTCTGCTCATTCCGAAAGACAATGAGCAATAAAGAGGTTGTGTTTTTATCTTGACACATCTGCTCTATGTTTAAGGACAGAGGTCAAATGTCTACTTTTTGGAACAAATTTTATTCAGGTTTTATACTTGGCACAAAAGCGGCCCAAAGGGACCATAAACGAACGACATTTCAAAATAAATGCCATTTTGGACAAAATAGGAATAATATTGACAGGAAAACAAAATAAACAGTTAACCATAAACAAACAAGCACACATTCAGCGCCCCCACTACCTCATGCCCCACTCAACCATTTACGCATTATGTCTAACTGGATAATTAAAGTACGAGTACGAGTACTGAGATGTGATTAGATTGCTACTCGTGTTATAAGGGATTCCTGGGACTCCACCACCTACAGGTCTATACCTCTATAGTGTGCCCATCGTTGCCATATTTTCCCATGCTTCAGTGGGCAACCCCGCGCCTGGAACACTGCCAATTCCATTGCCATGCACCAGTACAAGGCTTTTTTCCACTTTTCTAAGATTGGCGGGCGGCACTCTTCCTGTGTTGGGCAGTATTCCGCTTAGCAAGTTTAAGCCCTAGGAATAAGGTGTTGTTCATACCCATTACCGTCAATTTCATCTGTGCTATGGAGTAGTGCTACTTTGGGATCTACAGGGATATGCCAAGATAATACCTCCCCAAGACAGGTCAAAATTTTTATACCAGAAGGGTTGAAAAGTGCTGCAGCTTCATACTGTATGTAGGAAGGTGCCCGTTTCCCGGTTGCACTGGAGGCACACCAGTGACCAAATTGCAACCATGCGCCAAAGGCGGAGTCTGGTGAAGTAGGCTCGATGGAGGAATTTGAATTTGATTAGAGAGTAGCGAGATGCTATAGATGCACAGCGAGGACTAGCTAAAGCCTCCGTCCAATCATCGTCTGAGAGGTCAGGTATGTTGCTTTCCCAATTCTGTCGAAGTGAGCCTTATGTTGTATTGTTATGCGTTACGATGGTTTGATATATTTGCCCAATCTGGTGTGCCTTTATCTCCCATTAATAATAGCCCTTCCAATGGGTGGAATTCTGGGAGGTCTGCAAGTGTTGCAGTGTATGGGGTCAGGGCGTGTTTCATTTGCAAGTATTTGTTCATTTGCAAGTATTTGTTGGCTTGGTTGAGGTGGAGGTGAAATTTCTCAAGCAGTTGTCAATCACAATACACCAGAGAACACCCAATCACTAGATCTATAATCCAATAAGGTGATCTGGCAAGCAATAATGGAGATTCTTCCCCGTGATGCGTTCCAATTAGTCCTTTGCCAATGTCCTTTCAAAAAGATTTTAACCACACTCCTGAATCAGGTCTTTTGACTTTTATTTCCAATATTCGAAATAAACGAAGAACAGCAGCAGCCGACGTGCGTTATGCCCGCAGGGCTTTTTCAAGGCTCAAAAATCAGATTATGTCGTTGTGATGAAGTTGCTGCTCAATATTGGCCCAGCTTACTATAAGGAAATTTTCCGTGTACAATGGATGCGAATAAAGTGGCAGGCAATATTAAGCCCAGGCTTTAATGTGAAATGGATGGTTAGGTGAAATTTGACTGTCTGAGAGGTTGGATATTGCATTGGGAAACACATAGTTTTGGTGGTCAATCTGCATTTTAATTTGCATAAAATCTTACCATTTCGAGTGGTAAAGTCTTAGAAACTGTGTTTCAACCGTCCTTTCTTGAGATTTCCTAAGAGTCTACTTGCTTTTCACCGATCTTTCAAGGTTGACACACAACTCTGAAAAGTTCTACATGGTAAGATTACATACTTTAGAGCCACAAAAGGAGGACTGCATTGGACCTAATCCTCATTTCTAGGATGATCCAGGTCAGTGTCTAGACTATTTGAGGCTGATCGTCACTAGTAAGTCAGCCCACAGGTCTGGTTTTAGGAACCAAGGGGTCAGGTGTCAGTATGTGATGAAAGCTTAAAGTTTGCTGTTGTCTTCCATATGTTGAAGGTGCACTGTCCATCCTGAAAAGTGAGAGTTTCCAAGGAGTTATAGGAGTAACATTCTCCAGGATCCGATGCCTTCGCTTCTAAAAATAATTTCCTCTGCACCCCGCTGTCCAAATCAATTACTAGATAATTCACTAACCTGCACCTGTTAACCCAATTTGGTGCCCTAATCAAGCTCCTCCTCATGAATCCTTCCATTCACGGTTTTTAATGATTTACATATAAAATATTTACAGCGATTTAAGCAAAATGAAAATACACTTTAAAAATTCCGGAATTTTCCATAATATATTTTGGACGTTCAGCAAGTCCTAACAGTAGCCAAGTCTCACCTTAAATGAACAATAACACAAAGTTCACTTTATGACTACTCATCTTTCAAAGACCATGGTAGTCAATGCCAAGGTTATATTTAGGCAAACAAACACTGCCTCATATCATACTATTGCTTTTTGACTGATGCTGTAGATAGTGTTAGCTCCTGAGGCAGGTAAATATAAGGGCATATTAAACAAATGGCCATTGCTGTGGCTGCATCCAGTACAGCTCTAGAACAGTTTGTGTATGTTGCAGGTATTGCTCCCACGATTTGAGGATAAAAGACAGTATGCCTGGGCCGCAAACCATGTCCTACATCAAGCATCATTTTAGATTGAAGATCCTATATTTTAAGAATGGAAGATAAGTATTTGGCACATATCCTCTTTTTCTTGACCCTTTTAGTTAGGCCATTCAATACAAGGTTATTACCTTTTCTGTCTGCTACACCCGTGTTAGACTTAGGGAGCTGCCTAAATTAGAATTAGATTTTTGTATACTAGAGAATACCTATAGCAAATCGTGCCATTCTTCAAAAATCTCACTAACCTTTTTATTACAACTAGCTTTTCTTCTATTGTTTGTATACTAGAAGAAATGCAGGGCTAGAACATATATAAGACTAAATTCTGCAAGACTGACCTAATGAGGCCATTTAAAAGTACAAATGGTTATTAGTTCAGCCTTCAGGTTTGCCTTCATTCACGGTATGTGCAATATCTTTCTGCAAACTTAAGAATTGTCAACGTCCTGATTTCATTCATTTTTTATTTTACTAAACTTTCGTTCTGGATTAATAGGGTGGTACTTAGCAGTTGATGAGTTACTGGGAAAACAAAAATGGCAATGACATTAGGGAATAGTGGCGGGGGTGAACCAGAGGAGGTGTGAGACGGGGGGTGAGCTTTGAAAGGACTGTGGCTTATATATTTGGGAATACTGTGCATAGAGTACTGCATACTATTCCGAAAAAGATGTGTGGTGTACCTTAAAAAAGTATCTTAATGGAAAATAGATTCTGATTATTTTTTTTACTTTCATTAAAAATGTGCCTTGATAGAAGCATGTCGATATCTGGCTTGAAAATATATACATTTCATCTTGCAGAGCACTTTTTGGAATCTTGCAACTTCGAACCGTGCAAAACACTACAATTCTGATGGGAATCATTGCTAAAAATACTTACTTTCATTCTAGTGTAGCACATTAAGACAGCTCATGTGCAAAATCTGTTTGGGGAAAATGTTTAATTCTTCCTTTCTACCTACACAAACATTTCACAACATAAGTGACCAGCCTTAAAAAAAAGTACAAATAAGACAATGTGAGTATGAAAGGTCTTCATGCGTAAGACCACTGCTATGGCATTTATGGAAGAAAATGAAATGTGGGTGTACACAATTAGCAAGGAACTTACTGCAAACCTAAGCAGAAGACAGGACTTTCCAACGCCAGAGTCTCCAATGAGCAGCAATTTGAATAAATAATCACTGGAAAAAAATAAACAAGCAAATTTAAAAGCACATTCAACACTAATCAAAGTTAACAGACTATGTACAAAAGACTGCTCTGACAATTATATTCACCTAAACTCTTTCCTCAAATGCAACAAACATTCAATGCCTTCCTCAAAACTGAACGCCCTGTAATAGTAGACTATCCAGATCACTTCTATAATCCAATCACTCTACATCCGGATGCACTCCTGATCTTGAAATCAGACTAGAACTAGACTATTTTTATTCTGAATTTAAAAATGTTGACACATAAAAGGTTAGTTTGTCATTGTCCTGGCAAATGACTAACACTGTAATTGATGCAGGCTCCTCCTCACTCCTATAAAAAAACTTTGTAAATATCAATAACGATATCAAGCTAAAAAATGTCTCCAGAAATAGGTTCAGTGGAACTCAAGGAAGATAAAAAACGTAAGGACTATGGAACATAGGCTTCACCAGTATAATTGTATAATTCTGCTACCGTTTTAGTCAACTGGTGAGCAAATGGGCTTATCAGTTGACTAAAACAGATTTTATCAAGCTAAGCAAGCCTTCGTAAAATCAAATTTGGTTGATAACCATCCCAAAAATGATGGGTTTTCATAAAACAGTCCACAACTCCAATAGTTTCGCACAAATGCTCCTCCATTAAGTGAGCGCTATTCTGAATTCTTCACTGATGAGAAATACCTATTTATGTAACTACTCCAGGCCATGCCCCCAAAGTCAGGAGAAAATCATCGATCAACTGGCTTGCCTTCAGCCCTGTCCCCTATTAGTTCGGACTGGACTGTTCCCATGAGGCACAGGGTCAGAGCTGATTTACATATAGCCAGTGTCTAACCCAGGGTGGTGTGGAGTGCAAAAAAACGATGGATTTAGGCCCAGATCCTTGTACTGGGGTGAATGTATGACATTGTTCTACATTCTGTCCATCAACTGTGTTTTTTGCAATTTTCAACCCGAGTGGGCTGGGTATGCTCAGACGCGAGTCCCAGGCTCTACACACCACTGGAGTCAAGCTATCCAGGCTGATGAAGGCTGATAGCCAGAAACCGGTCCTTGGATGCTTGATTCCGGTCTGGGAAAGACATGGCTTGGTAGTTCGGACTGGACTGTTCCCATGAGGCACAGGGTCAGAGCTGATTTGCATATAGCCAGTGTCTAACCCAGGGTGGTGTGGAGTGCAAAAAAAACGATGGATTTAGGCCCAGATCCTTGTACTGGGGTGAATGTATGACATTGTTCTACATTCTGTCCATCAACTGTGTTTTTTGCAATTTTCACCCCGAGTGGGCTGGGTATGCTCAGACGCGAGTCCCAGGCTCTCCACACCACTGGAGTCAAGCTATCCAGGCTGATGAAGGCTGATAGCCAGAAACCGGTCCTTGGATGCTTGATTCCGGTCTGGGAAAGACATGGCTTGGTAGTTCGGACTGGACTGTTCCCATGAGGCACAGGGTCAGAGCTGATTTGCATATAGCCAGTGTCTAACCCAGGGTGGTGTGGAGTGCAAAAAAACGATGGATTTAGGCCCAGATCCTTGTACTGGGGTGAATGTATGACATTGTTCTACATTCTGTCCCATCAACTGTGTTTTTTGCAATTCTGTCCCCTATTAGGGCATCAAAATCGCTGAAAGCATCCTACCTATTAACTACACAACAAACCCATCCAGTTTTCTATTGCTGAATTGCTCGGCCATCACACTGCCCCACATTTGGTCAAACATTTGGAACCTCTCATTCTCACAGAAAATTTGTGTCTGCCTAAAAAGCACATGCAGATCCAGATTACCTCAACAGCTACCGGACAATTACTGATCACCTGTTCCAGACTCAAAATTATTAAATGCATCTTTATTGCATTCCACCTTAACTGTATCATGATACTCGCCACTCATCCATCCATCTAGCGAGCTTAGAGGAAATAAAGTAATGATACTTCTATGCTACAAACAGTTGAGGATGGTCTACATTCTTGACAAAGGGGAACAGGGTCTCCTGATTCTCCCCAATTGGTCCTCTGCTTTTCATATAGAAGACCAAACAGACCTCTTTGATGCCCATAAAACCAAATGGTCATATGCTAAATAGGTTTTCATCCTGCTCAACTACTACTGACGACATGTAAAGTGTGATAACTCAGGCTCCACCCACATCGGACTCCTTTGTATGAACCCAAAGGTTCTATTTTAGCTACTATATTACTCAACATATATGTGGACCCTCTCATTGGACACCTACAAACTAACGTGATTATGATGAATACATGCAGCTGTATCCAAATCGGCTTTCTTAAACACACAAGCCGACTCAACTGCTATTCATCTACTTAAATCACTCTAACTCATTAGTACATGTCTGGTTGAAGTCCAAATTGTTCATTATCACTAATATCAAATGTTTGTTGGTTTTTTTGCATGGTGGACTAGATTTGCAAGGCATTGTGAACACTATGACAAAATACAAATACAAATAATGTTTAAAGATACCAAAAACCTCCTGCTGGTAGATAACTACATTTGATTAAAGTCTTAGTCCTTTACAGATTAATCATGGTGCTCTTGCATTTACCCAAGACTGAATTAGCTCCCATTAAATGTCTCTCATAATAGAACAAAATGCTTGTATCATGTTGTAGAACCCTATTTAAGTCACATATATTTATAAATTGACATGCCTCATACACAGGATCTTTTAACTCAATCACTCCAACCGCGGAGAAACTGAACATCGTTTGGATGTTAGGTAAGGTCTGCAGCGCTGACCTACAATAGACTCCTGTTCAATAAGTAATGCCCCAGAATCTAAACTTCATTCCTTTACCTCTGCTAGTAACCTCGTCACACCTGCTACCTCTCCACCAAGGTGATCAGTCTTTAATATAGTGCTGAAGTGCTGGACATTACTTTAAACTGTCCTTCTCTTTTTAAGTCGAGTCTGGGCAACGCATGAGCTGCTCTGCGCGGCATACTGTATTACAGTATGGACTTTAAGCTCCGCCAATATTTTTTATTGGCTAGTGTCATTGTCCTTTACAAATGCTGGCTTCTTAGTACTGCCTGGTCTTCATTTGTAACCTCTCAAGAGGACTGCCCTTTTCTTCTGTTAAACGGTATGCCTTATTTAGTGTGTAAGCACTATTTTCTTTAATGAGTTTCTCCTACTGCAGGCATTACATGCTTTCCTGCAACATTCAGCGGGCTATGGGCACTTTTACTTTCCAAGCAGCCCGGGACAATGGCGATCGCTTCTTGGAAGATAATTAGGTCTGGCATTTACAAGAGTTTGAGCTATTGGCATTGTAAAAGACACTACCTTTTATTTGTTAATTATCAAGACAGAAATAAAAGCAGGCATTGTCATTTACAATGCCAATAGCTTAAACTCTCGCAAATGCGAGACCTATTTCATTGCAAATGCTTAAGTATTCTTCTAAAATCATGTCCTAGGTTACTGTTAGATTTGGGGGTCTCTAGTTAGCACAGGCAGGTACTTGTGACAAATAAGGACCCTTGCCTCTAGTCAGGACAAGGGCATTACACATCTAAAATAACCCCTGCTCACCCCCTTGGTAGCTTGGCATAAGCAGACAGGCTTATGTCAGAGGAAGTGTGTAAAGTATTTGTGACCACATACAGTAACCCAGTGACAACACTACAGATGGACACCACACATGGTTTTATATAAAAAAATAAGTATACTTTATATAGAGTTACCACAAGACCATAAACGACAAAGATACACAATACGGTTACTTTAAGATGGTAGATTTAGCTTAGTTAAGTTCAGTTGATAAGATGCGACACTTTGCGCCAATGTACCTTACGATGCGTTGCGCTTCCACGACAAGCAATGTCGCAGCGAGGGAAATGCGGCAAAGTACAGATGCAAAAAAATAAAGACGTGAAGATCTTCCAGATGCGGCCCGCTTCTCCGGGGATGCGAGAAGTTCTCGGTTCAATGCGTGGACTGCAGCGGCAACACTCAGAAGTGCGACAGCCCCAGCTCCAACTACGACACTCTTCTTCCACGATGTGTGAAGCTTCCGCGCAATGCGACATCCTTGTTCAGAAATGCGACTGCAGCGCGCTTCTCGGGGATGCGAGGCGCTTTCCTCGATGCGGTGCAATGCGACAGTTCCAGCGGCGACACCCTTACTCAGAAGTGCGACGGCAGCAGCAGCGACTGCGACACACTTCGATCCTGTTCCAGCTCCTTGCGAAACACAGTTCCTCAGAAGGCCCAAAACAGCAGCAGGCACTTCCAAAAGATCTCTGGCGGGCTGGGGGTTGAAGTTTGTGGTCCCTGACACTTCAGCAGGAGGCAAGCTCTTTTCCAAGCCCTTGGAGATCCTTCACAAGTTGAAAGCAAAGTACACAAAGTTCCTTTCTCCTTCCTTTGGCAGTAAGGCAACCACTGCAGGCCACTCCCCCAAGCAGCACTTCAGCTTGGGAATAGTCTCTTCTCAGTAAAGGTTTCTTCTTGTAGTCCAAAGTGATCTAATTTCATGGGATCAGGGTCCCAATATTTATACCCCAAAATCCTTTGTTCTCTGAGGGGAGAGGGACCTTTGTCCAGCCCAAACCAGTTCTGAAGCACTCTGTTTACCAGACTTCTCATTTTCTTTCACAGTGTAGAGCAGAAACACCAGACGCCCCACAGGAGGTGGAACCAGCATTGTGGAAGGCAAGTACAGTCCTGGAGTACTTTGTTGACAGGACTCCTCTTCTTTTACTGTGCAGGGCAGAGACATCAGCCGCTCCCCAGGAGATGGAGCCAGCATTGTGGAAGGCATGCACAGCCCTATTCAATGTTCAGGTGCAACTCCTCCCTCCCATCTAGATGCAGATCTCTCTATTCACCACTGGGCTGACTCATCCTGTCTCTTGGAATCCCCCAGCCCTGTCACTCACAAAACAAGACAAATGAATACACAACCTAGCAGAGGCAGACTTGAAAGGTTAGGCAAGCAAATACCTACTTTCTAAAACCAACTTCACTAAAAGATGCATTTTATCATTCCAGGCATTCTAAACTCTAATTTCTACCATGTTCTCGGAGTCAGTTAGAATTATAAAATGTAATAATTCTAACAGCCCATTCTGGCCTGTGGAGAACAGGTAGCCTTGCAATAGTGAAAAAAGAAAATGGTTGCAATTCACTATTAGGACATGCCACACACACCAGGGCATGTCCTACCTCATACTTGCAATGCACCCTGCCCATGGGCCTACTAAAGGGGTGACATATGAAGAAAAGGGAAGGTTTAGGGACTGGCAAGTGGGTGCACTTGCCCAGTCAGCACTCAGTACCAGACTGCACACAGGCTCTGCAATGGCAGACAGACACATTTTACAAGGCTGCTTCTATGGGTGGCACAACCAGTGCTGCAAGCCCACCAGCAGCATTTGGAGGTAAACGCCCTGGGCACACTCAGTGCACTGTACTAGGGTCTGACAAGTAAACCAAATAGCCAAACATGGAACCACTGATTAATACCTCAATTTACAATAGGGAGCACTTGCACTGTGGCACTGGACAGCAGTGGCACAGTGCCCAAAGCATCTAACACCAGCAAAAATACATGAGGCAACAGCAAAAATGGAAGGGAGACCCACGCCAATGGTGCCAGGTTTAACAGTTACTATGTTTGCATTCTTACAACTGACCTTGGAACAGGGTTTGCATTCCCTGCCCTTGGGCATGTTTACTACATTTGCAGTCTGCATCTTTTGATCTCCCTGCATGCGTATATTTACTGTCATAATTGTCTGAATACTCTCAAAGTGCATTGTGTTTCAAGTCTCATCTCCCTTTGCACACCAATTTTTATCAAACTACCATGTGACTTTGCTATTTGCAAATATCTAAGTTTCCTATTCACTTTATGCTAGGATGCTATTTGAGCCTGGTAAGCACCAAAAGAGGAAAAAAAATGCTAAAATAGATTAAAATAAGTTTAGTACTTGCATTTGCTAACATTAGAGCTATTTGGCGGGGAAAATCAGAGAAAAAAATGGATTCCCAAGCAGTTTCTGAATTGATGTTCACTTTCCTTGTCACAGCTCTACAGGATTAAGCCTACATGATACCCTTCATCCTGTCATCGATGCCCTCAAATTAGACAGCTTTTCTCATCATTACGAGTTTTAGGTTTTACTGAAGCTCGTAATTCTTAACTCCTCAAGGCTGTTCGAAGCTCATCTTACATATATTTGTACCCCACTAATGTACTACATTAAGCGTCTGGCTAGACAAGGTCCAAAAGGCAAAATTATTACCAAACACTTCTGAATCGATATACCATGGCAGCATCATATGCATAAACTGCACAAAAGTCACACTCCTGACACACAATTCTAATAAACTTTCTTTATAAAACACGTTATGCTGCATTTACTGTTACAGTACTAAGCAGATATTTTTTTTCTTTTAAACGCAACACCTGGTGGTTCTTAAGAAAAAATACAACAACGAAATAAGGTAGGGCTGAGGAAAATAAGACACGCATATTCTCGCAGAAGCATTTTTTCCTGCAAATGAAATGAAGCATTCAGACGATAAATACTCTTATCCTGGGGATAGTCAGAACCCACACAGCAAACGACCGCTCTAACCGACAAACCAGTCAATCTAGGGGAAAAAACTAATAAAAGGTGGACACATTACCCACTATTTTTTTAAAGAGAGAACCAAACGTTTTAGAGGCTATCCGAAGCTAAACGAGCTCACAAAACGTGCATGTAAAGAGGAGTGCATTTATTCAGCTGGTGCAAAAGTTCCAAATGTGTGCGAATTATTACTCTGCTAGAAATTAAAGCCCAAAGTAAGTAGCTTTCCTATTCTAGCAGGATGCTTTCTACATGCAGTATAGAATGTCGTGTTCCACAAAAGACAGATCTGGGGGTCAGAGGACAAGTAACCAGAACCGCATCCTGAACAAACCTATCAAAGCGCAAGTCTTACAATATTATTCAAGACTGAGCATCTGATTTAAACCTTTGATACAACATCACTCATTGAGGCAAAACTCTTGGGCATACTGTGGTTCAGAGCAAAACACTTGGCTGCCACTTCTTCCGAGCTAAACACTTGTCTGCTAGTTCCTACTTTCCAATAAATGAACAGATTCACTGACTTTATTCTCTGTCAATATTAATTGAAAGTCAACATGCCAAAATCATGCCAAGTGGTATGCTAGGTTACAAAAACCAGTAGCTACATTTTCCAGAAAGGTTACCAACCCAGGTTGCCTCATTGCTCTACACTTTAAGAGATGTACCAATTTTGAGACAGTGATGGACTGCTGCCTCACACAAAGGGAGTACGGCTCTTTCATGCCTGTAGACACTGTATATAGTAAGGAAACATATGTATTCCTGTACAGCATAACAGTTCTATTAAGGCAACGCTTCAGCCACTGAAAAGTCTCTGAATTGCATCAGGGGATGGGTAGCACGCTACACAAGTTGAGGAGCTCTTTGTTGTAAGAGTCTTCTGTCAATTTCACGAAGCCACACTTCTACATTCATTTTTTGGGGGCAGAGGGGTGTAATGTCAAATAAAACGAAATCTAACGTGTCAGGGAACATTTTATATGCAAAAAAGAGGTTATATTTAAAAAAGTTAACTTAAACTAAAGTGCCCTGCATTGGAAGTAAAACCCTTATGCGCAATGGAGGCCAAATAGTGAACCTCTCTATGCCTTTGATCAATTCAGGAGCAGAGAAGACTTATCGAGCCCCTTTAATGGGTCGTAATGTGCACAGGCACAAATCTGAAATCAACAGATTAAAATACATGGGATGGCAAGCATTCACTCAGACAGCAAGGGAAAAGGGCAACCCACATAGCTGCAAGAAGGGAGCACAATCAAGAAGGCACCAAAACCCCCATTACAAGAGGCTGTTGTGAAGTAGAGTACTAGGCTCAATTCATTTAAATTCCCTCAAGTCATCCCAAAAGATGGGCTAAATGACGATCTGCTTTTGGTACTAGATCAGGGTCTATTTGAAAGAGAGTGGAAGGTTCAGACCAATTAATGCAATCTCTTGTCGAGGTAGGACAAAAAAAGCAGAGCGTAATATGCATTGTGAAGGAAACATGTCAAAGTGGCTCCAACATACAGGGTTTAAAAAAAAAAAAGAATTAAAAAAAACAGTCCAGTAAAAACAAAATCTCAACAAATTGTCTGCAATGGTGAAATGGTGAGGCTAGCAGGGCAGGTACTGCACCGACTAATATTGGTCTGCACCTATGGTGTTGAAAGTGGTGCTACTACCATGTGCTGACAAAGGAGAAATCGTACAAGTATACTTAGGACTTAATTTCCGTTTAGGTCTTTTAGTTTGAGTAGCAACTCGTGCTATACATTTGATATTGTACAGAGTGCTGATTGTTGCCTCTGAACGGAGACACCTTTTTTGGATCCTCCTACATTCTCATTTACTGCCTACCACCTACAGACCATGTTAAGGACTCCTCTTCTCTCCACATTGTGTTTGCCAGCGTGGAGGGATGAGTGGCGCTAGGTCTATCTCTGCAAGCATCTAAGTCGGCGTCACATAGAACAAAATCATCAGTGACACACACACACACACACACACACAAAAGTTTGCAGTCTGGTGCAAAGTACGATACTGCACAGCATGTTTACAGCTACGACGTCAGATAAAGTAGGCTTAATGACCATTTATAACTTGAATTCAATAACCAGCAAATGAGACAATGTTCCCGTTAGTGTATTGCATATAAACTAAAAATGCTCAATCAGAACATGTGCAACAGCTTTATGGAGAGAATCGACTTGAAATGACAGAATGGTCTGAAAGGTTTTGTATGAACTGCAAACATAATACCGTCTGTTTTTACATAGGCACATTTATCTGAAACAAGATGTATGTGAAGCACAGCGTGAACTCTTAACGGGTAACAGAAAATCTATACTTTTCAATTAGGATTAACAGATATTTAAATTACTATTTATATACCAATTAACAGCCAGCATTACAAAATGTTCGATCTATTAAGGCAGTTTATCCTCACGGAAGAAATTCCTGGCATACATTAAAGCAGAAAAGACTGGTCAAGTGTCTATGAAACGAAGTCCCTTACCATTTGCTTTGCTTCGAATGGTAATATGGTAGAATCTACCCAAACACTCATTTTCTTCTTACTTAAACTGTCTAGTTCGGATATGCCCAGGTGTAATTAATTCCGTGTAAACACGGAGACTGATTTGTAATGTTAAAGTTAACTTTACTGTGGGAACGATTTTTGCTTTGGTATTTTCCAACACTAATTACACTAGCTTTTGCCATTAAACTATTTTGCAGATTATGTTCCTAATCAAACCTCACTCTTGGATGAAAGTTTTATCCACTACTTATACGAAAAAAAACGTCCACATTTTGAGAAAAAGTGGCCTGTGGGGAAGATTCCCAAGGTGACACAAATGCGATCCCAAGATTAATCTCAAATACCATTCTGCTTCACTGGGAACAAAGGTCTGCTATAAAGAACAAAGAGCTACTTATTGAAAACGATCTAAAATAGAAGTAGGTCAAGAGGCTGGTACCAGTGTCGGTTTTCTGTCAAAACACACAAATAAAACAAGCATTTGCAATGCAATAGGTCTCGCATTTACGTACGTTTGAGCTATTGGCATTGTAAATGACAATGCCTTTTTTTATGATTTGAATTTTAAAACATAAAATAAAGGCATTGCCATTTACAATGGCAATAGCTTAAACTTGCCTAAATGCGAGACCTATTGCATTGCAAATGCTTGTTTTTGTTGGCTTTCTAAAAAGTGCTTTGTGTATTACTGTACGGGGCTTTATGGGGGGAGGGGGGTGGGAGAGAGAGTATAGGGGATACAGTGGTTGTGTGAGTAATACAAAGGGTTTTGAGAAGAGATGGTAAAGAGACAATGAGTGAGTAAGAGAACCAGAGAGAAATGCAGCGAGAGAGAAATGCAGCGAGTGAGAGAAATGCAGCGAGAGAGAGAAATGCAGCGAGAGAGAGAAATGCAGCGAGAGAGAGAAATGCAGCGAGAGAGAGAAATGCAGCGAAAGAAGAGACTGAAACGGAACAAACTGTTGGGTAAGTAAGGGGCAGGCTGCTGGAGAGAGAAAGTCAGGGGCAGAAAAGAGAGAAGGTTTATTTGAGAGAGAGAGAATGAGAGGTAGAAATAGATGACAGAATGTAGAGACTGGTAAAGAGATAGAGAAACGGAAAAAGAGAGAAGAAGATAGATTGACAGAGAATGAGAGCAAGATTTACAAATAGTAAAAGAGTGGGAGAGTATATTTGAGCCGCTATCTTAAATTAGTTGGGAAGGAGGATTCATTGTGGACAAGAGCCAAGGTAAATATATTTGGCATGAAGTCCTTTTCCCACATATATTTTAAATATGTGTGGCGAAAACCAGGAGAGGCACATTCAACCAATTATGAAAGGGAGCGTATCAACAAATTAAAATCAGTCTGAACCAGCCAATGAGACTGCGGTTTACAGGCAGACCCCTCCTACTGGGAAAGGACTCTTGACAGATTGCAAGTCCAGTGCCTAGCCTGTGGTGCTGTGTGCGCTGAGCTCCAGTTTAAGTGTTTTTTCATTCTCAGATAACCGAAGCGCTAGAGATGAGCAGCATGAAGGCGGGAAGCGTCGTGATTATCGGCAGGTAATTTTGTGTGCATTGTACAAAATGAACACTTGTATATTTAAGTAGAAAAGTACAGAACACGTCCAAACCTCTCAATAGTTTGATTGCCGAGAATAGCATAATTTGCAACGTAAAAGGTAGATACGGAGGATCAGCATTTACTGAAGGGCTGCTTTTAAACTTCGCAATAATCTGTAGCAATTAAGCTGTTTTCTGGCTCTCAATTTACCTGACTGAGTTTTTATCAGTGCTGCTACTTAAAAGGCCCATGATGTTCCGTCACCCGTCTCAAAACAAGCATTGGCTGCGCGGCCGCTAAAGTGACGATAACGAGACACGCCCTGTGGTGGGGGAGGGGAGAGTAGCGTTGAAGCGCCGCGAACGATGCGAGGAATGTGCGTTACTGTGTGCGTAACCGCACACTCTAGGCCACCCAAAAAGCTGTGGTCAGCTTTTTAAAGCCCACTTACTGAATGTCTCGCCGGTGCCGCGCATACGCTAACTCAGGCGAGACCTAAAAAAAATCTTGCCAAATTAAACACATTTCTTTAAAGAATACGCAGTCTGAGGATTTTTACAAATGCACTCTTTATACCTTTGGAGAAGAGTGAGAAATGACCAAAGTGTTTCTAGAACAGAATACATGAAAGATCCATTTCTTCCCTTAGAGAAGCAGAGGATAACCTGCTAGAGCAGCATAAGAACACAAAGAAAAGTTCATACAAAAACTAACAAAGCCAATAGGTATTTCAGAGTGTCGAGCTACTGAATACTAGTTTGTAAAAAAATAAACAATCAAGAAGTCTGCTTTTTAGTCATACCCCTGAAACTGCAAGACCGGCTTGTTAAGGAGAGGTTTTTGCGCCATGGATATGCACGGACTGTGAGAAGTATTCAGCAACACTGGGTCCAGTGCCGCGTAAACGAAACGTTCAATGAACAAGAACCAGCTTCAACGTTCGTGGCTGGCGTCAACATGATGTTAACCATGGCGGAGTGTAAAAGCGGTAGTGAATCAAACACTGGCAAAGCCAATCTGCCTTGCCCCTGAGATCTATGGCTTTGCCAATGCTTTTTGGCAAACCTGAACAGATCAGTAAAAAGCACAAAAAGTGTTAGCATCGTCAAAAAACATACAGAAATGCTGTGATGACTCAGTTTGAACTTTTACCATTAAAAAATAATAATGAAACTAACGTCTCAAGACAGTTATTGAAGTAAGTAATATTTTAAATGCGACTGTTTCTCTGAAAAACTTCAGACTGAAATAATTGGTTTTGCAGAGTCCTTTTACCATTTCCTATTTAATCTTCTTTCTCAGTACAGGTAACCTCGCAGTTTTTAACACCTTTGCAGTGTTATGTATCTAAATTGTTATAGATTAGGTCTCTTTATTTTATTTCAAGTAAACTAGAATTGTGTCCACACAAGCATCCAGGGTCATCAATCACTTCCCACCATAATCTAAAATTAAATGAATATATGTAAGATACATGTCAAATGTGTGTTGTGTTGCAAATAGACTGCACAACACCGAAGTCTGTTGTTGACAGATAGTGCATATTCTCGATGTGTGCAACACAATTACAGATTCATTCAATGCAGGATATAAAATATTAACTGCATTCAGCCTAGTCTCCCTGAACAGACACAAGAACAATGAATGGCTGGCGCTCCGATTCACCCCAAGACATTTGCCTCGGTCTCAATTTGAAACAAAACACTGAAACTGCAGAAATCTTTTCTAAATCAGCATATGAAGGCTCCCTTACATCTGGGATGGTCCTCTCCTGCTCCCCACCCCAATATCGGAATGGCAGCAGTGGGGTCTCCAGGAAACAACACTTTTGTTACCAGCAAACCTGGAAGTAGGTCACATTTCTAATTTTGCATGTCTTGCAGACTTATAAAAACAAGCATTTGCAATGCAATAGGTCTCGCATTTGTCCGAGTTAGAGCGGTCAACGTGTAAATGACAATGTCTTTTATTCATGCGTTTTGGATTGGAGTGAAGTGGATGTAGGCAGAGACACAACTGCAGCACTACCTAGAGGACCTAGAATGAGTAATGATCACTGAGACCAGAGAAGCAGCTGCAGCACTGGTTAGGGGACTTAGAATGAGGATTTACCAACGGGACCAGAAAAGCAGCTAGCAGCACTGCCTACAGGACTTCGACTGAGGCATTACTGATGGGACCAGAGTAGCAGCTGCAGCACTGCCTAGAGGACGCAGAATGTGGAATTACCACTGGGACTAGAGACTCATCAGCAGCACTGCCTAGAGGACAGAGAAAGGGGAATTTGAACTGGGAACAGAGACAAAGCTGCAGCACTGCCTAGAGGACTTGGAATAAGAAACCGCCACTGGGACCAGGGATTATGGTTTAAAAAAAAAAAAAGAAAATACACAAGTTTTACGAAAACAGGGTTAATAATTGTATGCTTTTGCATGCATTAGATAAAGTTCTCTGACAAAAGGATAAGTTGTGTTTTGTACACTTTATTTTGTAACGACTAGGTTAAAAACAAGCAATAGCAAACATGCTTTTTTTGCAAAAGAAATTAAAAGTATAAAAAAAAAATAGTAAAAAAAATGAAAGGAGAGATTTTCCCTAAAGCCCCGATACTTTAGTGCACTACTACTCACTTATTACCTGGTAATGGTGCAGGAGAGCCACTGGCTGAAGCAGGCAGACTCACTGCCCAATGCTTTACGCATAGGTATGTGGAAACAAAATGTGACTGAAAAGGTCACAGACTAGTGAATGAAGAGGACAATCTAAAGCTAGCGTATATATTTATGTATATATTTCTATTTATAATTTTTATTGTATGCATGCAAGTGGCCAGTTAGGTAAAACTTCTCTGTGGGCTACACCTAAACCAGGATCTATCTTATGACTATCGGACATTTTTCGATCACATGATGCTTTTGAGAAGGACCAATCATAAGAGAAGGTTATGTACCAGTTAGGATAAACGCTTAATTTCTCACACCTTTCCACTTGTGCTTAAACAGGGCTACATGTTCAACGAATGTCTTCACAAGCTACACCCAGCATTTCCCACAGAGGTCACACCCTTCCAACGATGCACTTCAAAATGCCTTTACAGTTAACCAATCATCACAAAAGTACTTCACGACCTTAACAAGAGTGTGAAGTGCTATATAAATGCTGCAACACAACAATTCACCATCAAAAAAATCTAGTCTACTGTAACATACTTGCCTTAAATAAAATATTGTGGTCTTTGTTGTAAGGCATTTGCAAGCTAAAATGGATTTGCATTTATATGCAATATTAGCAAATAATTTGCTCGGACAGACCTTTAAATATTGGTTAAAGTCTTTGTTGTGCACTATTGGTGCTACAAGAATCCCTGGGGAGGCACTAAGGTGACTCAGAGAGCCACATTCACATGAAGGTTAAGAGCTGCTTGAATGCAGCAGCAAATGGCCAGAGAAAGAGGTAGAGGAGTGACAATGGGAAGCCAGGCGCAGACGGGACCCAGAGGCTGAACAGGCAGGCAGAAAAAAATCCAAGAGTCACACAGCAGGGAAGGAGAACACAGGCCACCAAGGCAGGAGGGGATGTTTAAGAGCAGGAACTGGCGGAGCAGACACAGGCAATGGCGAGCGAAAGGAGGAGCATGGAAAGGGAATGAATTAACAGCACACAGTGTGGCTTATTTCAATATAGCTACTGGCACGAGACAGGGCAAAGGATTAGAGACGGTAAGAAGGTACACTAGCAAAAGCCATGAATAACCATAGATAGCATGGGCAAAGACAAAGGAGGACCATAGGGGTGGGAAGATAAGCTACCATACCATGCACCCCGAGGCAGAGTCACGAGGTGCACAGGGACAGCAGGCATGGCCATTGCTTTCAGTAAAATCCTGCATACCGCTGTACGGTATCAGCGTGGAGCTTCACAGGAACTCACTGAAGCCTTCGCATGACCAAGACCGTGTGCCCTGGGGGCACTGCTACTACAAAAATGTATGCTTGGCATTTCCCCCGGACACCAGATATGTCATTGACAGAACTAGGTCCTCTTTATTCTTTTACAATATTATTTAAATGCCATGATAAACATGACTGTGTACACACTTTATTTACATATTATCAAGGCACCGTGTTTAGTAAACAGAGGCATTTTATAAATTGAAGCACCGTTAGCAACGGCTAGTGAAATCAATAATAATGAAAATTAGACATAAGAGAAAGGGAACAAGCATTTGCAATGCAATAGGTCTCGCAGTTACGCAAGTTTAAGCTATTGGCATTGTAAATGACAGTGCCTTTTGTTTTATGTTTTTAAACAAAAACAAAAATAAAAGGCAGTGTTATTTGCAATGTCAATGGCTCAAACTCGCGTAACTGCGAGACCTATTGTATTGCAAATGCTTGTCTCTAATGTAGGGGTGAGTAGTGCAGTTTTCAAAGTTAAAACAGAGCCAGCACAGTGCAATGTTTCCTTAGTAGCATGCTCGTTGTGAATCTTTGAAATTTCATTAGCACCTTTCCTAGCTTTCTAGCGCGGGATGGAGAGATGCAAGCATAATATTGCCAGTAATCAATAAGGAGTAACATTTAAATTCACGGTTTCTGAATGATTCATGACCCCAGCCCCAAAGGAATAGATATAAATAGATCATTCGTGGACAATGCGCTATATCATGGAATCTGACCGACAAAACTGACAGTGAGTCGGGGCATTCCGATAGACGCTAATGAGTTCACGGCGACCATCTGTGCATTTGTTTCTGTTGGTATATGGATGCCAGATGCAATCTGTTGATTTCAGCCGCCACGTCCTTCTGGTTCAGACCACTCCCACTTTCTGAACTCAATGCCAACACGTTCTTGTCTAACGTGTAAAACAAACCTTTCAAGCTAGTTTGTTAATGTATTATTAATCCCTCTCTAATGTGTATCAGTGAGGCTCGCCTGTTAAGGCACATGTCCACTGCAGGTTTTATATGAGAAACTATTTAATTCGCTCAAAAAATTGTACTCTTTTCAAAAACGTTAAAATTATTGTTCATTTTCACTGTTTTTCGTCATAATATAAGCATTAATAGAAAACCTAGCTCAATTTAATATAAAAATCCCTTTTTTAAATAATAAAATGCACTTTATTACCCTCAAATGTCTGAATAGTGTAAACGGTTCAAGGCCCTTATCTAAGAAGGATTGGACTTGACCCGCTGAATTGAAGTACTGAGTCACATCAGGTGTTGTCCTTGGTTTAGGCACGGAGTCTCAGTCCACATGAAAAATAGTGCACTGTACAATTGGAGCATGGCGAGCATATATCGCACGCGCTACAATTCATTTAATAATAGTAGTTAATAATATCAACCTCTGAAGGATGAAAGGCTGAATTAGCCTAGCCAGTATCAAATGATATAACCTGCAGGCGACACCAGATGTCAGCAGCGAGTGCTTAAGAACGTCAACCTCAATGTCATGCAAAGGATTCCTAACGGAATGAGGACCCAGTGGACACTGACCGCTTCAGGGTTGTAACTGCATCTTTGCCAGCCCAGCGAGGATGATGACACATTTGCGAGACACACGTCTCAGTGGTTCAGCCTGGAAGTCGTATCTCCACCCCTCCTCCCCAACCCCAGCAGCGATGCGCGTTGACACAAGTTTCCCTGCAGCACACTAGCAGCTGCCATGCTGTAAATATATTTTACTTTGCTTGAGAAACAGGTTTATGGGGCTACTTGGACTAATGCCCCCTGTGCCACGCCATAACACCATTCTTGACCCACTGAGGCTTTTTTTCCGATAATTTGTAAAAAAGCATTAAGAAGAAGAATTTGCTTAAAAAATAAACAATATACAGAGGGAAGTTAAAAGAGCATGTCAATAATGGTTTTAATGGGGTACTCAAGTTACCTAGTAAAACTTTTATAAACTTTCAGATATACATCGATCGATCAGACTTCTAAAATGATTTTTTGTGATTAAAGACGACATTAACACCTATTGCAGTTACTTGAAGAGAAAACGAGAAAATAGAGGTTCGACGGGGGGAGGGAAACTGAAAATGCGCGATGCGCCCGCAGCCAGCCTCTGGGGACCGGAGATGTGCACGCATACGGAGTGCACATCTCCTGTCCGTACGCGTGCACATCTCCTGTCAGCGCGTGCCACCTCCTGTCTCCCTTCGGGAAAGAAAGCGCCAACAATAGTCTTGCTAGCGAAGCAGCGCATGCGCTGCATTCGCTAGTGAGACCTAACAAGCAACATATCTTCTACTATGGAAATAAAACCTTTTCAATGTGATAATAAACATGCAAATCTAAGTTTAATATTACACTAGTTACCAATAATGCCTGTTATTGTGCTGAGCTGCTTCGGTTTCAATGGTGGGTGTGTCTGTGTGTGTGTATGTATGTGTGATAGGTAATTAGCAACAGTGTAATAATAAACTCAATAATAAAGGCACCAAATAGAATTTTAGACTTTATGCATCACGTCCCCTGGCTTCTTTTGCACAAATGCAGCAGTTTAAAAACTCATATTTCGAACGAAGAGTGAAATATGGAAAGTAATGTAAAAATCCCTAGGAACATAGGTTTCATTATCATCACGGCAGCCCCAAACCGCTCTGCACATATTACCCCTTCGTGTTATTCAGCCAACATTATATTCATTAAAACTGTTCAAAACTAGTAGCAAGCGGGGCCTTTAGTCCCACCCAGGAGAGAGGCAAACACCAGGAAGAGACTGAAGGTGGGAGGGCGGGGGAGATACTCTCCCCTGCTACAGTGCCTGCCGGCAGACGCTGGGAGGGAGAGCTGCACTCTCCGTGCCCCCTGCGCCTCCGCTCTCGGTGCCTGTAAGGATTTTCTTATCTGCTTGCTAAATAAACAAGCAGATAAGAAAAGTCTTCACGACAAGCCGGTAAACAGGCCACGGTGTCCGTAGGGGCTGACTAAAAAGCTGACAGGGCGGCAACTGAAAACCCTCCTTTTCAATGGGAAGCCAGCGTTTACCCTAAACGCTGAAGCTACCCAATGAAAAGGCAGGGCTTACAATACCCTTTTTCTTACAAAATCTCTAGCAGGGTGTGGTAGCAGCTAGCTTTGCTGCTCCGCCCACGCCTCTGCGAGACCTAAAAAGGGGGAATAAGTCATCTTGAGTGAATAAGTGTACAGCTCCCCCTCCACTCACCGCCAGTGCTACTGTAGGTAACGTTGTGCTCCGAGGCGGGGCTGTGACCTGGGACAAGCATGCCGCCCCAGCCTGGTCATGGGCCCAGGCTGGGGAGTTGAAGAATGTGCTGAGGGGGTAGCACAGACCCCACTCTGTGTGCTGGTGGAGAAGGCAGGCCAGGTGACTGACAGGGGGAACTGCTGCTACAGCCGGTAGAGGACTTAGTTAGCAAACCCAATGGCAGAAAGAGCCCAGGAGTGGCCCGGGGTCCACCTGGCAGTATGGTGAGACTTTGAGTGCCTGCCATTGGTGCAGACTTCACTACAGCGTAAGTGGAATCTCCCTGCACCTACGGATCAAAATGAAAGCAGACTAGAAACCTGCATGTCGCTCACCCTCCCTCCACCACAGCAAGCGGTACCATTCGTGTCAGTATCTCTGAAAGAGAACTCTAGTCCATCACACGATTGTTAATTTTCTACCCATTTTCAATATCTGAAAACAAGCGGGCAGCGCCGAAAACAATATATAATACACGGCTGAACTGGAAAGTTAACAAATAAAGCAAGAAACAATATTGTTGCCAATTAGGAGAAGGGGCGCCTGCTAAAATATTGTGTGTCACCCGTGTTGTTAATATGAAAGGGGGTGCCGTACTGCAACAAAGCGTGGCACCCGTGCTGGTAATATAAACGCGGATATGTTGAAATAGAGTTGGGCGAGACGTGCAGTCGCCATTGTTTAGTCGTGATTTCATGCGGAGTTGCGTAGTAGTTAAAAAATAATGCAAATTAATAGTAATTTACAAAAAGAACAATTATAGAAGTGGGTGCCTGCTAAAGTATAAAGCGTGGCGCCTGTGTTGTTGTTAATATGAAACCAGACGCCGTGCTGAAACTTTAGCCCCTGCCTGGAGGAGGGGCAGTGGAGCAGGGAAAAGCAGGCACCGTTGCAGGAAAGCATGGCAGGGCCTGCAAGAAGAGAAAATAGTGCTCACAGACTGTAAATAAAAGGAGGAGTAACAACACATGTAAGAGGGCCAGTTCTCATTGGAGGTTACAAAAGGAGAAACAGTGGAACTAAAGAGAGACTACTAAGCCCAATCACGAATCAAAAGCAACCATTTAGGTAAGACTTCTGTGTATTGTACATTGTGATTGACAAAATATGCTGGAATTGTGATAATGTAATATGTATTAATGTGTTGAAAATAAAAATATATATATATTTTTTTTTTTAAAGAAACCATTTAGAAAGGACAGAAACAGAACCCAATTGAAAAGATGGACAGAAAATGGGTGCAGCTTCAAGTGAATACCTGAATCCAGAATGTCTTGAGGATACAGCGCAAGCGCTGCCAAGGCGAGACCTAATGTCTATAATTTTGTTTCTGTACTAGATTGAGGCTCTGGCCCCTCTAGATCACTTCCAGGCAGGATTTAGGCTTTGGAATAGCAAGAGTCCATCTTCTGGCCTTGCTGAAGTAACTGGATGATGAAAACTGTATCTGGCCTGAGATTGTGCCTGTCCCCTTTCAAACAATATGCATCACTGTTCAGCACATTAACTTTGCAGGTCGGGTGATAGATTTTAGAGTGGATGACAATTCTGAGTAGATCTATATTTGCTGGCTGTTTATTCTAAAACTATAACATTAGCTCCTTTTGCCTTTGCATTGCAGAGGGCTTGTCTCTCATCACAGCCCTATTCATTTGTGAAATAGATTACCAGCTACAGCCTAACCAACAACATAGCAGGTACCCAGAACGGGACATGATCAACAGTTTTACTTAACCCAAAAGAAAAACAAGCATTTACAATGCAACGGTTTCGCCTTTGGAGAAGTTAGAGCTATTGGCATTGTAAATGACAAAATTTGTATGTATGTGTTGGTTTTGAAAACAGATAAATAAATGGCATTGTCATTTACATTGCCAATAGCTTAATCTCTCGCAAATGTGAGAACTATTGTACCCTACGGACGAGCTCAACAGACAGCAATTACTACCACCCACACACACACCCAGAGCCAGCCACACACCCAGAGCCAGCCACACACAACCAGAGCCAGCCACACACACAACCAGAGCCAGCCACACACACAACCAGAGCCAGCCACACACACAACCAGAGCCAGCCACACACACAACCAGAGCCAGCCACACACACAACCAGAGCCAGCCACACACACAACCAGAGCCAGCCACACACACAACCAGAGCCAGCCACACACACAACCAGAGCCAGCCACACACACACACACACACACACACACACACTGGAGCAGTCACACACACACACACACACACCCAGGAGCAGTCACACACACACACACACACACACTGGAGCAGTCACACACACACACACACACACACTCTGGAGCAGTCACATACACACACACACACACACACACACACACCCAGGAGCAGTCACACACACACACACCCTGGAGCAGTCACATACAAACACACCCTGGAGCAGTCACACACACACACACACACACACACACCCAGGAGCAGTCACACACACACACACACACACACACACACACCCAGGAGCAGTCACACACACACACAAGTGAGCAGTGTGAGCAGCGATATGATGTGCCTGATGCCACTACAGTCTGGCAAAAAACCGGACCGCCTGTGCCAGGGCACAAAACAGAGCCTGATAAGGACCCGTTTCAAGGCCCACTTTAAAAAAAACTGCCGGTGCTCAGCACCGGTGAGACCCGGCCCACCTAAAGCCATGTGAAAGGACTTTTTCACACGCGACATTCATGCCCCAAATCTGTGGTGTTCATCTGCAGTACGAGCCGAGCACAAATATTATATAATCTCTAGTTTGAATATCCGGTGGTACTCACCGCGAGGATTGGACGTTGCCTCACAGCTGCCTCTGATGCAGGCGTTGGACGGTGCCCGCGTCTTCCAGGCGCAGAGCAGCCTCGAACTGAGGTGGCCGGAGAGTTCACTATTTCTTAAACAAGCTCCGCCCGTTTCCCTTCGACTCCCACCCTGCCTGCGCGCGGATAACCCGGCCTTGGCGCAAGAGTCAATATGCGTGTCAGATAGGCGGGCCATTAGGGAGAGAAGCGCCTGGTGTGCAGTGGGCGTTGGTGCCAGCTGCTGTTGGGGAACGGTGTGGCACTTCGTGACATGTAGATAGATACTGGTCTGACTCTGGCCATGGCTCGGAGGCTCCTTTCCTGGTTAGTGCGCGTTAGTGTCCGGACTCTTTCTTGGCGTCGCTTGGGTTTTGCTCAGTGTTCCCCAAGGGACGTCACCCCTCCTACAGATTACTGGGGTACTCTCCGCCCCCTCTGTCTCTCGCAGTCACAGAGGTCAGCATAGGGTGTCCACTGTGCTGCCCTGCCTTAGTGGGACCGACCACGCACCTTTGGCAGAGGGTGATTCTGACCCAGAGATTGGTGAACTCCAACCGTACACTCGCCCACCCGAGTGACGAACGGTGACCTTTGTGTTCATTCGACAGACCCTTCTAACTTTGCAGTATTGGTGCCCTACTTTAGATCAAGTCCTTGCTGATTGTTACTGTGAGCAAGTGGCGACCATTAGGCACCCCTTTCAGCCAGCCCTCCGCCCCCCTCCCCACCTCACTCTTTCTCAGCGTTGTGGCGAACTTTGGGAATCAGGGAGCGGAGCGCTTGGTAGCTGGTGGCACAGCGCACGCGCTTCCACCCCTGGCGGAAACGGCTTATAACAGGATTAAGATGTCAGGCAGTGTGTGCAGGGCTGCTTTAAACTTTGCCATGCAAAATCTGGAGCTAGTTTATAGCTATAGTTTTCTTTAAAAAGCAAGCGTATGCCAGGACCGAATAAATACAGGGATCAATTGAGTGGTGTGCTTAATGGATAATAAAAAAAAATCAGACCTCGTTTGAGCACCGAAATGGATGCGCAAGAAAAACAAGTCAGTCCCGGGCCGGCAGCCAATCACAGCGTGGCCCGGGGAATGACGTCACGGGGGTGTCCCGGCCGGCAGATTCGGGGGCGTGTTTTTCGCGCTCTCCCCTTCCCATTGGCTGGAAGGTAAAATTCCAGCCAATGGGAAGAGGAGAGGGCGGGACTTAAAAAAAGACACAGAAACGCCCCCGAATCGCGTTTTCAGGGGAAAGCGTGATTGACAGCCAATCTCTTCCAATGGCTAGCCTCCATTTATGGAGCTAGCCAATGGAAGACAAGGCGGGACCAAAGCCCCATATGTAGAGACATAAGATTTCGGCTCCGCCCACCACTGCTCACGCAGTGGGACGGTAGCCGAAACCTAAAAAGCAGTAATAGGTCTGGCTTTAAAGGAATTTTATATGGTAATGTGAAGCATTACAAGTAAATAGTGTTGCAGGGAGTTGGCACATACACAGAACTATGCTCAGGAATACAGAGCCTCAGTGAATAAGGGCTAAGCCTTCTTACCGCCTCAGTACCCACAGTCCCAGGACAGACTAGCTATAGTGTCTCACTCGTTCTCCTAAACAATCACGGAGATGCAAATGATTAGACACCCCCAGAACAATACAATCCAGACTTGCTCAGGAATCGCGGTAACAAGACGTACTCTCACTCACTCTTAGTTGTCCACAATAAGAACTGACAGACACGGTTATAGTATAAAATGTTTATTTTAACTATCGGGCTCTATAACACAGTATACAAGCCACTACCAGCAGCAAAACAAACCTAAAACAGTTAGGATTGTAGCAAGTCCCTATATTATAAAGGAAGATGTCATCTTATATAGACAGTGGATAAAAGACTATAAGGCCTAATCACCCTCCCCTTGGTAAGAAGAAGTATTATTATATAATAGAAGATCTCTGTACTTTGTCAGCGGACCACATACCTTAGTGCCTAGATAGATCATAGGAACAGCTTGGCCCTTCTCCCTGGAAAGGTCCCTCTCCAAGTGCGTGTCAACCAAACATGCATTCCCATAATATCAAAGCACAAGTCTTCACCAGAACAGAATAACACGGGGCATTGTTTATCGACTTGCACACCATGTTCAGACTAAACTCCAGGAACAGGCAGAGAACGCAGAAAGCAGACGGTTCTCATGTGAAAGGCAGTCATGCAAAATAAAGTCATGTAATAACGTGTGCAAAAGCGGCATAATGGTATCAGAGCTCATACTAACTTATTGATGTCGATAATTTCCCTATCGGCCATATGACAATAGCACCAGACTAGATATGAATTTGTGTGGAAGAAAACTGTAGAATAATTTTGGAGTAGGTTGAACGGTCAGGTAACAAGTGCACTGCAAGACCTAAAATTTCATATAGGTTAATGACTGTCTCCCTCCGTTGTGTGCTGCTGTCAGAATCATATCAAATTATCTATTAGTCCAAGACACTTAAGAATTCCAATGTCATGTGCTTGCCCCATAAAGTTCAAGGTTAGGTAGCTAGATAAATAAACAAAATGAACACAGTTGCTTGGAGGGCAAGTTCTTTTTGTGTGGAAGAACGCAACTTCAACTCCATCAAAACATGTAATCCTGGCCCCCAACATGTGGGTGGAGCCAATGCCCCGCTTTAGTGATGCTCACATACTTGTATGGTGACAGCTGTGCTGTCAAGACAGAACATAAAAGAAGGCAAAACCTTTTTTCAAAGGAAGCATGTGCTCAAGCTTCATGCAGAGGGACCCACAATGACTCATTGGGAAAGGAAAAGGAAAGTATAAGGAATGCCTTAACTCTATGATGTCTAGATGAGCTGAAAGACAGATTAGCAGGACATTTAGGACTTTGGATAAAAATAAAAAAAAAGATGCTCAGCAGTATCTACTGGTGGTGGAAAATAAATTCTTGCATATATACACTTGAGTTGCATGTTCACTTAAAAAAAAATGAATATAAACAGACATGTTAAAACACAAAGCTGCTGTTCACATTTATTAAAGGATAATGAAGTTTAAAGCAGGGTAAGCTAGAAGGCCTTGTGGAATATTGTGGTAGAAATGAACCACACTTCATACTTTCAAAAACACAAATGTGAAGAAAGATCCAGATGAATCTGCTCTTAAAGAGAGGTATCCCCAATGCAAATCCTACACTATTAAGAAAATTGGCATCGTCAGATAAGTTAAACAGTAGTGAAATTCAAATGTCTAGCAAAAGAAGCAAGTTATAGGGTAAAGGTTATTTTAATCCTATCCAAGTCATCCGGCATGTGCAAAAGTAGGAAAGAGTCCATCGTTCAACTATTAAACAACCCACAATAACATAAGCAAAGCTTGAGGTGGTAACAATGGGTGGCTCAACTACTCTCGCAAATGAAAGGAAGGAAGGAAGCTGCTTCATTTGCGATATCAAAAAAAGTTCCTTTGCAGCAAGGAATGCTTTACATGCCCAGGTTGAAATAAAACACAATGGGAAGGGCTTGTGACCCAGTAAGAAAGCTCTGGCTGGCTTAATCATAACAAAAGGAGAAGAAACCGCCACAGGCTGGGGTAGTGGAAAAGTATTATTACATTTGGCATCATGTGGAGAAGTGTGGCTCAGGGGTTAGAGGCAGCAGACCCGGAAGCTGAGATCGGTCCTGGACCAGGGTTCAATTCCCCGCCTCGGCGGGTCTTGGGCTAAAAATTCCACGGACTCGATAATTCTCGCCCCGGTGCCTCCTCGACTCACGGGTTCACACTCTGCGACTCTGGGCAATAGCTTGCTTAATCTCCACAACGGCCCCTTGTGGCGGGATGCCTGACTTTCACCTTGTGGATACCCTGCTATCTCACAGGGGAATACCAGGAAGGGTTCCCTAAGCAAGCGCCGGGAAACCCACTGCGGGTAGCTGTGCGCTATATAAGCTCAACTACATTTACATTTACATCATAAAAGACAACAAGTCAAATGCAGCTAATGCACTGAATTTCAAAATCAAACATCTTAAAATGTTATTGAAGGAAATGAAATTATGATCTTGAAGCAATTAGAGTGTTGTACTTTGAACATCTAAAAACTTAAAGTTCAAAAAGAAAGGAAATTAAGTTTCAACCACAGTGTAAAAATACTCGTTTAAAGGGAGTTCTGTATTACTATTTACAATGTATCAATCACTACCTGTTATGTTATCATACATTCTAAGAATGTTTTAAATAAAAAAAATTAAATAATACTTCTGCATGTTGAGGTGTCAACACAGAACTTGCTCAAGGCTTGGTTTTTATTATACAAGCAAAGATGGCTAGAATAAAAGGAGGAATAGCATGACGTTAAGAAAGGAAGCGTTTTAAAAGATTGTGAACTAAGACCTACAGTTCAATAAAGCACTGAACAGAGGGAGAAACTATTTAAAAGAAAAATCATAAAAACAGTATCCTACATTAATGAATAATATTTAATTTAAAAAAAACATACAATTTGGTGGATATCCTGCACAAATATATTTTGCAGTTTGCAAGGAAAAATTTAGAGAAGAGGTCTAAGAGACAGAGGTGCACTTTCTGCTGAAATAACCAAATACAGAGTTGGAGGTTTGGGTGGGTGGACGGTGCAATAATAACACTTCCACAGGGATTCCAGAAACAACTGTCCACACAAAGTGAATCTAACACCTCGCAAACCACAGGAATTAACAAATAAAATACATTTAAAAAAGCTAAATTATAAGGGAGGGCTGGCAAAGTAAATTGAAGGAAGAAACAGAAGTTATGTCGAAAATTAACTTAAAATAAAAGTAAAATAGGGAGCCAAAAAAACACATTAAGGCTATCAGGAACTAAGAACAGTGTCCTGCACTTATGTACACCTTCATCAGAGACCTGGTAGTCCCAAATCTTAGCAAATTAGGGCACGACATTGTGATGGGGTTTCCATAATACTCTCCTTGCAAGAGTCCCATGATAATAGGTTTCACCCACCTGGGCAGGGTTGGACCAAAGAAAATGGTATCCTCTTACACATTTTATCTGTACCCATGTATGGCGCACACTGCAACACCATCAAACTTGTCATTTAACTACATACACAAATAGTAATCTGAACTCCAAGTGTGACATTACATTAGGAAGCAGACCATTTGGTTTTATCAGTAACACCAAAAAAATGGATGATAATACAAGGCAACATAGTACATAAGCAAACTGAAAGAAGAGATGCATTGGGAGTTAAGTAATTCTTTTCGATGCAGAGGAAAAACTAAATTGTGAAATACAGGACTGGGATTCACTAACCACAATACAAACAAGGACTGAAAGCGCCATTAGAGTTGTACTTGAACGTGTTTAAAAATATAATATATATATCTATCCTCTGTACCAGTTAGAATTGACATTGGTGTAGCACAGAGCACGTGTATTTTATCCTGCGCTCCGTGAACAAAACGGATCGTTTTTGGAGAATTTTAGCGATTTTTAAAACTGTTTTATTTCCATTCTGTAATGCACTCAGCATACTTCTAACATATTTGCACGCATTTTCGCTCATCTTTCACGGCGCTAGCTGCCGTTAGAGCCTCAAACCGGGGTCAGGCTTTTCTGCACTCGGCGGCCATCTTGAGTGGGGGCTAGAGTGGTGGGAGCGCTCTAGTGTACCAGATATAAGGAATCAGTGGTCTACCGCGCTAGCGGTCGCGTTTGCGGGGGCGCCGTCCCTGTGCCGGAGTCTCGCCTGAGTCGGCCCGTCTGCGCCAGTCAGCGTCCCGGTGGCGCTCGGGAGCGAGGACTGTTTGTTTGATTCAGTTTTCGGCTTTATGTACACTAGAGATGACCTTCTGTCTTACAATGCACACACGGCTCCATGCCAGCGAGCTATCCCCTACTCTGCCGGGGATATTACTACGTGCCCCACGTGTGGGTGGGTGCCGGTCCCTATTAATCCCTGCTCGGGTAAGCTCCCTCCATCAGGTAGTAAATGCGCCTTGTTAAACACCAGGTGCCTTCCTCAGCGCGCTCTTGACATCCATAATCTTTTAACACTTGATGACTTAGATTGTCTCTTTCTTACAGAAACGTGGCTCGGTGAGGGTTCGGAACCTGATTTAGCTATTGCCATCCCTCCTTCAAATGCTATTTTCCGCCGAGATAGATGCAAGGGAAGGGGAGGCGGAGTGGCACTTATCATTAAGAGGCACATTCCTTGTACCATCTTGTCAACGGATGATTTGCCTGCCTGTGAAATCCTTGCCTTCTCCCTGACCCTATCCCCCCATCAATCCTGTTTGGGGCTTTTGCTTTATAGACCACCCGGCCCTCTTGGCTCCTTCACGGAGGATTTGCTATCGATCATCTCCACACTGAGTCTTAGGACAAAACATTGCCTGATACTCGGAGACTTTAACATCCACATGGATAAGGGTGAGGATCCTGAAGTGCAAAAATTCTTGGATATGACATCGTCGGTGGGATTTCATATGCACCTGCAGTCATCTACACATGAGAAGGGGCATATTCTAGATTTAAAAAATTCGACCGTTCCGGTGGCCCTTTCCTCCCTTGCCCCAGTACTCTGGTCGGACCATTTCTTAGCGGATTTCACGTTAGTACATCAGCCAGTGGCCGCCCGCATTTCGCAGCGGCTAGCTGCTCGCAGCTCTAGAGCCTTCCATAAAGTCACCCCGGCCATGCTCACCCAGGCTTTAGAAACCCATCCTTGTGTTATCACAGGTAGTTTGGAGGACGATGTGGTGTGTTTTCAGAACTGGCTCACTGCACGTTTGGAAGCCTTGGCATCACCTCGCCAGGCTAGATCTGAACTGGCAAGAGCATCAGCCCCGTGGTTCTCTGCTGCCTTGGCGGCTAAGAGAAGGCATTGCAAGAGGCTGGAGAGAATTTGGAGGAGGCACTATGATACATCTGCTAAGCAGTCCTACAGATTAGCAGTGAAGGAATATCATAGGGAGATCGTATTAGAGAAAAAATCCTTTTTAGCTAAAAGGATCGAGGAAGCAGATAGTTCCTGCAAAGAGATCTTTAAGATTGTTAAAGAATTCACATCTCCTTCCTGCTGCACTCCTGCGTCTGCTTTCTCGGAACCTTGGATCATGGAGCTTGCAGCTTTTTTTACTAATAAAATCCGCACCATCCAGTCAGCTTTGCAAGGAACCCAGAACATCTTGAGCACGGGTTCAGCGATCGACGGCCCCTCTAACCCCTGGTTATGCCCAACGGCAATGCATACGGATTCCTCCGCCCCTACCCTGCATTGTTTCCCTCCTTTAGAGCCTCAGACCTCACTTGATCTTTTATCTAGCCTGAAATCTGGCTCTCCACTGGACCCTTGTCCTGCCAAGTGTCTTGCGACCCTGGCACCTGCCCTTAACCCGATCATCAACCCTCTCATTAATGCATCTCTTAAATCGGGCAAAGTCCCCTCCTCGTGGAAACAGGCTCTAGTTCTTCCCCTCAATAAAAAACCGAATGCAGACGCCAAACTGCATTCGAACTATAGGCCAATCTCGCTGCTTCCTGCCCTGGCCAAAGTTACTGAAAAGTATGTTCACACCACCCTTAGCAACTTTTTAGAGGGTAACTCCCTTTTACACCAGTCACAGTCTGGATTCAGATCTAACCTGAGCACCGAAACCGCTCTACTTGAGGTAACCGAGGCTGTGAAGGAGACCCTCGACAGGGGTGGAAAGGCCCTGCTTATCATGCTCGATTTGTCGGCGGCCTTCGACACCGTTCCCCACGACCTTCTCCTAACTAGACTCTGGGAGATTGGGCTGCGGGGAACGGTGTTCGCATGGTTTCAGTCTTTTTTGGCCGATCGGAGACAAACGATCTGGGCTCCCCCTTTCTCCGCGCTGATGCCGAAGCTTGAGATAGGGGTCCCGCAGGGCTCCATACTTAGTCCCTCCCTTTTTAATATCTTCCTTACTCCTCTGGCGGCACGGGTGGAGGAGCTAGGGGCCCAGATCATATCCTATGCGGATGATACACAACTCCTGTTCACTTGTGACAGGGGTTGTGACTTCGATGGAGCAGCCATTCGGAAGTGTTTGGAGTTTGTGTTTGAATGGCTCGGAAAAAGTGGCCTCAAATGCAACTCCGACAAATCCGAAATATTGTTCTTTGGCTGTCCTGCAGACCCAAGATGGAAGCAATGGTGGCCTTCGGCCATGTCTCCCCCTGCCAGCGATTCGGTCACAGCTAAGAATTTGGGTATGATGGTTGATAACACTCTTTCCTTCAAAGCCCAGGTTGCTGGCTTGACTGGGAAGTGCTTTGCCATCTTAAGGATGTTGCGTAAGTTTTTGCCTTATCTATCTTTTGAGCATAAGAAGATCACGGTGCAAGCACTAATAGGCTCGCGCCTAGACTACGTTAACATCCTTTACTTAGGTCTTCCTGAATATCTGCTGACTCGTCTGCAGATAATTCAAAACTCTGCAGCCAGGGCTATCTTCGGTCTAACTAGAAGAGCCAGGGCCAGCAATCTCCTTGTCTCTCTGCATTGGCTGCCGATTCGTAAGCGCATCTCTTTCAAGACCTTAATTACAGCTTTTAGGGCGCTTCACAACTTCGGCGCTGAATATCTGCAGAGAAGGGTCAATTTCTATCTCCCATCTAGACCTTTGAGATCTGCTGCCCAGGCGAAGGCTATCGTCCCAACAGTGAAGCGTGCTCGCTGTGGAGGTCGTTCCTTCAGTTACCTTGCACCCCGTCTTTGGAACACTCTGCCCCGGACGTTGCGGACGTGCACTAATCTCTCTGTTTTTAGGAAGGGACTTAAAACTTATCTTTTAGCCCTGTAATTGCTGTTATGGTTAATTTTGGTGCCGTTATGGCTGTGTGTTAGTTGCTGGTATTTTGGTGTGATGATCTTTAGCGCCGGGACGCTCTTTTTGAGCAGCTGAGCGCTCTACAAAACAAACAGTAACATAACATAACATTGCAAGCTAGTACTAGAAATATCAAAATAAGACGACCATATAAATATGCTCCTAATGTACTTAATATTCACTGAGCTAGCGGCTTTCCAATAGATTGTTTGAAAAAGCCTTTTAATTTTGCCAAGCATTTTAATATTTTTTGTGACGGCGACAAGAAGAAATTATCACCCAAACAAGCATGTAAATTACAGCCAGCTACAACAGCACTTAAACCCTTTAAAAGTAACTTTAAAATGGAGACTGGAAATAAATCACCATCTAATTGGGCACCTGAAGTGCAAGCAAATTAAACCGCTTACAATTCAACAGACCAATGGATGGAGCCTGCTGATAAAAACCCTCTTTATGTACATTATACATTTTTTGGGGGGGGGAAACAATATTCTGGAGAAGTTATAAAGCTGTCCGAGAGGCTAGACCTAAATATATATTCTAAATACTGAGAAAGGCAACAATGCAATAGTGAACACTGTTAGTTACAGTTGATCTGTTTTTAGAGAGTTGCTCTTTACGAGTTTGACTCTTAGCACCAAGATGGATTTAACTGCTTAGGAGATTAGTTATTTTATTGATTTTGTACTCTGGATTTGAGCCTTTATGCCACTTAATGCATTCCTGTGTATCGCATATACAAAGAATTCTGTAAGAAACCTTTTCAACTTGTTTATGATCTATGACTCCATTACTGAGTGGTCCCAGATACCATTTGATTTGTATTCTTTTAATTATATTATTGATTACTGTATACGGTGGAACTACTTGCGGATAGATCAACGAAAAAAGAAAATCAAGGAGCCAAACTGCCAATGGTAAAACTATGGGCGTCTGGATTACTGAGGTGCAGTAGTTTATTGGGGTTCGGCCTCCACATGGCCAAAAGTATCAATAACTGTTGAGACTGTGCAATTTTTCACTACATTAATGCTCGCTAACAAACAAGGACCTATGTGTGCTAATGTCAACCAGTGTCACAGACCACAACACTGGAGTAGCAAAAAACTAAGTCTTTCACACTACGTAAATACACCTTGTGAGAACACACTGGTCAGTTAAATCAATCCGCCCGGAAAGCAGCTTCCATTCAAGCCCCTATACTCCCACTTCTAGACAGAGGCAACACAATGCTCCACTGCTACCTAAACTCCACACTGGTCCCCTTGTAAATGTCCACTTCTGCTCTCTGAACCCAGCTAAACTCCAAATACTTGTAGATTGCGTCTTTGCCCTGAATCTTTACAGCTACCTCACAGACATGACACATAAGAAATATAACAAGAACACTTCCACACTGAATACATTCCACTGACTTCTTTGCTAGTGCACATAATCTTCAAGACCAAAAGTAGTAGCTACATCACAGTCCGCATTCAGCACGTGGCAGAGAAGCTCAGCATCTCCAGCTGCTCTCTATATGCCTATAGCCAGCACACCATTAGCCTGGAGAAAAGTAGTGTCAAAAAACTAAATAAATAAAAAGCAAAGCAACAGACCTGTTCAACTATTCACCCTGGATCTGCAACATCATGGCAGGTACCCATCAGGCACACCCCAACACTGTTAAAAATTAGGAAACAGCTGAATACACACTTTTTTAAAGAACACTCCACCACGACTAGTCCACTTCTGCTCTCAGAATTAGGCTACACTTCAAACACCTGTTGAATAACTTTTTGCCCTGCCTGAAACTGTACAGCTCTCAGCTGTCTTCTAGTTAGGTTTGTGCAAATTAAGAAAGTCACATGCATACTTGCACAGAGCGAAAAACTAACTACCACTGGAGAATAAACCAAACAAGACAGCAAGAAAGAACACTACATTTTAGGCCAAATGAGACTTTTGCCCAAAACGGTATAAGCAGATCGGAAACATACCCATTGTTAAAAAGAAGGAAGAAGATTGGATACAAAAATAAGATTCATAAGAAGATTAAAAAAAGAAGTATAATAGATCAGCTGAGCGCAAGTTGAGAGGCAAATTTGTTATAATAACATTGTTATTTACATGGGTGGACAGTATTAACAAACTAAGAAATTTACAGCTTCAGAGAGAGTATGTGGTCATAGCAAGAGTATGTGTGCGGTAGTGTAAACTATTCAAGAGACTGGTGTAGGCCCTCAGTTGGCAAACAAAAGTGCATTTACACATCAGGAATCTTCAAGAACAGAACTAACACTACACTGAAAGAAGTTCTCTTGCTTATGTAGGTTGGTGGCACCCCTGCGTGGATTGTGCTCTCTAGGATATTCAAAATTAGCTTAGGCAAACCCCATAAGGTAGAAGCAGAAATTCCAAAAAAGGTGAGGAAGATGGTTCGGGAGCACACTCGAAAAAGAAAAAAGGAATTTAAAAAAAAAATACCTTGTTGCGGTAGAAAATGATGCAACCAGTGACAGGTAAGTGAATGGTGGTTTATTAGTTCTCCCAACAGCAGTGCCACATCACCAGACAAACCATTAGTGGGTCCTAGTGAACCCCTGCGGAGTCGGAACTCTAGAAGCTATTTCACAGATAACAGTCAAGCAACCTACGATACATAGCAACAAGGTGCATAGGAGCCAGCATGTTTAAAATTGGGCATTACAAAGCCAGTAGGTTTTGCCTATGTGAGATCTATTGGCTTTGTCAAATATATATTTTTTTTTTAACTGTCGCAGCTGCTGTACAACGTAGCTTAAAGAAAAAAAGTACCGCCACTTTCAGCGTTTAACGCATCATGGAGCTTTTTTACTTCTTTTAACCCATTGCATGCTGGCCGAATTTTCACGCTGTGCGGGCGAAATAGAGAGTGGGCGGAGTTCCGTCGTTAGCACACGCCCACCAAAACGCGTGACAGCCAGAGGCCGTCCTGAGCACTGAAGGGATTAAGCTATGTGGCACTACACCCTGGGCTGCTGTGTATTAGGACTAAAAAAGTATTGGGGGTAGGTGCGGGAACAACATGAGGGCTTTTATCAATCCCCCCAAGCGCACTCTCAAATTTGTTCTTTTCTTGTGTTCTTTATTTTAGCTCATGGGTCCAATCCTTAATTCTGGTTTTACTTCCGTCCTGGATAATCTTTAAGGCGTATCAGTGTTGCATGGTCCTGCGGTCCTTAATCATAAATCATCGTATGTTTAGTATTCCAAATTCACAATCATGCCAATCATGGCTTCCATATCCAAGTATTATTGTGAGTAATTCTTCTCTTTTGTAGTGTTCACAATTGCTGCTGTTAAAGTAGAGCGTGTATCAGCGAGTAGGCTCTACACCGTAGAGTCTTCAATCCGCGCCACAATGGGGTTGCAGTGTAGGAAGTCGAGAGGGAGCAGCAACAACTGAGAGGAGGGTGTGGGGAGGGGGACTCGAGAGAGTTGTAGGGGTGAAGGGAGCAGTAATAGACAGCAGGCGGATGGGGGGTACAAGCAACATGAGAGACTGACTGTAGAGTGTCAAGCACTCTTAACCCCTTCCTTGCTCCCGTTAGCCGACGGGAGCACTCCCTCCCTGGTGCTGCGCACAACCGTTGGCCGTCACAGCCCCGCCCACCCTTTAGAACACCCGCACCGCGTCGGAATTGCCGCCGTGGTTAAGGCGTTAAGAGTGGATGGTAAAAAGTAAAAAGATGAATTTAAAAAAAATTATCTGCAGGAGCGCACGGCCAGTGGAAAGCTCACCGCAAACAGGAAGCTGTACTAGGTCCAATGCTCAATGGCAGGAACAAACACTGACGACTCATGGAAGAAGCAGAAGGCACAGACCAATAGAAGCAAGGAGACAAGAGTGATATGGAAGCCACCAATACTAAGTAACAGGCATGCTCCAAGACTGTGTAAAGCTTTTAGTTTTTGAGAACAAAAGATTTTGCCGACAGTGCTCCAAGACTGTGTAAAGCTTTTAGTTTTTGAGAACAAAAGATTTTGCCGACAGTGCACGTGCTGTCTTAGTTGTAACCTAAACAAGCTTTTACAATGCAACGGTCACGCTTTTGCAAAAGTTAGAGCTATCGGCATGGTTATTGACATATTTTTTTTATGTGTTGGTTTTTAAAACAGATAAAAATAAATGGCATTGTCATTTACAATGTCAATAGCATAATCTCTCGAAAATGCGAGACCTATTGCATTTGCACACACACACACACACACACACACACACACACACACACACACACACACACACACACACACACACACACACTCTGCAACTTGAACTCACCTTCGAGAGACAGCAGGCTCCGGCACTGGGCCGCATCCGGGGCGCACAGAGCTCGTGCCTGCGGTGGCACCGCTCTTGCAGAGTGCAGCACGGACAGCGATTCTGTGAAGGCCCAGAGCGGCTCCCATCAGTCACCGTCATGTATAATGCACAGCACCCCCGCATTCAGTGGGCAAACCTTAGAAAGGGTCACATCTCCAGCTACAATACTCTTCTGTTTTTTACACCTCACCTCAACTTAAGATGCCATAAAATTATGATTATCATGAAGGATGAACGTCTGCAGCTACAGTTTTTAAACCTAGTAGAAGTGTCACAGGGGATGCGGTTCTCTAGTCTCTCAACTGTCCATAAGTAGCGTAATAAGATGTCTCGGTGTCACCGCTTTTCCATTTATGGATTGTACTATTACATATCAATATTATCAGAAGTGTTGATCCAATTAAGGCAAATCAAATTAACCAATACTACAACTCCCAGAATGCAAAGTCCAGGAACGGAAAAGTAGTGCGCCAGTCACATGGAGCCATCTTGTCATCCTATCCACTTTGTGTATCGGAAACAGTGTAACTATCTTTGATGTCGGCAACACTTAAGGGACCATGTGACACCAGTGAAAGCAATCCGTAGGTATGAACACTCGGTAACCGATCTGCATTGGACTTCCGGGTGTAAAGGGGCGCTCGTTGTACTCACCGCCCAGGGAAAGGAACACAACCGTCGCCCAGCGAGGAAGAGATGCTGGAAGGAAGCAATGAGCTGTTGCTGCTCCATAACCGCCGCTGGGTAAAATAGGTAAACGAGAAGTTTACAGAATCTCGCCGGTCTGTGTTCCTGGCGTTGGTATTTTTCTGTCTCCTCCGGAGGTACAGGGGAGAAACCGAACGTTTTCCAGCTCCTTGTGGTTTCTACGTGCCCTACCCGGAAGTAAATAGCCGGTATGATTCATTTCAATGCGTGAATGGTGCTGTTTTGGAACGGCAGAGCATTCCTTAATCAGTGCTGGAAAGTAAACAAATATACTCTGCCATTCTATAAATTAGCAGTCAAGAGGTGGAAGCCGAAAGGTTGTGGAGTCTGACATGCAAAAAACATTTATTTTTAAAAACTCTTCCCCACAGAAATTGGCAGTATGGACAAATATTATAGTAAATCTGTTTTGGCTTACTCCAATGGCCAGAAATAAGCTGCATTGTTATGAACGAAGCAAAAGATTTTCTTCAGGAAAAGATAGCTTATGTCATGACAAACAACCCTGTCACACATTAAAGATCAGACACCTGCAATATGAACAGACAGAGTTTAAACAAAACCAAGTGATACATGACAGCGCATTGTATGTGTTACTCGATAGAAAACAAGCACTCACTTGTCTCTAAGCCCCGTCCTTTTCAGACTGGGCGCCCCAACTTCCTGCTGGGGTAAAAGGTTCCTTATCTTCTTTATGGTGCCATCTGGACCCATAAAGAAGATAAGAAACCTTTTGTATTGTATTGTATTGTATGTTGCTCTTATATAGCCCAAACTGCCACCCTACGGGTATCCTGGCGCTTTTAGAGAAAACCTAATCAGATGGAAACGGCAGATAGCAGGGCTGAATAGTGGACACCGGAATCTCAGATTTTAGCAAATAGCCAGGTCTTTAGGCTCCTTCTGAAACCTATCAGGGAGTCGGCTTGCCTGATGTTCTGGGGCAGCTCATTCCACAGCCGGGACGCTACTGTGCAGAAAGCCCTGCCTCCCATCCTGGCTCTCTTGAATCTGGTGGTTGTTGCTAGACTCAGACTGGAAGAGCGAAGAAGCCTAGTGGGCTTGTACCATGTAAATCTTTCCTGCATTGGTAGGGAGCCCATACAGTGCAATGCTCTATAGACGATGCACAGTGATTTAAATGTGACTCTGTCCCTTGCGGGCAACCAGGGGAGATCTCTCAAAGCCATTGTGGTCTAGGAACTGCGTGGTCTGTTAAGTGCCAGCTTGCCTGCCAAAGACTGGACTCTCTGCAGCCCCTGCAAGATATACGAGGGGGCACCTAAATATAGGGAATTGCAGTAATCCGGTCTGCATAAGATTATACTCCTTACCACCAGGGCCTGGCCTCATCGGGTAGAAGAGGGAGAATCTGTCTGAGTGCTTTTAGCAAACCAAAGCAGACACTGATGGTTTTGTTAGTTTGCAATACCATTTGAAGATTTTCATCAAACAGTACTCCCAGGTTACGCACTGTCTTAACTGGGACACAGAGATCGGCCCCCGGTGAGAACCTAAGCTCACACTGTGGCTGCTGATTCAATTTCGCAGTCGAGCAATAGACTACCTCAGTTTTCCCCTCGTTAAATTGTAGGGAGTTAGCATTAAGCCAACCAGAGACCCGACGCATGCATTCCTGGAATGTGTCCATAGACACTGCATGTTACCCTTCAAGGGAAAACACCAGTTGGGTGTCGTCAGCGTAATTTATCAGGTTGATCCCATAAGATTTTATAATGGGGATCAGAGGCCGCAGATATATATTAAAAAGGATAGGGCTGATCGACGAGCCCTGTGGCACTCCGTGGTGAACCAGGGACTTGGAAGAAACATACGGAGTCATGGTCACTACCGGTTGTCTACCTGACAGGTACGATTGTAGCCATTTCAGAGCTTTGCCTTTCACCCCCAGTTTCTACAGTCTGCCTAACAGGACTGCGTGGCTTACCGTGTCGAATGCGGCCGACATATCCAACAGCACTAGTACTGATGAATTACCATTGCTCACATTCGCAGTGTGTCCAGCATGGTAGCCAGCGCAGTTTCTGTCCCATAGCCTGGACGGAACCCAAACTGATCCCTATCCAGTAAGCAGTTATCTTCAAGATAGCTAGACAAAGATCTGCGAACAGCCTTTTCCAGGATTTTTATAGGGTAGGGCAGGAGAGATATAGGCCTAAAATGAGCTGGGATAGTTGGGTCCAGCGAGGGTTTCTTGAGTAGGGGAGTTATCATTGCCTGCTTCCATACCTTCGGCACTACTCCTTCCTCCAGGGACTGGCAGCAGTCGCATCCAGGGAAATAGCTCTGGCCCATACTCCTTCCAGATCATGAGGAAGGGGGTCTAAGGGGGAACCAGAAGATACACTGAGAGCAAGGCTGTTAAAAAGCGATTGAAAACTCTCAATGGATGATGCTGCCTGTGGTTCCTCCTCGGCAGTCTGAAGGAGTGCGTCCTGACTGCCCAAAGCAAGCCCCCCCACAATTTTGGCAATTTTTTCTTCAAAGAGGATAGCGATTTCGTCACATAGCTTTTGTGTTGCAACCACCCTGTTGCTTATGCAGTCCAGGTTGGAAAGGTCCCTTATGATATTAAAGAGAATTTTTGAGCTGTTCGGTGATTGAAGTATAGAGGTGGTATAAAAAAAAAAGAGTCTTTGATTTGACGATGGCCCCTTTATATTTAGTCTGCACTATCTTTAGCAGTCTCTTATCAGACTCTAAATAGAGTCTTCGCAACTTCCTTTCTGCCTGTCTACACTGATTACGTCATAATTTCAGCTCCTCACTAAACCAGGGGGCAGACGGTTTCCTTCTGTTCCTTATCTTTTTCAAGGGGACAAGTTTATCAAGGGTATCAGTGATATAATTACAATAGGCAAGATAAATCTGACCCACTGAATTACCCGGAGCAAAAGGTGTCTGATTGGTGAAGGTTGGATCTGTTTTATCTTTTGATAATTTAGACCAGTGCCTTCCCTTTCGGTAAGTTGCAGGACAGGCATTTTTATTCACATAGGTGGATATAGTGATCTTAAAGTGAATCAGGGAGTGGTCAGTCCAACATTGGGGTAGTATGCCAGTCACCTCTGTCTCAGTCTGATTAGCAAACACAAGATCCAATACATGTACACCTGAGTGGGTTGGTTCCAATATCAGCTGATCAAGGCCGCAATTCTCACATATATGTTGTAGGTCCTTCAGGTGACCCCCTAAGGACCCATTGTCCCATAGGCAGCAGTCTGGAGTGGGTCAAAGCTAGGGCGGCGATAGTGTCAAACAACGCCTGGTACTGCATATCTAGGCTTGGAGGCCTATAATGAATATGCTACTTACCAGTATGCATCTGTTCTTGGCATGTAGGGCTGCTAACATTCATATCTTAGCATTAGATCGCCGCCTAGTGTTGGGCTCGGATGATTGCACATTGTTGTCCTGGAAGAGTCTTCGAAGTATCCTGAGATAGGTGGCTCCTCCCCTGGACTACAGTGCGCATGGGCATCGGCTCCATCCCCAGATTGTTTTTCGCCATTGTGGCAGGAGATGGAGTGAAAGTGTAAAGGATGTCCATGCTAATGAATAAATACAATAGTATATCTGCAGCTGCGACAGGCACCGGGGAGGAGGGCGGGCGATATGAATGTTAGCAGCCCTACATGCCAAGAACAGATGCATACTGGTAAGTAGCATATTCAGTTCGAGGCATGTGGGCTGCTAAATTCATATCTTAGCATAGAATACATAGCAGTCCCTCCATCAGCGGCGGTTGCCCGTGCCAGCTGCAGAAACCTGAAAAAGTGTCTTGAGAACAGCCTGTCCTACAGCTGCTTGCTGCTTGGAATGCACATCAACACAGTAGTGTTTTGTGAAGGTATGTGGTGTGACCCACGTGGCTGCTCTGCAAATATCCTCTAAAGGAATGTTCCCTAGGAAAGCCATGGATGCCCCCAGTTTGCGTGTGGAGTGCGCTCTGGGGGGTATTGTTAAAGTGCGCTTGGCTTTCTGATAACATATCTGGATGCACTTAACAATCCACCTGGCTATCCCTGCTTTAGAAATTGGGTTGCCTTTGTGTTGTGGTGCGAAGGCAACAAAGAGTTGTTTTGTCTTTCTAAAGGGTTGTGTTCTGTCTATGTAGTACATCAACGCCCTCCGTACATCTAAGGTATGAAGCATTCTTTCCGCCACCGTTTGCGGGTTTTGAAAGAATGCTGGTAAGTCGATAGTCTGGTTAAGATGAAACTGTGACACCACCTTAGGAAGGAATTTAGGGTTAGTGCGTAGCACTACCCTATTTGGGTGAATTTGAATGAACGGCTCTTGTATGGTGAGCGCTTGCAGCTCACTGACACGCCTCAGAGACGTAATAGCTATCAGAAAGGCCACTTTCCACGTAAGGAATTGGAGCTCACACGAGTGCAGTGGCTCAAATGGTGGCCCCATCAGTCTGGTGAGAACGACGTTGAGGTTCCACACCGGAGCTGGTGGTGTTCTTGGGGGAATGACTCTCTTCAGACCTTCAAGGAAGGCTTTAATGGCGGGCACTCTGAAGACAGAGAGGTGCTGCCTGTTCTGAAGATAAGCCGCTATGGCTGAGAGATGTATCCTAATGGAAGTGTACGCCAGATTGCACTTGTAGAGATGTAACAGATAGCAGATGATGTTGGGAATAGATGCATCTAGTGGGTTGATGTCATTGGACGTACAGTAGATGACAAAACGCTTCCACTTAGCAGCATAGCATGCTCTAGTAGTTGGTTTCCTCGCCTCCTTGATGATACTCATGCATTCTGGAGGTAGGTTAAGGTATCCAAACTCTAGGACTTCAGGAGCCAGATCGCCAGGTTGAGCTGTCGTGGATCTGGATGCTGAATGTCTCCATGGTTCTGCGTCAAAAGACTGGGCGTGAGGCGCAGTCTTTGATGCGGCACCACTGAGAGTTCGAGGAACGTGGTGTACCAAGCTTGTCGTGCCCACGTTGGAGCAACCAGGACGAGAGTCATGGAGTGCTGCCTTAGCTTTCTTGCGACCAGCGGTATTAGAGGGGCTGGCGGAAAAGCGTATGCAAATTTGCCTGACCAGTTCATCCATATCGCATTCCCCTGCGACTGTGGGTGAGGGAACCTGGCGGCAAAGAGTCGGCATTTTGCGTTCTCCTTTGTTGCGAACAGGTCTATCTCCGGATGACCCCACTGCTGGAAGAACGGGTGGAGAACAGAAGGGTGTATCTCCCACTCGTGCATCTGATGGCTGTATCTGCTGAGCAGATCCGCCATCTGATTGTCCTTGCCCGGGAGGTGTTCTGCCATGAGGAAAATGTTCCTCTGAATGGCCCACTTCCACATGCTCTGAGCCAGATGAGACAGCTGTGGCGAGTGGGTGCCCCCCTGTTTCTGAATGTAGTACATCGCGGTCATGTTGTCCGTCCGGACTAGCACGACCTTGTTGCTCAGATGTACAATGAAGGACTTGAGCGCCATGAAGATTGCCATCAGTTCCAGATAGTTGATGTGCATCTTCTGTTGCTGCGTCGTCCATAGTCCCTGCACTGTGTAAGTGAGCACATGAGCTCCCCATCCCTGGAGAGACGCGTCCGTTGTCAGGATAATCTGCGGCACAGGCTCCTGGAACAGTCGGCCCTTGCAAAGGTTGTGTGGAGTCCACCAATGCAGAGAGTCGTATGCCCGACTGGTAACCAACACTAGGTCTGTCAATTGCCCACGAGCCTGTGTCCACTGATTCGCTAAGCACTCCTGGAGCGGGCGCATATGTAACCGTGCGTGAGGGACTATGAAGATGCAGGAGGCCATCATGCCAATCAACTGCATGAACACTCTCGCTGGCAGGGAGTGTCTTGGTCGGAATCGTTGGATCAGTGACTGAATGCTGTCGATTCTGACTTGGTTTGGCTGAGCCATGGCTGTCAGGGTGTTGATCGTAGCACCCAGGAACTGCCGGACATGTGCCGGCTGAAGATGCGATTTTGGGTAATTTAGGGAGAAACCCAGATCGTGAAGAAGGTGAATTGTAGTCGACATGTCTGCGGCGCACTGTTGCTCTGACTTGGCTTGTACGAGCCAGTCGTCTAGGTAGGGGTAGACATGGATATTCTGCCTCCTGAGGTGCGCCGCCACTGTCGCTAGACACTTGGTGAACACCCTCGGGGCCGTAGTGACTCCGAAGGGTAGGACTTTGAACTGGTAGTGCCTGCCTTGAATAGTGAACCTTAGGTATTTCCTGTGTGACGGGTGTAGTGGAATGTGGAAATAAGCATCCTTGAGATCTAAGGTCGCTAAGAAGTCTCCCTGGTTTAGCAAGGGAAGAATCTGCTGCAGTGTAAGCATATGGAAATGCTCTGACAGTATGTACAGGTTGAGGGGACGTAGATCGAGAATGGGCCTGAGAGAACCGTCCTTCTTTGGAATAAGGAAGTACAGGGAATATACCCCTGTGCCTTCCTCCCCCACCGGCACGAGCTCGATTGCGCCTTTTTGCAGCATCGCCACCACTTCCTGCTGCAATAAGTGCAAGTGCTCTGCGGACATAGGCCTTTGCCTCGGTGGGATGTTGGGTGGAGTGGATTTCAGCTCTAGGCAATAACCATACTGGATTAGTTGTCGCACCCACCTGTCTGTGGTGATGTTTCTCCAGACGGGCAGGAACTGCTGCAGTCTCCCCCCGACAGGTGTTAGGTGGTCGGGGGGCAGTGACAGAAAGTCACTGTTTGCTTGGAGTAGAGGTGCGGGAGCTGTTGTTTCCTCTGCCGCGACCTCTGTTGCTGTTATTCCTATAACCTCCCTTGTTCTGTTTAGTGAACGAGGATTGCGCCCCACCTTTGGAGAACTGGGATTGTTGACCCATCTGTCCTCTGGTGACTCCACGTGCACCTGAGCGACGAAAATTGCTGCCACGAAACTGTTGGGACTGCAGGGCCCCCATAGACTTAGCAGTTTCCGTGTCCTTCTTTATTTTCTCTAGGGTGGTGTCAACATCCGGACCAAACAGACTATCAGGATTGACTGGCTGATTCAGAATTGTTGTCTGAATATCCTGCTTAAACCCTGAGATGCGGAGCCAGGCTTGTCTTCTCAGCATAACGCTAGTGTTGATAGCCCTAGCAGCTGTGTCCGCAGCGTCAAGTGCACACTTGATGGCTGCGTTTGATATTAGCTTTCCTTCCTCAATAAGCATTTTGGTGCCTTCTTGGAACTGTGGGGGCAGGTGTTGTATAACCTGTTCTAGGGTGTCGTAGTGCGCCCTATCATAACGCGCCAGGAGCGCCTGTGTATTTGCGATGCGCCAAAAGTTTGCCGCCTGTGCAGCCACTCTTTTGCCTCCTGCCTCAAGCACTTTGGACTCCTTATCCGGGGGAGGAGCTTCACCCGTTGTCTGGGAGTTGGCACGTTTCCTGGCATTGGCAACCACAAGAGAGTCCAGTGGCAATTGTCCCCGGATGTAGACGGGGTCCGCAGGTGCAGGCCTGTACTTCTTTTCAATGCGAGGGTTGACCACTCTCGCCCTCGTAGGCTCCTTAAAAATGTCCCCAGCATGTTTGAGAACACCTTTCAGCATAGGAAGTGTCTTTACTGTCCTTTCAGATATGGCAAAGGTGTCAAAAAGGAAGTCTTCCTCGACCGGGTCGGCATGCATGTCCACATCATGATTGGCCGCCGCCCGTTCAATTAGTGCATGAAATCCTGCCGAGTCCTCAGTCGGGGATGCACGTGCATTAAAGGTCTGCGGGTCTTGGCTCACACCTTGGGTGTTCTGGTCACCAGTGTCGTCGTAAGAATCTGGTTGTACATCAGGTTCATCGATAGGGAAATTGTACTGTTCATCCTCATCATATTCCTCACCCACAGAGTGTTCTGGGGAGGGAGTAGGGCTCCGTCTTGGAGGAGGCTGAATCGGTTCCGTGAGGCCTGAGGCGTCAAGGGGCACCCTCTTCTTTTTCAACGGGATGACGTAGGGGTCCACCGGCTCCGAAGTGATCTTCCGTTTATAGAGTGTCAGCTTGCCGGTGGCAGCATCAATGAAATGCTCTGAATCGTCTTCCGATTCGAGTACACGACGTGGAAGAGGGTCAGGCAGCGAGGAACCCTGTTTCGGAGCCGATTTCGTCGAAAACGCTTTCGGCGCCTCCTTAGGTGGCAAGAGAAAGAGGAGTTTCCCAGAAGGCTTAGCCGGAGCGTCCTTCTGCGGCTGCGGTGATGGCATCGGAGCCGATGGAGCAAAGGCTTTTTCCCTGATTCTCTGCAGTGACTCCGCAATGGGGGACGGTACACTGCCAGTGGGTTTCGTCGCCGACAAGGATGCTTTGAGCGGTCCCTCGGATCCGACGTCCTCGCGGGCCTTGTGCGTTTTGGGCGCGGAAACCGTCTTCGGCACCTCCGAATCTTGAGGCCGGGGCGCAGACTTCTTGTGCGTAGCCTCTTTGGAGCCGACCTTGGCGGGCTTGGACGGCGCCGGAGCCGCTGATCCGTGCCGACCATCTTTCTTGGGGGCCCCGTCCTCGGGCGTCGGTTTCGATTTCGGAGCATCGGAATCGACAGACTTTCTCGGCTTCTGCGGACCGGAGGTCGACGGAGCCGACGGGGTGACGGGCACCGACTTCTTCACAGGCACGGCAGCCATCTTAGGGACACTCGAGTCCTTTGGTTTCAGTTTCGATTTCGGGTCGGCCATTTTAGGTGTTGACGACCCCGACGGTTTCAGTTTCGGTTTCGAAACATCGTGCCCAGCAAGTGAGTCCGTAGCCGGGCCCGAAGGCGGGGCTGTGGCTTGCGGCAACGGGTCCTGGGTAAGGCCGACAGGCGATCCCGTGTCCCGGTCGGTATCCTCGAAACCTTCGGGGCAGAGCTCGTCCGCAGAGCTATCCGCCGCGGCCCCATAAATCTCATCGTCGCCTCCTACCTCTTCGACGTATTCGAGGACCTGACCCGCGACTCCGTCGTCGTCTCCCGGATCCGCCTCGACCTCCGTCTGTGATGGGGAGATTTGTAGAAGGTGACCCTGGACCTCTTCTTCCGGGTCGCCGAAGATGTTCTCCGGATCTGGGGCCGCTTGCCTAGCTTCCAAGCGCACCGCGCGCCGAAGCTTGAGAGTTTTCTTGGAGCGGAACTGTGCACAGGCCTTGCACTTGCCGTCGTCGTGGTCCGGTGAAAGGCACTTGTTACACACGGGGTGTAGATCGATGTGTGGGTACTTGGACCCACAGAGCGGGCAGTACTTGAACGGGCTCCGCTCCATGTCCGTAAAGGCTCGCTGTCGTGTCGCGATGAGAAGGCCTCAAAGTTTAGAAAGCGAAGAAAACTCCGCTTATTCCGGCTTCAAGAGACGGAAGACTCGAGACCGAGCGCAGACAATACCGACGCAAGAAAATCGAGGCCTTTTGGCCGGTAAAAGATAGTTTTACTTGGTTCCGACAGTAAGACGTCGAGACCACATCCGAACCCAATGGCGGAAAAAAACAATCTGGGGATGGAGCCGATGCCCATGCGCACTGTAGTCCAGGGGAGGAGCCACCTATCTCAGGATACTTCGAAGACTCTTCCAGGACAACAATGTGCAATCATCCGAGCCCAACACTAGGCGGCGATCTAATGCTAAGATATGAATTTAGCAGCCCACATGCCTCGAACCAAACCATACCGGTTAGCAACCTTCCTTTAGTTTCTTGCAGGGTGAAGCCCAGCAGTTCTATCCCTACGACCTCATCAATCTGAAGGGGAGCAAAGTTCCACCTCTCCTTAAAAATGACCCCGACCCCCCCACCTCTTCCCTGGGACCTGGGTTTATGAAATATCTAATACCCTTCATGGCAGGCAAAGCCCAGCTCAGAGGAATCAGCACTGGTCCAGGTCTCCGTGATAAAAAGAGCATCCAGGTCCATGTCTTCCAACAATCCCGACACCTCCTGATGGTGTTTGACTAGGGATCTACTGTTGATCAGGCCACAGTCTAAGTTAGCGGAGGTCTGTGGTGGATCTTTTTGAGCCCCGCCCCTTACCTTATCTCCTATACTCAGTAGAGCCTCCTTAGAGTAATTTAATCGGGCAGGTAGCAAACTGGCAGCAATCTTGGCGCTAGGCGCGGACGGGCTTATCTCTGGCGCATCTCCAGCCCATCGCTGCGCGCGAGCACTACGCGCCTGCATTGTCTTGCTGAAATAGGAATGCAGTTGCAGGCAAGCCAGACACTAGAGCGCTAACAAAGATGGCGCAGGGGTGAGATGTATTCCCCGAATCCCGCTACAGCAGCGGAGTGCGTTTAGGAAGTAATTTTTATTGTGCGGGTGAGAGGTCAATGTCGTGAATTCTCCAGCAGCTACAAAGATTTAAAAGTTGTATTTACCCCCTCGGACGAGCAGCGTTATTTAAGATGATGTCACTGCCCCGGTTCTTATATGTGTTACAAAATACATTTGACGTTATCCCAGTGAGCTACTTTCGAGAGGTGGAAGGTCTACAGAGACAACTGATATGGGGCGGGCGGTCCCGCATTGCCCTTGCCAAGCTGACACTCCCCTGGTACGATGGTGGAATCGCACTCCCAGATATTAGGCGCTATTATTGGGCCTCCCAGCTGGGAGCAATCAATCATGGCACATATGGTCCTGCGAAGAACCCCGCGTTCGAAATGGACAAGTGGCTGTTGCCTGGCGGAGATTACAACAGGGCGCTCTATACAAAATCTGCCGGGAAGACGCTCACAGGTCCGACTAAGATAGCGGTGCAAACATGGTATCGCGCAAATGCTGCAATGGGCTGGAAGGATAGATTGACTCGAGCGACTCCACTTTACGCATCCGAGAGGCTTGGCTCCCTGTGGAAGACGAAAGGCTTTGATAGGTGGGACGTGATTGGTATATACAGAGTGAATAAGGACAGGGTCAAGACTTTTGAGGAGTTTAAGGCGGAATACGAGTTGAGTGATAGGGAGTTTTTCCATTATGTGCAGATTCGCCATGCGTTGACCTCGGTTTTTCCGTCGGGTACTACTATCCCGGAGGCATCCCCACTTGAAGACCGGGTACTGGACGGGCACGTCCCCGACAGTACAATTTCGCTGATCTATAAAAAGTTGATAAATAATCGGGTTGACCTCTTAGACCGTCTCAGAGAGGCATGGACCGGCGATGGTCTGGAGTTGGACGATGAAGACTGGCAGTCTGCGGTATCTTCGCCGAAGGAGGTTGCAATTCCGGCTCGTCTCTGGTTTGTGCAGCTTAAAATCCTCCACTGGATCTATGTGACTGGTCCTCGCCTTATTAGTATGGGATATTCCTCGGACGGGATGTGTAGGCGTGGATGCAGTCTACTGGGCACTTTTCTTCACATACTCTGGGAGTGCCCGGCGATTGTGCGTTATTGGAACCGAGTGCATGCGGTTATGGAAGAGGTCACGGGTGTTACGTTGCTGCCTCAAGCTAGGAGATGTTCGTTGAATGTTTGGGAGCCGACTGACTATGATGTGGCTCAGACTCAGTGGGTGACCCTCGGGAAATTGATTGCCAAGAGATATTGCGCAATTGTGGGGTTCTCAGAGGCCACCCACTGCTCTGGCATGGAAGGAAAACATGGACTGGTGTATGTTTAGAGAGAAGACAACGTACGTGGCAGGCCCCGAAAATGGGGGAAAGTCTGGGGCCAATGGAACTCCTATCGAGGTGAAATATGTACACCTCCCTTCACACATGTCGAGACCACTCCACCTTCCCCCTGACCCGACATTCCTACTCCTGTTTCAGCTAAAATGCCTCCTGCCTTGCAATTCCCCTTGCTCTCCCCAATCCTGTATTGTTGACTGTACCAAAGTTGTATGCTTTCCTGACTCGCAGGACGCTTCACCATTTGTAACAATTGTATTGCCTCGTTTCTTTATTGGTTATGTTTTAAAATTTTAATAAAAAGAAATTACAAAAAAAAAAGTTGTATTTACAAATTCAGAGTCCTGCTATATCCCCCAGTGTTATTTTTAATTCCCTATACCTTATGGCAGCAACAGTACTTTTTAACAACACTGAACAAAATATGGGTAGAGTTTAGGTAGAGCTCATGCGAACACCACCAGCACGCAGCGCTTTCAGCCGAGACTGAGTTTTCTAAGATGGACGCGCGCCAGCACTGCCCACCTAAATAGGAATGCAGTTGCAGGCAAGCCAGACACTAGAGCGCTAACAAAGATGGCGCAGGGGTGAGATGTAGTCCCCGAATCCCGCTAAAACAGCGGAGGGCGTTTAGGAAGTCATTTTTATTGTGCGGGTGAGAGGTCAATGTCGTGAATTCTCCAGCAGCTAAAAAGGTTATTTAAAAGTTGCATTTACAAATTCAGAGGCCCGCTATATCCCCCAGTGTTATTTTTAATTCCCTATACCTTATGGCATCAACAGTACTTTTTACCAACACTTAACAAAATACGGGTAGAGTTTAGATAGAGCTCATGCGAACACCACCAGCACGCAGCGCTTTCAGCCGAGACGGAGTTCTCTAAGATCTTACTTCAGCAGTAAGTCAAGGAACCCAATCTGATAAGGACGGGGTTTAAAGAGAAAGAAGAACATCACTAGGACCTCTTCTCCAATGGCTGGCCACCGTTTAGGAGGCCAGCCAATGGAGAAGAGGGGCGGGCTTAACCCTCGCTAGTGAAGTTCACTCTGAGACATAAAATCTCACGAGCTCGACTGCGCATGTGCGCAGTACGCCACGCGAGACCTAAAAAGGACAAAATAAAGACTTGTACACCCCAACTGTAGAACCTGAAAAGATAAAGTACAAGCTAACCAGATTGCTCAAGAACAAAGACAACATAAATCCTCACTTAGCATTTTTCCAGCTGCAAACATCCTTCTCTCACCTTGGTCTTGCAACAAGTACTAAACACCTTGAAATGGGTACAGAAACATGTGTACAGAATGGGTACAGAAACAGTGATTTTAATGCACACAGCTCATCCGAATCACAGTATGTATGTTATAGTTGGCTGCTTCCCTAAATCCCCAATTACTGTTACCTGGTAAGCGTCATAGTTCCCATTATACCTTCTTCCAATAACCTAAATATTCCTCTAAAACACGATATCGCATCTGGCTTTACTTAAAACAATTCCACTCAAACTTCCTCAAACACAAAGCAGCATTTATTTCTGTTTAAGAGCTGAGGCGCATCTTTTGAACAGGTGTAAGCAGTTCCTTAATTAATGTTCTGCTATACATCCATGTTTTCATACAATGCCTTGTAAATTGCTAAAAAATCTCCCAAACTTTACTTCCCTATAAAGTATCTCTCCACAAGCCCCCCCCCCCCCCCACACCAGGTTCTTCGCTTTTTTCCTCTAACATTTTTATTTTTATATTTATTTTGCTGCGCAATACACTTAGTTGTGTTGTAAAAAAGATATATTTCAGTCTTTTTAAACAGAAAACTACATTTACAAAACTGTGCCTCCCCAAAAATGTCCCTCTTCAACTAGCAGGAGACCTCCTGCCCAGCACTATATGTAACAAGCTGCACACAGTCTTCCACTTACTAGTAATTTTATTGTATTGCTTGTGCTATACATTGCTTTCATGACGAAAACACAGTATTTGTGGGTGGGTGTGTGTGGCTCTGGGTGGGTGTGTGGGGCTCTGGGTGGGTGGGTGGGTGGGTGTGTGTGTGTGTGTGTTACTCTGGGTGTGGGTGTGTGTGTGTGTGGCTCTGGGTGTGTGTGTGGCTCTGGGTGTGTGTGTGTGTGTGTGGCTCTGGGTGTGTGTGTGTGTGTGTGGCTCTGGGGGGTGGGTGTGTGAGGCTCTGGGTGGGTGTGTGAGGCTCTGGGTGGGTGTGTGTGGCTCTGGGTGTGTGTGTGTGTGGCTCTGGGGGTGTGTGTGTGTGTGTGTGTGTGTGTGTGTGTGCGCCCCCCCCAGTATTTGTCTACAAGATACACAAATGAATAGTAGTGGAGGATTGTGTGTGCTCATGGTACATGCTTCTGTTGCCAGTAGTCCCCACTGGAAGCTGCCCATTTTCAACAACTGGTTGTTCCATTTTCCCCATTTATAAAGGGACATTTTACATTGCAACTCAGTGTTGCAACAAGCACAAACTTCCTGAGCTTGCAGATACCGTTATTACAACATAAATAACGAGGAGGAACAAAGACTCGAGGAGGAACAAAGAATCCTAGACAACCAAACAAACACATAACCGACTAGAAAACGACCATTTTCAAGTGAGGTCAAAATGTTGGCAGATATTCTGTAGATCGAAAACAACCTTTTTCTAGCCATATTTTTCTAGCAAATAGAACTGCAATGGATCCCACACAAATTTAACACCAACTAACCCCTCAGCCCCTCCCACCCTAATTTTAAAAACTGCTACAGACACAGGGGAGGGCTACCACTTTTGCTTAAACCACAAATGCAAGTATAACCCCCACCCACAGAGTGGAACGTTTGGGTCCGGATTGGGGTGTTATGGAGTGAAAAAATGAAGGATTAAACCCAGATCTGCAACTAAGGGTGAATTTTTTAGTTATCATCTGTTCTTTTTGCTTTTGTCGTCCAAAGTGGTACGGGTATGCCCAGTCGTGGGTCCCGTGCTCACTGTGCCATTGGATTCAAGCTAACCTGGAGGATGAAGGATGGTCAGGAGCGGCCAATGCAGTTAAGAGCGGTGCCTTGTGCACTCGACAGCAACAAGAGAAAAACTAATTAATTACTTTTCACTTTTCGTTTGACGAGTGACCCCCCCCCCCCCCCTCCTCCCCTCAACGCTCTTACCTGCCTGGGCCGCTCTGGTGGGGGATACCCCGAAACAGATTCCAGGATGCTAGTTTATGGTCCAGGGAGGACCTGGCCTGGCAGTTCATGCTGAACTGCTCCAATGGGGAGCAGGGTAAAGAGTGATTTGCAGATGGCTGGGTCCAAACCGGGCATGGCGAGCACACAAATTATGGATTAAACCCAGATATGTGACTACGGGTGAAGGTTTGATTTGTTCAGCATTCCGTCCATCATACATTCTTGTGGGGTACATAAAAAATAAAGTTTGCAATAAAAGCCAGAGGAAATCTGTCACCACAACTATGCACAGCCTGGCAAGTTAGCTGGATATGTGTTGCAATGTTGTTTCCTTTTTTCCCCCCTTTATTTCCCTGTATACATTTTAATCGTGGCACCCGCCACTCAGTTGGTTATAATTCCAATTAGAATTGGAATCTCTTGTGATTCTATTTGGACATTCTGCTTAGAGACCTGTATGGGGCAGTACTGTGCCTCTTTTATTAAAGTCCTGTTTTTCTCATTTTGGACTTGGTGACTTACTTTACCTGGAATTATACATTGGCGACGAGGATCAAGGTACCTGCTACTATTTTGGGCACAGAAGCGGTACATTCTACATTTGGGCCTTCAAGATTTCTATTTCTTCACATCTGCACTTCATCTTAAATTTACACTAAAACCAAGACAAAGATAATTTTTTTCTGTTATTTACCACCGAACGTTTCCTGTTCCTAAGTGTTTCTATGGACTTTTTACTGCTTTTCTACTATTTGGAGTAACCTGTTTGGAGTACAGCATCTTTCGACTGTCAACAGCTCTCCATTTCTCCATGCAAGCAACATTGACACCGGGGCACCCTCACCTTGAACCATGGAAACCTGATGAGTCTTCTCATTTTGGTATTCCGGCTGGATGATGCGAGGTATTCCATGTCCTGTTTCTTCGGCGCTCCGGACTCCTTAAAAGTGTTATGTCAATCAGTGTGTATACATCATCACGTGTAGACGTCAGGACGTGTGTTTTGTTGTAACGTAGTGGGTCTACGTCATCACGTTGCCGCCATCTTGGGAGTATCTACATTTGTGGAAAAATCCCTATGGAGCATTGTAGTCACCGATTATGCGCTCGACAGCACATTTCTTCAAGGGAGCTGGGAAATCAACATTGATGCACTCGATTGTGCATTTATTCAACTTCGTACGTTTCTTCAAGTAAATACGCACGCCTATACACTGGATAAGGTACTGTTATGAATAATATTTTTGATGAACTTCTTTCTTCTTCATTTTGCACATCACGCTGATGTGCACAGCTGATTTAAGGAAAATATTATTTTGTTTAAACTATTTGAATTTTATGCTGTGTAGCAGAGGAAATGTTATAATTTACTTACGTTTTGCATTGAAGTATATATCCCTTCTAACTGTCACCCACTCATTAGGTTGAATTAACTAGTCTCTTTGTTACAATATCTTTTACATTTTTTTAGTTTGTTACTCCCACTATACAGTTATGCAGTTTGAGCCCCCAACCAAATTCCTTCAATCCAAGGGTGATCCTCCTATTCCTTGGACCAGGTGGAAGGAGGAGTTTCCAACATATTTGAAGGCCATTGATGGCGAGAGAATGGGAAATGAAAGTAAGAAAGAAAAAAATCCTTCATTTTCTTGGTTCAGAGGGGCAAGCTGTATTTAGGACACTTCTTATGGTTCAAGGTGATCTGGGAACCTTTAATGAAGCACTTTTACACATGGAGACTAGGTTTAAACCTACCACCAGTATAGCACTTAATAGGTACAAATTTTACACTAGATCACAAAGAGATTGAGTCGTTTGATGATTTTTTTAACTGCCCTCAGAACACTTGTAATTTCTTGCAATTTTGCGGCCATAACAGATGAGACGAGACCAAATTATTGTGAATGTAAGGAGTAAAAAAAACACAAGAACAACTATGTTTGCACTATACCGTTGCTACTGCCAAAGCATTTGAACAATCCGACAAATGGCTGAAGACCATTGAGGAGGTCAATGCTAAAGGTGATAAATGTGACAAAAGTTGTGATCAAGTCTGTGCCATGAATAATTCAACCCAAAATTCCCAAATAGGAAAATGTGTTGCCAAAGAATGTGGTAGGTTATAGATGTGGTAGTAACAACCGTGTTGCTTGTTTTACATTTTGCCCAGTTTTAGGTAAAGAACAAGTGCGGCAGATTGGGACATTTTGCCAAGGCTTGTAGAAATAAAAGGAAGAGAATTTTTGATAGAAATAGAAATTTTAATAACAGTGAAGTTTCATATGTAACATGTGATCAACCTATTGAGATTACATGTACTGAATGTGATCATTCATCTAACGAGGAATCCCACGTTGAGAAAGGCAGTGGTTTCATTGGTAAATGCATGTATTGTTGAAGGAGAGACATTAAGTTCTCCTAAGTGTGTTGTTAAATTTTTAGATTAGGAACTTGAACTTATGGCAGATTCGGATTCACCCTGGTCCATTGTGACAGTGTTATTTCAATGAAAAATATGGGGCCAAGAAATCCATTGGGGATTTGTGTCCTCCTGTTATTATTGTTCAAGGTTTTGAATGGTTCTGCTATTGATTTTATTGGGTATGTTGCCTCTCAGATTGAGTTTAAAGGAAGGTCAGCTTTTATCAAGTTATATGTTGCTAAAAAGGGTGGTAATGTCTTAGGTTGGAGGGATCAATAGAAATTGGGAATCATCCTTAATCCCGGCAACAAAGAACCGGCCATGGTAGTAGAAGAAGATGTAGGGAGGAGGGATATTTAAAAGGAATTTCCTAATGTTTTTTTATGAGAAATTAGGAAAGCTTAAGGGTTTCACACATGCTATCAAGCTCAAACAAGGGGCATCACCAGTTGAACAAAAAATGAGAAATGTTCAATTAATGTCAAAGAAGAGTTAGGAGATGCTTTGAAAGAAATGTTAGCTGGTGGTGTGATTGAAGAAATAGAATCTTCAGAATGGGTTTCCCCGGTTGTTCTAGCACGCAAACCGGACAAGTCTGAGATTATGCATTGACCGTAGAGCTTTAAAAACCAATATCCTTATTGATGGTCACCCTTTACCCAATATCAATGAGGTAGTGAGTATGTTAGGAGGAGACACTGTTTTCACAACTCTTGATCTTAGGTCTGCATACCATCAGATAGAACTGGCAAAAGAGTTGCGGCATATGACAGCCTTCATCACACCCCAAGGTCTGTTTCAATTTAAAAGGATTCCATTCGAACTAGCGTCAGCAGCATCCATTTTTCAGAGATCCATGTGCCAATTTTTTTTAAGGACAAAGCAAAATCAAGGACATGCAACATTACGAAGTGTTTAAGATGACATTTTAATTTTTTCTCCAGACAAGAAAACTCACACGGAGCATCTCAGAAATGTTTGTAATACTCTCAAGGAGTATGGTCTTACACTTAAAAGGAAGAAATGCAAATTATACCAAGATTCTGTTGAATATCTGGGACCCACTCTGTCCAAGGAAGGTGTTCCAAAAAAATCTCTTGTTGAAGCTATTTTGAAGGCGCCTGCCCCCGACTGTAAGAACAAACTTCTTTCCTTTTCAGGACTCTGCGAGTATTACAGTGAGTTTATCATGAACTTTGCCACCAAAATGGAACCTTTGAGAGAGCTTTCAAAGAAAAACGCAGAGTTTGTTTGGAGAAGAAAGCAACAGGAAGCTTTTGATAATATAAAAGCTGAAATAATGGCTGCCCCAACACTTAAACCATACTGTATGAACAAGTTGTGTGTGCTCACTGTTGATGCCTGCCTGTATGGTTTAGGTTGAGTTTTGTCTCAACGTGCAGGGAAAGAAGAGTGGATGGTTGCGTTTGTCTCCCGCACTCTTATCTTCCATGTACTACAGATGATACATGTGAAGATGATGAAGTGGTTGCTGACATCATTGAAATTGTATCTGGAAAATGTGGTTTCATTTTTGAGGAAATGTGGAAAAGAACTACGAGTAAAGAGGATCTTTTACGTAAAGTTGTTAATTACACTAGAATAGGTTGGCCTTCTAAAAATGATGTCCCGGCAGATATTTTTCCTTTCTGGAAAATTTCTGATGAACTTGTCATTGAAGGAGATTTGATCTTCAGACAAGGGAAGTGTATTCCTCCATCATCTATTCGCAGCCACATTTTGTCGGTGAGTCAGGAAAGTCATTTGGGCAGGTCTTCAATGAAAAGGTTGATTAGATTTTTTTCTGGTGGCCTGGTTTGGACAGGTTTGTAGACAAAGTTGTGGGAGAATGTCCTGAATGTGTCAGCAGCGAAAAGATGTGTAACTGTGACCCTGCTCCTCTCATTCCAATTCAATGGCCTGATTAACCTTGGAAAAAATTAAGCTTGGATATAGCTGGCCCTTTCAATGTTTTGTCACAAGACTGTAGATTTGCTTTGGTGTTAATTGGTTATCGTTCTAAATGGCCCGAAGTAAAACTTGTACCCAACCCCACTACTGAAAGGGTCATTCTAATCCTTAAAGAAGTTTTTGCCCGTGAAGGTTATCCTGAAGTCCTAATTTCTGACAATGGGGTGCATTTTAAGTCCCACGAGATGTTTGATTTTCTTAAGTTTTCTAATGCTAGACATATGACTACAGCATTGTATGAACCTCAGGGAAATGGCCAGGTGGAGAGATATAATAGGGTTCTCAAACAAGACATTTTGTGGGTACGTAACTTTGGTGCCCAGTGGAAGGATAAATTGAGAGAAAAACTGGTTGTACTGCATAACTCCGCACACTACCACTGACATTTCACCTTTCTGTTTATTGAGAGGTAGAGATCCCATTTCCAAATTATGTCCCTGGTTGTTCAAAAAAGTTACGAAGTGTTGTAACTCTGACATCAGTGTTGATGACGTGGCCCAAAGAGTGGAGGTTAAACAACTCAAAAGTAAATGTCATTATGATGTCCATATAAAAGTCAAAGAACCTTCTTTCACTGTTGGAGAATGGGTCAGAATATGGAAGCCTGGCATTGTACATAAAAGGTGAATTGAAATTTGGTAAACCTATTAAGATTGTTAAAGTCAAATCGCAATAGTGTTGTCACCCAGGACGGTAAAGTGTGGAATGTCAGACATGTTACCAAATGTGTTAATGGTATTTCTTAGTTTTTCCTTAGGGGAGAAATGTGTTGCAATGTTATTTCCTTTTTTCCCTTTGAATCCCTGTATACTTTTAAACGTGGCACCTGCCACTCAGTTAGTTAGAATTCGAATTGGAAGGTCTTGTGTCATTCTGCTTAGAGAACTGTATGGAGCAGTGCTGTGCCACTTTTATTAAAGTCCTGTTTTTCTCATGTTGGACTTTCTGACTTATTTTACAATATGCAATGTCGTTCTTCCTAGCAAGTAGAGTACGAAACAAGGACATTCTTAGCTTTAGACACAGGGATCACGCCTGAAAGGCTTAGATTTAGAAGAATACCCTAAAATGATACCGTAATGTGCTACAGAACGCAAACAACGATTGCACAGTCTTCTGGGAGTTTCTAGAAAACTAATGCCAAATCTGCAGTACCAGTCCAGGCAATAGGAACAGTCATAAATTCCACAACTGTTGTACATTGCAGGTAAAGCATATAGGTAAATCACAACAAAATGGAGATTAATCTTCCCTAAAGGACTAGCAGCGTTCTGTATCACAATAAATGTTAAGCATGATGCAAACCACAAATCCCCAACAAGGGAGCGCACATATGCATTGGTTCCTGTGTGCATGAAGTGGCCCAGATATTATGGAATCTTCAATCTGCTCATAAGAGACAATACGAAGTTTCCCCATTCACAATGTATTTAGCTATTGAAGCAGATTTAAACGGTCTCTGTACTCCACCTATTCTTATAGACCGGATTTAGCTACCTAAATGCATATTTAGAAATGAAAGATATGCCATGTAGAACCATCATACAGGAACAAAATAAGCATTGACAAAGTCAAGAGATCTGTATTTTGTATAGTGCATATACACCAAGGGACAAACAAAAGCAAATCTGCAGACATTGCAGGACACCTGCAAGTTTCCATTTACACAAACACACACAAAGACACCCTTGGGCACAGCAACACAATTACAAGCTCATATTCACACGGATAAGTTAGATCAAACACCCATGCCCGTCAATTCACCCCATGTCCTGTGGGCCAGCCCCAAGAACCAAATTCAAATTGAGGCTGCGATTGCTAAACCATACTTGTAAGGGCAAACATAAAATGCTAAGTATCAGAATGTAAAGTTCTGTTAGGTAAAATTCTAGAACTGGGCAAGGTGGCAGAAGACATGGGCCGTATGAAAGCAATGACTAAGCATACATGGATGGAAGTTAGAAACAAACATTTTATATCTTTGATAATGGCAGTTAGGGCTACTTTTGTTGCTTTCAAAAGAATGAATGGCCCTTGGCATCTTACGACGAAGTGAATTGTTTCACTCTGCTTAGTGAGCCAACATTTTTAAAAGCCCCAGTTTGTGTTTCATTTCTCAGAAGACAGTGAACCATATCATATGTAATGCGACATAGGCGTTTCATGTTAATCTTCACCTAGTGTAGGAAACAAAAAGCCTGGTGCATTTTTATTTACCGTCCCACATGTCAGAAGTTTTTTTTAATCAGTGCTTATATTTTGCTCCCCGGTTTGGATAAAAAAAGGTCTCGAGCTAAAAACCATGCTAAGTGGATGTGCAAAGACAATAAGAGTCTCTGGACTGAGTTGCGGTTATGCTGAGCTTTATTCAATTGATAGACGTCTTTTGTTCCAATCCTCACCAAATCCAACTGCAAGCAATAAATAAATACTGAAAACAAGCAAAATTGTTGTAATCTGGAAGTATGACACTGGCAACACACCCAAATTCCAACGCCAGCACTTTCACTACCAGCATCAAAGCCCATAAAATCTCACCTAGCAACACAAACCAAGGGCATATAGACTTACATAAAGGTCAAACACACACACACACACACACACACACACACACTCACACACACGGGTTCAAGCTTTATGTACACTTACATTTAGCCACTTTGGGAAGAAATGCTATTTGGGGTGGTCACGAGAAGAGTGCCAGTGCCATTTCGAATCCCGGTCTCTGCAATATCAAGACCATCCCCCAATTTAAGATAAGAGGGTGCAAAACCTATCTTTGCATGGCTAGAGAAGAATTAATGGACGAGAGACGAACCTCAGCATACACCAAGGATTAAGCTGGAGGTAGGTGGCAAATTAGAACATTGAAGGATTACAAAGTAATAAATGGCAGGTAAGAGCAGTGGTGAAAAATTGAGTGAGGGGGCGTACAGGTGAGCAGGTTGGGTGATAATTACAGAGTGACTGGTGCAGTACATAGGCTCCAGTTTTATTAGCGGGGGACTCCTAGAACTAGGCTGCACAGAAAGGATATTAGGGGAGCAGTGGGGGGCTCAAGAACATCAAAATGGTTTTTATGGAAGGAGTTTTGAATTTATATTACATCCTCTCTGAAGTGTTAATTTAATCCCTTCAAACCAGTTGGTGATTATGTGACACCACTATTTTATATCTATTCTGTGCTTTGACCATTTTATCCTGAAGATGACCTTCAAAATGTTTACGGTTGAAACACCATTGTTTACCAGTGGACTAAGGCTTGCTAAAACGATATTAAATATCGGATTATATATTCCAAGATTTAGAAGTACTCCTTGATAGATTGTATATTGCTCTATATAGAACACTCCTAATAAAACTTTTTTTCACCTTTTCACTATGTGAACACAGATTATATAATGATGCATCGAAAGTGTGTAACTAGGCATTATTGTGAATAAGTCTATTCCAACTTCAAAGGGCTAGTGGGCTTCACTCTTGCATTACATTAAATGAAATTTTACTAACTAACTGTTTGTTGCCTATAAAAAAATATGTATATTTAGCTAAATGGCTCCATACTGAGCCACTGAGGCTGTAGCAGTAAAAGGCTTGCGTATCGTGAACGGGTCAAAAACTGGCAAACTATAGGGAACTAGCAGTATTTATAGGCTGTTACAATCTGTATTTATATTAGTAGATCCTCTATTGCAAAGACCCCTTTCAGAGATATGCAACTAGAAAATACAGGCATGGACCCATTTGGGGCAAGCAGAACTCGTGGGGGAGATTCAGTCTCCATATGCAATTAATGGTTAAGCCCAATGGCGTGGGAACATCATTTGAGGTGCAGAAAGTAGTTGAGTGGAAAAGCTGATTCAACCCTCAGCTTGAAAACTACCTATTTCTTCATGTGCCGTTAGTGCATGACGTTTGGAAGACTCACCTATATGTAACAAAGCAATTTATACGCCATTCCAGTTTCTTTTTTTATTTTTAAGGATTTTCGAACAATGAACCTCATTTACATACAGCAGGGGTAAACTGAAACTCTAGCATAGATCCAGTCATTTCAACATCTAAGTAGGACCATTAAATAGTACATATTGAAAACCTACAAATGATATATATAAATTGTAAAGGGGAAAACTCTCTCTGTATGTTGCACTTTTAGTTATACTTTCACGCTGCTCAAAACTAATGAGAAGTGGCTCTTGCAATAAATGACTATATAGGGGAGATTAAGGTGATACGGCGCTTTACAACAGTGCACACAGTTATTTTAGTGTGTTATAGTAATGCAGTGCTGAAGGAGAGAGATGTCAACCCTGCATCCCAATAAGAAAAAACATGAACATAAGTCTCCAAGCACACGCAATGTCAAATAAACATAATTTTCTTATATTCAATACTTTCTTTTTGTTCGACTTCTTCTGTGCCACCCTAAGACTTCCTCAGGGCTGCACTCCTTGAGTATTCTCTCAAGCATGAGGTTGGAAAAGTATCTATTCTGGTAATGATAGTCAACAATGGCGTCTCCAGGGCCCGTACTTTGGAAGGTGTCAATGCTGTCAGCGTACATGAGGAAACGAAAAGGCACACGCCAAGACTGCGGCTGGAGACCAGCCGATCTGTACACTGGCTAGTGGCATTAAGACACCTTCCAAAGTCCTTCTATCTAATCACATGTGCAGTCATGATTATATGCTGTTACTGCGGGTATGGGGGTACATTATGCTGCAAGATTGGGTAATCTGGATCTGCACACCACGCACCTGTCTGAAGGAGGATTGCAGAGCAGGCCCTCGGGGCTGGTAAGCCTGCTGCCCACTGATGGAGCAACCTGCAGACCAAAACACTATGTTGTGCTCTTCCATGCAGACATGCAAAGTGACTGTGCAAACCGACTGTGCAAACCTGTACAGGAAACTTCATCATTTCTTCAGTAGTGTGGCATTAGGGTGCACACAGTTTTAACAGTCATGAACGTTTGCACATCAAACTACACAGGTTATAAGTCCACTGGTTATTAGATGCTCATTTCACATACATATAGCAATCCATCATGTTGTTATTCAACCAAGCCACTGTCTCTCCTGTCACCAGCCAATTCTTTGAAGACTACCCCCTTTAGAATACTAAAAGCGCCGTCTGCTCAAAAACCCAAACCAAACTCCTAAGTACAACCCACATTGGCAGGCTGAACAGTCAGAGAATGTATCTTTCTGTCACTCCATTACCATAAAACCCTACCTCTACAATTGTACATTACCTCCTGGTCCGGATTTCAAAAGTGCACTCAAAAAGACTTCATTGGTCACTACTAAGGTCCATAAAAATAAAATCCTCACCGGGAGCCAATTGACCTAAAGAGCTACATAAGAAACAGCGAAACGTGTGCACCATCAAGCCTGTGGGGTATACATGTTCTCTCTTGGAATATCTAGCTCATGTCCCCAGACATTCACGGTTTCGGCAAATGGTGCACCATGTCAGATTGGTTTTATTAATCTATGTACCTAACTTTTCAGATGTTGTGAGAATCTACATGCAAATAAGTCATTAGTGAGCGATACTGCTGCAGTATGCTTTTCTCAGGTACAAAGAGGAACATTGTAGGAACATGAAAATTCGCGACGCAGCACAAAAACTGCACTAATACTTTTAGAAACTAACAAACAGTGGTGTTAAACAAACAACTAGCAACATCTTAATTGTGTACGACCAACTTACTCGATGCAAAATGTTCATAACTTACTTGACAGTCAATGCTTGGACCAGGTGAGGAACAAACGCCCAGTTGAAACATCAGACCTTGCATTCACGTTTGAGCTCATCCTGTCCGATTGTGTATGAAACCTTTCCTTGCCAGCAGACAAGACACCTTTTGTGAACCAGTCAGGCTACAGGTCAAAGATCCTAGCTTCTTAATACTGAACAGATGATGCGCTTCCGCCAGCACAAATAGGAGACATGTGCTGTAACATTTTAAAATAAATATCAATTTCAAGAGGGAAGAGGTAATTATCGATTAAAAAAAGCACACAAAACCATGGCTTGGGAGGCTTAGTGCTATAACAAACGGAAGCTGCTTTATTGTTTATTTTAATTATAACAGTGTGAGCGAACACATAGAAACCCCCAAAAAATGACAAATGAAAGTGTGGATGATACCATCAGACACTCTTACAGCAAAAGCCTATTCGAAAATGAACACAAAGGGCAACAACGATGCAAATTAGAAACAACCATAGGAAAAGAAAATAAACGAATCTTACATATGGGAATAATGTTGCAGGTGTGGTAGTGGTTTATGATGCACAATAGGCATTTCTTTGTCAAATTAAATATTTCTGAGAAAAATACTGGCTAGCCCCTTGGTAAAAAAAAAAACGAATTTTCAAACAGCGTGTCACAGAAAAAGAGGAGGTGGAGCTCTTGTGATTCAAACTGCCCTGCAGCTGCCACATGCAGCTCAGCAAAAGTCCTCAACTCACTGAACACCTTAAAAAGGCTAGTCCACCACAATGTTTATTATTTCAGACATTTTAACTTATCAATCAAGAAATGCGTCTGTCCACAATTGTGTGCTCAGTATGCTGAATATCCTTTAAGCACAGATAGTGGCAAGACATTTTATGCCTGGCTGGTATTTTACAATTTAAAATTGTGCCTCATACATAATTCACTTCAAACGAGGGGCATTATATTGATTCCATAATCTTTAGAAGGATGGAGATAAAAGTTGCGAGATGGAATGTTTCTACCAAGTTCCAGTTGGGGCAAAGTTAATTAAATCACATGCGAGTTGGACATTAACCAAAGGTTTTGCTTCTGTAAGGAGAATAGTTTCAAAATATACTGAGTTCACTCTGTTGAGAAGACAAAAGATGGTAGTGTAAATGTACTAGATTACAGGTGTCATACAAGATGCTGCCTGGAGGCCTGACCCATAATCTGTGTAGTTATTTTATCAACCTCTTTATGGTGATACTCACAAGAGAATGTGGTCAGGAGAAAAACGATTCACAGGAAGTATAGTGTAGGGTCACACAGTAAATGTGACCAACCGAGGCACTGCCTTGGGAGCAACGAAGAGTGAGGAATCAAATGCCTGACCTACAAAAGGACTCAGACTTAGCGTGTCATCACTGCAGAACTTGGTTGGTGTGAACGAAGCAGAGAGCTCGCAGCTGCTGCCAGGGTAAGACTTGCATCATGATCCCTCTTTTCCAGCGAGCAGCCCAGTGGTCCCACGCCTTGCTCCACACTAATGCAGGGGAGAGGCTTCACGCTAACCCAGTGGAGAGCACGAGCAGCAGCCGCAACTGGACTGCAGTGAGTGAAACCTGCTCAAAGCAGCAGAGCGGTTACTCAAAACTGGGTGGAATTACGAGAACAGAACATCTTTGACTTTAGCATAGTTTGCTTTGTGGCTCGTTAGCGTGCAGTCATGGCTGGACCACAAAGCGCTGCATCCACTAGGTCCGTCGGTACTTTGTGTAGAAGAGGTACGGTCCTTCTGTCATGGGAAAGTTTCATGGTCGGGTGTAGAAGCGGATGTGAATGCTTTTAAATGCTCTGCTGGAGCTCTGAAGTAGCAATGCGAACTGCTGCACAGCACGACGTCCCTTGGTACTAATCCCAGTTCAGTTACCAATGGCTTATGTGAATGTTGCACAGCACGACTCGCCCATGGTGCAAATCCCAATTGGACAGCGTGCTACCGGCGGAATGCTCTGTAACACCTCATTTTGGGCACTAAGGGATTTATAAATGCAATTGCTTTAAAATATATAATTCACACTTTTTTTTTAATTTCAAATCTTTTTTATTGAAGATTAGATAAAATTGAAAATAAAGACAGCACAATAAATCTTCCAAAGTATAGATGGATATAGCGTTGGCAAAAAGACACCTACAATAATCAAATCAAAGAAAGAGGAAAAGGAGGAGAGATAAAAGGAGGAAAAAAGAGAGAGAAAAGAGAGAGAGGACAGATGTACCCATGTATCAATAGCAATCGGTTTACAGGAGCCTGGGTCGCGGTGTAGGCGACAGTAAGTACACAGCAAAGCATATACAGTAAAACATACTAAATTCTATATAGACAGGCAATCCGTTGAAGTGTGCATCATGGAGGCTCAAAGTGGGAGGATGACGCATCTAGGGAGGACCACAGTTTGTTGTTCGAAGGCTTCCATGTGGCTGACTGTAGTGCCGGGTTGTCCGCCCCTCTCAAGAAGGAAAGCCATTCCAGCCACATTTTAAAGTTGACTTCAGTAAAAATTTTCCACTTATATAGAATGACCTTACACGCCAGTGTCAACATGATATCAAGCAATTGTCTGTCATGGATGTCCGGTAATTGTGTTTCTAAAGGGCCTAAGATGACATATACAAATTCCTGCACAGGTGTGATTCCGAATACCTGATGAATGTATGCAAATATTTTTTTCCAAAATGACTGTAATAGGGGACAATCAAAAAGCATGTGTGCCAAGTCTCCAGGTGCTTCCTGGCAGTTCCAACAGTTAGGCGTATCCCTCAGTTTACATGTAAACAATTTCTGAGGTGTCCAGAACACTCTGTTCAGCAACATGTATTTCGTTTGACATAGAATCGGGGATATCTTATTTGTTAATGCAGTATTGTGTAGTACCTCCCAGTCTATTGGTATACCTGTCGAGTTAGGTTCCGACTCCCACTTGCTTTCCGTTAACTTATGTGGTTTCTTGGGCAGGGGGAGGAGCAGTTTATATATTCTAGATACAAAATGGTCAGCATGGTACAATAGTCGGAGACGGGTCAGCAACCATGGTAAGTCCGTGGTGAGGGCACGCTTAGAGATAGCGGCTTTCAGTTTCAAGAACTGGTAGAATTCTATGGGTGGCAAATTAAATTTCTTTTGTAATGTCGAGAAGGGTAGGGGCCTACCATGTTCATAGAGGTCATTCACCATGTGGATACCACGTGTAGCCCACAACTCCCAATAAAGGGTCTTTCCCTCTATCCGAAACATAGGGTTATACCATAACGAGATTAGGGTGGATTTCTTAATCACCGAAGCAGTTTTATGTGACTGGTCAAGCATGAGGAGTGCTCTTCTAGTATTTAGTAGAATGTATTTGGAGTGGGGTACATGGGTCAAATCCATGCTGAGGAGAGCTGAGAGGGGTGCATGTGCCATTAACGACCGCTCGATAGATAGCCACACTGGGGTATAAGATGTAGAGTTAACCAGCCAAAGGGCCCCCTGCTTACAGAGGAAGGCCGTCTGGTAGTTCCTGAACGAGGGCAGGCCCAGGCCGCCCTTTTCTTTTGCCAATTGCAACTTTTTTAGTGATATCCTGGCTTTTTTCCCCCGCCACAGGAACTCTCCCAACAACCTGTCCACTTTTTTGATGAATTCGTCCGAGAAAGTCATTGGGAGCATGCAGGCCAGGTAATTAACTAGAGGTGTGCACATCATTTTAAGAGTTTCAACCCTACCCCACCAGGACAGAAATTTGGGTGACCAGCTATCTAATAGCGTAGATATCTTTTTTAACGTTAAGTCTTCATTCACTTTCAGCGTCGTTATTAAGTCTCTCAAAATCTAAGCCCAAATATTTAAAAGCTTTTGGCTGCCATGTGAGACCAGATGAGCCCAGTATTTCTTTACCCCCGATGTTGTTAAGTAGCTTGACTTCTGTTTTGTCCTTATTCAGCTTGTACCCTGAAACTTTAGAGAACCCATCAATTGTGTCCATTAAGGCCGGGATAGCCTAGTCAGCCTTTTCCGTCAGAATCAGCACATCGTCGGCGTATGCAGTTAATTTTACAGTACAGTCAAACGAAACACCAGCAATGGCTTCATTAGTTCGAATATGGCACAGAAAGGGTTCTATAGCTAGCAAGAACATAGATGGTGATAGTGGGCACCCTTGCCTTGTTCCCTGTTTCAAGCAGAAGGAAGAAGAGAAGGAGCCACCGCCCTAACCTTAGCAGTAGGGCCGGCATACAGAGCCATTACAAGTTTAGTGAATGTCTTCCCTAGATTAAATTTGTGTAAAACTGCCTCAAGGAAGGTCCAATCCACCTTGTCGAAGGCTTTTTCAGCGTCTAGTGTGACTGCTACGGTGGGGGTATTCAGCAGTTTTGCTTTTTCTAGGGCATGGGCTAATACTCTGGTGTTATCGCTAGACAGTCTATGTTTTAAGAAACCCGACTGAGATGGGTGTATGAGGGCAGGAAGAACTTTTTGTAAACGGGCTGATAAGATCATGGCTAGTAATTTACAATCTAAATTAATCAGGGAGATCGGCCTATAATTTTTTGGTAACGACGGGTCCTTGCCATCTTTTGGTAGAACTGCGATAGTTGCCTCTGCCAACGTGCCCCTCACTTCACCTGACTCCGTGAACTCGTGGAAGAGGTTCATAAGAGGTTTGACCAAATCTGTGGCAAAGCTTTTGTAAAATTTAGCCGTAAAGCCATCAGGGCCTGGTGCTTTCCCATATTTCAACCCCCTGATTGCTTTTTCCACCTCAGAAGCCGAAATCGGTTCATTAAGGCTGTGTTGGTCCTCCGGCCCTAGCATTGGGAGGTCACATTCCTGTAAATATTCCTGAATTTTGCCCTCAGCAACCGATTCATTTTTAGCATACAGGTCCTCATAGAAGTCTTTAAAGACCTCAGTTATTTTTTGAGGGTCCGAATGGCCTACTCCCGCAGAGTCCCTTATGTCATTAATAGTATTTTTCTGCACTTTGAACTTCAGGTATGCAGCCAGGCTTTTACCAGCCTTATTAGATTCACAGAGCTTAAATCTTCGCCTTCTGTCCAGCCACACTCCCGCCCTTTCGCTCACCAGCTTGTTATATTCGTATTTTCTGTTAGTCATGGTATTAAGTGTCTCCCGATCCTTTGTCATTTGGTGTCTGTTTTCCAGATTAGCTATCTCTGCTTCTAACGCTTCCAATTTTGCATTGCAATCTCTGTTCATTGCTGAACGGATTTTGATGCGCACACCCCTCAGGGTACTTTTCAAAGCCTCCCATCGCACTAGATCTGAGGTATCCCCCCTCCTGTTAATCTCCAAATATGATCGAATAGCTGTTTGGATGTCAGTTTTATTTTGTTCTTTGTGTAAGATTTCCTCATTGAGTCTCCATGACGTTTGTTTTGGGGACGGTGTAATATTGCTAAGGGATAGAGATATGCATGAGTGGTCTGACAGTACTCTCGGTTCAATTGATGTATCCTCTATTCTTGCAATGCCATTTTGTGTAATGAAAATATAGTCAATGCGGGAATACGAATCATGAGGAGAAGAGTAAAATGTGTAGTCCCTGTCAGTAGGGTTTTGTATTCTCCACGTATCAAATTGAAACGTTGACACAATTTGAAGAAAGCATTATGTGATTTGTTCGGTTTAAACACACACTTCGAATCTCTGTCTAGGGCAGGGTCAAATGGAAGATTAAAATCACCCCCTAGTACATGTACTGCCGTATCAGGTATCGTCTCAATCTGCTTGACTAAGTCCTGCCAAAATTCTAAGTCATTAGTGTTAGGTGCGTATATATTTGTGATAAAAAATTCCGTGTTGTCCTTGGCAAGCTTTACTGTGACCCAGCGCCCCTTTTCGTCTGATGAGGAAGACAATAATTCTACCTTGGATCTTTTTGATAATAGTATCAGGACCCCATTCTTTTTACCAAGTGCACTTGACCCCACAACCTCCGGATAAAACTTGTTGCGCAGAGTATAGAACTGTTTAACGTCCAGTTTGGTCTCTTGCAACATAACTATGTCCCCCTTCTGCCTGCGCACATAGTCTAATATCTTCTGTTTTTTTACGGGTTGATTCAAACCTTTAACATTCATAGACAGAATCTTTAGTTGGTCAAGTGAGGTCGTCCCAAGCGGAGTGGAGAGCGTTGGATATGACATTTATACTAATGTATGTATCATGAATGCTTTATGAGACCTAAAAAGTGACGCACCACTTGGCGCTTCATGTGAGGAGTACCCTGCTTTGACCCTTATGTTGCAAGACAGACAAAGACCATGAGCAGACGCTCGGGCGCCCAGAGATAGAACACGAATGGTCTGATTGTGGGTATACAGATACAACACGTGCATGATACAACTTGTCCAGTCAAGAGAAAAGGAATAGGCTAGAGGAGAAAGGAATAGCGAAGAAAGGAGAAGAGGAATGAGAAAGAGGAATGAGAAGAGAAAGCAAAAGAAAAAATACAAACCATAACATACAATACACATCCCCCCACCCCACCCTCCCCAACTGTAGTGCAGAAGCATGGCGACGTGAGGAAAATCGCAGTAACCTTCCCGTCTAAACTAGTCTTGTGTAAACATTGGAACAGCTATGCACAGTGCATAATACCTATTAACACTTACGTAAGCAGTGAAACATTGAAATAGTGTGGCGGAACCAACATGGAGCCAAAAAGACTTCCAAGGTACATTCTTGTTAGCCAGAGATAATCCAGAATACTCCATTAGATTTATAACAAAAGAAGTGTAAGTAAACTGTAAGTAAAAGCAATATAAAGTACAACACGGACCATTGGAAGGTATTACAGCTTCCTATCCTTCATCAATTGCCCTGGAGGGCTAGTAGACTCTGGGCCTATTCAGTAATGATAAGTAACCTAGCAAAGTAGCCTAGCAAAAGTAGACTCTGGGCCTATTCAGTAATGATAAGTAGCCTAGCAAAGTAGCCTAGCAAAAGCAATAAATTGCCAGTGAGCAAGCACTTAGTCAAATAATCTCAGGATGGCAACTGTGAGATCCGATCAACTCTGAAGTACCCTGTCAGTGTGTCCATGTCACACAATTTCATCTATGAAAAATGACTAAACACAGTTTCAAGCAGAGAATTAGTTCGTTAAGGGGAACGATATCAAGGAATCAAGGGCAAAATAGTATGCCATCGTTAGCCAGAATAGTAGGTAGTACGTTGTAATCTAATGCAACTCACGATACAACTCCCCGTTTCAGGAAGATGACTCGAATGCAAGACCCAACTTGTTAGTTGTTAGGGTCATAAAGTCCGTGAGTCCATACGAGTGGTGACGGTCCGTTGTATACAGCTACTCCAGAGCGATCATTTATATCCTGAAGCCGAGGCCATCATATTGTCCGGGTTATTGGTGTCCATGTCGCGTTCATCAAGCTCTCCGAGCATGCGTTTGAGTTTCATGGGATCCGTGAAGATGTGAGATGTTCCCCGTATCGTTACTCTATATTTCGCCGGACCCACAAAACCAAATTGATATCCCCTAGACTTCAGCTGTGTTCGTAGGGCCAAAAAGGCCTTCCTTACTTCTACTGTTTCTTTACTATAATCTTGAGAGATATAGATCTTTGCGTCTCTCCATAAAATATGATTGTGCTTCCGAACAAAGGCAAGTATTTGCTCCACATGCTGGTATCGCAATGGCTTACAGACGATGGGCCTGGGACCTTTTTGCGTCTTATTAATTCTTCCAGGAACCCTGTGTGCTCTGTCAAACTCTAGAGGGTTAGTGAAAGTCAAATTAGTGGCCTGAGCAAACCACGACTCCAAGAACTGGATGCACGACCCTTCTGAATCCTCGGATCCTTCCGGAATCCCAAAAATGCGTAGGTTTCCTCTCCTATTTCTATCTTCCAATTCAGCCAGTCGTCGAGCGGTTTGATCAGAGGAGATATGTAGGTGTTTTAGAGCAGCACAATTCTTGACCTCGATATCCTCCAAGCGACTAATCCTGGATTCCGTTTGACGATCTGATTGGGTCCAGGTTGGATTATTCCAACATTCTATACCTGGGCCTTCCAGAGTACTTGCTACAACGGCTTCAAGTAGTGCAGAACGCCGCTGCCAGGGCAATTCTTGGTCTTAATAGGCGTTCCAGTGCCTCGGGCCTGTTGGCAACTTTGCACTGGCTTCCTATCCGCAAGCGGATCGCCTTTAAGGCATTGACCCTGGCCTACAAAGCTCTTCACAAGGGAGGAGCTAAGTACCTCCAAAAGAGACTGGTCTTTTATCAACCGACCAGGTCTCTGAGGTCGGAATCTCTGTACCTGGCTGTTGTCCCACGGGTTAAGAAAGCGCGCCTTGGTGGCCGCTCTTTTGGACTGCTGGCACCACAGCTGTGGAACTCTCTGCCGCTGGCTCTGCGGGGAGCCACTAGCCTGCTGGCTTTTAGGAAGGGCCTTAAGACTTGGCTGTTCACTCAGTAGTCTGTCTTTTGTAAATTTTCTGGCTGATTCTTCTTCTTTTTTATCTGGTGTTATGTTAGTATGTCGCAGTTTCTTCTCTTTCTCCTATAAAGCGCCGGGACACTCTTCTTGAGTAGCCGAGCGCTATAGAAAAGATTTAATAACATAACATTAATAACATAACGAGCATTAGTGTCCCTAATATCTTGACGTATCGCCACCACTTCCTCCTTGGTGGTCTTAGCCAAATCTTTCACCTCGTCCAGCCTGTTTAAGATCATATCAAGAGCTTCTGTAGTAACTTTCTTCGTCTTGTTCGGTGATCCCGGGTTCGAGTGGTCTGATTTGAGTCTTTTCAGGGAGTTCTGGTCTTTGATATCCATCATGAGTGGTGCTTCGAAAGCTTTTCGCCCCAAGTGTGTAAAGCAGAGGTGATCAATATTTATAGGACTGACGCAGTCACGTTAACGTAGGTAGAAGGTTGTGGATTAGTTGAGGACTAGTTCAGCAGACTGGCCTAGGCATAGAGGCTCCCACAAGCAAGGAAATTAGATTGTTGCGTGGGGTTTAAGGCCTGGTATGTTCCGGAGAGACCCGCCCTGAAGATTGCCACTCGTCCAATACAGTGCCAGCTAGTGCCAAACCTCAAGAACACACAAATATAAGGATACTTCGCATATGATTATCCAGCTTGCAGGACACACAGCAGTCATGAAGCGCCACAGTGAAGATCAAGGAGTTGTCGCAGGGTGCCACCTAGGTTCACTCAGACTAACACGTGGCGTCATGGGAGGAGTCACGTTATTAGGGATACCTGCGCCACATTCAGACGGTGCACATTTATTAGGCCTTCATTGCTGGTCAGGATTGTGTGCCCCCGACTTTCAACAGACAATAATACTACCAATGGTGTTGCAATGTTGCCTCTCATTAGTTTAATCGATATATTAGGGGCTAGTCACACTCGGCCTGTGTATTTGCGAGGATGGCGGCCGCCATCTTGGTAAAGGTGCTGTAAATACAGGGTCTCCACATGGCGGGCCGGGCTGGGCTGCACTCACTTGTCCGTAATGTCACTGGGTTCAGGGCAGATTCTGCCGATCTATTCTCTCACAGACCTCCGCGCCCCCGTGTCTCAAGAGCGCCGTGTAGCCGCAGTCACCCACAGCGCCTCGGTGATCGCGCGCAGCATCCCGCTCTCACTCTCTCGTTGGAGACGCGGCAGAGAGCCTCCAGAGTCCCGCTCGACGATTCTCCGGTTTCGGAGCAGCTCCAGCCACGAAAGTCGGCTCACCGCATTCTAGGAATATTCCGATCACTAAATCCGCCTTCACATTGCAGATGTGATCGGAGGAATGCGTTCCAATTTCTAGCTTGGGAACTCGTTACGGGAGGAGAGACGCCTTACACCGCCATCTTCCTCGGCGTCCAAGCCACGCCCCCCCTATAATTCACACTTTTAATAATATAACAGTCAGTAATTCATACATGCAGCATAATTCCCTTTTACTGCTTAACACTTACATTAACGTAAGACAAAATTGCTAAGGGGCATGTCATGACCCCAATACTGTACCAGTCCACAGCAAATAAACAGCTCATCACCACCTGAAGAGACATTGAATATCTGTAAATGTAAATGTCAAGGTATTTGTAGAGCGCACTGCCACCAAGCGGTTTCCTGGCGCTATTACTCATACCGCTGTGGAACCCTTCCTGTCTTTCCCTGTGATGTGTCCACTCCTGGGCACCCCCAGGGTGAAGCCAGGCATCCTAGAGCTGTTGGGGCCGGTGTGGAGGTTAAGCAAGATATTGCCCAGAGTTGCAGCGTGGGGCCCATGATTAGAATAGGCACCGTGGCGAGAATTGACAGGTCCGAGGAAATTGAGCCCAAGCCCCGCCGAGGCGGGAATTGAACCCTGGTCTCGGGCTAGAACTCTGCCGCTCTAACCATTGAGCCACACTCCTCCAATAACTGAAGGGATCTGTCGAATGACACTAGATGATTTTAAAATGAGTCCACTAATGTAGGTCCCAAATAGCTACATACTACGACGGATTCGTCTCACAATGACAATCAGCTAAGGGATGATATTAACTAAGTCCATCAAAGCAGGTCTCTCCACCATCCAAAATAAATCTAGGATATATATATATATATTACCTACTGGCGGTCGCCAGTAGGTATATATAGTTAGGATTTTTTCTCTATGGGATTTTTGAAAATTCTATGTCTAATAACTTTGGCGTTTGTGGACGGAATTGGCTGAAATTTTCAGGAAAATGGCACATTTTGTTTCTGAGCAGCCCTTGAAAATTTGGGGGGGGTTCGTCAAGGGGGGGCCGAGAAAAAAGGGGGGTCCCAAAACGTGTTTTTAACATTGAGTTTTCCATAGGGCGGTTGGCCTCACTTTTAGCCCGAACGGCTGAATGGATTTGCACGAAACTTGGCAAAATTGTAGGGACTGGTAGCCCGATGTGCCTTTTGTAGGTCTCAATATATGTGCTCCAGTGGATTTTGAGAAATTAACGTTTAAAAAAAGATATATATCTGTAACAGCGGACCGGGCAGCGCTCCGGTTCGCGTACTTTTCGCGCAACGGAGCTTTGTGAAGCGAAGCTGATTGGTTCTCCGGCGTCTGTAAACATTCCAAACAGTCCGTAGCGGCCGCCATCTTGTCTCTCGGTAGGATCGAGAGACAAGAGGAGGCCAAAGCGAAGGGGCAAATGACCATAAGGGGGAATAGTAGATCCTCGCTGACCCCCTACGTTTGATGTGGAGGTTTTAAAAGGGTCCCGCGGGGCAAAAAAAATAAATAATAATAATAAAACGGCTGAATGGATTTGCACGAAACTTGGCAAAATATTAGGGACTGGTAGCCCGATGTGCCTTTGCTAGGTCTCAATATATGTGCTCCAGTGGATTTTGAGAAATTAACGTTCAAAAAAAGATATACATCTGTAACAGCGCTCCGCTTCGCGTACTTTTCGCGTTACGGAGCTTTGCGAAGCTGATTGGTTCTCCGGCGTCTGTCAACATTCCAAACAGTCCGTAGCGGCCGCCATCTTGTCTCTCGGTAGGATTGAGAGACAAGAGGAGGCCAAAGCGAAGGGGGAAATGACCATAAGGGGGCATAGTAGATCCTTCCTGACCTCTTAGGTTTGATGTACCATTTTGCCAAGTTTGGTGTAATTCCGTTCAGCCATTCAGGCTGTAGACGTATGTAAATGTCCTATGGAAAATTGCATGGGGAAAACACATTTGAAAGTGTTGAAATTTAGAACCAATTAAAATGTTAGTTTGGTTTTGTATTTGTGTGTGATGAAAGTTAATTGGTTATGTATATATGTCAAATGAGAGGAAACCACAGCCATTTTGTGATACTACTGTCTGAGGTACATTTGTGAGGAATTTTTGGTGGTGATTTTCTGGTGTTTGATTTACACAGTACTAACACTTCTACTTTTAAAAAGGTGAGTTGTTAATTTGTAAGGGGAACTATGTTGTACACTTGAAGATAATTTGAAAAATGTTTTCTGTTATTTATTTGCAGTCCTTCTGTTATACTAAATACTTGATAAAGTTAGTTTTATATTATGTATTACTAAAAACGATAAATGAAAGTGATTATTTTTTTCTGCAATTTACAGCAAGCAATTTCAAAATAAAATGGCTCACAATGAAGAGACCGTGGCAATTTCTTTTGAATTGTCCACTACATTGATTGAAATTGAGAGCACCAATAATGAAATATTGTCACAAGGAGGAGATGACTTGTATGATTCCATTAGATTGATTGAAATGGACAGCACCAATAATGAAATATTGTCACAAGGAGATGACTTGAATGATTCCACTACATTGATTGAAATTGAGAGCACCAATAATGAAATATTGTCACAAGGAGGAGATGACTTGTATGATTCCATTAGATTGATTGAAATGGACAGCACCAATAATGAAATATTGTCACAAGGAGGAGATGACTTGAATGATTCCACTACATTGATTAAAATTGAGAGCACCAATAATGAAATATTGTCACGAGGAGATGACTTGAATGATTCCACTACATTGATTGAAATTGACAGCACCAATAATGAAATATTGTCACAAGGAGGAGATGACTTGAATGATTTTTTTGATCAATCTGTTGATGGCGAATTTATCGAATGTTTGGAGACCATAGAGTTACAAGAATCATCATTGCAGACTTTTAATGAGGAGATTCCAGATGAGATGATTGAAGAGGGAAATTACTGATGAGGACATGTTACTAGTTCTTTCAAATTTAGAAAATTCAGAAGAATAAATTTATATTTAGAAATCAAAAATTGTTTGAGACATTATTCATTTTTATTTTTAATTTATGAGGTTGTAGCGAAGTGATTGTAGTATAAAATGAGACTTATAGTATAGAGTGCAACATTTTTATGTTACATGGTAAGTTTACTCATATTTACTTCCCTTCTCCCACTATATTATCTCCAATGTGTATTTGACATCTCTTCTTCATCTCCGGCCTCCTTTCTCTCACTGTGTGTCTCTGATGCAGCTTATCGCTGCTATTTTGTGTAATTACAGAAGAGAGTAAAATAAAATAGTTCGGAACGTGAAAAGGGGGCAAAGTAGAGTACCCCTCACCCCCTAGGCCTTCTCAGGCGGTCCCAAAAGGATGAGTTTTTGCTTTCCTGAGAGATTATGGTATGAGTTCCATATACCACAATAACTTGCATTACAACATGCAAGATATCTATCTCCTATTACCAACTTTTGGAGATATTCGCGCTAAGCGCGAATATCTCCAAAAACTAACACCTGCCCTGAGCAGTTCTTAGCCATGTTATCCAATGGGAGGTGGATAACATGGCTAAGAGCATTAGCTCGGTAATGCATGAATATCGCTGAGTTTTTAGCGATATTCATGCATTGCGGCCGTTTATTATCGCATTTGCGATAAACCTTGATAATAGCAAGGTTTATCTTCGATAATTTCTGACGATGCTTAGCGGTAAAAAATTCGTTGGTAAGCATCGTTAGCGATAAATATCGCTTAACTTTGGTAATATGCACCAACGTCTGTTAACGTTCGATTCGAAGGAAATGAGGAAGTGTTGAAAAACATTGTCTGCGCCATCTTGCCTTTTTTGAAATGCCACACTTTTGTCGTGCACGGCAGCCATTTTAGATGCCTTGACCAGACCCACTCTCTGCACGCTGTCGATTCGTAGCATGGCTCCTCACCCTCGCAAGCATCTTCCCCAGGCACTGGTCACCCCCGCTCTCTGTCTTATGCATGGGCAATAAACCTCCCCCCATCTGCGCTGCTCTTCCCTGAGAATCACACTCTGTGCCCGCCCGACACCTCCCTTTCGCCCTATTCACTACCGCACCCTCTGACACTCCTCTTCCTCTGTGTCCGATTGTCCAGGCTATCAGCTAGCCCTGCAGATGTAGTTTATGGCCCCAGCTGTAAAGAATCAACCCTCTTCAAAGGAGTTATAGTAGATCAAGGCCCACACCCGATGAGATCCGTCACACCATACGTGTTCCTACTATCTGAAAAACATCCTGTATTGTGATTGGGGAGGGGACCGAGCCTGAAGCGGAAGATTCCAGGAATGACTCTTTGTACATCAAAGTTTTTACAATTATGTGTCACATTAAAAATATATAGCACTCCAACAAAGTAGTAGGAATATAAAACTTTAATAACATATAAATATATACAACAAAACAAAAACAGTAAAAACATTTAAACAACGAAGAGACCGTGGCAATTTCTTTTGAATTATGCAATAGATTTATTGAAATTGACAGCACCAATAATGAAATATTCTTGTCAGTAGCGGTCTGTTGTGCGAATAGTTCCAAGGCAGCAGAACGCGCTGAAATCTAGATGGCACGAAAGTGATGTCTAGTAAGTTGCCGCCCAGCAAATAACGGCGTGGGGCGCCGCGGGGGTGAGTGAGTCCAGTAGGCACCACAGCTATTCTTACCGGCATTGCAGAATTACTGCTGGGGACAATGCCTGTGCTGTAGCAGGGTCACAGCAGAAACAAAAAGGATTCTGTTGAAGATGTTGTTGGTTTTAAATTTGAAAACAGTTCTGGTGTCAACTGCTATGCTAATGTAGTGGTTAATGTTTTGTTTTCTCTAGAAAATGTAAAAGAGGGGGAGGCAGTCCAAAGTTCCGTTAAAAGGGCAAAGGAAAGGATCGGTGGTTTGAACTATCAGTCAAAAAGGGGAGGGGGTGCAACAATTTTTCCTACCGGGTCACAGTGTGCTTTCACCGGAACTGAGGTCTGCAGGATTCTAGTAATTCAAAGTGAGGCTGGCGCCAGCATGGGAGCGCCGACGTCCCGCGGATACAGTTTCGTCACTCCACGGGCGATCATGGCAGTCATTCCCCATCGGGGGTCGGAGACTCCCGCGGCTCCTCTAGAATCTTCAAGGTTGTGGAGGACTACGGTGGTGGAGTCAACCAGTGACCGGGCCATTTCTTTATGCTGGGCCCGCTCTTGCCAGGTCGACCGCCATTTTGAGAGTTCGGTAGCTACTGGCGATCGCGGGGTCAAATGAGCGGACGGGCTCCACCCTGCCGGGCGAGACGTTGCAGCATGGCCACAGTGGAAGAACCCTTTTCCGGGCGCCTGGAGCGCTGAGGGTGCAGCTGGGAAGCCTCCACCTGGGGAGGCGGGAGAGGCCTGTTCGCACCGTCTCTCCCTCCCAGTGCACCCCACGGCGTCTCGCTTGAGATTTGTTATGGCCGGACCAGGCGATGAGGACGAGGGGGGGGGGGGGTCGGAGGCATGTGCAAGACATCCCCCCCCAGTGTTGTCGCAGCCATTATTCATGAAAGAAGAAGTGTCCCGTCCGTCTTCGGGCCGGGCTTCCGGTAGATGTCGGCCGGACGCCCCTGGCTCTGGCCCCATGAACGGGTTTCTTGGTTTATCGGCTGCAGCCGGATCCCGTCGGCCTCGGCCCCCCGACCGTTGGTGGCCGGACCGGAAGAGCATGTGGCGGGAGTACCTGCAACTCTCAAGGGCCACCGCGGCCGGACTGGGAGAGAGAGGGGAGGGTCGAGGAGACATTTCCCCCCCCTGCAACTGTTCAGCGTTGTAAAGGCAATCACCTGGCCGGGTCCCGCTGGCCTCAGCCTCTCCTCCGGCTACACCCTACGTTAGGATCTCCTGGCCGAGGCGTGGCAGCAGGACCTGCCTTATATGGGCTGCTCCCGGCTGGGCGTAGCCGCAACCCTGCCCCACCTTGGAAGTTTCCAGAGTGGGGGCGGATGTTCTACTGACTTGCATTTTCCCTAGTCTATCGATTTTTTTGGCGTGGCAGGCGGTGGGACAGCGAGGGGTGATTTGGTTTCTCTTACTGTTTTTCTGGTCTCTCACCACTGGCATATTTTAACGTTTTCTTGTTTCTAGGACATTAATAGGTTTTATCATTACGTTATGTTATCGTTTCTTTGTTCGTTGTTTAATAAAAGGTCATGTTCATCAGTGGCCTACTGATTTTCGTTTTCCTATTCTTTTCTTTCCAGGTTGTTTCATGCTAAAGTTTCTGTTGACAGGATACAGTGATCACTTCGTTATTATTGCATATGTCCTTTTCACTAGGGGTGCTCTCTGGTCGGGCCAGATGACGTATCTCTAGTAAATGGTCCGGGTGAAACAGGTGCATCAATCAGTGGGGAGTAGATAGGCATGACAGATTACAACGGGGGAGAAAGGTCCGCATTACGTACCCTTTCACTACTTGCAAAGATTTTCCTACGTTTATTTGCAAACAGGGAATACCTCCAAAAAGAACTAATTCCCAAACAGTCAATGTTCGGACAATCAATCAATCAATGAGGAATGAAATAGGTACGACGTGTTAAAGGCTTGCGTTACCTACCCTTCACTATCTGCAAAGGGAGAGAGAATATTCCTATTCTTCCTCGTTTGCAGGCAGAGAAGATCCTTAAGAGAACCAACTTCGAACAATTCAATGCTCGATTCAAACAATCAACAAGGGGTACTGTGAACACAAATGAACGCCGCTTATGTACATACGCATTGCTATTTTCAACAGGTTGTTCCTAATGTTTCTATTTTAGCGAGGTCAAAAAGAGATCCCATTAGTGGCCTACTGATTTTGCTCGATTCCTTTTGTTTTTTTACACGATTTTTCGCTATCTGCAAAGACTAAACAGAGTATTGCGACTCTGTGCTTGTTTGTAAATAGAGAATGAAGCAAAGAGAACAATCAATCAAATGGAGAGAGAAGCAGGCACGACGGATTACAAAGGGGGCAAAGGGCTGCGTTAACTACCCTTCACTATCTGCAAAGAGAGAGTACTCCTAATAGAAATGAGGGGTGGGGGGCAGCATTCAAAGCAGATCAGTGTGCATAAACACGAAAATGTTTTTACTTACCACGTACTTGACATTCGACAGCTTATGATATTTGCTATTAAAAAAACATTGAAATTCACTGAAAAAACCATAGGTTATAGACCATATATAGTTAGGAATTAGCATTTAAAAAACCTTATTTTACTCACACAAAACCATTGAAATTCCATATATAGTTAGTTGCACTAACTATATATCGCGCACCCGCAATCCACTGCTGATGATGTCACATATTACATCATTCATGACATGGTCAGTGACATCACTGATGACATCACTGATGACATCTCAAATGACATCACTGATGACATCTCACTTGACATCAATGATCACATCACTGATGATATCATTCATGTGATAATACAATGCATCTCCTCACACTCTAATATAACCTCTGTTACACCCAGTGTTAAATAGAGAGTATCATTTTTGAAACCATTGACACACCAATACTAGTTACTACATACGCGCTCACTGATTCCTATGTCTACACACACATTCACTCATACAATCATTCATACATACAATCACTCATCTTTGCAACACTATCATATGCACTCATACACCTATACAGACACTCACACTCTGCCACTCATCCATGGAGTTACTCACACACCTAGTCAGTCCTGAAAAGAATCAATCACACTTCCATTTTCTCATCTATACAGTTAAACACAGAACACCTTACATTTTTGAAACATATACTAACACATAGTTACTCTCTTATAGAATCACTGATACAAGTACACATTGATCTGCACAGAGTCACACACCTCCCAGCCAGCCATACACACACTCAGTCTCCCATACAAATACTTGTGCAACCAATCAATAACCCATATAGCTACTTATATAGCTACTGATCAACACATGCAGCAGCTTGTACAACAACAGACATACTGATGCACACTTTCAGACAGTTTAGTCACTAACCCGTGCATTCAGTAAGACGCATTTAATCACTCACTCATACAGTCAGTCATGCACCTACTAAATCCTTCGTCCAGACACTTACACATCCACTCATTCTTCAATATGTAAGACATATTTAAACTTTATAGAAACAAAAAATCACTGGATGTTGTTATCAGTGATGTCATCAGTGATGTCATTTGAGATGTCATCAGTGATGTCACTGACCATGTCATGAATGATGTAATATGTGACATCATCAGCAGTGGATTGCGGGTGCGCGATATATAGTTAGTGCAACTAACTATATATGGAATTTCAATGGTTTTGTGTGAGTAAAATAAGGTTTTTTAAATGCTAATTCCTAACTATATATGGTCTATAACCTATATATATATATATATATATATATATATATATATATATATATATATATATATATATATATATATATATATATATATATATATCCAGCCCTGGCACGTCCCCCAAAAAGGTTTTGCAAAAACCTTGACAAAACAAGCACTGAGAAAGCCTAAAGGCTGATGGCAAACCACAAACCTATTGGTTATGCCAAAGCTAGTCTTCACAACGATCTCCACATCTGTGAGCCTCCTGGAGGCATTTGATTTTTTTGGAGGTTGGTGGCAAGACGGTGCAGTAAAGTCACCCATCCCCAATAGTTTAGGGTGGCTGGTGACCAAACAGACTAAGGAGAGACTGATGGCAACCAAGATTTCAAGAGACAAAGGCCTTTTTAGGTCTGGCCTACAGACATCTTGCAGTCTCACAAACCGCTTGTAATAAAAATGTTGATAAAAACACATGCACTGGTAAATCCAAAAGGTCAACATTGACAAGCTGGTGCAATGTTCATTTTTAAAATTTTTATTTCAAGCATGTTCAAGAAAAATAATAAGGTATGTTGCCACTTTAATTTGGCCACCATGTGCTTCCAGTAAAAATGTATATTCTAAAAAATATTCACTGATTTAGTCTTTTGACTAGTGATTTTAAGCAACACTCCTTTCCATTGAGCCATGTATTTTATTATTTGTGAAGGAGATAAGACTAAAGATGTAACCAAGCACTCAAACCGCAGGCAGCTAAAATTTTACATTGTCTCATATACTTTAGAATGCAACATTAGAAAAGGAGGTGCCATTTAACTGGACAACAGAAGTGCTGGCAAAATAAAGACTTTAAAGACTTTAAAGTTAAGATAAAACTATATAAGCACACTGAGGAGAAAATAACTATTTTTAGGTAGAGGTGAACAATGTGCACAGGCTTTGTGCAGTCACTCAAAGCATAATGACCCAATGGGTAAAGTGGGTTGACATACTGCCCTATGCTGTGGTGGGCGGAAGTAATACCTGAATGATAATTTAACAGACCTATAGATGAAGCATACTTACCAAAATCTCTTCATCTGTGAATGTCATTTATGATATTGTTTGGAGAAAAAGAATAGTTTGCGAGATAGCTCAATTGGTCTCAAAGGCCAGGCCAGACCTAAAAACACAATCATGTATGCATAGAGGGGCTTTGAACCAGCCCTCTTCATTCACTGGTCTGTTCAATTGTCCTTCATAATATGCTTCACCCATCAAAGCACGCAGCATGGGACTATGAATCAGTCCACTTCAGCCGCTGGTTTTCTTGCACTATTGCCAACTGTATTTTCTAGATCAAATAAGCACATTTTCCTCAAAGAAGTGCACTTCAATGCCATGGCAGGTGGACCACTAGCTTACTCCTTGGATGCTTTGTTCTAACCATTCTTTAACTTTTAGGAATTATTTATAGTAATTCTTGTATGATTAAACTGGGTCTTCATGCTACAGTAATTCAAAACCATTTCTTCATTACAACACAAGAAACAGTAACGTGCATGAAAACTAAAAAGCTGTTGTATATCTGTTCTGCGTACGCTCACCACTACTGTTCTAACTATATACGACGGTCCTGGTATTTTTAGAGTTAGAACATTTATGGCAAGCATCGGACTGCCACTTTCAGGTGGTGGCATGTCCCTCCCCCCCCCCTTTTTAGGTCTCGCCTAGCGATGCAGCGCATGCGCTGCACGCTTTGGCGAGACCTATAGTCGTCGGTTTTGCTGCCGAAGGGGGACAGGAGATGTGCACGGGTACGGACAGGAGATGTGCACTCCGTAGGCGTGCACATCTCCTGTCGCCGCATGAAAACAGCGCGCGCCATTTGCTTACTCTCTCCGCAAGAGAAGGGGGACAGGAGATGTGTACGCGCGCTTGTTTTCCATTGCATTCTGCATGTCTTTTCATTACTGCGTTTCAGCAGAACACGCACGCGTAGGGACAGGAGATCTGCACACACGCTTTAGCGCGGAGACAGCTTGTTTAAAGGCAGGAGTAGTTCCCAAGTCCGCTCTGCCCCTTTGCAGGCAGCAGCACAACACTTCTCAGCGACGAGGAGCCGTCCCCCCTTCCAAGGAGCCGAGGGCCTCCCCTCTTTCCGCTCTAACACTAAAAGCTGCTTCTATCCCTCCAAACTTGGGGCGCCCGGGAAGGAGGCGCAGTAGTGGGGCTTCTTTCCAGCCATCGGCGGCTCCTCATGCAGACCGCGCTGCCCAGGTCCCGGGGAAGCGCATAGAGAGAGGCACCCGGACCACGAGGAGGCTCAGTCCATGCTCAGAGCCGCAGCGGCTGCACGGGGATGGGGAGCAGCTCGCTGGAAGCTTTCCATTCTCCCATACAGGAAGTACAAGCATTTGCAATGCAACAGGTCTCGCATGTACGCGAGTTTGAGCTATTGGCATAGTAAATGACAATGCCTTTAAGTTTTGGTTTTTAAAACATATAAAAAGGCATTGTCATTTACAATGGCAATAGCTTAAGCTCGCGTAAATGCGAGACCTATTACATTGCACATGCTTGTTGTTCGGTGGCACTGGCTGGCTTAAAGAATTTGCCCATCGAGCCAGCCTGCAAGACTAAACCTACTGGGTTGACTAATGCTTGATATGTTACTGAGAGGGAGTCCACCTACCCTTAGTCTTGCTCTTCCACCCGCAAATAAGTAGGTCAACTATTTTAACAAGTAGCTCTGTAATACAGGTAATACTTCAGTGTAATGCAATTTAAATCATTTTGAGGAGCTTTAGTGGGAGGGACAGACTTGCTGTGCTGCCTTTTAAATGTATAGAGTTCATTGTTTCCATGTGTTAATATTTTCTGATGGCCAGTTATAGTATTTGAAAGAACCCTGATGCTATAATGCAATATGACACCATGTTATGTTAATATAATATATAGGGCACATGGCTGCCCCAGCAACTGGGCTTCCCACAGCTAATGAAATGGCATACACTAGAGAGAGACGGGGCACATGGAAAAAACCTAAGTGGCAAAGAGCCAGGTCTTAAGCTTTTTTCATGAAGCAAAGATGATTCTGTGTTCCTTAGTTCAAGGGATAAAGTGTTCCAAAGGGCCGGGGCGAAATTAAACCCAGAAAGAGCAACCTCCTGATCTTTTTCTTTTGAACAGAGGGCTCACCACCAGGTTTAACTCTGCTGAATGGTGGCTATGTTAGGAATATAGGGTTGCGTAAGACCAGAAAGGATAGGGGCACCCGAAGCATTCATTATCTTGTGTATATTACTAAAGACTTTAAATTAATTGCACTTCTCAAGAGGCAGCCAGTGGAACTTCTGAAGGAGCACAGAGGCTGGACAAAACTTAGGGAGGGAGAAAAGTAATCTGGCAGCAGCTTATTGAACCGACTACCGCCTCTTCAAGATCGATTTCCTGCAACCTAGATACAGGATGTTGCAGTAGTTCAGGCACAACAAGGTAAGAGATTGAACAATCAAATGTCGTATGCGAGGTCGAAAGAAACCGATAATGGGTTTAAGTCCTCTCAGAAGGCCAAAACAGGTGCCAGCAGGAGTGCTCACTTTGGTCTCAAAACTAAGGGAATCGTCCAACCAAATACCCACTTTTTTTTTTATATAGAGGATTTGGGCGAGGGAGGGGGCCCCCAGGGTTTCCGGGTACCAATGAGCTCACTATTGCCCTAAGATGTGCAAACTTGACAGAAGCTAAGATTTACAAAACATCCAAGTAAAATAAATAAGACAAAAACGCAGACATATGAGGTGTGGGGCACAAAATGTGCATGTCTCATCGAGTGTTAGTGTGTTACATGAGTGGATGTACACATGCAGGGTAGATGGGTCCCTCCATGAGGACATGGTCATTGCAGCACAAAATGGAAGTTCACCTCCATACTGCCTGCAAGGATCAGACATCCTTCGTGTAGATTTTTCTAGATGCATCATTTAGCCAATCTGAATGAATTTATGGAATTCACATTCATCCACTGACTGAGCTGCACTGAACTGAACTGACCAAAACCAGGTTTTCCTGTTTAGTAGCTCTCCCTGCAGATTTGCTTACAGGCACGCTTATCCTTCTTTTGAATTAGAACACTTACCCGATACCATAGCTTTGATGTCTACTTTGCCTTCCCTTTTTGTTCTAAATCACAGAGACCGAAAGAAACAAGTCTACACTGCCTCTTTTGGAATACACATTCCTCGCACCTGTTTGGAGCTCTTCTTTGTGGAGAAAGCCCAGATGCGATAACCAGCTTTGGTCAGCTCATGAAACATGCCTGCCAGAATCTACATCCTTGACCCTACCGGTCAGGTCACTCAACTGCCATCCTCTGACCCACCAACACACAGGCTCTTCACTGAACTTCACAAAAGTATGAACCACCTTGCTACACCTTATGATTTGGAACACAAAACTCCAGTTAACCCTTTCTAAGGGAACCCCTAGTTCCAAATGACAATTATTTCAGCTGCTAGCACTGGTTTAAGAGATTTGGCAACTGTTTTCTACTCCCTGGGAAATACTGTAGGTGGTAAGTCAATTCCAGCAAGTGTTCTCACAATGGCATTAATAAAAGTTACAGAGGAGTGGCACAGCTCCATAAGTGCAGTAATCACCAAGTTCAGAGAACACTGTAAAATGGAAAACGGTCCACATGCTTTGAACCATCTCAATCCTCTGCTCCCCCAATGTGATTGAACAAATTGAGACTCGAAGCAGGAGTGCTAGAGGAAACTGCTGTAATCAGGCAAAAACAGATGTTTACCAATGTTATGTTTTGGAAGACAGCAGAAAGAATTCCATAGCTTTTAACACCTTGAACATAGAGAGATTTCAGCCAAAAGATCAGAGTCTCCAGCCGGGTGTGTGTTTAGGTGGAAAGAGTTTTAGGAAAAGGAGTTTACTCTTTAGGGAACTTTATTAGGGTGTGAAATCATCTGGATGAGCACACTTGGAGTTGTAATGGGGCTTTGAAACACTGCCTGGCAATAAAGCAGTGTGTTTTGACAGTGATCCAAGGCAAAACTTCCAAGGGGCAGGATCTCACAGCACTCAACCTTGAAACTGGGACTAAACACAAAATATTGTGCTTTCTAAAATAAGTAACCCATTAACAAGGATGTCCAAGTTTCTGCTGCTGCCCAAGCCCAATGGGATTCAATAAAGTTCAGTGCAAGTTGGTGGTTTAAAAGCGGAGAAGAACCCCAAATATTAAACATTAATACCAAGATCAACATGGTGCTGGTCTAGGGTGTACTGCAAGTCAGGGAATTTGTGAGATTATTTCACATCTATTTGTGATTTATATTTCCGTATGACAAAAAGGACAGGATACAAACTGCTCCTAATGGGAATTTGGTTGGAATGTCACTACTGGATCCAGAACCTATGCTACATTGGAGTATCCCAGGATGGACAAGTATTGGGCGAGCTGTCATTTTTAGGGTATTCAATAGAAGGATGAGGATAGCCTGTTCTGACGAAGATGCTTTTGCCAGCTTTGTGAAGTGGGAAGCAAGAACACGTTGACAAAGTAAAAACTCCTTGGCATTACAGATGCCAGGGGGGAGGATTATTCAAATTGTTATGAAGTGTTTAGTGCTACAGATCTGTAGTCGCTACCAACTCCTGAAAGACTAGAAAGATCCACTGAAGAGAGATGAAGAAGGTGGAGCCTTGTGATAATGTTTGCTTGTAGGCATAAGTGGAAAGCTGGTGACAGCATCTGAGTCACAGTTATCTATGTGGTTTAATGTCTATGCCAAAAGAGTACAAATGAGTGAGCCAGAATTACTGTACATTACAACGTAAATAAACCAGAAAGTTACTTTTTCATCCTTTACATCTGTGTCTAGGACAGAGTTTCATACAAGTATGCTGTTGGTTCAACAATAATGGTCTTTAAAAAGATAGAATATCTGCTTTTAAGGACAGCCCATGGACAGTTCTATGCTAAGTACTGAACAGAGATGGGAGTCTGTATCTTACTACTTTCCTCGAATTGTCATTCAACCCAACCACTACTGATGTGCAACTCTTTCAAGTGACATTCTACAGTTTACAGTCACAAGGAACAGGAGAGAGAGATACAGAGAGCCCATATGTGTTCGACTAAGAACGTGGCTACACCTTGTTCCATTGGAACAGTTTGTTATTTTATTTGTTTGTTTAAATTCACTGTATCAACCTTGCAGTGCTGTGTCTCGACCCATGTAGGGACTTGTTAACTTTACTAATTTCCCAATGGCATCAGCCAACCTTCACCGCTTTGGTGTCACATGGGGTAGAGGAAAATAGAAACACTAAAAATAAGCTACTGCCACATACACAAAGCAGATGACACATTTTGACTGTAGCGTACCTTAAGCCCATGGTTACAGAGTGCTGTCTGACAAACATGTAACCTATGCTTCAGCTACAACGAGTTGTGAAGACTTTGTCCACATAATTTCCGGCTTCCAAGAAATCATTCATGCACTCGCGCAGACTGCATTCAAACAACTTTACCTGTCAGGGCTTCACTCTAACATTATGTAAAATAGTAGAAATATCCAAAGAAGTTTCGAATCTCAATGGAAGACATATCACTCCATCAACCACAGAATCTATTAGATGAATGTTATTTAATGTACTTCCCTATTGTAAGTACAGGCTTAAATTCTTGACAGGATTACAGATTTTAACGTTGGTGACTACCCCCATTTACTGTATCTACAATTTATTATATCTAATTCTGCCCTAATTCAAATTTGTGCTGATAAACAGTCACCGTGGAGAGAGGAGTTTAGCCACTGTCTATTGAGATTCTCAACATGAAAACTTAAACCGCATAAACATCACACACAATATCGTACCAGCAATTTGAGCACTTTGTAGGTCTAGAGATCACTCAACCTCTAGGTACCTTATTTATTAGAACAACTTAAAATGTAATCACAGCAAAAAACATTGCTATAAGCCCTGCGTGGAAAGCAGTAGATACCCATGCTCATTAGACAGCAGGAAAAAGTGGTAATAAGAAAGCAGCTGCAAGCGCCCACACCATTCTGAATCAACTCTGCTACATCAGCAGGACACTAGCTAGTACAAGAACCCATGAAGGAAACAACAGAATAAAATTCTGTTCTGCAAGGTCACGCCCAAGCAGATCCAGCCTTTCCTCAATCAGCTGGATCAGGAATTTCTACCCCCCTCCCTCCACCCCAAAACTACCACCCAATTACATACACACCTAAAGTTACTGGTAAGATCACAAGCTAGCACCGAAGCAAGTATTGTCCTCTTACAATGTTACCAATCAGGGATCAGATCACTCTGCAGCATAGTGGAAGCAAACATTCAAGTACCAATTAAACTCTTCAGAGCACAAAGGGAAGCCTGTATGATCTCTGAATGGACTGCAACAGCATCATCATGTACGGTTTTGAATTGTACTTGCCTGACAGAGCTTAGTTGGTCCAAATGGATGTCCTCCTATGCAACAACCCTCAAGGTTCCATTCTCTACACATTAATTGTCAACCTGTACATTGGCTGCAACAACTGAGCTGAACAACATCATTTCTAGCAGACTGTTGCAACATTTCTCACCCGTAGATGTGCCTCGCTATCATTCAACCCAGAATATGCCAAGCCGGTCTCAAGCTAAAAGCAGAACACACTTTGGTCCTATCAATAGCAAACATCTTCATTGGGCTCAGTAATGGCATAGACGGATCAGATGAATGGGCGTCCTCATTACAACCCATCAAGAGTTCCAATTCCATTAACTTCTACATGAATTTCCTCAGTTTCAGAGTCCTAATGCACACAAGGTCAAGGGATCCTTTGTCCCTGCTTCGCAGTGCGAAGCTATTCATTCCAGAAGAAAAATTCAGAACATCAAAATATTCAAAAACATCAGAGCAATTATCTCAGCTCACCTGAATGGTGGCAATGCTTTATTAGCTAGACCCCCGCAGAACACCTACGAAGATTTTTTTTCTACTTTAGACAGTGGCCTGCTTCATCTACCCTCCAACACTACTGGTTCTGACTGCCGCCCACGTCATCAACATGATCTGCTGCACAGTCTACAGGGCAGCAAACAGGGGCATCTATACTTCTTCATTGACTAAAATCAGGGCAGTGAAATTACTTCACAAGAGGAGGTGCGGCAACATCAAAGGACTGAACATACAAGACTTAATATGATCCAAGAGTGTGGAACTCCATTCCACAATGAGTCCAGCAGGAACAATAACTGGTCTGCTTCAAAAGAAATCAAAACCCTGTCCTTAAAGCAACACCTTGTTTTAATATCAACTCTGTTACAAGATGCATCAAAAGCATATATGACTGTGCCCCCAACTCAATCTCTATGCTCGAATCGTACTATCATACCCAAATCCCACTTCCAGTATCTTCTCCCGCCACCACATTCCCCCTCATCTTAATCCAGACTTAATCATTGTGGAACTCTTTGATTCCAAGCCTAAAGACCACTGAGTAGTCCAATGAAGATTGTACTCCTTCCATTAAGCAATACGTTGCCCTCTGAGACCACACCTTCAGTCTTTTCCAACAGTCACAGCAGTGGCAAAATCTGTTTAAAAAGGCTGTAAGACATTAGAGGTTTTGGGACAGTGCTTGACGTTGTTGCAAATGTATTAAGGGTCAGTACTAAGATGGGCTCCATACACCATAAATAGAATGAAATGAATTAACCAACAGCAAGCGGACAAACATTTTGTTACTTTGAGGATTTTTCTTCTGTATAGTAGACAATTAGAAGTTTGTGAACTTGCTATTTCCCCAAACAGGCACATAGAATTGGCAAAACCCACCCGACTCTAAACAGAATAGAATAGAGAGAATGGATTAGTTAGCTGTGGGGGGACCAGAAAAAGCTACTTCAAATAGTAAAATGTAGAAACGTATTCTTCAGCATGGAACACATTTAAAGTTGCCCAGAGCAGCAAAACACACCCTCAAGAGAAATTGTGTATATCATTATGTGTGCACATGATCTTATCCACTTTAACAAATGAGAAGCCATCGGGAGAATACTATGCAAAAAGATAGATTTCAAGTTATATTTTCACAACGTGCAAAAAGTACTCTTTGGAATCAGAAAAAGTAACTGGAGCAAATTCAAGTTCTCTTAAATAAAAAAACGCATTGTTTGGCAAAGCAAGGGGTTTCAATAGTACCCTCAGTAAAGAAGTTGTGGGGAAGGAAGGCTGTTCTAAGTGCTGCTAGACTGTACAATTATGGGAACTGAGGCACAGGAGATAAGAAGCTAGTGACCACAGATGTCAAGCGGACAAGTCAGGTTTACAATTGATTCATGCTGGCCCAAACATTAGCCTAAATAAACATAGAGCTCAAGTGCTTAACACAAGCTGTTTTGGCCTCAGCAATACATCAAAACCATACCTGCGAGTATGTGTGGCCAAGTTCAACAGCAATTCTGATCTGAAAGCAGCAGCTGGTGAGTTCCAAATATATAAATAAATAAATATACGAGTAATAATCTATGTGGTGAGGATAGCTCAGTTAGTTAAACGCTTGCTGTTGGGAGGTGCAAGGCAAGAGTGTAAACCCCAGTAAGCAAGGCAGACTTGAGCATCATTCAGAGATCAGTAAATAATAACAGTCTGAAAGTATAGTATGGAGCACTAAGTATAGTATGAAGCACTACATAAAAATGATCACCTACAAGCTAAAAAATGTACTTGCTGTTCCGGTACCCTACTCCCACTTTTAAAAACACTCCTAGTTTTACAGAATGGTCTCCGTAATAGGCTGAATGTGATGCGCATGAGGATGAAAGGCTACATGCGTTTTCCAAAACATTACTATTCCATAATATATCAAAAGGTTTTGCTATAAACTGCTTCTTTAGAGGTAGAGAAACTCAAAGTACAAAAACCACAAAATGAGAGCCAAGGGAGTGAGCCTCCTCTAACTCCCCTTGTGAAATCATCTAAACTCACAAAAAGAGGAGGACTAAAAAAATAGCTGTGGCAGAGACCCTGAAGTTATTCACTCTCTCAGTTCCTCTATCCTAACTAAGTATGTAATCATAAAAGGGCTATGGTGAAGAAATAGATAGGGAAATTACTACTTTTTAGGGCTCGGACTCCTCCCCACTGTAAGTGGGGGAGGAGTTTCGAGATCCTAATGTTAAAGAAGAAAAAAAAGAAGTATCTCCTAGGGCTTTGGCCGAGACAAATTCCACACATTCCTTAGCGTGTTCTGTCATCTGGCCAGTGATTCGTCTTCGTTGTGTTGTCGTTTTAATAGGCTTGAAGTGATAGGGTAAATGTAGTTTTCTTCCGCCATTTTGGGCATATTTCGTTCGTGCTCGCGCAAAGAAGTACATTAATTATAATTAGGAGCTGTCAGGGTGCCTCCGTAAGTGAATCCAGATGGCCGGGCGCGTTCACCATTCAGCAGCGCTCAGCGCGCAGCTGCTGCATGCTGGAACGTCCCGGTCCTTCAAAGAAGAGGAGAGACGAAACACATCGCATTTCAATTACAGCTCTCGGTGGAAAAGGCAGCGTGGAATGTGTAAAAGGGAAGGGAGCTCGGTGGAGGCATGTGACACTTGAAGCAGGGGCGTAACAAAGGCGGTGCGGGGGGGGCCCACAGCTCTCGGGGGGCCCTAAGCGCACTCACTGTACACTTACACTCATGTAATGTTGGGCCACGCGCAGCCGCCTGGGGCTTGAGCGTGCTGCAGTGCTCAAGCAAGCTTAGAGCTTGCAGCAGTCTGCTGGCAGCCTCACCCAACTGTTAGGTGCCATGTATTATTATCGCGCGTTTAAATCCCAGCGCGCAGCCTCTGTCTATCAGCCTGACCGTGACGTCATTGCTGGGGACGTCATATCCTGCTTGGAGCGTAGCCCGCGCACGGAGTTTGTTTTGCGAGCCTTAGGCTGCCTCGGTGGTTGAGGCAGTGCTGCGGAGAATCGTTGTAAATAATCACGGCGCAGGCCGAGGCGCTCTCAGCACTGCCTGCTGCAGCTCGCTCCGGGCCGCTGGGGTGCTCCGTCCTGTGCTGAAGGTAAGATGCTGCCATACTGGCCAGAGTATGGACGGGAGTATTGCATATATGACCGGGGATCTTCAAACATAAACCGAGGCACATCTGTAGGACTATGTGTGAAGACAGAGTCGGAGATTGGGCAGAGTCTACGTTACTGTAGAAGACCGGGACATGGGGGAAAATGAATCCAGTGCGGGTCTCGTTTTTCGTGGTCTTCGTACTTTAGCTTTAAAAAAAAAAAGCTGACTTCGCTCTGTCCAAACAGGGAGGCCTCTTCTGATCCTCGCCAGCCCCATCAGAATTAAATAAAAGGATCCAGGGCCTAAAGTATGAAGCTGATTTCATTAATCGTTGAAAACATATTTATTAGAAACTTCAGTGGAGATGTCAGTTTTTTTTATGTGTGCAGATTTATATAGCATGCTATTGGAGCGCTTTCCCTGAGTCCAGTTACAATACACAAGGTCACATTCATCCTTTTTTGGCAGGCACGGGAAGATTAAGTGAAGTGATTTGCCCGGAACCCCAGGATGTGGAGTCGACCCCGAGGCTCGAACCTTGGTTTCCCAGCTCCAAAGTCGACAGTCTAGCCGTCATACCACATCCACTCCCCTAGCTTCAAATAAAAAAAGTGATTTTGCCAAATACGTCATGTTTGCTACTTGCAAATTGTAGCGCTGGCCTGAATGTGCTGAATTCCATCACCTTTTACGTTTTCAACAAGAATTGGGCACACAGTGATCAGAATCGCCTCGTGACGACTTGGGTTAAAATAAATGCTCTTGACTGTGGTGAGGAAATTCGATGCATGTGTCTCAACAGGGCTTAGTTTGCAATAAATAAAAAAATATTAAGCGCTGGGGCCCACTGTTTTTCCGAGGAGCCCACCACAAGCGCTGGTGAGTACCAAGGCTGCCAAGTCTTGCCTCCACCTTATGGGTCCGACGCCCTATACATGTTTCGTTTCATGCAAGCTTCTCCGCGTGTCACTGTTTTCTTATCTTACCCTTCCTCTGTTTCTCTCTTTTCTGCCTTTCTCTCTTTGCTGCTTTGGATTAAAGTGTGATGTTAAAAAAAACTGGCTCCCAAAATAAGTGATGGTGCTACGCTTGTAACCGCCGGTACAAATTAATGATTTGTTATCAGGAAATGCACAATCTCCGATAAATCACTGGTGTGAATGCCCATCATTGTTTTTTATTCTCTTGACGTCATACCGCTAGACGCCAACATAATGACCTCCTCCTGTGTCTTTGCTGGCTTTTCTTGGATCTGGCAGGGTCGAGGAAAAAGAGGCATAGCGAATCAAGGTAATTCCCTGGAGTTACATCATTTGGTCAAGCAGGAAATCCGGAAGCGATCCCAGGTTTTCTTGTTGTGCAATGGAGTGACTAGATGGGCATCCTTTTCTCCCGTTTTACATCACGTTACCCTTTGTCTCTACATTTTTGAGGAGCTAAATCAAAACATTATTTTACGTAATAACTCAAATAAAAACATATTCATATAAAGCACAGCATGCCACCATTGGTAAAATTACAATTCAACCAACATACTTCCACTACACACCACATGCACACACTCCATAACACATGGCAAAAAGACATTGGCATTTACAATGCCATTAGCTCAAACTCAAATAAATCCGAGCCCGATTGCATTTCTAATGCTTGTTTAATACTGCCTTCACCCACTATGTAAAGGCATGCTTCATCACAGGGCCGCTAACGACACCCAGATGTAGACCAACACTCTGGGTGGAGCGCTGATTTTTTTTATAAAGAAGAAAGGAAAAGTTTCCCTAGGGAGGGATCCCTTGTGCAGAGAAAAATGAGAGATAAAACTACCCAAGGAGGTACCATCCGAACTCCTTTATTTATATGTCCCCCTTGGCAGGATTAAAAATAAACACGGGTGTATAGGAGAAGTTACCGCTCCTGTATCCCATCTGCATTTACCGACATGTTTCAGCCAATTGTGGGTGCCCTCTGGGTCACTGGGCTTCTTCAGGGTATAGATCCCTTGTGATAATTGTAATATTTATAGTCACAGTCTGACCTATTTTTGAGGGTGGTTAATTAAACCTTACTTGTTTACCGTGGGCACACTCGCCTGCAGCATCCGAGTTTCATACTTTATTCTCCAAACCCAGGTCATCAGAGGACATGGAGTGGCACTTTTCGGAGACATCGACCCTTGACAAATGTGTGACTATAGGGTGGTGTTCCCACAACGGTCCCGGGTTTGGAGAATAAAATATGAAACTTATGAACTTCCTGCTCCCTTACAGACCTTCACCTAACAATGCAACATTCCCAGACACACTTTCAAACCTTATAGCACTGCACTCCAACCTATGCATTCTGAGTGACCTAAACATTCGGTTTGACAAACCCAATATGCCCCATCTAAAAACAATCATCACTAGCCTAGATGCACTGAACCTACATCAGATCATCCACACACATCACTGGATACATCCTAGAAGTAATTTTTGCAAATACAGAACGACTTGCCTTTCAAAATGACTCCAGCCATAGTCAGATCGCCTTTTCCTTGCTTTCCAACATAAGACAACACAAAGCAGCACACCAAAAACCACCTTACATGCATCCACCAATCGACCATGGTACAAACTAAATTTTGAATACTTAGAAACACAACACCCAGTACAGATCTAGATACTATAAATTTCATTCAAAAACGGAGTGGCTACAGGAAGTTTTTGATATCCTAATATCACTAAAAACAACACAACAGAACAAAAGAAAACAGGCACCTTGGAGAAATAGAGCTAAAAGAGAAAGCAGCAAATTAGAAAGCTGCATCGTACTCGGCTCAAAACAAACACCAATCAAGATAAAACTTCACCTACAGAAACGTGACCGATTATACAAGACGGCAATCAAAAAAGCTAAGAACAAATACTATTCAGATCAAATTCAAAAGGCTAAATGTGCAAATAAATAATTCTATAAACTTCACATTGAATTTCTTAAACCAAATTGCCTATTAGGAGCTCATCCCATTAATAAAGAATTCACAAACTGGCAAATCATATTACCAAAGCAGGCATATTGGACTCCTATCTAAAACAGAAAAAGCCACCACACAAACCTTTTTCCCAATAAAAAAAACCACAAAAAAAACACTCCAAGGAGTATGCTAACCCAGCCTCTCCATTCCTTCTAATAAATATCACAATGAATTTATGGACCTAGCAGCCCTTCTGACCCATGCCCATCACAAGCCTTCAAGAAAATTCTTCTAACTACCTCTGCTGTGACACCGGTAAGAAGATTCATCAACAATTCCTTAAATAAAAGGAATTTTTACAGAAGATCAAAAAGGACATGTATACATACATTACCAAAGAAAACAAACCTGGACCCACTTAACCCCAACAACTATAGACCAATTACAAATGGAGCTTTCCTGAGAAAACTGATGGAAAGAGCAGCATTCACCCAAATGTCACAATTAATTACCAGCACTGATCAATAAATTTCACCTCACATGCTATAAATATGCAGATGACACAAAAAACTCCTTTAACTAGAAAGCTCCAAAGACATTGGAAACTCACAAATTTTCAGGTGCCTCAGAGCCGTGGATCAATGGATGACAGAGCCATCACATTTAATGCTTCCAAAATGAAATTGTCACATGGCAATTAGAAAAATTATGACCCACTCGCCACCTGTTTGAGTGTTTGATTGGTTCAGATGCTCCGTCCATCACCATCACCACCCCCGTTTGTACCGCTTTGGCCGCCATAAGTGTGGCAGGGTATGCTCAGACGTGAGTGCCTTGCTCACTTTGCCACTGGATTCAAGCAAGCCGGGCTGAAGACGGCTGTAATGCCAGAAACCGGTCCTCGGAAGCTTGTTTCCGGTCCAGGGAAGGCATGGCTTGGCAGTTCGGGCTGGACTCTTCCCATGAGGCACAGGGTCAGACTGATTTGCATATAGCCATGTCTGAACTGGGGTGGCAGAGTGGGCTAAAGAACGGTGATGGATTAAACCCAGATCTTTTGACTGGGTGTGAGTGTTTGATTGGTTCAGATGCTCCGTCCATCACCACCCCCTTTTGTACCACTCCGTCCATCACCACCCCCTTTTGTACCACTCGCCACCTGGCCTTACGCTCTGGGAACACCGCCTAAAGTATCAAAGGAAGTAAGAAACCTCATAATTACCATGGACTCCAAGCTATTAATGAATGCTAAACAGGACAAACTAGCAAGATCAAGCTTTGTTACTATAAAAACGCTGCAACATTTTCCACCGCCTGGGATATCCACACAAGGTCCAGGCTACTATCTCTCTTGTTCTGTCTCAACTAGATTACGCCAATTGCCTCTAACACGGATAATCTTTAACAACCATGAAAATACTACAACGGATTGAGAACTCTGCTGCCAGACTACTCTTACATATAAAGCCACAAGCCCACATCTCCCCTGCCTGAAGCCCCTTCATTGGTTACCAGAAGATCCACATTCAAGCTGTTTTACATCACCCACAAAGCGATACATGGAACAGGACCACTCATCAGGAATAAAATCACCAAATACATTTAACAAAGGAACCTTCACTCTAAATTGGCACCTCACCTCAAAATCCCACCATACAAGAAAAAAACATAGGTGGCACATCCTACTCCGTTCAAGCAGCCAAACTATAGAACTCTTTGCCCCAAACATAAGACCCATTGATAAATACCTCATCTTCAGGAGACTACTCAAGAGTCGGCTATTCACCATATAACCACCATACTCAAACAAAAATATACAAAATACCTCTCAGTACAAGTATTTTTCTGGACTATAGACGTGTACCTACATATGTGTATTGCATTGTATACACGTGTATAATAAGTAGGTTTATGAATATGTAGCCATTCGTTAGTTCAGCTTAACATATTACTTATGGTTAAATTCTGTTTAACATATATAACAGGAACTTCGTCCGCATACCATCCACTGGACAAGACGAATCGGACCCAAGCAGGTAATTTTGCTAGTCTTTATTTAGTGCAACCTCTGATCGCCATGACGCGTTACGGGCCCTGGAACACTTGATCACATGACTTGGTCAGTAGAAACCCGTGATTTTAAAGTGCATATTAGGATCACATGACCCTGGGCCTATAGACATAACCAACAGACTTCTGCCTAATCCACCAAACCTTACAAACAGTAGCAAGATGTTGTATACAATACACATGTTATTCTCCATTATGAACCCAGAAATTGTTGTTTGTGCAAGTTTCGCGGTAAATAAATAAATAAATATCCATATATACATAATAAATATTAAATAAAGCCCATTTCATTAAAAATACATCAAATGTTAAAATATGGCTAATATTTCATTTATATATATGCATTCACCCAAATAAATACAGAAAAGCATTATAAATTCATTAATACGAATTAATCAAGAAATGTGCAAAATCTGCTAAATCTGTGCAAAACAAGCAACTTTTCTTTCTACTGGGTTACACAATAAGGAGAATTTTATATATATATATATATATATATATATATATATATATATATATATATATATATGTGTGACTGCATAAATAAGTACATCTTTTATCATAACCATCTACAATTGCTTCACTGTTGAATTACAAAATATATATATATATATATATATATATATATATATATATATATATATATATATATATATACATACACACACCACACGAAAAAGCGGCGTGCTTCTGCCGCTTGCACGGCGGGCGCTCAACAGGATCGCCAATCCTAAATATGTCACAACAAACTGGTGTAGTCCTTATTTGGCGGAAAAAATAAACAGCCCCAACGCGTTTCGAGGTACGCCTACCTCTTGGCCCGTGACCAAGAGGTAGGCGTACCTCGAAACGCGTTGGGGCTGTTTATTTTTTCCGCCAAATAAACCTTGAGCACTGAATACTTACTTGGGCCTCGACTCTGGTATCTTTCAATAAGGACTACACCAGTTTGTTGTGACATATATATATATACACATATATATATATATATATATATATATATATATATATATACACACACACAAATTAACTTAAAGTACAGCAAAACTTGAAAGTGAAGTTATTAAATACAACTTAAATATACATATATGTCTTTCCTTATACAAATATGCCTTCCATATACTTATTGTATTTGTATATATATATATATATATATATATATATATATATATATATATAGCGCCTACTACCCCCGACGAGGCGTTGAATCGCTTTTTACTCAACTAGCAAGCTACTCCAGAACCAATAAAGGATTAGTGGTGAAAAAGTATAGTAAAAAATGAAAGTAATTCGAGCAGTGGATATGTTAGTCTATTATTTGGATTGAGAAGGATAGTGGATAGTGGAGAGATAGTAGAGGGAAACGGTTTGCATTTATATATCGCTTTCTACCCCTGATGGTGTTGATGCGCTTTTTGGTGAGTAGCACCCTACTCCGGAACCCAAAGAGGATTAGTGGGGAGTTAGTATAGGGAAATATGAAATGAATTTGAGTGGTGGACATGTAAGTCTGTTTGGATTGAAAAGGAATAGTTGAGGGATAGAAGAAGGAAGGGTCTTGAACTTTTTTTGTTTGGAGTTCATAGCAGTAGGGTTAGGGATGAGTAAATGGGAGGTGACGGGGGAAGAGTCTGAGGTAAAGGTTTAAAAAGGCTGGTTTGGGAGACCTGAATAGTAAAAGAGTACCTTTATTACTTTACTTTGAACTGAGCATCTCCAATCAACTACCCTATGCATCTCTCAATATATGGTCTACCTCCACTTTGACTCGTCTCAAATCTCATTCTACTATGCTATCCAATGCACTACCCAATTTCTCACCCTATACCTCTCTCAATACATCCTCTACCTCCACTCTGACTCATTCCAAACACCATTCTTCCCAAAATAACCCTTTTTAGACTATTCCCTCCTTTACGCCCTTGCATCATCTCATACTTTACTATTCAGATCTCCCAAACAAGCCTTTCTAAACCCTTCCATGACTCTTCCCCCCGGCTCCCCTTTCCTCATTCCAAACCTCCTCCTACTACTGAGCTAAAAAGAAAAAAAAAAAAAAACACCAATTTCTAGACCCTTCCCTCTTCTATCCCTCCACTATCCTTTTTTTCAACCCAAACAGACTAACATGTCCGCCGCTCAAACTAATTTCATATTTCCCTATACTATTTAATCCTGTTTGGGATCCGGAGTAGCGTGCTACCCACCGAAAAGCGCTTCAGCACCTCATCAGGGGTAGCAAGCGCCATATAAATGCAAACCCTTCCCTATCTCTCCACTATTGTTTTTCAATCCAAGTAACAAACTCACGTGTCCACAGCTCAAATTAATTGCATATCTCCATATACTAATTCACTACCAATCATTTTTGGGTTACAGAGTGGCGTGCTACTCGCTGAAAAGGGCTTTGACACCTCGTATGGGGTAGTAAGCGCTACATAAATGCAATTACAATAATGAGCCTTCGGAGGAAAAATTGCAAGGGCTACAATAAGGGTAAGATGGTAAAAGGTCATTGTTATGAATGTTGGTGAAGAAGGGTAAATTTGCTTCAAGCAGTTCACGTAGATGATTTGCTCAAGTAAGGGTCTCTCCGTTTGTGAAAAAGCAGTTAGGAAATATGATGTATTAAAAAACGTACAAAGGAAAACCATGTTCAAAGCAATACTGTATGATATGCTTGCTAGTAATGCTGTGCAGAGAGACAAGTTGCTGAAATGTTCTGCAAATGGGTTAAAAAGCCAAGTTTTTGCAGAGAAAGAATTAATGGTGGCGTGGGTGGTACTATCGGATTCTGACAGAACTAGGCTGTAATATATACTATGATAAACCTAAGACCCTAAGACTACCTGTGAACCGAGGCATTATACACATCAGCAGTTAAAGGAGTGACAAGCTTTAAGTTTCTTCGTGTTGGTTATAAATGTTCTTCGGAGGGGGGGGGGGTTATGCTTTGTTGACACATTCATTAAACGGTTGTGGCGTGCGTCTTTCAGTTTTAGGAAAGGGGTGAATTAGGTTATACATGAGGAGGTTGCTAGTTAGCTGGATCCAACTACGGAGTTGGACCGGGCAGGAACTAAACGTACTTAAAAAAATATTCATAAATTAGAACATATTTACAGTACAATTGCTGCAACACAGAAGTGAAATGAACACAAAGACCTATACAACAGGTTTCCAAGGATGTCTAGTAACTCTTTGGAGCAACAACGTTAACTTTAACTAGTAAGGAAACCTATCACGCCCTTGTATTTACATTGATGCTCCCTACAGATACTAAAGACACCGATAGGGATGTTTCAAATACAAGAGAAGCATGAGGATTGTCAGTCTAGTCACTACTGTGTAGTTCTTTGCAACACTAATACAGTAATGCTGTTTAAGTGGCTCCGTCCGGGATTGCAAAATCTCAGGCAAGAAGAATTTAGCAATAGACATGTGACAGGCAAACACATGACTCTCCTCCGATGGCGGGTTGACGTTTTCCCCAGCCGTCAACAGCGCTACTCAGCAGATATGAAGCTCGAATTATATCTACTACAAAGTACCACACTAAATCACACGTAAGACAGTGAAAGTTCAATACAGTTTACAGGGGATATCACAGCTTCAAGAACACTACAGATGTTGAATTGGGCGCACTAGTCGAACACAAGATGCAGTCAGAATCTTTAACATATAAGGTAGCGACTGCTTACCAACTTTACAATATCTGCGCTAACTTCACTTATCTGCAACTATTCAGGTTTGTAACCAAAAGCCACAAAGAGCTCGAAAGACTACTCGTTTCCGTTTTCATTTCCAGTTCACTACTTTTGAAAGTACCAAAGGAAGCCAGTCAATATCATAGAAATCACCATCCAACCACAATTAGTTAAAAATAATTGCTCCGGTTTCGCTATAAACACCGTGGAAAGCAAAAACTCTCTACCATAAGCAGGGTTGCGTTCCAGGTCACGGAAAGTGTGTTTGGGTGGGGCAAGGGGGGGAGGAAGAGAAATCAGCTGACACATGACATCCTAGACTCGATACTGACAAGACCTTCAATAATAATGTGCAAATGGTAACACGCTCCTAACTTTACATTCAAGAAGGTTCTAATTGCAAAATAGTAAAAAAAAAAAAAAAGCGGAGTGATAATAAGAAAGTTAGGAATGGTAGCTGGCCTATTAAGTGGTTGTTCGGAGACAGCACTTGGGAACAGAAGGTAGGAACACCGATCACTCGAGGCACCAAGGGAATACCCACTAGCGAGATAGCTCCCCACTAGCGATATAGCTCAGTGAGTTCATATACATGGTACTGACACGTATTTCAACAAGCAGGCGACTGGAACAAATCTGGGACGCAGATTTCCATTACTGGGCGTTGATACAATCAACCTGTCCCACCGTAAAGAAACCTCACACTGTACAAATGGACAACATGATTTAGCTGGCAGTAACTGGCGAGACTACACCTGCAACGTATTAAATCGAAGATAAACATTTGCCCTGTTAATAGGTCATGTGTAAGCACCTCACAACAGGCACTTACCTGTCGCGATCTTACCAGTTAGATGAAAAACAACTAAATTCCAGCTTTGACAGGTGCACGGGGCCTGCCGATGCTTCTTTTCTTGTAGTTAAATGGGAGGGGGTGTCAGTGTCAGCTCAGGTCCTAGGGGCAAACCTACCTACCTGTAAGCTCTATAATCACTACTTGTAGGAAATTTACAAAATGTGCGTCCCCCTCCCCGATTCCCTACCGTCCTCATGCGCCCTTTATGACCCCAACTATTCTGCCCCCACCCTCACCGAATACTCACTATTCAGGATTCATGCTGGACATGTCACGCTGTCCCCCCCTCCGCGTCTGCACAGTTCTCCGCCGTCTGAGGCTGGGGCGGGGCCGCTTGACACTCGCTTCCTCTACCCCCCCAAAAGAAAAAAAAAACACCACCGGCCCCGTTCCTCTCAAACCCCAAAATGGCCGACCAACCCGAACCAGGAAATAGTGACTGCTGCAGCTCAGGGCTTTACTGGGCTGTCTGGAGGCCGGCAACCACTATACCCTGGCGCTTGTAGTCCCAGAGCCTTACAAACTGCTGATGATCCAATAATATGTGTTATCAACATAAACTACTAATCCCGCAGTGCCCCGTAACACCACATCCTACGAGATGACGTCGCCCCTGCCTGTGCTCCCCTTGTCATTGGCCAATACCAGCCTGGGCTGTCTTGGCACTGGCTTCCTCTAGAACGGCTTATCGGGGGCTGGCGGTGGGTGACGTCACCACTGAAACGTGGCAGCCGGGCGAGTCACCGAGCTGCTGGGCGAGAGGGGAGGTGCTGGGCGAGGGGTGAGGGAAACATTCTGTATGAGAGTAAAAATGTGACTGGGTAGGCAAGTCAGCGAGGCGGAGAATGGAAGGGTAAAAAGAGAAGTAAAGGCAGGAAGGAGTAGTGTTAGTTACTGTCTAAGAGCGGGGTTAGGATAAGAGCAAAAAAAAAAGCTAAGATGGGAGGAGCTTCCGCTCCCGGTATAAGAAGGGCAATGTCAAGTCAGGACTCGTGAGGAAGAAGAGTGGAGAGAGGAAAGGCATTTAAGTCATAAGGCAAACTAACCTTTTAATTCTCACAATTTACTTTAAAATAAGTATATTTGTTTCCATCTTTTACGTATCTCATTTTATTTATTTGTATACCTTATTTCATTTTTAAAGTTTTTATAGCATATAGGCATAGATTCATCAACCGAATTTGCGATCGCAACAGCTGCGAAACAGCTCTTGCGATCGCAATTTCCACTCCCGCAATTCATAAAGCAAAAAAACACCAGATAGCGAATTCGCAAAAACATAAATTCGCAGAATCAATGTGGAACCCCCTTGGCGATTCTGTAACTGCGATTTTCCACTTATTCTGCGAATTAATTTGCGAATTCGAAAATAAATCGCAAATACAATTCATCAAAAATCGCAAGTTGCGAAAAACACCCAAATCGCTAAATGCGAGTCGCAAATTAAGGAGAAGTCAAACCAGGTGGTAACCATGAGGTTCAATTGGAAAAAATATATACTAACAAGGAACAGGTGCAGGGTGAAACAAACACACGTACGGAGACACAGTAGGAGCATGAGGACATTCACAATGCCAGGTCTCTACATCGTGGCAAGGCGGCTGAGGCTCCAGGCTGCAGCCCGGAACCAACGCAGGATCCAGGAGCGCATCTTCCGGCTGCGGATAACACTCCTGGGCCAGACTGAAGAGGAGATCTACTCCAAATACAGGCTGAATGGGGCAATGATAACAAAGCTCATCAGAGACCTTGACCCCCTGATGCAGCACCCAACAAGGGTGACCAATGCCTAGCCCACCCATATCCAAGGTCCTGTGCTGCCTGCACCTCCTGGCCTCCGGAAGCTTCCAGGGGATAGTTGCATATGCAGGGGGGATCTCCCAGAGCACACTGTCACGCTGCCTACGGAGTTTCATGGACGCCATGCTGACCCGGATACACCACTACATAACCTTCCCAACCACCCAACAGGACTTAAACCAAACAAAGCTTGACTTCTATAACACCGCGCAATTCCCCCATGTAATTGGCTGCATTGACTGTACCCACATCCACATCTGCCCCCCCGCTGAGACAGAATACATGTACCGGAACCGCAAGTCCTCCACTCACTCAACATCCAGATGATCTGCAATGCAAAGACAATCATCACCGACATAGTGGCCCAATACCCGGGGAGCACGCATGATTCGTTCATCTTCAGGCACAGCGGCATACACACCCGCTTGGCCAGGGGTGACTTTGGCGAAGGACATCTCCTAGGTAAGTACACATGCCCACATACAGTATGTCAAGACCATGTAGCTGCGCATAACAGGCACTGACCCTCTGCTCCTATCCTTCAGGTGACAGCGCCTACGGCCTCCGTGAGTACCTCCTCACCCCATACCTCAACCCTGCTACACCACAGGAACGGCGTTACAGTGCTGCGCACATTCACACAAAAAATGTAATTGAGCGGACATTTGGGATGTTAAAGAGCCGATTCCGCATCCTACATAAGACTGGTGGGGCCCTCAAATACAAGCCTGAGGTCTGCTGCCGCATCGTGGCCGTGTGTGCCACACTCCACAATATTGCTACCAAGCGGAGGATACCTGTGGAGATCTCTGGTAGTGAGTCGGAGGGGGACAACCGGCCACCTGCACATGTGCATCATGCACGCGGGGAGAATCCTGCTGAAGGACACAGGCGCCGCAACAACTTCACACTGAACTTTTTCTAGTGCACCCATACCCCTCACACAACACTGCACTCATGCATGCCACATGAAATAATCACATGAGTAAGATTTGCGTTGAAAATAAATTCTTATAATTCTTTGAACAAGATCAATAACTTTTTTGTTTGTTCAAACAACATAACTACTGTATTGCGTCATACAGCCTCATTAATGCAGAGCAGGCGTGCTTGGTACATCAGCATGGCACTGCTGCTAATGTTCAGTCATTCACTCGCGCCTCCAGCCAGACGCACACTTTCACCTCTCCAAATCCACGTCGGCAGCGTCCGGCCGTGATGCTGCACTGGGCCTTGTACTGCGGCGCCGTTCTGGTACCAACGGCACAGACAGGCTGCTCAGGCTGGATGTGCCCTCACTGGCATCATCACCCCCCCCCCCTGCAATGCTGCCAGGATGTTGCAAGGGCCCTGGAGCAGGACACAACCGCAGTCCAAAACCAACAGGTGTGTGGCCATGGCCATGCAAGGGGGGGGGGGGGGAGTGCAGTGTTGTGTGAGGGGTATGGGTGCACTAGAAATAGTTCAGTGTGATGTTGCGGCGCCTGTGTCCTTCAGCAGGATTCTCCCCGTGTGCATGATGCACATGTGCAGGTGGCCGGTTGTCTCCCTCCGACTCACTACCAGAGATCTCCACAGGTATCCTCCGCTTGGTAGCAATATTGTGGAGTATGGCACACATGGCCACGATGCGGCAGCAGACCTCAGCCTGGTATTTGAGGGCCCTACCAGTCTATGTAGGATGCAGAATCGGCTCTTTAACATCCCAAATGTCCGCTCAATGACATTTCTTGTGTGAATGTGCCCAGCATTGTAACGCTGTTCCTGTGGTGTAGCAGGGTTGAGGTATGGGGTGAGGATGTACTCACGGAGGCCGTAGGTGCTGTCACCTGAAGGATAGGAGCAGAGGGCCAGTGCCTGTTATGCTCAGCTACATGGTCTTGAGATACTGTATGTGGGCATGTGTACTTACCTAGGAGATGTCCTTCGCCAAAGTCACCCCTGGCCAAGCGGGTGTGTATGCCGCTGTGCCTGAAGATGAACGAATCATGCGTGCTCCCCGGGTATTGGGCCACTATGTCGGTGATGATTGTCTTTGCATTGCAGACCATCTGGTTGTTGAGTGAGTGGTAGGACTTGCGGTTCCGGTACATGTATTCTGTCTCAGCGGGTGGGCAGATGTGGATGTGGGTACAGTCAATGCAGCCAATTACATGGGGGAATTGCGCGGTGTTATAGAAGTCAAGCTTTGTTTGGTTTAAGTCCTGTTGGGTGGTTGGGAAGGTTATGTAGTAGTGTATCCGGGTCAGCATGGCGTCCATGAAACTCCGTAGGCAGCGTGACAGTGTGCTCTTGGAGATCCCCCCTGCATATGCAAATATCCCCTGGAAGCTTCCGGAGGCCAGGAGGTGCAGGCAGCACAGGACCTGGACATGGGTGGGCACGGCATTGGTCCTCCTTGTTGGGTGCTGCATCAGGGGGTCAAAGGCTCTGATGAGCTTCGTTATTATTGCCCCATTCAGCCTGTATTTGGAGTAGATCACCTCTTCAGTCCGGCCCAGGAGTGTTATCCGCAGCCGGAAGATGCGCTCCTGGATCCTGCGTTGGTTCCGGGCTGCAACCTGGAGCCTCAGCCACCTTGCCACGATGTAGAGACCTGGCATTGTGAATGTCCTCATGCTCCTACTGTGTCTCCTTAAGTGTGTTTGTTTCACCCTGCACCTGTTCCTTGTTAGTATTTTATTTTTCCAATTGAACCTCATGGTTACCACCTGGTTTGACTTCTCCTTAATTTGCGAATCGCATGTAGCGATTTTGGTGTTTTTCGCAATTTGCGATTTTTTGATGAATTGTATTTACGATTTATTTGCGAATTCGCAAATTAATTCGCAGAATAAGTGAAAAATTGCAGTTACAGAATCGCAAAGGGGGTTCCACATTGATTCTGCGAATTTATGTTTGCGAATTCGCTATTTGGTATTTTTTTGCTTCATGAATTGCGGGAGCGGAAATTGCAATCGCAACAGCTGTTTCGCAGCTATTGCGATCACAAATTCGGTTGATGAATCTATGCCCAAGACCAATGTGGAAAACAATCAACATAAAAATAATAGATTAGCAGCAAAGAAAACCTGTAGACCGAGAGGTTCGAATCAGCATATCTCCCCAGGTTTCAAATTGCTATGTGTGACATTTGCACAATGTCAGTGTAATTATGAGTGACATTTCAATGACTATGAGTGACACTATCTCGAGAACAACATCAAGTAATGAAGATGAGGGAAACAGATAAATATCAGAAATTACACCCATTTGAGCAACAAGAATCTCTTAAGAAGGTCTCAAAAATGCAGCAAAGCACCAGAAATGGAAGGTCACTAACCGGAGACAGACTGCGTGACTGCAGTTCTCAGTGACAGAGACATTTCCCCCTGAAAAAAAACGAAACACATCAGTACATCGAAAAAGCGAAATCTCAGAAATTACCCCCTTTAAAACAATAATAAGATTTGGAAAGACACTCAAGCTGTTGCAAAAATCCATGAATTGCAAAGCTACTAACCTATTGCCCCTTTCTGAGATGAATGTTACAGAAAGGGGATCTGAGGGGAGACATTTCATAATTCAGGCTAGCAACAGGCTTGTCTTTTAAAACTCCATGGAGATACAAATTGCACACAGATGATCAATCATTGTAATTAAGAAATACTTTTTAGAACCATTAAATGTGAACTGTAACTAGTCCAAGTATGATTTATTTTTAAGGGACCATTTCTCCCTTTTCTGTTTTCATAATTGTTAGAAATTGGATTTTTGGCAGGCTAGGGCATGTGCCAAAGCCAGGCAGAAACCACCACTCTAGTCAGGATAAGGGAGTTATACTCCTAAAATAACCCCTGCTCACCCCCTTGGTAGCTTGGCACGAGCAGTCAGGCTTATCTTAGAGGCAGTGTGTAAAGCATTTGCACATAACCAACAGTAATACAGTGTAAGTACTACAAAACGACACCAGACCAGTTAAGAAAAATATCCAATATTTTTATATACTTAAGACAAGACCAAAAACAATAAAAATCCATAATACAGTACTTAAAAATCCACAGTTATCAAAATATGCTTCAAAAACAGTTCTTTGATGTTGATAGCTCCGTCTGGGGCTATCACAGGGTCGTGAGCAAACAAATCCAAACAGTTCTGGCTGACCGCGGCGTCGCGGGCCAGCTACGATGTCCGGAAGCCCCGCAAACAGTACCTTGTAGAAATGCAGGGCGTCGATGACTTCTCGTTGAGCTTCCGATAAAACGGCATCTGCAATAGTCGGTTCAGGAGGTCGGTGCAGGAGTCGTCGGGGCCCTCGAAGTCACACGCGTTGCAGGTCGAACTCCTCTCTGATGGAGTCAGGAGCGCTGGAGTCGGCGGCGTCGTGTGCCGTGGTGCGGCGTTCGGTGCCCTCAGGTCACGGTGCGAGCAGCGGCTCAGTGGTGGCGTCAGATGGCGTCGTAGGTCGCGGTCAAGATGAAGACCAGGGTCGCGGTGCAAGATGAAGACGGTGCTCATCACGGTGCTAGCAGGTCACGGTGCAAGCAGCGTCGTCGTAGTTTTGGAGCGCTGTTGTTGGCTAACAAACGAGTAGATGGCGCCGGCGTCGGTTGGCCAAGGATGCGGTGCGGGATGAGGGCAGTGCGTCATGTAACCTTACGAACGGTGCCCTTGAACTACGGTGCAAGCAGCGGCGTCGATTTCGGCGTGGAGTGGCGTTGTCAGGGATACCAAGGCGTCGTCGTGAAGTGAGGTGGTGCGGAGTGTGGTACCCAAAGGTCGCGGTGTGAGCAGCGGCTCGGTGGCAGCGGCAGCAGGCAGCGTCGGTGAGACTAGGGTTGCGGTGCAGCAGTGCCCTCTGGGGTGCAAAGGCGTCGTCGTGAAGCGAGCCGGTGCGGATTGCGGTGCCCACTGGTCGCGGTGCGAGCAGTGGCTCAGTGGCGGCGTCAGCAGGCGTCGTCAGTGAGACCAAGATCGCGGTGCGGTGGTGCCCTCTGTGGTGCCGTCAGGACACGGAGTCGACAGCTGTGTCGTAGACGCCGTTGAGTTGCTTTTCCTCTGTTGCAGCACAAAACACACAGTCCCCAGTGCTGCGCGCAGAAGAGCTTGAACTCTTTGTTGTTCCTGAGACTTCTTGAATAGGGGGCAAGTTCTACCTCAAGCCCTTGGAGAAACTCACAAAGTAGATTGCAGAAAGTTCAGTCTAGTCCTTTCACTGCCCAAGACAGAAGCAGCCACTGCAGGCCAACACAGCAAAGTGGTAGTCCCTCCTCACAGCTTCTCCAGCTCTTCTTCTTGGCCATCTTCTTGATCCAAAAGAGTTCTAAAGTTCAGGGGTCGGCCCCAGTATTTGTATCCAAAAATCCTTTGATCCTCTAGGCAGAGGGTGTCTGTGCCCAGCCAGAACCAGTTCTGCCTTCTCTGGTGTGATTTCCTGGCAGGGGGTGGAGGAGGCTTTGTCAAAGGCTGACCAAGCCCTTTGAGGTGCCAGGAAATCTCCTCCCCCTTCCCCCATTGCAGCCCTGGTCTATTTAGCCCTTTCCTGACCCTACCTAGACTATCTGGAGCCCTCCTGCTCCCCAGCCTTCTGTCATCGGAAACCCAGACAGGCAATCCACATTCCAGCAGAGTCACATGGGATGACTGAGCAAGAAAATACTTAATTTCTAAAAAGTGGTATTTTCAAACACAGAATGTAAACATCACCTTCACTAAAAGATGTATTTTAACATTCTGAGTTCAGGCATACTAACCTCGAATTTCTACCTTGTTCCCTGGGTCCGTGTAGGATTATAAGATGTTATAATCAAACTGCCCATTCTGGCCTATGAGAACAGATAGCCTTGCAATTGTGAAAAACGAAATTGGCTGTTATTCACTATCAGGATATGATACACACACCAGGAATATCCTACCTTTCACATACACTGCACCCAGCCCACAGGGGTACCTTGGGCCTTCCTTAGGGGTGACTTACATGTAGAAATGGGAAAGTTTAGGACCTGGCAAGTATGTGCACTGGCCAAGTCGACATGGCAGTTACCAACTGCGCGCAGACTCTGCAATGGCAGGCCTGAGTTATCTTTTTAAGGCTACTCATGTGGGTGGCACAATCAGTGCTGCAGGCCCACTAGTAGCCTTTGATTTACAGGCCCTGGCATGCTCAGTGCACTTTGCTAGGGACTAACAAGTAAATCAAATATCCAATCATGGAAACACCAATCCATAACACAATTTACACAGAGAGCATATGTCAGGAAAAAAATAGGAGGAAGAAGCAAAAAGTTTGGGGATAACCCTGCAAAAAGGGCCATTTTCAACAATAATGCTTTTCAAAAAAGGTTTTTGTTTTTAGCATTTATAAAAACAAGCATTCAGGACTTACAAGCAATATGTTGCTTAGGCCGCAGGTGAAGAGCAGGGCACATGCACACTCCCGTACAGAAGGCAACACTGGGTGTAACATCAAAACGAACTCCTGAACTCCCAGCGCTTTTAGGTGATCTCAAGACACCACAATGCACTAAAGAAACAGGCAGTGGAAAATAAAATGCAAATGTTTTGACAAAAAAGCAGTTGTTGAGATAGGAAGCAGAGCATGTGCAAAAAAAAGAGGGCTTCGGGTTTAAATACACTAGTGTCACTGCTAAATAATTCCCAAGCAACCCTCTGCAACACATTATGAAATAATTGCATAGCATAAAGTACTGTGAATGCAGAGCCCACACACTGCCTAGATGAACAGAAGGGCCCCTGCACACATTTGTTTTCAGAAGTTGCTGTCACAGAGCTACTACACAGACACTGACCACGTGAGCTGTGCTGAATTAAGGTCGCTAGCACTGAAAGTAATGGGACTGGCAGCACTGGCGGTGCGCTAGAGCTATTAATAAAATGTAAAATACACTTTGAAGAAAAGCAAGTTACCTCACTGAGGCACAACTGACTTTGTGAGTTGACTCAAGGATTGGCAATTGCACGGGCCGCCCCTCACCACAACGACTACCCTGCAGCAAACACCGGCCCAGGCATAATTATGTTGCTTGGCAGCAGCTGCACAGGAGGGGGCTTGTGTGCTTCTGGGCTGCTGAGGAACAACTCCAGAAGCCACGGCCAGACAGGTCTTGCGTGATTGACAGAGATAATAAAATACCCAGGGCACAGAACTCGGTCACTGTGTGAGTAGTGCACCACTGCCGTTACCACTCCCTGTTGGCTGCCACTAGTTTATTCAAACTGCAGTCAGCCCGCTCACCACTCGCGCCACAATGTCATGAATCTATAGCTATTATTCATGCTGCAGTATGTGTCGGGTGAATCTGTTACACTGTTGTAGCTTATAGCTTCGGCTCGCCCCCTAAGCCCGCCGGAAGCAGCACACATGGCAATCTCCCACGCCAGACCGCACCAACTTTTGTTTCAATCAGGCAGTAATTGGTGCATGATTACTTAGCGCTGATGAGGCGCTACTATGCGTAACTTTGCATTTCAGTGCGGTGATGCGAACCACCACACTGAAATGCGATAGCCTAACGCCTGATGTGTGGTAATTGGGAGGCCTGAATCAGGGGAGAAAGGTCAAATATTAATTCCTATGAGAGTTATATTTTGGCGCACAGGATATCCTTCACTGTTGTAACGGAGTAACCAATCCGCTGAGTTCTAAATCAGGCCCTAAGTCAAAAGGAGATGCAGAGAAGCGATCAAAGGTTCATCCAAAGTTTCTCTTTAACAGGAGATTTTGAGATCCTTTTTAAATGTGGCAAGGCTCGAGGTTATTAGAAGAGGGAGTGAGTTCCAGATCCTTGTTGCACTGCCAGAGAAGGCTTTTTTTCATAATACATTCTTTCCTGAATGCTGGAGGCTCCACAAGAGTGCTTCAGCATTTCTTGACCCCTGTTGAGTGCCAGAGATTTAAATTTTAACCGATTAAGTAATAAGGTGTGCTGTGGAGGGCTTTGTGGATGATGTATGCAACCTTAAATTGGGCTCTGGGTTCAGTGGGAAGTCACTGTTGGGTGCGAAGAATAGGAGAAATATGGTACATGTTTTTGTGACTAGAAGTGGACAGCTGAATGAAGCACTGCTCTCAGGGGTGCAAGATGTACTTTTGGGGGACTGGAGTGGATACAGTTCCCATGGTTCAGTTGGAAGAGTACCAGTGCCTGGACTACAGTTGTTGGCTCTTGCTGGGAGATGCTGCCTGATGTTCCACAGCAGTCTTAAGTTGGCGCGAGCACTCTTGGCCATGGACGAGATTTTTCTGAAGGTTAAGTTCGCTGTCAAGTATGAAGACCATGAACAGCAGTTTACAGTTCAGTGGAAAGAAGGAATCAAGCCACTCTTGGGAAAGGAGATTTTATTCTTTAGGTGGGATTAGAAGAAATGCAGTTTTTGTTGGGTTGAGTGTAATGTAGTGTTTGACCATCAACTTTAGAACCCTGTCAAACGATTTAATTTGGTCAAGAAATCTGCTGTTAGATCAGGTTGTCTTCCGCTTATTGATGATAGAGAATTCTAGAGTTACTCAGAATCTCTACAAGTGGTTCGAGATATAGATAAATAAGGTTGGGAATAGGTTGAAGCCCTCTGGAACCCCTTTCTTTAGGTCAGTCTTGCTAGAAATAAAGATTCCTATTTCAACTATTTGCGACCGGTTGGACAAATTCGAATAAACTAGTTTAGTACTGCACCATCAATGCCCATTCATTCCTTTTGGATGTTAACCTGAGCATATGTGATAGACCTTATCAATAGGACGCAAGAGGTCCAAAAGGACAAATAGGCAATTTAACCAAGGGAGCAAAGAACCAAAGGTTAGGTCTTTTTCTATTGTTTTTTAGTGGAGCACATCAATTAATCAGTTTTCCATGTATTGCGCTTGTCTGTTGCTGTATTAATTTCTCGCGGTGTGCCAGGGCTGGGTGAGTTACTGCCGGCCTTGTTTTAGCCATGAAGCTGATGTCAATATACCGGATCACTGACAGAATATCGAGGAGCAAAATATCGACCTGCCAAAATATTGTGGAGAAAATATAGAGTGCCAGAATATCGACTTCCTATCTACAAACAGGTAAGTACAAAAATATCGACTCCAAAATATCGATTGTAAAAAATATAGACAGTCAAAATATCAAATTTTTTAAATGTCTTAAAAGTAATTTAAAATTAATATAATAATAAATATAATTAATTTAAACATACTTAACATACTTAAATAAACTTAAAATTAATAAATAATTAATGTAACTTAAAAAAATGTTTTAATACATATATATATATGGGGTTGAATAAAGATGAGGAGTTATCTGTCCACTTAGCTTAGGAGCAAGAATTCATACACCCCGGTGATATACTCTAAAAACTGAATCATGTAAAAATTATTGATCTGAAGCTGTCTATGTATCTGTTTTTTAAAAACAAATTGTGTGTATTTTAAAGTGATTATATTTTATGTTTGTAGGAGACTCATATGTCGCCACACAATGAGGATGGGACACCACTGGCCGCTGAATTAACTGGATTGATACAAGAGAATGCACCTACCTTACCCTTTAATTGTTTTGAGTTCAGAGATATTATAGGATTGCCCACTTGGGCTGGACTGTACGTGACTAACAATCACAGTGACCAACCGTTGCAATTTGATTATATTAGCCCACTGGGGCTTGATTGTAGTGTGAGACACAAATCACACTGAGGAATTTGGGAAAGTTACAGCCCACTTGGGCGACATTGATTGACCAACTTTGTAGCACTGTTACTTAGAATGAATTAATTTGTCTAGTATTCAGTTCAGCAACATTTTCACATGAAATGTCATTGTTGATATTTAAGTTTATGTCTCCTAATTATGAGTTGCTCATAAATCATTGTGGTAATGGGGATGCATGTCTATCTGAAAAACACATTTAAATATGGCCGCCATAATGTGGTTAAACACACACTTGTGCGTGGACGAGTAGTCCTACCTTTATGTTATTTGCTGTTTACTTTAAAACTCGTGATAGGAAAAAAAAACACTGTTACCCGTGACCAAGGTGCGGCTGCACTGAAACGCGTCGGGTGTTTTTGGCATCCTGTGTAGTAAATAAAACTTCACGCTAAATGGATCTGGGCTCGAGCTGACTTCTTTCAATTGGTAAAGTTGCTGTGTTGAAAAAAAAAAAATATATATATATATATATATATATATATCTATATATACATATATATGATGAAATGGGCGGATAGGGGGATGATAAATGATAAAGAACGTAAATTCCTATCCTGTCCACATCCAGTAACCTTGACTTTCTATCACTTACCGAAAGTCCATAAAGACATCAAACGACCGCCTGGCAGACCTATTGTCTCCTCCATTGACTGTCTAACAGATCGAATGTCCCAATATATTGACTTTTTTCCTGCAGACTTTGTCAAAACATTGCCTTCATATATTAAAGATTCCACTGATTTCATCAAGTGTATCATGGACATTCCTTGGGAAACTGACATGTGGATGATCACATTAGATATAACCAGCTTATACACGGTTATTGATCACACAAAAGGCTTACAGGCTGTGCGGTATTTTCTAAAAAGAAGATCTTTAGAATATTCCGAACATAACGAAATGTTGTTGGAATTTGCTGAATTTGTTCTTTGTAACAACATTTTCCTTTTTGATAAGCAACATTACCGACAAACGAGGGGGACCGCGATGGGCACCTGCTTCGCCCCCAGCTACGCAAATTTATTCGTGGGCTGGTGGGAGTAGCAGGTGGCCTGGGCGGAGTCCTCTACTGAACATGTAAATTGCACTGTAGCCTGGCATTGATATATCGATGATTTGTTCATCCTATGGAAGGGTCCCAAGTCACAAGCAGAATCATACCTTGACTCACTTAACAATAACTCACTGAACCTCCAATTCAGTGGACATATGAGTCAAACCTCTGTATCTTTTCTGGACTTTCAAGTCTTTATCCAAGACGATAACATTTGCACTAAGCTGTTTAGAAAATCCACAGCCGGTAACTCCACACTTGAGGCAAGTAGCAGCCATCAGACATCCTTGATAAAAAGTATTCCATATGGGGAGTTACTTCGCATTAAAAGGAATTGTTCTGACGATAAAGACTTTGAACAATCCGCAAATTATGCCATTGATCGCTTTAAGGCCAGAGGATACAAAAAAGGTTTACTGAATCAGACCTTGGAAAAAGTAAAGAAAATTAAACGCAGTAGCCTGTTCAAAGAACGTAGACAACTTACACAAAAAGATACAGAATCTAGTAGATTCATCACTACCTTTTCTGGAGAAGCAGAGAGATTCAGACAGATACTGAACCAGAACTGGCATATCCTTAGGTCAGATCTGGTGATCGGTAAAGATTTACCAGAACATCCTCAAATAACTTTCCGGCGAAATAGATCATTGAAAGACCAATTAGTCAGAAGTCATTACCAGTCTGTTCCCTTTGCTCCACGATTAGACACTATGACAGGCTTTTTTCCATGCTCCAAGTGTAAGGCTTGTAAGAATAGCACCAAGGTTAAAACCTTTCAATTGCCAGGCACAAATGTGACCAAAAAGATAAAGTATTTCTTAACTTGCACTACACCGTTCTGCGTTTATTGCCTGATTTGCCCTTGCTTGAAAATTTATGTTGGCAGTACCAAACATCCTGCCAAAAAAAGAATTTTAGAGCATGCAAGAGCAGTCGAAAATAGAGATCCCACTTATCCAGTTGCGAGGCATTTTTCTGAAGTCCACAATAGTGATCGAACACAATTAAAGTACTATTGCATAGACCATATCCCATTGGGATCACTGAAATAATATCGACTACCAAAATATCGACTACCCAAAATATCGAGGAAAAAATATCTACAACCAAAATATCGAGTTTGTATGTACAAACAGGTAAGTACAAAAATATTGAGTACAAAATATCGTTTACAAAAATATAGTTGTAAAAAATATCGACTTTAATAAAAACAATGTTTAATTACATTAATATAAAAAATTAATTACTAAAATATAATTAACAATACTTAAAATAACTTTTAATAATTAAATAATTAATGAAAGTAAAAAAATAATATTTTTTTAATCATATTTCTTAAAACATATATATATATAGTAACAAAATTTAATTAAATAATGGCCAATATTATTAAAGTACAAATACAAAAGAGTAAAAATTACTATTCCCACTGCAAAGAGTGCAACAGTGGATATATGACGTTACAACGCAACTTTTACAACGCACTACCATTACAACGTAAGTATTGGTAAGTATATAATAATTTTTTTAATTTAAATTATTTAAAATTATTTAAATATAATTTAATTTAATTTCATTAAATTAAATTAATGTAAATTTAATTTTACTTTATTTTTACACTGTACCCCTGTACCCCAAAAACCCAAAACTGACCCTGAACCCTAAAAAAACCCTTTACCCAAAAACCCAAAACTGACCCTGAACCCTAAAAATACCCCTTTACCCAAAAACTAAAAACTGACCCTGAACCCTAAAAATACCCCTTTACCCAAAAACTAAAAACTGACCCTGAACCCTAAAAATACCCCTTTACCCAAAAACCCAAAACTGACCCTGAACCCTAAAAATACCCCTTTACCCAAAAACTAAAAACTGACCCTGAACCCTAAAAATACCCCTTTACCCAAAAACTAAAAACTGACCCTGAACCCTAAAAATACCCCTTTACCCAAAAACTAAAAACTGAACCTGAACCCTAAAAATACCCCTTTACCCAAAAACTAAAAACTGACCCTGAACCCTAAAAATACCCCTTTACCCAAAAACTAAAAACTGTCCCTGAACCCTAAAAATACCCCTTTACCCAAAAACTAAAAACTGACCCTGAACCCTAAAAATACCCCTTTAATTTAACATAATTAGCAATTAATCAATTAAATTAAATTAATTACCAATTACATTTTAATTAATTAACAAATATTATTTAATTACCAATTAATTAAATATTACTACCAATTAATACATTTACATATTTAATAAATAATAATTAAATTACTTCCCACCCTATTCCCCTATAAACCCACAACCCGCTACAGGAAATACATTATTTTAATTTACATAATTAGCAATTAATAAATTAAATTAAATTAATTACCAATTAAATTTTAAATAATTAACATATATTATTTAATTACCAATTAATTAATTATTACTACCAATTAATAAATTTACATATTTAATTAATTATAATTAAATTACTTCCCACCCTATTCCCCTATAAACCCACAACCCGCTACAGAATAAAATTACACAATAATTTAAAAAAAATCATTAATTAAAAATAATTATAACATAAAATGACACTTTTCACACATATTATAACATAAAAACACTATAAATAATTACATATTATTTAAAAAACGATATTTTTTACTATCTAGATTATATACTTGGATATTTTCACTTTCTATATTATTTACAGTTGATATTACTTCACTTACCTTAAAAACGATATTTTGGCTGTCGATATTCTGTCCTGTCGATATTTTCTCCAAACGATATTTAAAACTCGATATTCTGTCCAAACGATATTTTGGAGTCGATATTATGTCTGTGCACCATCCCATTGAGTGACCGAGGGGGTGATAGACTGCAGAAATTACGCAGGTTGGAATCAAGGTACATTATCGATTTACATACTGTCATCCCATTTGGTCTTAATTCTGAAGAAGAACTTTCTATTCATCTAGGATAATAACACTTTTTTCATTCCTAGATATATTTGATGACACAGGTGTGTGTAAATAATGGTTTCTGTGATAACAAATGCAAATTATTCCATGATCTTGATATTTAGGAGTGTTGCACAAATTTAAAATGAATGATTGTGAGAATTATCATTTTTCTTGAGCTGCTTCATTGAATCTGTCACATTGTCTCTATGCCCATACAGGGCTCAATTTTGTGAATTAAGTGTCTTCGCCCATACAGGGCTTAATTGTTCAGCAATTAATTTCTTTCTTTAGAATTTGTTTTCATGATTGACCCAATACACGACTTGTAAATATGGCAGGATAATAACTCATGATTGTAACAATGGTTATTTAGGTATTAAGTATTATGTACACCACTCTAAAATGGCCGCCACAGTCGTAATTTAGAATTTGTCTGTCTTTCATGTCAATGCATTCACATGAAAAAAATGTGTAATCGATTTCAAAATGCAAGCTTAAATGGCGGTAACGCTTGTTGCACAGGTTGACACAGAGGAAAAAGGCACGTCTGCCGAAACGCGTCCTGTTGTTTGTGCAATAAAATAACTTTGAAAACTCCACGCGAGCGCTGACGCTTCCTTCCCTGGTTGGGGAGGGGGATTTTGGAGCTGAATATATATATATATATATATATATATATATATATATATATATATATATATATACATATTATCACCAAAACATATACAATATTTTTACCGTAGGATAGCGAGAGGGTTAAATTTACTAATACCACTCCAGTGAGTGCACCAGTAGGGAAAGCTTGGGATAGCGTAGGGGTAAAAAATACAATTTCCACTCCAGTGAGTGCAATAGTAGGGAAAACGTTGGATAGCGTAGGGGTTTAAATTACTATTCCCACTCCAGTGAGTGCAACAGTAGGGAAAGCGTTGGATAGCGTAGGGGTAAAAATTACTATTCCCACTCCAGAGAGTGCAACAGTAGGGAAAGCGTTGGATAGCGTAGGGGTAAAAATGACTATTCCCACTCCAGAGAGTGCAACAGTAGGGAAAGCATTGGATAGCATAGGGGTAAAAATTACTATTTCCACTCCAGTGAGTGCAACAGTAGGGAAAACGTTGGATAGCGTAGGGGTTTAAATTACTATTCCCACTCCAGTGAGTGCAACAGTAGGGAAAGCGTTGGATAGTGTAGGGGTAAAAATTACTATTCCCACCCCAGAGAGTGCAACAGTAGGGAAAGCGTTGGATAGTGGGAGGGTAAAAATTACTATTTCCACTCCAGTGAGTGCAACACTAGAGAAAGCATTGGATAGCGTACGGGTAAAAATTACTATTCCCACTCCAGAGAGTGCAACAGTAGGGAAAGCGTTGGATAGCGTAGGGTTAAAAATTACTATTCCCACTCCAGAGAGTGCAACAGTAGAGAAAGCGTTGGATAGCGTAGGGGTTTAAATTACTATTCCCACTCCAGTGAGTGCAACAGTAGGGAAAGCGTTGGATAGCGTAGGCGTAAAAATTCCTATTCCCACTCCAGAGGGTGCAACAGTAGGTAAAGCGTTGGATAGCGTAGGGGTTTAAATTACTATTCCCACTCCAGTGAGTGCAATAGTAGGGAAAGCGTTGGATAGCGTAGGGGTAAAAATTACTATTCCCACTCCAGAGAGTGCAACAGTAGGGAAAGCGTTGGATAGCGTAGGGGTAAAAATTACTATTCCCACTCCAGAGAGTGCAACAGTAGGGAAAGCGTTGGATAGCGTAGGGGTAAAAATTCATATTCCCACTCCAGAGGGTGCAACAGTAGGGAAAGCGTTGGATAGCGTAGGGGTTTAAATTACTATTTCCACTCCAGTGGGTGCAACAGTAGGGCAAACGTTGGATAGCGTAGGGGTTTAAATTACTATTCCCACTCCAGTGAGTGCAACAGTAGGGAAAGCGTTGGATAGTGTAGGGGTAAAAATTACTATTCTCACTCCAGAGAGTGCAACAGTAGGGAAAGCGTTGGATAGTGGGAGGGTAAAAATTACTATTTCCACTCCAGTGAGTGCAACACTATGGAAAGCATTGGATAGCGTACGGGTAAAAATTACTATTCCCACTCCAGAGAGTGCAACAGTAGGGAAAGCGTTGGATAGCGTAGGGTTAAAAATTACTATTCCCACTCCAGAGAGTGCAACAGTAGAGAAAGCGTTGAATAGCGTAGGGGTTTAAATTACTATTCCCACTCCAGTGAGTGCAACAGTAGGGAACGCGTTGGATAGCGTAGGGGTAAAAATTACTATTCCCACTCCAGAGGGTGCAACAGTAGGGAAAGCGTTGGATAGCGTAGGGGTTTAAATTACTATTCCCACTCCAGTGAGTGCAACAGTAGGGAAAGCGTTGGATAGCGTAGGGCTAAAAATTACTATTCCCACTCCAGAGAGTGCAACAGTAGGGAAAGCGTTGGATAGCGTAGGGGTAAAAATTACTATTCCCACTCCAGAGAGTGCAACAGTAGGGAAAGCGTTGGATAGCGTAGGGGTAAAAATTACTATTTCCACTCCAGTGAGTGCAACAGTAGGGAAAGCGTTGGATAGCGTAGGGGTTTAAATTACTATTCCCACTCCAGAGAGTGCAACAGTAGGGAATGTGTTGGATAGTGGGAGGGTAAAAATTACTATTCCCACTCCAGTGAGTGCAACAGTAGGGAAAGTATATACTTCATATATAAATAAAATTAACATAAATATTAATACCAATTACAAATGAATTTAAATAATTCAAATTCAAATTCAAAATAGTCTTTATTCGATATTTTTCAATCATAAAAGACATTATACAATTAAAAAAGTAGTTGTTTTTGATACCCCACCCACTATCCCACAACAAAACAGGATCCACAATGAGTTACTTCATCATACAAAAAATAAGAAAATATATAAATATACAAGGTAGAATAAATAACACACTATCTCATCCTATTTACATTTTTTACAGAATCATAAGTTAGACCTATTTAAAAAGACATTTATAAAAGCAGATATAAAAACAGATTCATCAGTACCAAAGTGCAAATTAACAGTAACTAATGCAATGTACATAGTTGATAATTTTTTAGTATAATGTGTAGATTTAAATAGAAGCAAGTGATAACTTTCCCATAATTACTCCAGACTCATTTTCCGTGACCGGATGATCCATATCCAGTGCAAAAATTTCGACATAGCTATAACTACAGGCTGTGATGTATTCGTTCTTAAGACCCTAACAGCCTCAATTGCAGTTTTTAAGCCCAACTGGGCACAGATCGGTTTTAGCCATGACCGTCTGGGGACACTATATTCGGGACAAGCAAACAACACATGACCAATATTTTCATTTTGATCAGAACAGAACGGGCACCTTGAGGTTTGGCTCTTATTCCATTTCTCCGTTACGGCATTTAAAGGTAAGGTCCCCACCCTCAATTGATGGTACCTTTTCCTGTCCCCTGGCACAGTAATCCAGTCCCAGTAAGGTTCTAGGGCAGGTGCATGCTTAAGTTCTAGAAAATCGTTTGTAAAAGATCGATCAATACGGTTTCTAAAACACTTTGTCTCAATCATGCTCCAGTATAAATCACGAAGTGCCTTTTTTGGTGGAAATGCATTACCAACAGGATCGTCCCACAGATGGGATAATCCCATCGCCCTATAAATACTTCTTACATCTCTCAACCAGACTATTTTACAACCTTTATCTAGGGTTCGAATCTCTGAAAAGCCTTGGGCATACTGAGATAGCTCTGGAGTTATCCAGAGCCTTCTCCAGTAGGCTACGGATCTATATCTGGCCATATCCTCAAAGCTATGGAATCCCAGATCATATTTTAAAGGTATCAGAGGTGATGACATTGGTAACCCAGTAATATTGCGAAGAAATCTATTCTGTGCTACAGTCAACTTCGCAAGATTACTTGGCCCCCAGAGTTCAGCTCCATAAAGAACTGCCGCTCCTACCTTAGCATTATAAATTTTCAAAACTGGTCGGATAGGTTTAGTCTGAGATGCAAAAAGTTCCTTAGTAAGGGCTCCTGTTAGTTGGGCATGTCTTGTTACCAACTCATTAGTGTGGTGTTTCCAATCTAAGTTATGGGACAAGTTAATTCCTAGATACTTGAAAACCTGGGTCTGTTCAAGCTGGACCCCATCCATGGTAACCTTCCCTCTAATGTGTCGTCGTTTGTGCAGAACCATAAATTTTGTTTTACTTGTATTAATTACAAGACCCTGATCTGCACAAAATAATTCAAAAACTCCAATTGCCCTCTGAAGTCCCTGTTGGGTCTTGGATATCAGCAGGGTATCATCCGCAAACATCAACAGGGGGATCAGTCTGCCTGCCAGTTTTGGGGCATCTGTTGGTTGATGTTCAAAATATCTGATCACCCTGTTGATATATAGCGAGAAAAGCGTTGGAGCGAGCACGCATCCTTGGCGTACTCCCTTCTCAATAGGGAATTTATCAGTGACGCTACCCTGTTGATTCCATCGCACTTGTGCAAAGTTTTTTTCGTGCATTCTCATTAATAAGGACAGAATTTCATTAGGGATGCCCTGATTTCGGAGGGTATTCCACAGCTTGTGGCGGGGGACGAGGTCGAAAGCCGATTTTAAATCGACAAAGGCAGCAAAAAGCATCCCCCCCCCCAAGTATAACTACACGCCAGTAGATTAAGACAAATCTAAACACTTGATCTATGGTACTTGTATGGCTACGAAAGCCTGCCTGCAGGGGAGACAAAATGTCCTGGTCATCTATCCACTCATGGATTCGCTGGAGTAAGAGTCTTGCCAGAACTTTCTGAATGCATGCGATCAGGCTGATAGGCCTATAATTGCCTGGATCCGAGCATGCCCCCTTTTTATAGATGGGGATGATCTCGGCTCCCTTCCAGGTCTCGGGAATAGGCGAGCCCTTTGCGATAGCATTTACTAACAAGTGAATGTATGTGGCCCATAATTCTTTATCGTGCATAAAAAGGTCTGCTGGAACAGAGTCTAGGCCCGGTGCTCTGGCTTTAGGTATATCATTTAAAGTTTTTAGGACATCGGTTTTACTGAAAATTAGGTGGCTTCCCGGGATATCTACCGGGGCCACACACTCCTCTCCATCTATGACCTCAGCAGCGAACTGGGTCGCATAATGAGTTACCCAAGCTTGTGGTGAAACATGGTTCATGGGTTCTCCTCTTATAGCCCCCCTTCCCCATTTTACAATGTTCCAAAAGGGTGTCATAGATCTTTCTTCACTTGCTTTGAGGAGATCCCTCCAATAGCCTTCCTCCCAGTCCCTTTTTGCACTTGTTTGAACCTTTTTATACGCAACACGTGCAGCCCTTATTTTATTTATATCTTTTGTCTTCACAGCATCAGACAATGCCTTATATGCCCCCCTGCAGGACTTATCATACCACTGGTCTTCCTTTCTTACTGGCCTACGTTGCTTTTTAGTCACTGTTTTAACAAAAAAATTTTTTAAACTATTAAAAAAGTCATCATGGATCCTGCTGACTTCAAATATCTGAGTATCCATAGAGGTTATACTCATTACTTCTTTGATAGCCTGAGTTGTTAAGTCCCTCATAGCAATTATGCTTTCCTCATTGGCTGCACAAGCTGACCATCTGATGCGTCTATTGTCGTTAGAGAGTTTAATTTGAACATTTTCCATCGGAACGTCTTTATCCAGTACTCCAAACAATTTGAATGTCAGAATTAATGGATCATGGTCACTTTCCACTCTAGGCTCTATCCACATATCAACAACACTGGACCAATTCTCTTTGTTAATTAAAATGTAGTCAATACGACTTTGTGAATTTCCATTGGAAAAAGTGGTGGCGCCCTGTTTGTCAGAAACCACTCTTCCATTGGTGGCCCGCAACCCAGACTCGACACACAGTACTTTTAGCTGCAGTGCAGCCTCTGACCATTTTTTAATTGGTGGTAAGGAAAGCTGAGGGATATCCCAGATGTAGTCCTCTTCTATCGTGAGATCTATATCATGGGTGTCTAGGGGTTCAAAACAACAATTAAAATCACCTCCAACAATAACATTTGCGTTTAAGCAATACTCTTTTAAAAGAGAATCTAGCAACTCAACCGCCTCCGTGGGTTTTCCACCTGGCATGCCCCTTGAGTAAATATTAAATATATATAGGTCCTGGCAGAATGATCGCTGTAACTTGACCAACAATATATCAGGGCTATTAATAACTAATTGAATGACTGAATAGTCACTACTTTGCTTTACCCATGTCACTAGACCGCCTTTAGGTCTTCCCCTTTGACTTGGTGTAGCCGGGACATAAAAATGTAGATAACCTTCGACAGGATCTGGATCTAATTGCCAAGTTTCCTGGAGAAGGATTACATCCTTTGAATCCAGGAAAGTTTGCCAGGCCTGCGATGCTATCTTACTTCGCAAACCTGCGATGTTCCAGGATGTTAGGATATATTGGGCAAAGGCCTCGTCGTTAGTGGATTCAATATTAGTTGTTAATATAGCCCTTTGATATTGGGTGAGATTGTGTACACCTACATTGTCCGGATTTACAACTAATTTTGGGGATAAATTAACATTTAAATCACTTCCCACGGTGTAATCAGTGCATCCAGTAAGGTGATGATCATTACATATATCGCCTAAAACACCCTGTGTTCTGCTTACATTTGTCAAAAGATCAGTTGTTACAGAATTGACCTGAGCTTCGGCTTTCCCCCCTGAACACTCTCCATTAGGAATAGGAAAAACAAAGTGAAAATTACTTCTACCCAGTCAGTCGCAAGCATCTAGACCTGATAGAGCTTCATATCTATTTCCTAGGACCATGCCCCAATCGTTAGGAGGGACCCTTGGGCCTCTATTATTTCTCACAATGTCCCACATCGGGCCAGGAGTTTTTGGGAATGTTACATTCTGTTGCTCCCCATAAAAGAATTTTAGGGTAAGGGGAACAATAGACCCGGCTCTTCTTTGTGGCGGAAAGATATGATTTAAGACATTGCAAAAAGTCACAATAACACAATCTCCTCTAAACCTTTTGGGCCGATTCCCAATCCAAGCCACCCTTTTCACTGACTTGATTTCACATGCAAGCTGATGTTTGCCTCCTGGTCCCATATGCATGTTAGTTGTTAGCCAGTGCAGTGCCTTACTAGACAGTGATGCTGGTGTTTCCGATTGAGTGTCCGTTGGCGGGGGCACATTTGCCAACACCAATACCACTGGCGATGCTTCCTCAATAAATTGAAGGGGATCTAGATCCTGACGCGCTACTGTCGGGATATTTATTGTCAGTGGTACACTATCTTTTGACACGGTCTGGTTGGTGAGATTTGACCCTTCTTGAGCTGGGCATTCAGGGAGTGATGGGTCAGTCTCTTTCTCTGAAGTACTCCTCTCCTTAATTTCTGCTGGCTTTCCCATTTGTGACACCAAAGTAGATAAATTATCAACCCCATCTACAGCCTTTGTCTGAAGGGCACCTATTCTTTTTAGTTCCGCATTTAGCTTATCAATCTTAGCGACTAACGGCTTGATGATGGTTTTAATTTTCGAATCGATGATGTCCGCTATTTTCTGCAACAGGTCATCCTCATTGTAGCTATTGTCGTGATCGCTTTTTTCAGGAATAATATTTTCTACTACTTCAATGAGTTTTGCCTTGTTTCTCCCTATGGGTGATGCTTTTTTCCTCCTATTTCCCGATCGTAAACCCGATCGTTTCTCCTGGACTCTTCTGTGTCTTCTCGGTGGTCGAGTTTCCTGTTCAGGAGATGAAGGATCATCAGATTTGTGATTCACGATTACGTTCTCAGGATCTGAAAATGCTTCTAGATCTGGAGTTACTAAATTCACTTCATTATCTAGTATAACGATATTCTGATCATCCATATTTGGATTAGGATGGGCCATAAGATCTATCAGGTCATTAGAGACATCTGGAGCTATGGAGTTTGACTGATTGCTGCATTGAGTCGGGCCTAGAGGATGTAAATCCGGAGACTGACTTAAGCCCAGTGACTGTCTTCTTTTATCATTAATTTTGCTTACTACTTGGACCATGTAGTTGTCTATTGTCTTAGTATTCGGTGGAGGCTGTTTTTTAGACATGTTTTTTGACACAAAGGGTCACGAAATTGGTTTCTTCCGACAGGGGTAGGTAATACACGTTAGCCCCTACTTCGCAGTGATGTTAGGGCAATTTTTGTCACAAAAGCAACCAAACAGGGTAATAGGCAGAAGCTAGAGTCTCTTTAGGCAGCAGGAGAAATTACTATATTTGTAAAGCCCAAAACTGGTATATATCTCCACTTGGCAGATAACCGGAATGTTGGAAAGAAAAATAATTATTCCTTACTTGCATACAGCCGTAAGGGAGGTGGCCCAGTCCAGTCCCGGCCAGTCTAGGACTGTCTAAGACTGTCCCGCCCTTGTCCCGGGCTTCTCCCGGCGCCCTCCCGCGCGCGACTCGCGGGTGCGAGAGGTGTTCCCTGCTAATGAAGCGCCTCCTGGCGCGTATCCCTCGTCACGCCCGCCGCGTCCACCCCCGGGGCAGCTGGGTGATGTAGTTCCCCAGCTGCTGCTGCACCGGGTGGATGGCGGTGAATGGCGGTATGAGCGCTGGCCATTTCCCTCACGGCGCGGTTCTGGAGCTGAGCAGGGGTAAAATTGGAAAACAAGTTGGCCGTTGCCCTCACGGCAGGTTAGGCAGTGTTTCAGTGTCACCAGAGCACTTCGGCGCTCCCTGCTAATGAAGCGCCTCCTGGCGCGTATCCCTCGTCACGCCCGCCGCGTCCACCCCCGGGGCAGCTGGGTGATGTAGTTCCCCAGCTGCTGCTGCACCGGGTGGATGGCGGTGAATGGCGGTATGAGCGCTGGCCGTTTCCCTCACGGCGCGGTTCTGGAGTTGAGCAGGGGTAAAATTGGAAAACAAGTTGGCCGTTGCCCTCACGGCAGGTTAGGCAGTGTTTCAGTGTCACCATTTAAATAATTAACATTTTTATATATTATATTAATTAATCAATTATAAATACAAATAAACATTAATTTTTATTAATAATTACCTACTAATACAAATTATTTACCAATTAACAATAAATTAACTAACAAAATAAAAATAATTAAAAATTAGATCAAAAAATAAAACATTTAAAAATGTAATTACTTACAATTAAATTACTTCCCACCCTATTCCCCTATAAACCCACAACCCACTACAGAAAATAATTTAATTAAATAAACATAATTATCAATTAATCAATGATTCAAAATTAATTAACAATCATATTTTAATTAATTACCAATTAATAATTAATTAACAAGTAATTCAAAATAAATACCAATAAATAAATTAACATATTTAACTAATTATAATTAAACCCACAACCCGCTACAGAATTATATTACACAAAAATTCAAAATAATATTAACTTACTTACCTAAAATTCGATATTGTTGTTGTCTATATTCTGTCCATTCGATATTTTGTCCATTCTATATTTTTGAATCAAAAATAACATATTTATCAATTAATCAATTAAAATGAATTACCAATTATATTTTAATTAATTACCAATTAATTAATAATTAATTCAAAATATATACCAATAAATAAATTAACATATTTAATTAATTATAAAAAAATTACTTCCCACCCTATTCCCCTCTAAACCCACATACCGCTACAGAAAATAAATTACTAACATTAACATATTTAACAATGAATCAATAAAAAATAATGACCAATTATATTTTAATTAATTACCAATTAATAATAAATTAACAATTAACAAAAAAAACAATAAATAAAATAACATATTTAATTAAGTATAATTAAATTACTTTCTACCCTATTCCCCTATAAACCCACAACCCGCTACAGAATTATATTACACAAAAATTCAAAATAATATTAACTTACTTACCTAAAATTCGATATTGTTGTTGTCTATATTCTGTCCATTCGATATTTTGTCCATTCTATATTTTTGAATCGATATTAATGCTATTGTATTCGATATTAATACTATTCTATTTGATATTTTGGTAGTCTATATTCTGTCTAGTCAATATTATGTCTATTCTATATTTTTTACTCGATATTATTGCTACTCGATATTAAAAATTCAATATTTTGACTGTACACTCAATTTACCACGTGTCACTTAACCATGAATTTTCATTTTCAATTGCCTTGACATTTTCTGGTGGATGAAGGATTGCATAAAGGGATTTGCAAGTACTCCGACCAGTTCATTGAGATGGTGTCCTCAGCAGTAGTGTATCCTATGAGATAATCAGGTTGAGACTGGCTCCTTTACAGTGCGTGCCTTTTTCATAGTGCTGAAAAAGTTCATTCTCTCAGAGAAAAGGTGAGAACCAATTAGCAGGTTTATTTGGTGATCACAGTTGGCAGATATCAATAGGTGGTAAATAACTGCTTAACTGGGCTTCAGAATCATCAAAGTTGCCAGATTTCAGGTGTGTTCCAGACTGATCCTGGTCCTTGAGGAGGGCTGACTCATGTAGGGCGGGTAACCAGGCATTTTGTGACCATTGTGTGATTTGGGATGTGTACTCTAGTTTAACGTAACAGTGTGGATGGAGTTTTTGCGAAGAGGGACTCTGGTAGAGTAGGGATTAACATGGGTCGTGATCCCATGCCTCAAAGCTCAGCCGGGAGTATTTTGTCGATGGCCCTTGGTGGGAATTGTAATTGTGTTACACATACAATTGATGTAGTTGGTGAGCCTGTTACGTAGTTATATCCTAGGTTGGTGATCTTTCTTTGGAATGGTAGTCCACCAAGAAGTAGTCTCCAAGAGTGGTGGGCCTAGTATAATAGACGTTCAGTCTTTTTTATATGGGCGGTGGACCTTGCTTTATAGAATGTCTGTCTCTTTCTTGCTCTGAGCCTTTTTTCTGTGTGTACTTGGCAGTACTTTACAAGAAGTCAGCCTCTTTGTAAGGCCAGTGGGCCTTGTTTTGACCAAAATCGGCCTTTGCAGAACAAGGTAGCCACTTCCTTTCATAGAGAGTTGGTGGTTGGTGGGGAATGTTTCCCACTGGGTTAAGATGACTGGTAAGCTGGTAAGGTATTTGCTTTGATGTGTTGCGTTGGAACGTTAGAATCAGCGGATCATTGCTCTGCTCTGTGACCACTGGGGTTGTGGCGCCTCCACCTCCTTGCCCTGTTGCTCGTGTCTCTCGCTACACTGCCCGTCTGCCCTACCTGGACCCCACCTAAAGCGGTTAGAGAGGCTGCATAGCCCTGTGCAGGTATGGGACAGGTGGGCGGCGAGGGACCAAGGTGTTCTGTGGAGGTGTTCTTTGGAGTGGGCTGGAAGTGCCCTCAGTGAGTTTGCCCAAGTGATACAGTAAAAATACTGAAACGCCACCTGCAGGCAGGCAGGCAGACTGAGGAAGTGGCCAGGTGTGCTTGTGCCTCACGGCCTTTCTTCTCCTCCATCGGGCCAGGGTGCCAGTCCCTCCTCGAGCGATTCACCCGTACACACCATCTTTTGCCAACCTCTGTCCTACCTCTGGTAGAGTGTGGGTAGTAAACTCTGTGGACGTGTGATTCACACCAATGGCATTCAAAAACTGCTGGTGAGCATTGTCCTAAGGTTTGCGGTGTGTGTGGGAGAGGAAGAATCGTTCAGTTGGGGTGGATGAGGGGAATATATGACGTTACAACGCAAACAATTACAACGCATGCCATTACAACTCATTTTTAGAAACTACCATTACAACGCATACCATTACAATGCATACCATTACAACGAATACCATTACAAAGCATAATACTTTTGGGGTAACAGTGGGGTAAGTGTTAGATAGTGTAGGGTTAAAAAAATACTATTCCCACTCCAGTGAGTGCACCAGAAGGGTAAGTGTTGGATAGTGTGGGAGTACAAATCACTATTCCCACTCCAGTGAGTGCAACAGTAGGGTCAGTTTTGGATAGTGTAGGGGTAAAAATACTATCCCCATGTACCCCAAAATTCCTACCCACCCTAAAACTAAAAAATCCCCATTACTTACCCTATAATGCGCTGAAATGGCGTGCTTTGTAATGGTATGGTTGTAATGGCATTCGTTGTAGTGACATGCGTTGGGAAGGCATGCATTGTAATGGCATGTGATGTAAAGGTCGTTGTGTTGTAACAGCTGCGTTATAAAGGTAGTGCGTTGCATTGACTGCATTGCGATGGCTGTTTCCCGGATGAGAGCAGCCTAGTGAAGTGGTGGAGTTGTAGGGGCTGTGGGAAGGTGGCCCAGGTGTGGTTTACGGGAGCCCCTTGGGGTCTGTGTTGATCGGATTATTTTTTAGATCTGTGTTTTATTTTCTGGTGCCGTTTGGAGGAGTGCTGCCTTGCTATTGTGATCTGGGTCATTCAGATACTTGGACATGGTGGTATTTTGTCATTATTTGCTGCCTTTGGAATATCGAAGCTGGTCTTGAAATTGCTTCCTTGTTCTTTAAATGGCTTGGATAATTACCCCCACATGGAAAATAGCTACTAAGAAAGATTTGAGAAAACAGTACTTGAAGCTGTGACTATACTAGGGGCATCATGGAAAAATGTATTACAATAAACTAGTTTAATCTGTTATTCATGGTTGAGCACTACCGGCAGCCTTGGATTATCTTTCTGGGACGTCTCCCTGAATCAGAGATCTAACGTGCAGTCAAGTGTTATTTCAGGCGCTCATGTAGCATTTAGCCCATCGCATGTTTTGAGATCTCGACTTGTGAGAAGTAGGGAGTTAATTAAAAATCGATGTGTCATAAGGTCCTCATATTATTCAATAAAGTAATTTATGCAACCCAAGTCGAAGAAGGAGGGGTTTTCTGCCAACAGTTGTCCAGGGGCTACAAATGAGTTTGGACCAGATTCACAGAACTAACTTAAGACAAAATCATAAACTTACTACTTTTGGTATTCACAGAATGCACTTACTACTGTTGGTATTCACAGAATGCACTTACTACTTTTGGTATTCACAGAATGGATTTACGACTACTAACTTTACGGCCGCACTCGGGCTGGAAATTCTGGCCCGGAGGCGGAGCTTCCGGCTTGGAGGCAGAGCTTCTGGCCCTGAGGCGGAACTTCTGGTCCGGAGGCGGAGCTTCCGGCCCAGAGGTGGAGATTTCAGCCATAGCTAAATCCCCACCTCTGAGCCGGAAGCTCTGCCTCCAAGCCGCAAGCTCCGCCTCCGGGCCGCAAGCTCTGCCTCTGGGCGGCAAGCCATAAGCTCCGCCTCCAGGACGGAATTTCCAGCCCGAGTGCGGACATAAAGTTAGTAGTCGTAAATTCATTCTGTGAATACCAAAAGTAGTAAGTGCATTCTGTAAATACCAAAAGTAGTACGTTTAGGATTTTGGCTTAAGTTAATTCTGTGAATCGGGTCCTGAGTCACCAAGGTCATTGGGCATAAAATGGAACAATCATCTTTGGTCCTAGTGATCAGTGAACATAGGGCAGAGAATACTGCAGAGTCTACTACAAGTTTACAGTTAGGTACTAATCCAAGGAAAAAGGATGTGATAAGAGTTACTGTAAAAGTGCATACAAACCATGGGCGTCCGCGGGGGGGGGGGAGGGGGGGGGCAAGGAGGGGTGCTTGAAATTTTAATTCCAAAGTGCAGCATTGGGAATAAAAGGCTAAAAATATGAGAAATAGATAAATAACTAAATAAAGTAAGACAGAGTGGTAGCAAACGGTATACACCCGTTACGACGCAACTTTTACTCCGCACTACCATTACAACGCGGGCATTACAACGCATGACATTACAACGCATTGCGCTGGGGGGCGCTCTAGGATAAGAGGTAAGTTTAATTTACTATCCAACACCTTCCCTAGGGTCCACGGGGACTGGAGTTAGAATAGTAAATTATACTTACCACTATCCAGCACCCCAAAGCGCTATGCGTTGTAACGGTATTCGTTGTAAATACCGCGTTGTAATGGTATGCGGAGTAAAAGTATGCGTTGTAACGTCATACATCCGTAGCAAACTGGCCAAACTGATTTTATTCACACTGAAACACATTAGCGCCACTTTTACAGAGTTTGCCAGTGAAGCGCTATTTTTGTTTTCTTGTCTTTGTTTTCCCTGGACTTGGAACTAGTGCACCAATCCTGGAGGTACTGCAATGTGTGGATTGGAAAACAAAATGTGTGCTGCGGCTCTGCGTTCAGGGATGTGGTCTTTTTACCATTATGTTTTGTAAGGATATACCAAGAAAACTATTCGAAATTATAAAACTACAGTCTAATAAGATGGCAAAATCGGCCCAAGAAATCTCTAAAACACAACTTAGTTGCGAAGAATTCTCAACCTTTTTTAATAACAAAGCCAACGAACTGGAAAAAGAACTTGGGATTGCTGCAGATAACCCTATCTACAAAATACCATCACCGCATTCTACACCGAACGAAGGAAAAAAAGCCTCAAAAAACAAGGCACACTGGGACACTTTCAAATTACTAGACCAGGCGGAGGTTACTAAAACACTAGCGGTCACTAAACCAAACAACCACTTTAACGACCCGCTACCATCGAAATGCCTGAAAGAAATAAGCCAGATTATGATTCCAATGTGGACTGAAATTATAAACGCCTCACTTTCACAGGGGGTCTTCCCAGAATGCCTCAAGACAGGACAAGTAGTCCCAATCATCAAACAACCCACAGCAGACCCGTCAGACCCAACTAACTATCGCCCAGTGACCAACATCCCTCTTCTTGCCAAACTAATAGAGAGATGTGTACAAAATCAATTAAGCCAACACATCGATAACTTCTCACTATTGGATGATTGCCAATCGGGATTCAGAACTGGACACAGCACGGAAAGGGCAATCCTTCACATAGTCGATGATGCACTTCAAGCTATAGATCAAAACCAATCTTGTCTACTCATCCTCCTAGACCTGTCTTCAGCGTTCGACACGGTTAACCACGAAAAACTACTAAACAGACTCCACGACAGGATGGGAATTTCCGGCACGGTATGGGATTGGTTCAAATCATTCTTACAGAACAGAACTCAGAGATTCCTAGTAAACCAATCTCTTTCTCCCTCTTGTCCTAACACAATTGGAGTTCCCCAAGGATCGACTCTATCTCCTTCACTGTTTAATTTATACATAGAACCACTTACAGAAATCCTGCGAGAGTCTAAAATATCTTACCATATGTATGCAGACGATATGCAACTTTACATCAAGATTGCATCACTGGAAGACACAACCATTATGAACGAGGCCCTCAAAATGACTCTAAAATGGCTAACTAACAATCACCTCAAGCTAAATGCAAATAAAACCGAATTCTTACTCATCGCACCACAAAAGAATCAAACAGAAGTAAAAGAGTGGTCGAAGATGATCACAGCACTAAACTGCACCCCGACTCTAGTTGAGTCTGTGAAATCTCTCGGAATCACTCTGGATGAACACCTCGATATGAAAACCCACATTAGAGTAATGGCAAAAAACGCACGCTTTCATCTGAACTATCTAAGAAAATTGAAGCTATTTTTATCGGAGAAGGACCTAAAACTAGCTGTGCAATCACTGGTTATCTCAAGAATTGAATATGGATGTACAACTCTAGCAGGTCTTCCAAAAATTTCCATAGCCCCCCTAAAAGCTTGTCTCAATGCAGCTGCAAGACTTATCACAGGAACGAGGAAATTTGACCACATCACCCCTCACCTGAAGGCGCTAAACTGGCTACCCTTTGAAGCTAGAATACAACTAAAAATGGCATGTATCGCCCACAAAGCGATTCACCACAACACACCCAGATATCTTGCCCAGAAAATAGAAATTTCAGGAAGAAACAGACCAGCCCGAAGTGCCAATTTGCTACTGCTGAGACCACCTATCTTCAGGAAGAAAAAAACTTATGAGAGAGCGTTCTCCGGAGCAGCCCCTAGAATCTGGAACTCTCTGCCTGTGAATATCAGAAAAATTTCGAACATAGCATCGTTTAAGAAAGAAGCTAAGACCTTCCTCATGAGCAAATTCCTCCCATAGGCAGGCATTTCGCCTTCTACGACTTAACTGTGAGGTTCTTAAGATAACAAAATGAGAAATTGAAGAACAGTGGAAGTCAAAATACATTTTTTTATTTTTATTTTTATCTCTTTATCACTAACTTCCTACAGACTATGCTGAAAATATTACCAACTACGGTGCGCAATCTCATTGCTTGTTATATACACTGCTGTTTTATCCTATGCCATTGTTGTAAAGCGCTCTGATACCCATGGGTCTAGTTCGCGCTATAGAAAACTGTTTATAAATAAATAAATAAATAAATATAAGCAATGGCCATTGAAATGGGACCATTCAGGGCCCTGTAGTCGTGTCCTTAACTTTTCAGGCAAAAGCACTCACTGATTTCTGAATAGTGAGTGCAAAAGCATTAAGGTAACCATGTTGTTCCTGCTTACATTTCCCATGGTTTGCTAAATTTTGCATTCCCTATAAGTGTTTGCTTTTTCCAGGATGGTGTTACTTTTTTTTCGTAGGCCGCATATTGCTCTTGTCTAGTGCGTAATTTAAATTGAGCCGCATCCAGGTGTTTATAGCGGGCAACAATTGGGTTGTAGTTGAAGACAGTGGGAGTTTTTATCAGTGGGGCAGTACGGTGTTCAGTGGGGAAAAGGATGTGGCACTATGGTCAGAGCTGCTGAATTTGGAACTGGGAACCAGGTTCAGCCTTAATAACCAGTCCACCAGACCACTCTCCTGTGAGAGCACAATCACATACTAGACCTTAGAAGGCTTCGCAACACCTTAGAAGTCCTGGTGTCTTCGCACCAGCAGGTGGACCCTAGCAAGACAAGTGTAGGTTAACCTTCAAGGCTTGTCCACCACTATCCATATTGAAGTTCACCTCCAGTCTTGCGGGAAGACATATGAAGCAGCACACCCTAGAACAACAGTCACTGAGGTCACAGGACCCTTGAGAAGGGCCAGCTCTAAGGCGGTGCAACCAGTGTGACCGCACCGGGTGCTGACTTTAGGTGGAGTAAAGGTGCCTACAAGGAAAAATAGGGTACTGAAAAGTATATCAACAATGATATGATTTTCTATAAATGTAAATACAGTACAGTTGTTTATGATGAGATATTAGCTAGGATAAACAATAATTGATATTCTACGCTATTTTTAGGGGTCTTCTTGTATATCTTCGCTATTGTCCAGAAGATGGTCTCGACAATCAATTTATAGAGACCGAAACGTCGACGTACGCTTTTTCTTTAGAAATCTACTGTATAGACTACAACAAAGAAGAAAAGCACTCACAATTGCTACAATGAAGTTGTTTTATTTCTATAATATGTACTTCTTGTAACATTGTTGATATATTTTCCAGTACCCTATTTTTTTATTAATAATCCACATAAAATATGGCTATGGCTGGCCCTGCCCTTGAGACCAGTCTGCCTCACCCATAGGTACCTCCATTGACCTTGTTTCAGCAGTAGTAGCTGCAACTCCCCAGGGATTGGCAATGCACGATTTGCACGCACACCAAACTAAGTTCGCAAACTTACAGTCACCTGGCTTCATTCACAAGCACTTTTAATATGTGCTGCCTTCTGTGGGGCCACTGGAATTAATTATGCAGCAAAGGATGACAACATTATGCCGTAGTGTTGACTAAATTATCCATAAAAAAAGGCCGCAGCGTAATGCAGTATATTTTCAGATATTTTATTATTTTGACGTATGTACACATGCTAACAGTCTCTGGAAAGATTTTGCCTTATTAGTACCAGTGTAACATACAAACGCAGCAGTGAGAAAGGTGACCAGTCAACCTTTACAATAGGCCATCCACTCCGCAGCAACACAAGTCACATTTTATATTAACTTTTGATATGTTTGAGCTACAAACAATTTATTAGTTTAAATGGTCGGATCCTGCAGCAGATCTTGCATTATGAGGCAAATATGGCAGAGCCATAATTTTCGAGAAAACATTTGCCAACTAGGATATTTTGCCATTCATGTTTGAACTGCTGTTGTGGAAAAAGGGAGTAGTGCTGATGACAGAAACTCCATGGCTCGGAGACAAATGGCTTGTGTTTCCACATTTTATCGTATTTGGTACATTCTGTGATTAGAAGCATATCCCACTTTGTGAATATATTTTAATGTCAATAACTCATTATAACCTTAAATAATCATGTGCATCCATTGGTTGATTAAACTGGGCAGTGAAATGCCAAACAAATACGAAAAATTGGGATGTCTGCGCTTTCTGGCCACACCTCTGGCTCCACCCACAGATCCAATTCTTGGGTTATTCCCGCCCTTTGATTCTCCGGCCACTGTTCCCCTACTTTTTTCCCCCCACTTCGACCACTGTGTAAGACTCAGCATCCCTGGACCAGTGATGTGCCGCCTCTGCGGGCGCCGCATGTGCCACACATTTACGGTGCCGGGCTTCCGCATAAGGGAGCTGGCCATTATTGTATCCCTAAACGTGGGCACGTTGTCAGTTTGAGATTGACTACACGTAGAGGGACTCTAAGTTTCTTTTAAAAAATATAGCTAACATTTGGACCTATACATTTTATTTTGTATAAATTAATTGAATGTGTGTAAAATTTAGCAATGCCCGGGGAATTCTAGTAAAGGGAGCACCCATTGGCTAAACACTAGCGTGTGTGATTGATGCATTATTTATTACTAACTTTGACATTGTGCTTTAATTTTGGATAAAAGTTATCGTGAATTCTAGCACCAAGAAACCAATATTGGTAAATATGTGTGCTACAAATAATCCCTAACATAGACTTTGCATACAGTATATTTAATCTGGTGCTTTAATCATAGGCTGTTTAAAAGTATTCTGATAAAAATCGAATCGTGCTGAAGACAGCCTTGATTGGTGTTGGATCGAGGCTTCAGAAGTCTGCACACCTAGCAGACAGAGATAAAGCACATTGGGGCATATGCATCAAAATTCGGTATTCCATGTCGTTAATAGCGAAAAATAAGGAATCGCTATTAAGGACATGCAAACCGCGATGCATCAATGAATTCGGTAGTAATTACCGAATCGTTAAAAATCGGTATTAAATGGCGAAAGTATGTTAGCGAGACTAGCAAATACCGAATTAGCAAATACCGAATCGGTATTAGTGAATCCGGTATTTGCGAAATCGGTAATAGCGAAAATGGTAAAAATACGCCACACTGCGGAAGCAGGCAGATGACATCACAACCAGGAAGTAGGACAGCCCATGCTCCATTCAGTGCCCGAGGAGCTCAGAGGAGGAGACAGAGCACAGGAGCTGAGGAGCCAGACTGAACCAGCAGCAACCAGGACTAGGCAAGCAGGTCAAGACGGAGAAGGAGGCCCCCCAGCAGGGAAAAGACACACACAGAAAGAGAAAGCGCAAGTTCTCAGATAAGGAACTCGAAATCCTGATTGAGTGTGTGACCAGCAACAATGACAAACTTTTTGGGAAGTTGTCGCTGAAGGTGCCTGAGGCTGAAAAAAGAAAGATTTGGCTGCACATCAAGGACAAGGTCAATGCCTGCGAAGTCACCCACCGCAGCATCGACGATTTAAAAAAACGCTGGTATGACCTGCGTAAAAGGGCCAAGGAGAGGATTGCGCAGAGGGTCAAGGATGCTGCAGGCACAGGTGGGGGCACATCCAATGTGACACCTAACACAGCCCTGTAGGACCTAGTGGAGTCTACCATAGAACCGGAAGCTGTTGTGGGTGTCACACATCTGGACACCTCTGGTGCTGCGGAAGGAGGACAAGGTAAGATGCATGGCAGCGTAGCAATGCAGCGTGTAGTCAATCCCTGTCCACTCCCCCATGCCAGACCCAGTGCACACATAGCCGTGCCTCAAAAACATACCCTCACCACAGTGTTGCACCATGGGAGTTGTAGTCAATACATGAATGAGTGCATGTCTGATCCCAGAGGTGAATGAAATGAATACAGCAGCAAAGGGCCAAATGTCTGTCCAAAAAAGAGCTTTATTTAGAGACAACAATGCTATATCCACATACAATACATTTATATTAACTATGCACTGTTTCACACACAGATGCATCCCCCATGGATTCTGACGACAGTGGCCGCCTCGTCATCTCTGAGACACCAGTGTTGACCGATGCGGAGTGCTCACAGGGACATGAAGCCATGTCCTCCCCTTCACCATCACCGCGGACAACACCTCCACCATCCATGCGGACAAAGACACCACCACCGCCATCCTCGCGGACAAAGACACCACCACCACCAGCACCGCCATCCTCGCGGGCAAAGACACCACCACCAGTGCGGACAACTCCGCAGAGCCGCAGGGCAAATGTTCCCTCCCTGGTCGAGATGGAGTCGGAGCAGAGTTCAGCACCCCAAAATGTCCCACGCCAGGCTGTCGTCACTCCAACCACCCAAACAGCAGCACGTCAGCGTGTCAGACAGAGGGCTGTGCCCCTGGGTAGGGCAGCAGCAAGACCAGTGGATCCGTCCGAAGGGTACGGAGTTGTTGAGACCCGGATGCTGCGTGTCCAGCGCCTGCAGGGGAGACACATGGGTGCTATGAAACTCTCCATGACAAAACTGTGCAACAAATTAGGCAACATGACTGACGCTGTGCGAGAGCACACCACTGCCGTAGCTGCGGGCAACAATGAGATCAAGCTTTACCTGCAGGAACTGACACGTGCCGTAGTCACAGGCCAACAAAGTGAGCGCCGGCGTCACAAGCAGATCATGCTCGCTGTGAATTCCACCAACAAGGCCATCAATAAGCTGTGCAACAGCACAGCTGTGCTGTCCCGCAGGTCCGTGTCCCTGCAAGTGGACCTAGGACATTATTGCGGGGATGTGGCAAGGGCCCTTGAGAGGGTGACCACTGCAGTGGAGCAACTGCAGCCTGGGTCAGCCAGTGTCAGCAGTGTGGGAGTGGATGAGGGGAGTGAGGCAGCCTCCAGTGTGAGCAGCGTCTCCCTGCTGGAGACCAGCGGGAGGAGGCGCAGTGTGCGCAGCGCAACAGCCACTGACACCCATCGTGGAGAAGCGGAGGAGTCACAGGACAAGAGACTGGGGGTACGCGGCAAACGCAAGTAGACATGTGGCAAAGTCACACTATCCATGGTGATGTAACCATGGGCCAACTATAGTGCCACAAGCATCACCCGTGTTGAGAAGTGACAATTTAAGTTTAACTTCTACTGCAGCTGCATCATGTTTGAGTTACATATTTCTGCACCAGTCAGGTGTTCATTTCCATTAAACCCTTCCAAATCAAATCCTGTTGTCAAGGCACTCTCTTACCTGTCTCAGAAATGATGCCGTGTGATGTATGTCCGCCTCCGTTGCCCTTCTGCTGTGTTGGGCACATGCGCCTGTTGGTGTTGGGGGGGGGGGGGTGCTGTGCACGTAGTTCATCCTCTCCGTCCACCTCTATGGGTATCCCCCTGCGGGTGGCGATGTTGTGCAGGATGGCACAGACAGCTATGATCTGGCAGCAGGTCACTGGGTCGTACGGCAAGGCACCTCCAGTCTTGTGCAGTATTCGGAAGCGACTCTTGAGGATGCCGAATGTACGCTCCACCCCATTCCGTGTGCTGATGTGTGCTATGTTGTAGCGCTGCTCTTGCGGTGTAGCTGGGCTGAGGTAGGGAGTGAGTAGATATTCACGCAATGCGTAAGCGCTGTCACCTGCAGGATGGGGAGAGAAAGGTCATCAGCATGAATGCAATGATACATGTGGGGATGGAGTGAACGTTGATGCATCAATATGTACCTAGTAGGTGTCCCTCTCCAAATTCACCGTTGATCAGGTGCCTGTGGAGGCCACAGTGACGGAATATGTAAGCGTCGTGTGTGCTCCCGGGGAATTGGGCTACAAGGTCCGTAATGATGTACTTAGCATTGCACACAACCTGCACATTAATAGAATGATATGACTTCCGGTTGCGGTATATGTATTCGGTGGCTGATGGAGGACAGATGGGGACATGCGTGCAGTCAACACACCCTATCACATGGGGGAATTGTGCCACCTGGTAGAATTCCCATTTGGTGCGGGTCAGCTGCTAGGGGGTTGTGGGGAAGGTGATGTGGCGATTCATGAATGTCAGCATGGCCTCTAGGAACCGGTGGAAGAAGCGTGATAATGCGCTTTGCGACACGCCTCCAGTCTCAGCTATTACCCCCTGGAAGCTTCCAGATGCCAGCAGGTGCAGGCAGCATAGGACCTGGACGTGGGCTGGTATGGCGTTGGTCCTACGGGTCTCGTGCTGCAGTAATGGTTCCAGATCTGCTATTAGGCACATGATCATGGCACGGTTGAGTCTGTACTTATCGTACTCCTGTTCCTCGGTCTTCCCCAGCAAAGTGATGCGCACCCTGAAGACCCTGTCCTGGATCATCCTCCTGCGCTGAGCCTGGGCGTTGATCCTCCTCCTCCTAGCAAGCACGTAGAGGGCAGCCATTTTGGATGACTTGTGGGGTTTCCCAGGGCATTTGTGAAGGGTTACTGATTGTCAGCACCTGCAGAGAAGTTGTATTTTTTTTTCCTATCCTTCAAATAACTTTACCTCCTGATTGAGATTCCCCTTATTTTGCTCATGCTAAATAGCGATTATTAATGCATTCCATTGCGATTCTTTAATAGCGATTCGGTATTTCCGAGGTCAGCTTTGGTGTTCGTTATTTCCGATTGTCTGATTTGCGATTCGGTAATTTACTGAGGGGATATTGTTAGCGATTCTTTATTTTTTACCGATTTTGGGTTGATGCATAGCATTTTCAGGTTTAGCGTTCGGTAACGGCCTGTTTTACCGATTCGGTATTTTACCGGGAGGTATTTTGCTTGATGCATCTGCCAGCTTGTCAGAAAGTTTAGCGTTTTCCCTACAGGTGGTGTTTGTTGACCTGTGGCAGGGTCAGTCACATGTCCTGGATTCCTGGCATTTAATTGAGTCTATCCCAGTTCTGCGCCCCATTGTTTCTTGCGCCTCACCTGGCACACATCATGTCGGAGGATGGTGATGAATGACGTTAACATTTTGCCCCCCCTCCCTCCCCCCCTGGAAAAATGTCTGCGGACGCCCATGATACTAACGTGATCATGGAATCCAGCCCGGAAATCGGTACTCAATGTTTGTTTTTGGAGCAGAGGTCTGTTCAAGATGTAATTGATTAATTAATTAAGGTCTCATCGGCAAATGCCTCCAGCTCACGCTCAAATTTTAACAAAAGTGCTGTAAAAAAGAACTTAAACCAATGTAAGCTTGTTTGTGTTGGAAAAGTCAGAGATGTGAAGCAATGTGTTGCGGATACCAGGGCAGTAGAGTTTATGGGAGGTGAATGGAACCAATGGAATCATATGAATAAACTAAGTGATAAGTCAATTTTAGACAATCCAGAAAGGGAAAGAGAATTGGACAAGATAGATATGCCTTTATGTTCCATGCTTTCAGGCAGCTTGAGGTTGTGGGATGCAAATCAGTCCTCAAGTCCCTGTGCCGTACATGATGAAAAGGTACAAAGAAGCACCCAGGAAACTGCAAAAGAAGGGGAGACTCTCACTTCAATATCTAAATGACTTATCTTCTTCACACAAGGATAGTGCCTTGTTACTTAAAACACAGCAAGCGATCTCCGAATTATTGATAGATTGGACTCCACTTGCCCAAAAAAGCCACACATTATGTGAACAAGTCTCAATCAACTCGATTTAGATGTCCTCAATGAACACAATTATGTTGTCCTTGGTCCATCTACGGTCTAACTTAGTTAGGACCGATGATCCTCAAAATGCCAGTAAGGCCTGGACAGTAGATGCACAGGGCTCTACCTCTGCTGTGATATCTATGAGGATGCCTGACAGAGGCAAGGGATTCCCATGGGGTGTGTCACCAAAGCCACATTGAGAGGTATCCATTGCGTTGGTTGTCTTGGATAAAGAATTCAGCGTAAACATTTTATTCATTTAAAAGACAGTTGCAAGGGAAGAAGCCCGCATATGATTCCTGTATTTAGGCAGGTTTCTATAGCACAGACTTGTCCGAGGGGCATCAGAGAAGATTACAAATTAGCAAAAACTTGGTAGCAAATGTTTATGAAGGACACTCTAACATACACGGTGTCACCGTGTTTCACACAGTATCAGCTCCCTTCACACTGTCATCCGGTGAGGAGCTGTCATTACACAGTGAGGTCATCATTAGCCGGAAACCCCTGCAGAGAACAGATTTTCAGCTAATTGTGTGGAGGCTCTGTGCACCTGTTGTCATTTATGAGGTGCTGAACCTCCCCAGGACATGGGCAGCAGCCTCAAAATCTTTAGTTGTTTTGAGTGGGGGAGGGGGAGGCGGTCAGTTAAAGTGCCCCCCCCCTGTGCTTGGCCCAAAGCCACGCACCCTTCAAAACCCTAACACAGTGAACTTTTTTCACAAGGTGTCAGTTTTGTGATGAACAAAATCAATTACATATTAGATAAGAGTGGAGAGGGTTCAGTTCCCAGATGCAATCAATGTTCCTTTGTAACAAGAGGACATTATTTTTAATAACACATTTTATTACATGTAGCACAGACATCGACATAGACTGTGTATACCACCATTGTATAAACAGGTCTGTCACTGAAGTCCTCATATCTCCCCACCTCTTCTCATAAGTCCCAGATATGCATAAACAAACTAGCAATAGTAATCTCGGTTTCAGCCCTTCCCCCCTCCTGTTCAAGGAATCTGCAAGTCGCTAAGGGCCAGATGTAGGTAATTCCTATTTACCGACTCCTAAATACCGACTCATACCGAATCGGTATTTAAGAGTCGGTAAATAGGAAGGAGGCAGATGTAGGTAAAAAATTACTGAATCTGTAAGAGTCGGTATTTACCGAATCTGTAAATACCGAATCAGTATTTCACATTGATTCCCATGGGCCTTGAAGCCCATAGGAATCAATGTGAAATACCGAATCGGTATTTACAGATTCGGTAAATACCGAATCCTGCAAGGGTGCAGGGGGTGTCACTTTGACACCCTCTAGCACCCCAAGTACAGGCATGTGTGCCATGTGGCACACAGACATGCCCTAAGGGCATGTCTGTGTGTCACATGGCACAGGTGTGCATGCACAGATGTGCATGCACACCTGAATTCGGTATTTTACCACCCAATAGGATTGGGTGGTAAAATACCGAATTCTGAAGGCCTGTAGCACTGTGAACAGTGCTACCTACATCTGGGATTAACTGAATCGGTAAAATGACCGATTCGGTATTTTACAGAATCGGTAATTTTACCGATTCGGTAAATTTACAGATTCTGTGTAATTATGGCCCCTACATCTCAATCACCAAATACCGGTCGGTAACGGCCGAATTTGGCCGTTACTGACCGGTATTCGGCGACCTACATCTGGCCCCTAATGTCCTAATTTCTTCATCAGTGGAGAGGATCCCCACCTCCCCCATAAGTCCCAGATATGCATAAACAAACCAGCGATGGTAATCTCGGTTGCACCCCTTCCCCCTCCTCCTGTTTATGGAATCTACAAGTCCCTAAATGTCCAAATTTCTTCATCAGTGGAGAGGGATCTAGCCTTTGGTCGTGGGGGATCCTTCTATATTGTGCCCATGCTGCCCATATTCTGTCATATTTCTGTGGGTAGCCTTGAGCCGCATAAATGGGACTTTTCAGACTCATGCATCTGTCTGGACTCGCCTTCCAGTCCATTGCTAATACCTTCACACTTGTGAAAGCTCCGCAGGTCCGAATCCTGTCTCAGCGAAGTCAAATACCAAAGGGGGGTCTCCCAGGTCAGATGTCCCGACCATCCCAGGGCTCTGCGAGCGTCTCGCCAGACCTGAAGCACTATCTTGGTGGCTGGTGGAAGTGAGGTCACCTCAGAGTTGCCATATAATAGTTGCAGAAGAGGAGTATTTCAAAGGTGGCTCACCATTCATTCATGATGTTCAAATGTGACGCTCTATAAAAGGAGGCTATGTCTGGGATAGCCATGCCGCCATTGTATAACATTTAGAGAAGACATGTAAACCCCAACATATCTGAAGACCTCTGTCTGAATTTGTATGTCTTCGGCCCACTCCCGCTCTGAGGCTGGGCAATTAATTGGGTATATTATGGATATGGTTTTGTTCAAGGTGAGCCCTGCGAACGTTTCAAAGAAATGAAATATCTAGAGGACTCGGTGTCCCGCATCTTGAGGCTTTGTCATAAATATGAGAATGCTATCCGCATGTAATGCTATTCGATAAGAAAAGGCTGGCGTCCAGTTCCCAGAGCATCCACCCTCACCCACCAGGCCAAAGACTCAATTGCCAGAGCAAAGAGTAGTGGTGATAAAGGGTATCCATGGCAAGTACTCATAAATATTTGGGACGTGTCAGAGGCAGTGCCACCCACCAGTACGCGAGCCGACAAGTCAATATACAACAGTTTTACTTTGCTAATAAATTTAAGGCCAAAGTTCAATCTAGTCAAAAGTCAGAACAGATAGTCCCATTGTACAGAGTCAAAGGCTTTGTGGAAGTCGGTTAGGAAGAGTGCATGAGGTTCCAGACAGTCTTTGGGCAGGACCATGGCACCATGGCATTGTGAATGTTTGATGTAGCATGAATGCGGTTTGGTCAGGATGGACGAGCGCACGGATCACCTGGAGCAGTCGGTTAGCCAGCACTATAGACCATACCTTATCTTCTATATTGAGGAGTGAAATGGATCATAATGATGAACAATGTTCCGGTGGGTGTCCCGGATTCAGTGTAGCCACTATCTCTGCCAGACAGGCAATGGGGCAATGTTCCCAACTCCAGAGCCGCGAGTAAGGTCTTGGTCAATGGATCGAACAGCTGGGCACTATATGTTTTGAAGAATTCTGCTGGGAACCCACTGGTTTCTGGCCTTTTCCATGTTTGGAGCTGATTAAGGGCACCTGCCAACTCCTCTAACGTGATGTCTTCCTGCAGCGCCATGGCATTTCACCCTCAGCAGCGGGACCACTGGGAGGTCCGTTACAAACTCTTGCATGGCCATCTGATCAGACCGACCCGTCTGAATATAATGTTGCATAGTAGGAAGCAAAACACTAGGCAATGTTCTCATTTCCTGTTATCCTTATTCCCCTCTCTTCCAATACATATGCCATTGGGGCAAGCGGCATATGTACACAGCCTCTGAAGAGTCTTGCTCGTCATGTCTCCCAGTTGGTAGATACAGCTCTGTCTGACGAGCCACATCATCCATGCCTCCTTCAAGAACTTCTGCTGAAATAACTGTTGCATGTAAAGAGAATCTTAAAGGAGGGCAAGTTCAGAGGAAGCCATGAACTCCAGTTCCAACTTCAGGATGCGATTCTCAAAGTCAGTCATCTCTTGCTGCCTACGCTTCCTACCCGAGATGTGGCTTATATTACTGCCCTGTTGGATGACTTTCATTGCCTCCCATAGGGTCGCTGAGGAGTCCACGAACCCTGTGTTTATCTTCAGGTATTGATCAATTGCCAAGTGGATGTGTGCCATGGCCTCAGCGTCATGTAACAACCATGTATTGAGACGCCAGCTCGCCTTTGTCCTTCTCGAGTCCAGGTGTAACCTGAGCTCTACAGGGGAGTGATCTGTCAGTCCCCTCGCGAGGATGTGTGTGTCTATTACCATGTGGATTTGAGAGGTCGACATTAGAAGATTGTCTAGATGTGATAAGACTTTATGGGCCCATGAATAAAATGTGTAGCATTTCTTGCAGGGGTGAAGAGACCACCATAAAACAGAGAGCTCTAGAGCTTCTAGGAACCGGGCAAGTGAAGGCCCTTGGTCACGTGAGCGTCCTCCCCCAGAGGATCTGGCGAGGGTAGGGTTCCACACCCCAATCATATCTCCCACCAGGACCCAGGCTCCAGCTTGATATTGTGCCACCAGTGCTCCCAATGTATGTAAGAAATCGACAGTGACGGTTGAGGGGGCGTATATGCTAAAAAGCGAAAGAGGTCTCCCATCAAGGAGGCCGGCATCCAGCACATATCGGCTGCCCTTGTTGTGCCATATTTGTGTCACCTTAAATGGCACTTTGTGATGGATCAATGCCACCACCCCTCGCGACCCCTTCTTGAAGCCCATGTGAAATAACTGGGAGCAACCAATCTGCACTAGGAAAGGACACCAGTTGCCCATCATGTAATAATAATAATAAGAAGAATAATAAACAATCTTTATTCGGCAGTAAACATAGCCATAAAAGATACAATAGATTAAAAAAGAAGCAATAGCAAATCCATGAAAACCATATTTCATCACAATACAAATCACAAATATCCCTATCTATCTCAATTGTGTCTATAATTTCATGATCAAATATTGCTCTGAAAAAATTTGTAACAGCAAACAGTGTGTGGGCATTCCAAAAAAGTTGCAAATTCAGGAGTGCGATATGACCATCCCTAAATCCCATTTTTTTAAAATAAGGTTTAAGATACAGTCGCCTGGAGTGCGTAAAATATTTTTAAAAAAGACAAAATGTAAAATATCCTATGGAGACCTATTGTCGCAGCCACAGGGCACTCTATCCTTGGTTTGTGGTACAAAGACTGGAGGAGAAATCTATCATGGGCACTGGTTAAAATGGCGAGATAAGTCTCCATACATTGTGTGAAGAGTTGGCCTGGTATATACAGTCCACTAGTTATAGTGGGCACCTTGCACGAGTCCAAACAACCCTTATTGATGATTAGGCTAAAGACAACCTTTATTGAAAGCTATCCTAGTGGTAGCTATGGAGAGCAGCCTTCAGTCTAAATCTCAAAAGAATGTAAAGCAGCTTGGTTTACCAGATTATAACCTCCTGAATGACCAAATGAAAGGAGAACCACACAAGGTATATATAAAATATATGTATTTATTACAAAACACTCTATACTAACCTCTTCATGAGATTAGAGAACAAGGCACACAATATTAAAGCACTAGAAAAACAGTAAATCGCACAAAACACAGTGGGCTCCGCGGGAGACCAAACAATATACTAAGAAAATGGTATAACAACCACGACTTGACTAGACACAGTGCCTAGAGCACGTAGAATCGCTGGGACCCCAAGGAACCACCCAAGGTAGTGACACAGGGGACACATTGGGACGCGTGGAGTGTGAGAACACAGCCGCGAGTTCTGTACAACTCTATGGGAAAGTCGCGGTTGGACTTTTAAAGATTAAGGACTCTTAGGAGAGGACTTTGAGCAAACCCTTTCAAACTTAGAAGGGTCTAATGTCAGCACCCATGTGAGCACCGGAGTACTCGTGTTACCTAACCCGGGGAATCTGGGTGCATAGGTGTCAAATGGTGTCGGCACTCTTTGTCGTTTTCTGGATCGGAGCTGAGAAGAACCCGAAAGTAGATGGGACAGAGTCTGGGTCACTTGCCAGTGACCAGGGGCATGATAGATGAATGCCCACCGATGTCGGGTGTTTCAGGTGAGAAGAGGTGAAGCTTGACTCTGCAGCCACGGGGACCAGGAGATGTCGAGGATGACCAAAGTCCACAGGCGAGCTGTCCCACGAAGGATGTCGCGTGCTGGGGGGGTCAGTGTCCGGATTGAACACCAACAAGTCTTGGCAACTGCAACCCAAACGGTCAGAGAAAAGATGCCTCGGTGAGGGCCAGCAAGGTCCTGGGAACTCCCCAAGCAATGGAGAGTCAGCGCACATCTGGAGCAACCAGGAAAGCCCACTGAAAGTTAAAGTTACCTTCACAGGGACCCACAGGCCAACGGATCAGGGATCGCAAAGGGACCTCGAGAGGAATCACAAAATACTAGCTCACGGAACACTCGTGGAGTGTAGGCCCGTAATCTTTGGTGAAATCACTGCTTGGGGTCAGGACTACAAGTAGCCCAAAGCACAGCTTCAGGGGTCGCCAGAAAGGAGATGCTTCTGCAAATGTAGACGGTGCCCAGGGGTTCGGGTTGCACAGTCCCCACAAGGGATACGGGTCTCAGGTTTGCTGAGCACACTAGTCGACCTCGGGTACAATTGGAAACCCAGGTCCTGTATTGCAAAGGTCTTTGGAGTCCTCAGGAGCTTCGGAGATGCAAACCAGTCAGATGCATCTTTGGTGCCTGCTTAGCAGGGGAGTAACTTCTTTACTCCAAGGGAAATTCTTCAGTCATCTAGCGCAGTGTAGAATGTCGAAGCACTTGCTTTCTGCTACCAGAGTTTCATCCAGGTAAATCTAAAGTCCTGTAGTCAGGGGTTCCTACTTCATACCTAAGGAAGGGATTGGACAAACTCTGGGGACCCACCTATGGGAGGGTCAGGACAGAGGGGTGGCTACACCCATGTCCTTTGTCCATTTTCGTGCTAGAGCAGGTGCAAATGGCTCCTGCAACCAGTTTGAGCTGGAATATGCACAGGGACACCAAATGTGTCCCTGTGGGTGGGTGCACTCTCAGAGTGCACCCACCCAGCCCCAATACACTAAAGCCTGTCTGGGAGGTGGTTACACCTCCCTGTGATAGGAAACCTATTGTCCAGCCTCCCCTGCCGGAGTTTTGTCCAGCAGCAGGAGGGCAGACTCGTGTCTGTGGCTGGCAGGATCCATCTTGTGATGCCAGGGTCTGTAAAGTTGGTACCGGGTGAACCGGTGTCGTCATATTTCTCCCTCCAGGAGGGTGGAATCATACCTCCCACAGCAGTTACTGGTGTGGAGGTATGATTCCAAGGTTTTTGACACCAAACATGACATGTTTCTTTGCAGCCATTTTAAAGTTAGCATTTATTGCTAGGTTATAATGCACTTAAGAGTATATGGTAGGCTGCATCACAGAACAACCCTGGAGAATAGATTCCGAAGGCTGCAGAGGGGCAGTGCTCATGCATGGGCACACTCTCACATAGAACCCAGCACCCTGCCCTCAGGATTGATAAGTCCTGTCATAGGGGTGACGGATAGGTTTATACGTGCAGTGATATAAGGTAGATATAGTGTACCTATATCTAAGTAAGGGGTGCATGCACCTCTGTACACAGGCTGCAGTAGCAGACCTGTGGTGTCAATTTGAGTGGTTTCTCGGGGTGGCATACTACATCCTGCTGCCCTTGGGAGGCCTCTTTGGTACCTGTGCCCTAGGTACGTAGTATACCAGATAATAGGGACTAACAAGAGTACCCCAAAATCCAATCTGGAGTGTACCTAAAGTACATGCAATCAATTTAGAGGAGAAAGCAGCTAGGCTGGGGTCCTGAATAGCAGGATCCCAGCCAGACTAAGTCGAAAACAGTGAAACATCAGCAAAAAGTGGAGGTAACTATAAGAAGCAGATCCCTCGCTCCTACACCCTGCACTGATTTGAGTAGAGCATTTGCTCTCACCATGGGTTTGTTGAGCTCCATGCCCTCAAGCTCTGCAATAGCTTTTTTTTATAACAAATTTTTAATCAATTTTTTTATCCTGTCGTGTCACTGTTTCATATTTCGTGAAGATGTCTAATCTTCCCAGGGCACAGAATGTTTCCTTGATATATCTTAACCAAGGAATTTTAGAAAACATGGTCCAGTGAAAGGCAGTCCAAAATTACTGCTCGATTAAAAGATGCCTCCTCATTAGACCAAACATTCACCCAACACAGCAGAGGCTTAGCTGCAGCCAAATCAGTGATATACTTAGTTCCAAGTTCCTCGTGTACAGAGTAAGCGGGGGTTACCTGGAGGACTTTTAAAATCAGTCTTAAAAATTTATTTTGCGATGTCTGTAATTTATCAACTGCCGTGTACCCCCAAATCTCACTCTCGTACAGGACCTTGGAGATACAAAAGTACTGATATAATTTTATAATCATCCCCGGGACCATGTGCCCAATTTATGTGCAAAATTTGCAATAGCTCCCAAGGATTATTTCATGTCCCTTAGCTTCTCTGTCTTCAGGTTATTCCAATTTAGTTTGGCATCAAATAAAAAACCCAAATATGTGAAAGCCGGGACTTTGGATAAACTAAAAGAGCCTTCCTTATAAGTTTTCAAACTAGTCCCTCAGCACCCTAGCTCCATCACAAACGACTTGGTAAAATTAGGAGACAAATCCAGCCCATTCATAAAGGAAACAAGCCCATCAATTAGGACTTGCAGTGCTCTGGAAGTACTTGCTATAAGCACAGTGTCATCCGCAATGCAGCAGGACTGGCACTGATCTACTGCCTATTCTTTGTGTATCAGCCTGCAGGGATATCAGGGCAGATTCTAACCCATTAATAAGGTGAATAAATAAGGGGAAAAAATACACCCTAGACGCACTACTCTTGAGCATTTAAAATTGTCAGTGAGTCCCCTCTCTTGGGTAAATCTGACTGTTGTTGTTGTATGGGTATAAAGAGTCATTAAAACGTTTATTATTGCGTGCTCGACTCCTAACTTGTCTAATAACAGGGTCAACTTATTGCTGTTCACTCTATTGAATGCTGCAGTGAGGTCCATAAAAGCAAGATAGATAGAACCCGCTTTGGCGCTTGTATATTTAGATATCAAGAGGTAAAGGTTCAGACATTGATCTACTGTTTTACCTATGCGGAAGCCATATTGAACCTCTGAAATGATTTGATTTTTATCTGCCCACTCGGGTAGCCTATTTAATAAGACCCAACATATAACCTTTACAGTAGAGTTGATCAGGGATATGGGGTGGTAACATTGAGGATTATACCTGCCACCCTTCTTAAATATTGGAACAATAATAGTAGTAGACCCTAGTCAGGACCGGGGCCCACACATCTATATTATTCAGAAACAGGTCCGGGGGAATCCCATCCGGACCTGGGGTCTTATTCTGGGACAGTCCCTCAATGCCAATTTTAACCTCTTTGAGAAGGAAGTTAATCGGCGCCTCACATAAGAGGGGTTCTAGATCATTAGTACGTTGCTCTCCTTCCCCTTGATTATAAACTACCTGGAAATGATCCTTCCATTAGTCAGGAGTGATATGATGACCTAAGTTCAGTTTATCTGGTTCAGAAAAACAAGAAATATTAATGACCTTCCAGAAAAGGGTACTATTGATATTATTGATTATATTATATTATATTATTATAATTATATTATATATATATATATATATATATATATATATATATATATATATATATATATATATATATATATATTATATTATAATATATTATATTATATTATATTATTGATACTATTGATAGAGCGCGCGAGGTCACCCAGCCAATGATTACGCCGTTTCCGGCTTCAGGGCCCATATACTTTCAATTCACACTATTCATTGACCAGGCGACTTCACGGGCTGCTACCAATTGTGTGCGTGTTCCCTATCGTTATGACTCAGTGTACCCGACTTACCATCCACCGACACGGGTACCTATGACTTCAATGGATCAGGGGCCTAGCTGTAAAAGGAAAGGCAGCAAATGCAATTTCAAATGACATTCAATATTGTTTAAATGACCACGGACAACTGGAAGTTTTAAAATGTTTATCTAAAGTTCGTTTTCGTTGTGCATAAGATATACAAGAACAAGACATTCAATAACTAGGATGATGTAAATGATATAACTATAGAGAAATAAAGACAGAGTAATCATCGAAATACTGTTATGAAAATGCAAATGGAAAAATACTATATAATCTCAGAAATGTTTAAGCATGGACAGACTATGCATGGGTAACTATAGGAGAGCCTCCAAGGAGTAACACGCTAAACTTAAAGTGAAGGGACCTTTAAACAGTCTAGGTAAGGAGGTTCTAGACCATATCAGAAAATGACAAACTGCAATGCAAAATATAATTTCTAAAAGGTAGGGTGACATGAGAACATATCAAGAAATTTATGCAAATGACTTTACGTTTTCAATAGTTTGCGGCAAAAGCATGGAAAAATCAACATGTGCAAAGGTGTGTCTTTATTTAAGCAAAAGACAGAAATATAGAAAGGTGCAAGTTTAAAGAACTTAGAGCAGTATTTACCTAGACTGGTGTGGAAACCAAACCCTGGCCACGGGTCAGTTAAGTACAGGAAACCCTCAAGGAAGGATACCCCTCAAAGGACAGCAGGTGCAGAATGGACACCCCGGACAGGACAGGATACCCTCAGATTAGGAATTAGGACAGGACCTCAGGACAGGACAGCAAACCCTCAGGACAGGACCGCTCAGGACAGGACCTCTCAGGACAGGACCGCACCCGCAGTTTGGAAGCAACGCCTGCGCTCCACCCTCTCTGCAGCTATCGATCAAGACCCGATTGGGTCAACGAACTCCCAGCAAAGTGCTTCGCCAGCACTTTAAGGTTCAGTAAAACCTTAGTCTATGGTCAATTTCGGACAGAGTGCTCCGCAGCTCTCTGTATCTTCAGTCACCTATTGAGTATGATGGGTCAGTGACAGGTCAGCTAAACCAGACAAGTCGGACAAAATCCCTAGGTGAACCCAGGGTAAATATACTCTTTGGGACGGTGTACCACCCCCCAATGTTGCAAAGTGTCAGAATCCCTCAATTTGGATTGGTCCTAAGGTAGGATTTGGGTAACACACCAATCAGAATACAAGATTTGTATGCCTACTTTACATATTTGGGTACCGCCTAGCAAGATTGGGGTTCCCATGAGAAACTGTGCAGAAATACAATGGCAAGTTAACAATGTAACACATGAGGAGCAACATTCGCTGTTCTCGTAGCGCAGAGGTGACTTTCCCAGGCGCATCTTGACTGTGGCTGCCAGCTGGCTGAGTTCCACTGTCCAAAGTGGCCACCTTTCAATGCTCCATGGGCATGCGCAGAAGAGACCGTCAATATGGCTCCCAATCAGTTCGGACCCCCATTCCCCGCGGTACATGAAAAGTAAGCGAGAACAAATTAATACATAGAAATAACATTATGAAATCACATCACAGGGTTGTACTTTCAACTTATCATCATAAAAATATACTTATGCAGTCTAAATGTTAGCTACATAGAAACGGTGACAAAAGCAGTGGCACGAGCAGTACCACATTGGGCCAAGCTATGTATTACGCATGCGCATAATTTTCCCTCCAACTCTGCAGACGCGTCAGGACACGTGAGTGTGGCTGACGCATGCGCAGTAACTAAATACAAGCGGCGGCCATTTTACAGACACGGATTAAAATAGTTAGGAATACACATAGGCAAGCTTCTTATCCCTTATTCAAACTTAATATAAATGTTAGTAAGACGTACACTTGTTACCTTGTTACACATAAACGAGGTTCATGAGTACAGCAAGTCCGCAAAATATGCGAAGCTTTGCTTCATCAATCCCCTCTTTGATGATATTTACTATCATCACAAAATAAATGGAACCAGATGCCAACTTTCTTTCACACTTTATACAATTCAATCTCTTCCAGCAAGCGTTCCAACTTTTCTCGTTCATTTTTGGTAGGGTGAGAATTCTTCACCTTTTTATAGATCTGATTATTCATCTCTTCTAATTCGAGCTCATCCACACTCCGTTTCACTCCTCTTGTATTTTCTTCTCTCGCATTCACTTCATACTTCTTTGTGTGCTTGCGGCATTTGCAACAGACAAATATGAAAAATAGGATGAGACCTATAATTCCAATTGGCATCAGTACTTTGAGCAATAAGCCTTTACCTATACTAGCGAACCAATGACCTACATTTGAGAGACCATCTACCAGTCTCTTCCAGGCACTATCAACCTCGAGTGGTCTGAGTTCCTTTGCCAAATTAGTAATGTTTCTCACATATCTTTTGAGCTGCACACTTTTATCCGGAATATAAGTGCAACAATGTTGCGCCTTCAACATCCGGCAGACTCCGCCCTCTTTCGCTAATAAGGTGTCAAGAGCAAGTCGATTCTGCAAAACCATTGATCTGATCGCAACCATTTCGGTGTTGACCAGCAGAAATCCATGAGCTGTCTCAGTAGACAATACATCCACTATAGTAGACAATTTACAAATTCTGTGAGTGTTCAGAACCACTCCCACTCCAGGTATCAGTGCACTGAAAATACTACCCATTATTTCACCTATGCTTTCTCTTTTACTACGCACTAAGCCATTAGTATTTTCACTGCTTCCAGCACCCCCATTCACATGGTATATTTTCGGGAAGACAATGCCAAAATAGCAACTTCCATACCAGTGATCCGGCAATTTGAAATAAGCCTTGTCCCCACAAATATAATAAATTCCAGGAAACACAGGCTCTGACCCATTTTTGAAACCCCAACCTCCAATTACCTTGTAATTATGTTCGCATTCACTGGAACCAATGAAAATGTTATTATAATAGCTAGTCTTCTCGCGGTGAAGACATAGTTTGCCTTTCTTTTCAAAATCCAGCAACAGAGCAGGACCCGCCCCACCAGTTGAGGTGCCTTCCATGTTCTCTGCCCACTTTGGCTTTTTCTGACTTTCGTCATTAGCCTTCTTTTGTATTTTAATTCTCCTTTTCTCTGCCATGTTTAGGAACATCTTTTCCTGCTCATGCAAAGAACAAGTCAAGTTATCTCTGTGTGCGTCCGCTATGTCAATGTTACCTATAGTCAGGAAATAATCTCCCATGTATCGTATTGCGTCACTTTTGGTATGTACAGGATTCAAGTTCCCACGTATAGGAAGCTCAGAAAAGATCACGTCATTGTTAGAGTAATAGTACTGTAACGGTCCTCTTTTGTAAAATAAACTAGCTAAAATGCTACAGGAAATTCCATATGTCAGTGGCAAGTGATGGTATGTCACGCCTTCAGCTACAGAAGTAGGTAGCTTCATGCAGACATAGCAATCTTCAATTTCCATAGTCTCTACATAGTGTATTAACAAGTTTGCGAAAACATTTAAGCGTGTCCTGTTTTTGATTCTATGATAATGTAGTTCCTCATCTGATGCTTCTAAGTCTTGTTTTGTTTGTCTCAGTGCTCTCTCATGTCTAGCTACACTCTGTGTTGTCAGCTCTTCACTGTCAGTATTTACAATTTCAGTAGGGACAATATTAGTATCTTTGCTTACAGCAAAGGGAATGAAAATGGTTAGTCCTATCCAGAGTAATATCAGGACAACTATACTACAGACACATACCTTTGCAACAGCTGGGTCTACCATTCACGTTTGAATCAGACATTTTGGCTTCAGAAGAAGTTTCTCAACCCCTCTTTGTGTCTCTACACAAGTATCTTACTTTGTGCAAATTCACGGTGGCTCTTCTTCCTCTTCGTCAGAGTACTCAGGGACGGGCTCTCCGTCGCTTACGTCAGTGATATCGAGATCTTCAAGCTCTTCTAACACAAGTGTCCATTCAGGTGACTTGTACTTTTTGTTTTGTCTCTTTATCCGATCACTCCTTCTTTTGGAAGAGTCTTCTGGTTGTTCTGCTATACGAGCACTTCTCCTTTCTTCTGCACGTTTTTCTTCTACTGTTTTTATTCTCAATCTCAATTTCTTTATGTATTTAGGCTCAAGATGCTTTCTTTTCTTAAGTCTTTTGGTTGGTACTTGGACTTCGTTTCCTTCTCTTGCCCTCTTATTCTCATTAGCTTGTGGCAATTCTGAACCAATTTCTTCTTCTTCTATCTGACTAATTCCAGGGCTAGTATCTGTTTCTTCTGCCTGGGTACTAATCTGGCCTTGTTCAGGTATATTGTATATTTGTTCTTCAAGTGTCTCTGATTCTGTTTCCTGAACACGTTCTTCTAATTCTATCTGATCCTGTTCAAGCACTTCGATCTCTGGACTTTCTTCTGCTCGAACTATTACACTATGTCTAGTCTGTCCCTTCCCGATATCAGGTGTCAGTGGAGGAGTATCAATCACTTGTTCTGTATTCCTCTCTTGTTCAAGATCCTTCACTTGTTCAGTATCGGGCACTTGTTCAGTCTTATTCACTGGTTCTGTACCAATCACGTGCTCTGTCCCTGTCTGACCTTCTCCTTCCTCAGTTTTGATGTGAATCTCAAGATTCTGAGGCTCTTCGCCTATGCCTTGCTTTTCCTGACTAGTCCACTCTCTACCTTCCCAAAGTCTTTCATTTGTTCGAATAGGGTCTTCAGTGAGGTCAATCAATGGAATCCACTCTTCTGGCCATATGCTTGGCAGCTCGTCTTCAGCTACTTCTGGCTCAGCTCCTTGGACTCCTTCAGCAGGCTGGGCTCCTGGTAGTTCGTTGTCAACTATTCTTGGGCCAACATCTGCTGATTCTGCAGCTTGACTGGTACTGGGCTGTACGCTGTCAGCTACTTCTGGTCTGGCTCCTGCAGAGTCCTCTGCTGGACGTCCTTCTGCTTCAGGCACTTCGTCTGGTGGTACCTTCTGGGTGTGGCTGGCGTGTATCCAACGCGGAACCCCGGCACACTTGACTGCTGTGGTAGTAACCAGAATCACCTGACGTTTTTCTCCCCACCTTGGCTCCAGGCAGGTCTTCCGAGTGTGCTTCTTTATCTTCACCCAGTCCCCCGGGACCAGTTTGTGGAGAGGAGTCGTTGGATTGAGGATGGCGTCTTCTCCGATCTGGCGAGAGATAGAACGCACTTGGTCACCCAATCTCTTGCAGTATTCAAGCACCAAATCATCAGTAATACTCAACAGTTTGCTTCCTGGCACCCATGCTTGTCTCATCACTCTTCCCATAATGATTTCATGGGGACTTAGGCCTGTTTTGCGATCAGGAATACTTCTGAGTCCCATCAGGACCAAGGGCAGGGCCTTCACCCAGTTCAGTTTAGTTGCATCACACAGTTTTGCTAGTCTGTTTTTGATAGTTCCATTTATTTGTTCCACCACTCCAGAAGCCTCTGGACGGTAGGCACAGTGTAGCTTTTGTGCAATTCCAAAGGCCTTACAGAGTTCATCGATGACGTCATTATGAAAATGTGAGCCTTGATCTGATTCAATAGTGACTGGCACCCCGAACCTAGGTAACAGTTCTTTTAGTAAACACTTAGCTACTGTCTTTGCGTCATTTTGGGGAGTAGGGAAAGCTTCCACCCACTTGGAAAATAAACAGACCATGACAAGGACATATCTTTTCCCTTCACAACGGGGCATGGTGATGAAATCAACCTGTATCCTTACAAAGGGACCCCCGGACCTCCCAATTTTTCCCAGTTCCACTACAGTCTTTTTCCCTGGGTTCATCTTTTGACATGTCAGGCACCTCTGGCAGAGGGACTCTGCTACTTTCCTGAACTTTTTACTGTACCAAGTCTGTTGGAACACTAGAATCATGGCGTCCCTACCAATGTGTGATCCTTCATGTATCAACCTTGCCATTGTGCTAAGTAGGTGTCTAGGTAACACAGGCATACCAGTTGGACCTATAATGACACCATCCACACGCCTTGGTCGACACCCATCATCCTTCCACTTCTCTCTTTCTTGCCAAGGTGCCGCCTGCTGCCACTCTTTCACCTCATCCCATGTAGGCACTTCCTCAAACACCTGAAGCTGGCAGCTGGTTCCTGGCCCCCCTCGTTTCGGATTTACAATATACCGATCTCTTGCGCACCATTGGGCCACTCGATCAGCATAATCATTTCCCAGTGATACCTTGTCCATGCTCTTCTTATGAGCAGCACATTTTACCACTGCCAGTTCCTTTGGTAACTGGATTGCCTCTAAAAGGTCCTGAACAACCTTTCCATTTCGAATGGGGGTACCTGATGAAGTCAGGAACTCCCTCTGTAACCACAACTGGCCAAAGTCATGCACAACCCCATAACAGTACTGACTGTCAGTATACACTGTTATGCGTATGTTCTTCCCAATTTGGCAAGCTTTTATCATAGCAATCAATTCGGCTACTTATGCAGACTTGATATGATATAGGTAACCTGCTTCCTCGATTTTCTCTAAGGATACTACCGCATACGCAGCACTCAGGCCTCCTCGTTCATGCCTTAGACATGAACCATCTACAAATAATTCTTTGTCATGCTCAGGCAAGGGCGTTTCTTTTATGTCTGGGCGTGGCTTGGTGTTGAATTCTGTTAAGTCTATGCAATCGTGTTCATCATCCACCCCCCCTTCCATATCCTTTGGGTCGGGAAGTAAGGTGGCTGGGTTCAGAATACTGCACCTAACAATGTTTACATTTGCAGCACCCACAAGAATCCTCTCATATTTAGTCAGCCGACTAGGGGTGAGATACTGAGTTTTGGTTCTGGTCAACAAAATTACCACTCCATGCGGAACATACACAGTTACCGGATGTCCCATGACAATTGACTCACTCTGTTCTAAACTGGCACAGGTAGCAGCTACTGCTTTCAGACAACCTGGTAATCCAGCAGCCACTGGATCTAAGGTGGCAGAGAAGTATGCCACAGGCCTTCTCGTTGTGCCATGTTCTTGAGTTAGGACTGACAATGCGCAATTATCGCGAGTGTCACAGAACAGGGCAAACTCTTTGGAGTAGTCTGGCATTCCCAGTGCAGGGGCTGTGCACAGACAATTTCGCAGTTTGGTGAAGGCTGTTAAGCTTTCATCATCCCATTCTACAATTTCGGGTGTTCCTCTCTTGGTCATTTTTATCAAGGGCCTGGCTAGGACTGCAAATCCCAGAATCCACTGCCTGCAGTATCCTATCACGCCCAGGAACATTCTGATCTCTTTTTGAGTACGGGGTAACTGCATCTTTTGAATTATCCTCACTCTTTCCGATGTCACTTTTCTGACACCTTTTTCTATCTGGTGCCCCAGATATTTCCCCGATTTTGCACAAAACTGTAACTTGTCAGGGGACACTTTATGTCCCTTTTCACACAGATGATTCAGTAGGGCAATGGTGTCAATCACACAATCCTTATGACTTTTAGACGCCACCAAGAGGTCGTCTATGTATTGCACTAAGACAGAGTTTAGTAGAAGAAGCTCTCCCGCCTAGGGAGAGAACAACCCAACGCACTACTTTCAAAGGACCAAAGGTCTGATTCATTACTTCAACTGTGAGGTTATTCGTACTCAAGATGAAAGAATGTTCAAATATATGATTTATTCATATCCATATCAGGATTTCAATGTAGATGGTACATATCAGTAATCTGTACTCCACACGTATGTTCAGGTGTGTTATCACATCACACAACCCAATGCATTTCGGGCATGGCCCGTCGTCAGGGGAATTACTCTACAAACAAAAACATACAAGGACCAAATGTAATGCTCACGTAAACGACAGAGTTCCCAGGTAAGACCAAAGTTTCCAAACATTTTTTCAAGATCTGATTAAAGATAGAGGGGCTCTCTGTATACCCTTGAGGGACCCGGTTCCAGCAATACACGTGACCTTCGAAGGCAAATGAGAAAAGAAATTTGCTATCTGGATGCAAAGGAATGGAAAAGAATGCATGACACAGGTCTATCACAGTGAACCATTCAGCATCCCAGGGAATCTGATACAGAATCACTGCTGGGTTCGGGACAATAGGGCAACAGGGAACTACTATCTTGTTAACTTTTCGTAAATCCTGTACTACTCTGTATTTGCCACTAGGCTTTTTAATGCCCATAATCGGAGAGTTACATGGGCTACTCATCACCTCCTGTATGATGTTCCCTTCTAACAATTTCTTTATTTCCACAGCAACACCAGCTTTCACTTCTGCATTCATCCTGTAGGGTTTAGTATTGGGGTATACCGCATTGTCCTTTATTGCTATCTGTATGGGGTCCACATTTTTCATTAACCTTACATCTTTCCCAGTAAAGTCCCACACCTCTGGCTTCACTGCTTCTTGGAGTTCTTGGGGTAAATCCTGCATGGTCATTCGTTTAATTTCCGAGTCAGGGCGGACTAACATTAATTTATAAATGCCGTCTTCATCTGGGGTCTGAATTTCAACACCCTTTGGTGTGCAAAAGATGGTACAGTTCATTTTGCACAGCAAGTCACGTCCCAGTAAGTTTACTGGACTGGTATCGCAAACGACAAATCTATGCATTTCCTTAAAGTTTCCAATTGAGATCTCCATGGGCTTGGTAACAGGAGTACTAATCAATTGATTAGATACACCCACTACTTGGATGGCTTCTCCCGAGAGGGGTAGGTTTGGGACGTCCACTGTTCTCACAGTAGAACGGGTAGCACCAGTGTCCAACAGAAAGGTGACATCGTTTCCGTCAACCTTTCCTTCAATGTATGGTCCAGACTGGTCTACCGGCAAGGAGGCGCCAAGTACGCACTCCTCGTCCTCCCCTCTCAGGCCCCGTCAGTACTGGTCATCACAAAGGAAGGTATCATTTAGAAGATACTGCGAAGTTGCTGCATTTCTGTTCTCATTGCTTTCCCAGACTTCTATCTCATCTCCCTCTGCCTGTTTTCCCCTGTATACTTGCTTTGGTGCTCGGGGCACCTGAACTGTTTTTACCTGTGGTTGAGTCTTTCTTGGTCTCTCTTTCTGCGTCTGTGGAGTTAAATCAGGAGTTTTGGGGTTATCTTCGGGCAAGTAAGGACACTCGTTGCGCCAGTGTCCAATTTCGCCGCACTGATGACAGGGAAATTTCTTCATAGCCTCCTCCCTGCTCATTTTGGGCCGGGGCTTGCCTCCTCCCCCTCCCCCAGGGCCTTCGTTCTTTGCATTTTTGACCATGTTACTCAACTGCTTTTCCTGCTGTTCTGCGAGCTTCACCTGAGCCCACATCACTTTTTCCTTGAGAGCCTTTTTCTTTTCTGCCATCTCGTCCTCGCAGTACTTTGCGTACCGCAGGACCTCATCTACTTTTTTGGAGTGCCAACAGATTTTGTTATCCTTTATCCACTGACAAATTTCAGGTCTTAAACCGTTTACAAACCTGTAAATGAAGTGCGTCATGTCCTTCATCTCGATGTTATCTAAACCACTGTATGTTTTAAACACCTGTAACAGCCTTTCATAATAGGAGTGCACGGTCTCCTCTCTTTCCTGCGTTGTTCTATCTATCCTGGTCCAATCAGTTTCTTTAGCTGGCACCTTTAGTTTCAAGTGCTGAATTACTTGTTCATACTTTCTCATGACTTCCTTCGAAGGTTCCCCTGTTTCTTTATCTCTTGTATACTCCTCACTAGGCCAGGCTATGGCTATTTTACACTCGGTCCATAGATCGACCGGGACCACAATGTCGAAAAACCCATCCAGGTCTTTCCACAGGCATTTCTGCACCTTTACAAACCTTTCCACTTGCCGGTACCATTCAACTGGCTTCTCCCGCAGTTTCGGGAAATCGTTAGTAAAGGACACAATATCCTGTCTGGACCATGGAACGTGCACATACCTCCCACCGGGTACTTCGCGCATGGGGCATAAAGTTTCGGGCTTGTCTACTTCTCTCAGAGGGAACTCAGGGGTAGCTTGTCTGGAGCGGGCCTCCTCTTTCTTATGTGCCCACCTCGTTTTCCATTTTTCCACGTCTCCCCATTTTTGCAAAACTGCAAGCAACTCTTTAATCTGCGACTTTCTTCCTGACACATTCAAATTTTCTAAATCTTTGTCTGAGAACTCAGCTCGGTATGGTTTCTGCAAGGGCTTTGATCTGGATATATCTATTCCCATACTAGCTGCGGTGTCTGTCAGTTTTTCGTGGAGCACCCTAGTACTCCGGGTAAGGCTTTTACACATGAACAGCAACTCTTCTTCAGAATAGGTGTTCAGTCTATCTAGCCCCACATTTCCTGCCATTAATTCCTCTATTTCTACTCTCAGTTTGTAGAGGTCTAAAGGTTTCGTTTGTGGAGCCTGTTTTTCTAATTCCCGACTCCAATTTTCAATTTCTTCCGGCGTTACCAAAGAGACACTCCTGGTACCCGTTGCTGACTCTAATTTAATTTCTTTCGTATCAAAAGGATTATGCCTCTTCTGCACTCCCTTTCCGGTCTGTTTGTTTGGTAGATCCAAGAACACAACTTCAGACTCGCACTCACTGGACTGATCGTCTATCAATAGGGGCTCTTGCCTCGGTGGGGCCATTATCGGGTTCATAACTGGAGGGTTCAGACCTCCTTGATTATTCCCGTACAACGGAACCACTGGTCCGATTGTTACCGGAATAGTCAAAGCTTCAGGACTGGTATTTAACTGGGAAATTTTCTGAATTATTTCTGACCTCTGTTTAGCTATGGCCTCTTGCTCTCTTTCATCTAACACTCTTCCTAATGTTCGGTCAGGTATCATCTGTGGGGTCAGTTGAGGCGTAAAACTCGGGGCAGTAGGATGCGTCTCACTTGGTCCCCCACCATAATTTGGTTTCGGGAACAAAGTTCCTGTGCCAAATGACCTACGCTCTTCCCCATATGGAGGCTGCAAAAAGGGTACTCCTGAACTTACTGGCTTTTCTTCGTTTTCATACAGAGGTCTGGGGAAAAATGTCCTTTCACGGGAATATTTTTCCTCTGAGCTCTCGGGCATTCTAGGATATATATTGCGTACCTCCGGGGGCTCGGGCTTCTCAAAATAGGGCACTACCTGGCCCCCTCCCCCCCTACATAGGGATCTGTCCTCCTCCTTAATAGATGGACGCTGGTGGTTCTCTCCTGCACTGGAAGTTCGGGCTCCCTCATTATAAGGGGGCGGACTTCTCGTAAAAATGTCATCTAACAATTCATCATCTGACTCTCCAAGGGCTCCCCAATGCTTACACTTTTCTGTCCTTTTTTCTCCCCCCGACGGGGTACATGCTGGCATCATAGGAAACAGACCCTCAACAATCATGCTCTGCCTCCACTGTTTCATCCTCTTATCCCTGGTCTCTTGTTTCAGCCTGGGGTACCATTTAGTCAGACCTTTGTCCATTCGGGGTTTCTCCCTTTCAAAAGCCTCAATCTCCCATTCTTCTAATGCCTCATACTGCGTTAGTCTCGGTCTGGGATGTAATTCATTCATGCGGGTTCTCAAATTGAATACAATTCTACCATTAAAAGTACCGTCTAACGGAAAAGCCAATACTCCGTCATCTTTTGTGTACTTCACCCAATTCTCCAACCACACACAGGTGTTGTACCCTTGGTCAAACATCATGAATGAGGCAGGAGTATTCGGTGGTGGGACAATAACGCCTTCTCTAGATTTAATCGGTTTGTCCGTTTTGAAATAATTCTTTACCCGACTTACAAGGGACATCTTTCTCTTTCCTCCGTACATAATATCGTATCTATTGGCTTTCCACTGATCCCTCTCAAACCCTTGGTTTCTTGGATCGGGTCTAGTCTCTGGACAATACGAGTGCCACATACGATTTCTACGCTTAACTTTGTTTACAAAGCTACTTCTAATCAGAACGCGCCTTGCAATTGCGTGCAACCAATGAGGTGTGCGCGTTCAAATAATTTCGGCCAATGGGTGCGCGGCCCCTTCGTGAGACAGTTCTCACTCCTCGGCGCTTCACCCCTCCTTTACAATTCCAGCCCCGCTACCCGCCCGCTGTTTCTACCAATCCCAGCGCGGCACGGAGTGATGTCAGAGACACTTCGCGACTGACTCCCTCCCTTCACAAGGTAACGGAAACTTTCTTTCCTTTTAAAGTGCTCAGTGCTTGGTTATTTTACAACAAATACACATTCGCCACAGTGCTCAAGTGTCTAGACAGGATAGCTTTGTTTCGCTGCAAGTAAACTACTTCCATTTACTTTTCACGCGCTGCGGGCAGATCTCTTCCGCCTACCCTTCACTCTAGCATCAGTGAACCTGTTATTCCCCTAAACTCATCCACTTCTTTCCGGGATATGTTCCGAGTCTAAGGTTTCTCAGCGGACGCCTTTGCTTTCACCCAAGCTCCGAGGAACCTGCTACTTTTCCGATGTGACCCTTACTAGGTTACGCCACTATGGGAATTTTGCCAATGAACCTCGTTACTGACATTTATTCACACATGTATTCAGAAAACCCTAGTTAGTGCTTCCCGGTTATCCTAACCTGCACCTAACTTTCCTTTAAGCCTGTGACCTCAGGACAATGGATTCTATTCACCACTTGCCCTTTCAATTCCCCGGGGAGTTCGGACAACACAATACGAGACGGTTTACAAATGCATGGATTAATACATATAACAATATAAGAACAAGAATAATAACAATACAGCAATTCATGAATTTCAGCAGCGTATTCACAAGAGAATGATCAGCTCTCTCTGAACAGCCGCTCTTTTAGCAGCATTAATGTACTAGCAGCTTCCGACTCAACTAGTCTAACTAATCCTGCCTAACCTTTAGCTAGTCCCTAACCATCCTCTGATCTACCAGAAAACTGATAGAGCGCGCGAGGTCACCCAGCCAATGATTACGCCGTTTCCGGCTTCAGGGCCCATATACTTTCAATTCACACTATTCATTGACCAGGCGACTTCACGGGCTGCTACCAATTGTGTGCGTGTTCCCTATCGTTATGACTCAGTGTACCCGACTTACCATCCACCGACACGGGTACCTATGACTTCAATGGATCAGGGGCCTAGCTGTAAAAGGAAAGGCAGCAAATGCAATTTCAAATGACATTCAATATTGTTTAAATGACCACGGACAACTGGAAGTTTTAAAATGTTTATCTAAAGTTCGTTTTCGTTGTGCATAAGATATACAAGAACAAGACATTCAATAACTAGGATGATGTAAATGATATAACTATAGAGAAATAAAGACAGAGTAATCATCGAAATACTGTTATGAAAATGCAAATGGAAAAATACTATATAATCTCAGAAATGTTTAAGCATGGACAGACTATGCATGGGTAACTATAGGAGAGCCTACAAGGAGTAACACGCTAAACTTAAAGTGAAGGGACCTTTAAACAGTCTAGGTAAGGAGGTTCTAGACCATATCAGAAAATGACAAACTGCAATGCAAAATATAATTTCTAAAAGGTAGGGTGACATGAGAACATATCAAGAAATTTATGCAAATGACTTTACGTTTTCAATAGTTTGCGGCAAAAGCATGGAAAAATCAACATGTGCAAAGGTGTGTCTTTATTTAAGCAAAAGACAGAAATATAGAAAGGTGCAAGTTTAAAGAACTTAGAGCAGTATTTACCTAGACTGGTGTGGAAACCAAACCCTGGCCACGGGTCAGTTAAGTACAGGAAACCCTCAAGGAAGGATACCCCTCAAAGGACAGCAGGTGCAGAATGGACACCCCGGACAGGACAGGATACCCTCAGATTAGGAATTAGGACAGGACCTCAGGACAGGACAGCAAACCCTCAGGACAGGACCGCTCAGGACAGGACCTCTCAGGACAGGACCGCACCCGCAGTTTGGAAGCAACGCCTGCGCTCCACCCTCTCTGCAGCTATCGATCAAGACCCCGATTGGGTCAACGAACTCCCAGCAAAGTGCTTCGCCAGCACTTTAAGGTTCAGTAAAACCTTAGTCTATGGTCAATTTCGGACAGAGTGCTCCGCAGCTCTCTGTATCTTCAGTCACCTATTGAGTATGATGGGTCAGTGACAGGTCAGCTAAACCAGACAAGTCGGACAAAATCCCTAGGTGAACCCAGGGTAAATATACTCTTTGGGACGGTGTACCACCCCCCAATGTTGCAAAGTGTCAGAATCCCTCAATTTGGATTGGTCCTAAGGTAGGATTTGGGTAACACACCAATCAGAATACAAGATTTGTATGCCTACTTTACATATTTGGGTACCGCCTAGCAAGATTGGGGTTCCCATGAGAAACTGTGCAGAAATACAATGGCAAGTTAACAATGTAACACATGAGGAGCAACATTCGCCGTTCTCGTAGCGCAGAGGTGACTTTCCCAGGCGCATCTTGACTGTGGCTGCCAGCTGGCTGAGTTCCACTGTCCAAAGTGGCCACCTTTCAATGCTCCATGGGCATGCGCAGAAGAGACCGTCAATATGGCTCCCAATCAGTTCGGACCCCCATTCCCCGCGGTACATGAAAAGTAAGCGAGAACAAATTAATACATAGAAATAACATTATGAAATCACATCACAGGGTTGTACTTTCAACTTATCATCATAAAAATATACTTATGCAGTCTAAATGTTAGCTACATAGAAACGGTGACAAAAGCAGTGGCACGAGCAGTACCACATTGGGCCAAGCTATGTATTACGCATGCGCATAATTTTCCCTCCAACTCTGCAGACGCGTCAGGACACGTGAGTGTGGCTGACGCATGCGCAGTAACTAAATACAAGCGGCGGCCATTTTACAGACACGGATTAAAATAGTTAGGAATACACATAGGCAAGCTTCTTATCCCTTATTCAAACTTAATATAAATGTTAGTAAGACGTACACTTGTTACCTTGTTACACATAAACGAGGTTCATGAGTACAGCAAGTCCGCAAAATATGCGAAGCTTTGCTTCATCACTTTGAGTTCGCTTGCTTGTATTAGCTCATCCCAGGCCTGTTTTTGTAATGAGGACCTCTGTTCCTTAAGAGCACTTTTATAATTATTGTAGCTGCTGGCTACCCATGAACTATTATGAGGAGTCTCTTTCTGGGCCATTTTAAGGTTCCTAAGCACCTTAGAGCACCCACTATCGAACCATCTTGGACTATCTGAGCAGAGGATGACTCCTGGAACAGTTAGCAAGCTAGCAACTGACTGAGCATCAACAATAATTGAACTGATTATATCGTCTCCGGAGGGTGATGTTTCTAGGCACTTCAAGATCTCCTGTTGCATCACTTTAAAAAGGGAATAGTTGAGAGCGTTGGTACTCACATTCGACTACCGCAGGTGCCTCCCCATATAAGTTGGCACTATTGTCCCCACATTCCTGCTACCTTGCACTGACTTGGAGCCCTGTACCACCAGCCCCGGAGTCAGAGGGTTATGGTCACTACAGGGACTGTGTAAAAGTTTGAAAAAGGATATAATAAGCCCCAAAGCTGAAGATACAAAAATAAAATCAATGGGTATAGCACAACCCCTACCTTTATAGGTTGGTAGATAATAACTATTAGGGGAACTAGCTACCTTCTTTAATGTTAGTGTTGGATCATAAGTATTTAGATGGACATTTAAGTCACGGCCATCTGAGGAGTGCTCCATATGCCATTCCTAAACTGGGGTGGCATGGTGAGCAAAAGAATGATGGATTTAAACCAGATCTCTTGACTGAGGTTGAATGTTTTGATTTGTTCTGCATTCCGTCCATCAATTGTGTTTCTTTTGCTCTCTCGCCCTAAGTGCGCCAGGTATGCCCAGATGAGGGTCCTGGGATCACTGTGTCACTGGAATTAAGCTATCCAGGCTGATGAGGGGTGAAACCCCGCAACCGGTCCTAGGATGCTTGTTTCGGGTCCAGGGAGGACCTGGCTTGGCAGTTCGGGCTGGATTGTTCCCATGAGGCACAGGGTCAAGACTGATTTGCATATGGCCAGGTCTAAACTGGGGTGGCATGGTGTACATAAGAATGAGGATTTAACTGAGATCTCTTGACTGGGGGGAATGTTTTGATTTGTTCTGCATTCGGTCCATCAATTGTGTCTTTTTTGCTCTCTCGCCCTAAGTGCGCCAGGTATGCCCAGACGTGGGTCCTGGGCTCACTGTACCACTGGAATCAAGCTATCTTGGCTGATGAGGGGTTGAAACTGGTCCTAGGATGCTTGTTTCCGGTCCAGGGAGGACCTGGCTTGGCAGTTCGCACTGGACTGTTCCCATGAGGCACAGGGTAAAAACTGATTTGCATATGGCCAGGTCTAAACTGGGGTGGCATGGTGGTCAAAAGAATGATGGATTTAACCCAGATCTCATGACTGGGGGTGAATGTTTTGATTTGTTCTGCATTCCGTCAATCGATTGTGTGTCTTTTGTCACCTAACAGAATAAGGTTTTCCTGTGGGAGATCATCACCCTGTAACGATTCTAACAGCTCAGTTAGCTCCACCAGATTAAAGGCGACCTATTTCTTGTTTTTTGCATTGTAAAAATGTATAAGTGTAAACCGCAATGCTCTCTTTACCACTAGTTTGAGGCCTTGTGACACGTTTGAGTCCCAAGTCAATCGTTTCACAGTCGCACAGAGCCCAAGTGCTATAAAAATAACGAATCCTCCCTTTGGTCTACCAGAGGACGACCCTTCTACTGAAAGGAAGAATACCTTATATCATTCCAGAAAAAAATTGTTTTCCACCTCCCAAGTCTCCTGCATACATATATTATTGAATGATGTTATAAATTGAATCCACCTGTCATCTTCGAATTTAGAGGCTAAGCCAGCCACATTCCAGGAGATCAAACTAACATGTTCCCTGCATACCAAACTAAAGGGTGTAGGAGAGGCTATAGCTTTCCCCGGGGGCCCATTTGGCAGATGGAATTTAAGCAACTCAGGGAATGGCCTGCATTCTCACTTAGCTGGGTCTCACTAGGCGTATTGTCCTGTGCTTGTATGTCAGTCGGTGTTACATGCACGATGCTATGTTTAATGCCCTCTACTTGTCAGTCCAGACCATTGAGATCCGACAGGGGGGCAATGGCATTAGGTGACACCTCTAGACCCTCTCAAGCATGATCACCTCCTTCCAGAGCTGAAACATGGCTATTTGATAAAATATTGGGAATAGGCCTATAAAAGTAACCTAAAGGGAGTGGTTTGATGTCAGAGGTATAAATGGGAAATTCACCAAAACGTCTTAAAATATTTCCTGTCAATGCTGGGAATCTAAAAGTGACATTCACAGTATCACCCTCAAATGTTTTCTTGGACTGTCCAATCCAAGAGACCATTCTGGCCATCAAAATGTGACTATAATCTGTCATATTAAATCTACTATATTTTAATAACCAGTGCACCACTTTATTAATCAATTTATCCGTGGATTCCTCATTGTGCGTGCCCAAGCCTTGGACCCCAACCAGAACCATAGTATAGGGACAACAGGCCGGAGGAAGATCAATTACTGGTAGACCTACTCTGTGTGGATTGTTTGGCCTGTCCCTGGCTTTGTCCAACTCCCTTGCAGTGGAGTGCTGCTCTCCAACACCCCAGCCCATGCCACCTGTTTGGGAGTTAGACGTTCTACAAGGAACCTTACCCTGATCTGTTTCATATCTCACAGACCCTTTCACCATTGGAGGATTATTAGATAGTGTCCTGCCTTTTAGATTATTTTCAAGGTCAATCGAGATCATACAGCCTGTGACTGTGCATTTGGTGGAGAGGGTACCATAGTAATAGTGTTCAACATACTCTCCACTTTACCAAGTGTGTCTCTAGAGTCTGATAATACCTTAATAAATTTGTCCCAGAGCTGCGATAGCAGATCAGTCAGCAAATCCGTAAATACACTTCTTAGGGTGCTCCATAATTCCCCCCATCTCTGTCAAGCTAATAGATGTTACTTGTTCCTCCTCTCTCAGCGGGGGCTCATTTCTCTTCTTTGCTTTCTGCGTACTGGCGATGCCTCTGTATCCATTCCCTCTTTAGTGGCTAGTGTCACCCCACGACTATTCCTAACTGTGCCAGAAAAGGGAGTACTAAGGCACTGATCTCCCACAACGGGTGTCAGAGCGCATATAGCAGAGGCCTGTAGATAATTGGAGGTAGTAGCCTGGGGGCTCAAAGCTACTGTGTCTAATGTTTCGCCTGGCAATAGTACTGGGGTGCCGACAGATCCCACAGAAAGTCTCCTCTCTGCTTTGTCCATCTCCTTTGAAATAGCTCCCGCCGCTTTTGCCAGGAAAGAGTCAATGGAAGTCCTCTTATTACTATTAAGGTGATCAGTGTGAGCTGCCTTTCTCTTCCCCATAGCGGCTGACTAGAGGAGGGTTAGTGGGGGGCTCTTTCCATTGAAATGAAAAAAGCCAAGGCACAAGAACAAAGCAAGCCACTATCAAGTCAATATTCCTATTGGAATTCAGATCTTTTGCACTAACCAGCAATAGCAATGTAGAGGCTACTCCTCAGATGAAGAAATAGTGTATCCCTCACTCTGCAACCATGGGCGTCCGCAGAAATGTTTCCGGGGGAGGCAAAATGTTAACGTCATCACCATCCTCCGACATGATGTGTGCCAGGTGGGGCACAAGAAACACTGGGGTGCAGGAGGGGCCATGGGGGACAGGAAGCAGGCTGCATATGATCTCATACACCATAGGGTTGTTGTGCCACAGCCATCTCTTTCTTTAATAAAGTAAGATTTCTCTGGTGGTTAATGCAAAGATCTGTGTTTTGTCTACACCCAGTTAAGAATCATGAAGTTTAACATGCAAATTTAAAATTTGTATTTTATGTATCAAGGTAAGCGGGTTACTGCTTTTGACATCCTCTTGTTACTTGCTGTTCATAACTTGCAATAATTCTAATATATCACAGAGAGCTATGGATTGGCATCAAGGAGCTACATGCAAGTGTCAAGGCATGGGTTTAGAACCTTCTTGTTATTTTCAAAATCTGTCTGTTAGCAAGATTGCTAAAAGAGGTCATTCAGAAGTAAGAAAGTCTACCGGGTTTTAAATCATGACTTTGTGTTTCCCCCGACCAGGCACTCTTGACAATTTTGTAATCCTCATCGTCTTATGCAACATACTGTAGATTGATTTGAACACTTATAATTTATTGTCTTTTTTTAACATGTTCGTGTGATGTAACATACTCTGACACCCTACACTGGGATGAGAAATGCTATGAAACAATTAAATAAAAAAATGAGAACATTTTTAAAATCATAATACGTGTAATTACCCAGATCTGACATATTTACGGTGTGTGCTCATCTGTTATACACAGAGGTTGAACAACATCAAAACCTGCCTCCAAATCATATTTTCCTTGTACAGATCACAAGTTGTGGGTCTTAGTTTCCCTCGATTGCATTAGCATTTAGGTGTTAGGCTCCAGGTAGTTCCCACCATGGTGATACTCAAACAAAAGGAGTGCTGATGGCCCTTTAAATTAGGCCCTTGTGGGGGGCGTGGCCAAGATGGCGCGGAGTAGGACGTGCTTTCTGTCCCTCCTGCGCCGAATTTTACTTAGCTTTGTTTACAGCCCTGTTGGGTGCCCATCTACGCCTAAATCTGCGGTGTCGTGGTTTTGGGAGCTGCCAGGCGGTATCCGATGCCGTAACTTTGCGATCCGGGCCGGATTGAGGAGGTGTGGCCTAGACAAGCTGCGCGCCAGGCGAGCCTCGTGGCCGAGGAGATGAGCGGCCCCGGAGTGGTGCGGGCCACCCTGTGGAACTGGTGTGCCTGGAGCGGCGGTGGCGGTGGCATCGGAGACTGTCCCAGGGCGCCACGAGCTGGGAGGAGGTGAGCAGCTTCGGTCAGCGATGCAGCGGAGGGCTGGCTGGGTCCCTGCGACGGGGGTGCGGACGGAGGCTGGGCCTGCCGGGAACATGCTGTGACTCCAGAGCTTCCAGTAGTTCGGTGGGACCGCTAATCCAGCCTGCGGCTTCGGCAGGCGGCGAGACAGTGAGGGCCGCCGGGGGGCATCTGCACTCCGGCTCGCGACGCCGCCCGGACCTCACAGCAGACCGGCGTGAGAGCGGAGAGCGGTGTCCCGGTCCTAATTGCAACAGAGCGGCCGTACGGGCTACGCAACTCCCTGGTGCGGCCCGGGGCCTACGACAGGCCTGAAGGCAAGGTGCGGTGGGGTGCCAGTGATTGCGGAGAGGCCCTCGACCCACGCGGGGGCCTGAAGCCTGCAGTGTGCTGGGGGTGTCGGTGCGTGCAGCCCCCCCCACTCTTGAAACTGGATTGCGGCGCCCCGGGGGCCTGAACGTAACGGCGCTGAGCCCGCCAGTGGTCCTTGATGGTGGCATAGTGCCGCTCCGCCCGGGAAGAGGGACCTTCCCCCGTCGGGCCTTACTGTGGTGGGGGCCGCACAGCTACCGGGGCTCCTGGTTGGCCCTGATGAAAGGGTGCAGTGAGGGTCCTGCGCGCCCGGCCCAGCACTGGTGAGCGGAGTGTGTCCGGAGGAGTGAGTGACGTTGCGGTCCCGGAGGCCAGGGCCCCTGTGGTGGAGGATACCCATTGGGCGGTTGTGGAGGTGAAGAGGACTCCAGCCGTGTGTGGCTGGCCCGGGAGGCGTCGGGAGGCCTTCAGCAATGGCGCAGCGGAGGGGCCGGTTGAGTCACCACAGTGAAAGAGGAAGGGTGACTGGGCCAAGGGACACCCGGAGTGCCTGAGACTCGGTCCGTAGGACGGCAGACGGCGGTTGGCCTGCATTGAGGGCGGCACGTGGCTGGGAAGCAGCGTTTTCTGGTAACCAACCCTGGAGGAGCGAGCGGGTTGGGGACGGTGGAGAGAGGTCGGGGTGTGACCGTGGTTCCCTGCTGCCCCTCTTCGCGCTGCATCCGGGGGTGATCGGTGCCAGACTTCAGCAGTACACAGGGCCCTGTGGAACGCCCCCGGCTCTTGCCCGGACTGTAGACCATGGCGACGGCCAGGGTCAGAAAAGAGAGGGCGGTGAAGGACGGATCCACGAGGGTGGTGGTGCAGGCCGCTACGCCGGCCTCTGACAAGTCTCCGCCGAAAGAAGATTCGGAAGCCCCGGCAACTAAGGCCTTCATGATCAAACTGTTCTCTGCGATAAAGGAGGACATCGCGGAGCCACGCTCCCAGCTGGCGTCTGATCTAAGCGAGGTACGGCGGGACGTTGATGGTGTGGGCGAGCGGGTCGCGACCCTGGAGGAGCACGATCTGGGGACTGCGGAAGATATCCACCATCTTCAGCAAGACGTGATCTGCCTCACAGACCTGCAAGCCCACGCAGAGGACTTAGAGAATCGGACCCGCCGCAATAACATCCCGATTCGGGCGGTGCCCTGGAAGGGCAAGGGGTCGGACCTGCGTGAGTATGTGGACTCCCTCTTTCTGCACATTCTCAATGAGGAGGACGTGAGAGATGTCCAAATGGACCGTGTGCATCGTGTTGGTATCCCCCGGGGACCTAAGGCCCCTCCGCCTGACATTTTAGTATGTGTGCATGACTTCCAACTCAAAGAACGGATCCTCAGAAAAGCTAGGGATCTCTCCCCCCTTCAGTTCCAGGATCACCGCCCTGTGCTCTTTCAGGACTTAGCAGCCTCAACGTTGGTGAAGCGAAGAGAATTCAAACCTGTCACCAACTACCTCAGAAAGCAGAATGTTCCCTATTCCTGGGGGCATCCATTCCGGCTCATATTCAATTGGAAGGCCAAGCTTATTCAGGTCCAGTCCCTCGAGGCGGCTAGAAACATCTTGGGTCTGGAACAGTCGGCCCCCTCTTCTGAGGCCGACGGCTCTCCCGGCAGGCAACGGCGACGGTCTGACGACTGGCAGACAGTGGGTAAACCTGCACCTAATGCGAAGCCCGACTTGTCCGCGAGTATGATGGAACGTGGGGCCGTGGTAGCTTCTGTGGCCCAGGTTACGGATGCTTCAGCAGGTACTTGAGATGTGGCCTCTTTCCCGGGCCTAACAGGGCCAGTAGCTGGCATTGGAGGGGACGATTCGCAACAGGTAATAACTGATTCCTCAATGTCCTGGTGCTGAACGGGGTCCTGTTTCAGGAACTGGACGAGTGTTTGGTTGTTGCCATGTTCCCTTGCCTTTGAGGCCAACACTACGAACTATCGTATGTTTCTTTCTTTTGTACTGTTGTGCTTTGGTTTTTGGGGGTTCGGTTTCTGGGGCTCCGCATCAGTCCTCGGGGGGTGGGGATAGGTCGGGGTGGCTGGGATTTTCTGAGATGTTTTCCGCCTGTACAGTCACGGATGCCTTGTCTAATGCTTTCTTCCCCTTTCAGCGAGTATGGATAAAGATCTAAAAATTGTTAGCTTGAATGTTCAGGGTCTAAACAGCCCAGTTAAGCGCGCTGCCATTTTATCGCTGTTACAGGGTGCTGAAGGGGATGTGTGCCTGTTGCAAGAGACTCACCTCCTCTCCAAGGATACTTGGAGGATGAGAGACAAACGTTTTCCAGTGGTCCTCATGCGCAGCGAAAAGTCCTGTCCCACGTGGCTGACATCAAGGGACGCTTTTTGGCAGTTAGGATCCAATGGGAAAACACACATTTCACAGTGGGCTCCCTCTATGCTCCGAATGTTCACCAGGAACCCTTTTTGAAGACGGCGCTTGCGGAGGTGTTGGCTTCCCCGGATTTGTGTGTGTTGGTGGGGGGAGATTTGAATGTTGTAATGGATCCGGTGCTGGATAGGTCAGCAGAGCGTTCGCACCAAGCGGGGGCTCTCTCCCAGGGGGGGGGAGGCAGTGGTTGCACGAGGGAGGGCTACATGACGTGTGGCATATTCAACATCCTCTAGAACGCGATTTCACCTATTACTCCGCAGCTCATAAAACGTATGCGCGCATAGATCATTACCTTGCCACGACATCTTTCATGTCCCAATTATCTAACAAGGAGATCTCCCCGTGCTCGCTGTCCGACCATGCCCTTATCTCTGTATAGATTGCATGTCATGACCAGCGGCCGTGGTCCTCGGGATGGCGTCTTCAGGATTCCCTCCTCAATTCGGAGTCTTTGGTTGCCCGCCTGAGGGCCACGATCACTCAATACTTTGCGGATAACGACAGGGACGGTATGTCGCTACGGTCAGTGTGGGAGGCCCTCAAACTGGTGGCTCAGGGGACTTGATTGCGGTGTCTGCGTTGCTAGCACGGATCCGTAAGGCGAAGCGTGAAGAATTAGAGAGGGAGGTAGGGGGCTTAGAGGCAATACATAAGCGGACCGGGGCACCTCGCATCTGGCATCTGGAGAGAGTTGGATACGAAACGAAGCATGCTTAAACATCTTGACCTGGATCGCGCGGAATACGCCCTCTTGCGCTTGCTCCATCAGTTTTACCTCAGCGGGGACAAGGGGGGCCGGATGTTAGCACATAGGCTGAGGGCCTGAACGCAGCAGGCAGCCGTCCAGGCCATTAGGGATGCAGCGGCGGTGGAGCAGACTGCCGATTCCCTTATCGCGGACTCTTTCCGGCGGTTTTACCACACCTTGTATAGCCGGGAACCCACAGAGTCGGAGCGTGTGCAGGCGTACTTGGCTTCATGTGGAGTAACGCCCCTCTCTCCGACCTCGTCAGCTGCGCTCGTAGTGGAAATACGCATTGAGGAAGTCATCTCTGCGATCTCGCGGTTGAAGCTGGCCAAATCACCGGGTCCGGATGGCTTTTCAGCCATTTTTTTATAAAAAGGTTTGCGTGGAACTAGCGCCCTTTTTGACCCGCCTTTTTAATTACTTCCTGGAAACGGGAGAGGTGACCCCTTCTATGTCAGAGGCAGTGATCACAGTCATCCCCAAGGCAGGGAAAGACCCCGGGGAGTGTGGATCATACAGCCCAATCTCCCTACTCAACATTGATGCAAAGCTTTTCGCTAGCATTTTGGCTGCTCGCCTTAGCCCCTTCATGGATGGCATCATAGAACCGGACCAAGTGGGGTTCATACCGACGTGACAGGGAGGTGAGAACACGAAGAGGCTTTTGCACCTCATGGATTCTGTACACTGCACTCGCAAACAGGCCCATTTCTTATCAATAGAAGTGGAGAAGGCCTTCGACCGCATCGATTGGACATACTTCTTCGCGGTCTTGAAGGCTTTCAGACTGGGGGACAACTTTATCACCTGGGTGTGCTCCCTCTACGCGGCATCGACAGCGGGCGGCGGACCGGGTGAACGGGTGTAGATGGACCCCTTTCCCCATCACCCGCAGGACAAGGCAGTGGTGTCCTCTGTCGCCGCTGCTCTTTGCGCTCTATATGGAGCCCTTCGCTCAGAGAGTGCGGTTCAACGGAGGCATTGAGGGGGTTCGGTTTGGCGCCGACGAACATAAAATAAGCCTTTACTCCGATGACGTGATCCTCTCCCTTATGTGTCCTCACACCTCCTTGCGGCACTTGTCGGTGGAGCTGCACGAATTCGGTGGCGTTGCCGGCTTTAAGGTTAACTTTTCCAAGTCCCAAATCCTCAACGTGTATATGCTGACGTGCAAGACCTTCAAAAGGACTTTGCCTTCCAGTGGGTCCACTCTGATATCCCTTATCTGGGGATCTGCCTTGCACCCACCATAGCACAGACAGTCTCTCTCAACTACAAGATCTTAGTTGAGCAAACAACCAAATCGCTGTCTGACTGGTCTCGATTGGAGCTCGCCTGGTTTGGTCGTTTGGCTGCTGTCAAAATGACGATCCTTCCGCGCATCTTATATCTTTTCCAAATGTTGCCTCTGAGCCCTCCGCCGGGTACCATTCAGAAGCACCAGGTGCTGCTTACCAAATTTCAATGGAATCGCAAACGTCCATGGCTTGCCTCCGCGTTGCGTACGGCCCCTCGGGCTAGCGGCGGTTTGGGCTTTCCATCATTCTATGCGTATTATCAGGCGGCTTGTCTGCGTTTTATTCTAGAATGGAACAGGCCTCATTCCAGCAAGCACTGGTTATTTATAGATCAGGCAGTGGCGGGCTGCAATATTTGGCGCAAGCTTTGGCTCCCTCGAAAACAAAGAGCCTGGGGTCTATACTCGTCCCGTGTGACATCGCCAACCATGAAAGTGTGGGATCAATTGGCACAGCGTAGGGGCTGGACCACCTTCTCCTCACCCATGACGTCCATTGTTGATAATCCGTATTTCCCGCCCGGCTGCTCGTCCCCGGTCTTCCAGCGATGATGGGAGAAGGGCTGCAAGAGGGTGGGACACCTCTTTGACCTGGATGGCTTGATTTCGTTCTCCTCGCTCCGACGGGACTACTTCTCCCTCTCCGAGGCCGATGCCTTTCCTTACTCGCAGGTAGCTCATTGGGTAACGCAACCCCCTAACATCGCTGATATGTCCCGCCCCATGATGGCATTCGAACGCTTGGTGGTCCGCAAAAAAGATGACCGCAAACTCATATTTGATCTATATGCTCTGATCATTGCGCGCCCGAAAGCACCGCGTACTAAAGCGCAGGTTCGTTGGGAGATGGAGTTGGGCCGCCCGCTGTCGCATAAGGAGTGGGAGAAGGTGTTCTATCGCGCGCAGCATCGGCATACAAGGCGGTGTCGTACTGGTATCACACCCCAGCGTGGATTAAGGCTTGGGACCCGAAATGCTCATGGCTATGCTGGCGGGGTTGCGGAGCTCCGGGCACTTTGACGCACCTGCTTTGGCACTGCCCGAAACTAGAGCGCTACTGGATGGCTGTTCTTGATGATATTGATGAGGCCTTTCACGTCACATTTCCCAGGGCTCCTGAACATGTGCTGCTAGGGCTCCCCCATCTGAAAGCGTTCCCTTTGCGCTCAATGAGAGGTAAACAGATGGCTTGGGCCTTGCTAGCAGCGCACTTAGTCATCCTTACGCAGTGGAGATCCACTGCTCCCTCTGACCCGAGAGACTGGATTAGACGGCTGTGGCATGTGTTGGCAATGGAGCGGCTTTTGTTGTGTGTGGAAGGCAAGGGAGAGGTTTATGCTGAGTTGTGGGAACCATTTATCCAGCTTCTTTCCCGTGACCTCCGTGAGGTTACATGTCCCAAGTATCTACAGATCCTGCAACTTATCCCGGTGGTCCCTCAGGGTGCAGTCAAATAGGTTTGGGGGTCTGGAACGTGCTAGATGGCGGATGGGACTTAGTGCGCATACGGGGAGTTGAAGAGGCTGATGCGGAGGAGGGAGGGGGGGTGGTGTTTCTATTTTGTGTTGCAGGTTCTGTTCTTCTGAAAATGCAGTGACAACTAGAATCATGGCTGTTCCTCCTGGCAATGCATGTGTCCTCGCCGGGTCGCCCCCCCGGGGTGTGGACCTAAAGGCTGTGTTTCAGGTTGCTGGATCGTGCTCTGCCGGCCGGTGGATGTAGGCAGCCGAGCTGTGTAATGTGTTGATATACTGCTCAATAAAAATGATTGATTCTAAATTAGGACCTTGTTTTGGGGTTCCACCAGGTGACACTCAAACAAAAGGAGGGCTGAAGGCCATTTAAAGTAGTCCATTGTTTTGGGTCCACCTGGAAGTGAAAATAAAAAAGCCCCTTCACCGCCTGCAGGTTGATGCTCAGAATAAAGAGCTGTCAGTTGTGGGTGCTGCTGAACGTGTCATGGTGTTGGCAAATTACACCAGGCCAAAATCAGCATTACCTCAGGGATTACCCTGGATCCTGAACCATGCTTAATAACAGCCCCGGGATCTGGCAGGAGCACCCTCATGTTCTGCACTGTACTGAGCACATGTATTACTCCACATGAAGTCATTCTCAATATACTGTGAAGGTGTGTGGTAAATCACCCGGTTTAAAGTGCACCAATCTCTGAAGGGCGTGGGTTTACCTCAAATAAATAATAACGCTCACACGCAAGTGGTAAATGCTTTCTACCCTTTATTAACAATGTGTGCCAGGACAGGCTGCCCAACAAATACGCAATTACACAAACAGTTATATTAGTTTGGTCTGGTTCTTACGCCGAGGATTTAAGAGGAGACAGCACCTTACAGGCCTAATACTGAGGTGGGTGGAGAGAACAAAGGCAAAAGGTTATATTTTTTGTTCTTACTCCTGTTATGAGCTGATCATAAATGCTGTTTGCGCTTGTGTTTGCTCATGCAATTGTCAAAGGGTCCTACCTGGAGGATATTTGATGTACAAATCTGTACGCTAGGAGTAATAACATTCAAAACTTGCCACAGGAAATGTTTACTCATGTTATTCCTTATTGCAGGGCACATGTAATTGGGTGCAAATACATACCGCATTGCCGGTACCCAAATAATAATGCTGTATCCGGTGCAAATGGGAGTTTGTGCCTGAATTGTTATTACCAGCAAAGCTGCCATCGGAGACTAAAGTAGCAACAAACAATTTCACAGATTTTAGCACCAAGAGTGTTTAAAGTCAGGCGCGCAACACCCATTGCAGCTCCCCACCTGTGTGTCAGCCCGACTGAGACAGCTTCCCGGGCACACACACAGCCGCACCCGAGTACTTCACACAGGTCTTTAAAAGACCATTTACTTGTTAATAAGGCTTTGTTGTGTTTTCACCCCTTCTTAGAGCCCCTGCATCTCCACTCTGCATATGGCTGGATGAATTACCCCCCCACCCCCGAAATGTGACTCTAGTTGTACCTCTGCTTGAAGTCGAGGTAGGAGGGAGATGAGTTGGCGTGAAGTTTAAAAGAGGGGTGAACGAGGGATTGAAGACACCAGGTGGTGATGGTCATGGGCGTCTGGAGGGAGGGCAAGGAGGGAGGCTCTAGGGGGGGCAAGCACCCCTCCTTCCCCCCCCCGCGGACACCCATTTCTGCAACCACTCCAACATAAACCAGCCAAGAGAGTAGTCCCAGCCCAACAGTACGTACTGAATTGCTCAGACTCTTATGGGGGGGGGAAGCAAGCGAGACTTGGATGGTCAATGTTAACAAGGCCATATGAGCAAGGGGGGGGGTTCGATGTTCCAGATTTTTAAATCTATTTTTTAAGTGCCCGGGCGCACTATGCTTATTACTGGGTCCACCCTCCTCGTTATATGCCACAGGTGGCAGTGGAGGACTGGCTTCCTGCTCCAATACCATTAACTGGCGTGATATATGGGCCTACCAGCACACGGGCAACGCCACCTACGACTGTCACGGGTACTGTGGACGCCTGGCATCGGATTGCGACTTTGCTGGATGTGCCACATCTTTACTCTACCGAGTTCCCGCTGTCCTATCACCCCAAACTATCGGTATTACAAGAGAAGGGCTTTCAGAGCCTATGCGCGCATGCACATGTAATCACCTGGGGGGATCTTTTTCATGACGGGGTGTTTCGCTCTTTGGATCATCTCTTGTCAGGTATACAACCTACGCCCTTAGATACTTTCCTGTACATTCGGCTTCCACAGTGGCTACGGTCTATTCTCCCTGAGTTCCCACAAGAACCAGCGTGCCTCCTCCCCCTACACCACATGTTAGGTTCTCCAGATGGGAAGCATCTGGTGTCAAGGTTATACAACAGCATCCGTACACATAGGACAGGAGTGGAGAGTAAGTCCCAACTACACTGGGGTGAAGAGTTGGGATGTGAGGTCACTGATGAACAATGGCGATATAGTTGTGTGCAGACGGCGCAAATTTCATCCAGGTGCAGGTTACGAGTTATACATTGTAAATATCTGCATAGAATGTATTACACGCCGGCAAAGAAATTGCGGTTTAAAATGGCAGATGACGATAGGTGCCTATGGTGTAGACAAACATGGGCAGGATTTCTCCACTTAGCGTGGGAATGTCCGACTATACAGGAGTACTGGGAGCAAGTTCTGACAGCTTTGGGCACAATGATTAGTCAAATCCTGTGGCGGGATCGGTTACTAGCTTTACTGGGGTATACGGCACAGGTGCCTACAAAGTATAGAAAATGTGTTGCTCTCACCCTATTACTTGCCAAACGTAGAGTGGCCTGCAGGTGGGGTAGGGGCCGTGCCCCGAAATTTAAGGAATGGATAGCAGACCTGATATATTGTCAAGAGCAAAACAACATGTATGCTGAACTATTGCCGCTGGCCTCCAAGCCCAAAAATATCTGGGGCCCGTTGTAGGGTTATCTCCAACTACAAGGGGCTGTGGATACTGATGATGAAATCTGTGATGTTTAATGGGTTTTAAATCTAGGAGTGGGTAGAACACATGCCCTGACCTATAGCCAAATGTAAATTATGTGTTATTAACTGTTTAGAGTTGTATTCCTCAATGCTATTTGGTTGACATGTTAAGCATGGGAAATCATTGGTGGGACAGCGTTGAAGAGTCGGGATATTGTATCATTGTGACACTGTTCAATATAACGCATTGTGAATTTAACTGGAAAACGTGACAATAAAGTTTTTTTTAAAAAGAGTAGGCCCAGACTCGATCAGCCGCGAACGGGCGCAGACGGACCGGCCCTTGGCCCGGGTGCACCCACGCACATCCCGCACTGCAGGAGGCCAGTGCGGTTTTAATGATCGATTAGGCCTCCTCCCCCTCACAGCAGCACAGGTGAGAGCTAGGGGACGGAGCTCTCACCTGTAGAGTAGCAATGAATTGTGTCTATGCATCCAGCGCTCCGAGAGGCCGGCTGGGCTCCTCTACCTGATTGCAGCACAGGTGAGAGCATCCCCATCATGTAAAAGGAGAACATCCACTTCATAGTGTTTATCCACTCGCAGGATTGCCCCTCATTTTACTTGGATCATTGACATTCCATGTGAGGAGGTGTAGATGTCTGTGAGATCGAGGCTTATCCAGGATCAACATGTGTGGGTTTGTCAGGGCTATCAGGAGTCACTAATCGGGAACATTCAATGGGATGTGGGCTGTCCTGTCTGTAAAATAAAACATGTACAGAACTCCTCCACTAACCTCCTCCCAATGCCTCGAAAACTGAAGGCATCTGTTGTGGAATAAACTAGGGCCAACTGCCAATTGGGCATATAGACCACAATGGTGTCCTCTTGTAACAAACTCTTCCTCCCCATCCAGAACCAAACAAATGTCAATAGTTCACAGGCAAATAAATCAAGAAAGGAAAGAGAAAACAAGGGAGAGATAAATGTTGGAGTGGTCTGCACCCGCAACATAGTTCTCCTCCATTTAACAAATCTGGAGTGAATGCTGCAGCTGGCTCAATCAGGACCCTCAGTCAATGTCCGGGCCAGGTGTGTGCAGGGCTGGTTCCTGGGGGTCCACTATCCAAATGCGTTAGGGAGTTTTCTGGTGCAGGCTCGAGCCGTCTAACAGCCTGCCATTGTGTTGACGTCTCCGGTTACTTTGGGTCATGTGCTGGGACTTCAGGTAATATGCTGGGAATGTTTCTTCTCCCATTGGCCTCCAAAGCCACCCAAGTCCCAGGCCTTGTGGCAAGGAGTGTTGAAAGACAGGTCTCTATTCTGTCTATGACCAGTAGGTTTCCGGTGTGCCAGAGAAGAGAGTGTTATTGTTAAAGATTACTGTGAGGCAGCTTGGAAAGAACAACATGTATTGGATTTGCATTGTCCTTAGCTTTTGTTTCACTTCCAGAAATGAATGTCTGTGATAGTGAACCTTTCAGGTATAGTCCAGAAATACCATGACCCATGCTGAGTTGCACAATAGAGTGTCAATTTTGCAAAAAGCCTTAAGTATTGTATCTCTGTCTGTAAAATTGAACACATTGGCAATGATGGGACGTGGAGGGGCCCCTGGCAGGGGTTTCTGGGCCAGTGACCAATGGGGCCCCTCATCTGCAAAACACGCTGAAAGTTCACCTTTGGGGACCCAGGTCTGTATCCAGTCTGCTACAAAACGCGTAGCAGAGGTGCCTTCCAACCCTTCGGATATGCCTATAATCCGAAGGTTGTTACGGCGGGATGCCCCTCCTCGTCTTCCACCCTCACCTTCAGCTGGTGCACCTGCCATTTGTGGGCTGATACTGCGATGTGTTGAGTCTTCACCATGTCTTCCATCTCTGATAGCCTCCCCGATGCCCTTGTGACCCTTGCAGCTGTGTTGGCAGAACTTGGCGCAACAAGGCGACATCTGTTTGGAGTTCTCCAATTTTCCCCTCCAACGAGGAATGGGAGTCATGATGGCTTGCAAGATGGCAACTGACTGGTGATTGGGTGGCGAGGGACTCATGGATGGCTTGCAAGATGGTGACTGACTGGTGATTGGGTGGCGGGGACGCCCCCTCTTCATGTGGTGCTCTGGTTTTTGTGAATTTGTCAATGCGACCTTGTGCTGCTGAGGTTCCAGAGGTTTTATCTTTCCCCATGGTGGGATGCCTAAGCTCCCACTTCCAGCATCAGTATGCCTCCTATAATCTGTCTCTCCTCAGACCTCTCTGGGCGCTCCAGAGCTCCTCCACGTGGGCAAATAGTCCATAGCGAGGAGTCGGCCCACTGCTGGAATATCGCAGTGGGTTGGTCCTCGTAATCTCAGACAGTGGTCGACTTGCCATAAGCAGTGCTCCCCCTCCATCTCACTTCCTTAAGCGGTCTCCCTGGCCAGACCCCTGTAGTCTGCCATGTTTATATCTTCTGCTGTGTCTACCAGCTGGGTATATCCGGGCCCTCGGTCACTGTTTCATGTGCCCTGGGGCCCATCACTATGCGCCTCTCAGAACACTAGAAAACTGTAGCTTAGGTGGGCAAGGATGCACTCCCCGCTAGGTGCCCACCACTTGTGCTAGATGTTTCTCCCAATTGTCCAGGTATAGGAAAGTGCCCCTTTTTGACATGGTCACCCCCACTTTATGCCTGGTATTTGATGCAATTTTGACTGAAGTGCACTAGGTTCCTGCTAGCCAGGTTTCCAGTGCTGGTGCTTCTTCCCTATAACAAGGTAACTGTGCAGTTGCTCCCCAATTGGCAAGACCTTTAGCACCACTGTATGCTCTAGAAAATGGTACTCCTGGTACCTTGGGCATGGGTACTGAATAGGGTCCCTAAGGGGTGCAGCATGTATTGTTACACCCTAAGGAACCCACCACCAAACTCATGGGGACTGCCATTGCAGGCTGCGTGAAATGGTGCAGACAAATGCGAAAACAAGACATGGCACACACCCTGTGTGCCATGCCCCCAGGCACTGCATGCAATATATGTAGGTTTTCAGTTAACATTTTTGGTAAATGCTGGTGGGGTTTTTTCAGTGTATTCAAGTGATTTCAATACCTTAAAGAAACAGTGTTTTTCCGGTGTTTATGTAACATTTTCCTTTTATTATTGCTTGCTTTCTGCACTGATAGTGCATGGTATATAGATAGTGTAGGTACAGTGTAAATGAGGTCCACATACATTTTTACAAACCAAACTTATCAAAGTACACCATACAATACTTCTTCAGTGAGTCTTTGGTCATGCAGGCTTGCTCTTTCCTTCCCATGTAAAGTTTTATCTGTGAATAGGCCCTCTCAACATTGACTCTTGAGACAGGCAACGCCAAATTAGCCAGTATACAATGTTCTAACTCTGGCCACTGACATAGATTTCCATGCCAATAATGGTGCACCTGAAGATTGTGATTCTCTGCGGCAGGTTCTGCAACATATGCGTTGAACAGGGCGCATATGCCCTCAGTTATTGAAGCGGTCAAAAATGAGGCAGAACTTTTAAAACTCTGGAGAAAATGTCCCTTTATAGAAGGGATCTATAACTTGTGCAGTGTACCACAGTGAGGCTTCATTGACTTCAAATGCCATGGTTGGTGAAGGGATATGTCTTATGCATTGTCAATTAAAAGTTCCTGAACTGCTCCTCAACATTTCTTTGCTTACCAAGTGGCAAGCACTCTAGCATGGAATATGTTGCAGTGCCAAAGTCACTAAAAGTGTCGCCCAGCCTACTCTCAAGGAAATGTTTCACTTCTACACCAATTATGCTGAACACTTGGTAGATAAGGATGTTTTCAGACTCTAGTTTTTTTTATTATGTCAACTACAGCAGTTATGCTTTCCTGTACAAATCTAAGAATGCAGTAGAGTGTACTTTTTTTCAAATCACTATCACTATGTGATCAAAGATCCTCACATTTCTTGCCTTTGGCATCATTACTCAGTCAATGTTCTGTAAACAGTTGCCACATGGATAATATAGCATTCATGGCCTCTAAGACTGAGAACCACGAGCTAAGTGACACCAGGGCAGGCTCTAGTGCGGTGCGATCGGTGCCATCGCACTGGGCGCTGACTTGGGGTGCGGGCACTATATTTATTGTTTTAAAAGCATCTGATGTCGAGTTCCTTGTCCCAGCAACAAAAATGTCAAGATAACTCCTTTGATAAATGTTCTTCCTGGAGCAAGACCGGAGCTTTGTCTAAGAAATTATGACTCAATGTGGTGCAGCTGGTTAATGTGCCTGCTACAAAGAACGTGTCCCATTCAGATCACAAAGTACATATAATATAAATTGGTCAATGGGTTACCGCTTTTGAGAGAGATATCCTTTTGTTACTTGCAGTTTATAAGTTAAAATCCTAATATTGAGCAATGAGCTATTAATTGTCATCAAAGATCTGCATGTAAACGGCAAGGAATATATTAGAACTATGTGTTTTTTTGCCCTGTCTTTCGTTATCCTAATATTGAAATAAGGGTTCATTTAGGTAGAAGTTAATTCTTATTATTAAAGAAAACCCCTAACAATGGTGTTACATGTTAAATTGTGAATTTGTGCTTTTCCAGACCAAGTACTCTTTTTAGGGCTCGGCCTCCGCCCACGTAAGTGGGAGGAGTTTCGAGATCCTAATGTTAAAGAAGAGAAAAAAAAAGTATCTCCTAGGGCTTTGGCGAGACAAATTCCACACATTCCTTAGTGTGTTATGTCATCTGGCCAGTGATTCGTCTTCGTTGTGGTGTCGTTTTAATAGCCTTGAAGTGATAGGGTAAATGTAGTTTTCGTCCGCCATGTTGGGCATTTTTCGTTCGTGTGCGCGCAAAGAAGTACATTAATTATAATTAGGAGCTGTCAGGGTGCCTCCGTAAGTGAATCCAGATGGCCGGGCGCGTTCACCATTCAGCAGCGCTCAGCGCGCAGCTGCTCCATGCCAGGCCGGGAAAGGGCTTCATTAGTTCAAGAACAAGAGTCTGACGTTCTGTCATGGGCTGTTCTTTTAATCTCAGTTTCATTTTTTTTTCTGGAATGGTCCGTGGCCGGTGTGAATGGAATTGTTCTCTCGAGTTTATAATGTGTTTCTTTGCAGCAGCTTTTGTTTTCGGAGCTGAGGTAATGAATAGCAAGCTGGCAGGCAGCGCCTTTTAGAACTGTTTGCTTTCTGGGCAGAGTCCTGCAGTGGTGTTGAACTTCAGCATAGTCTGACAGGCTGCTGTATTGTTTGTATTTTCCCATACCGCCTGCGTCAACTTTTTTCCACACACGAATTTCCAACAGTTTTGTTCTCTCTGAATAATGCGCCTTGTTACTTTCTTCAGACAGCAAGCAGAGTTTTAAAGGAATGATTCAAGGAGCCCGTCAGTTGTTGACACAACGAAAGGTGAGGTAACTGTTTGCTTGCAGTTACGGACCTTCGTTTGGGGTTTTTATTGGTATTGTTTTTCCTAATGGGATTGGTGTTTGCGAGAAAATTGACTGCCCACAGCTGCGCTTGTAAGACGCGCCTGGCAAAGCGTGTCACGAGGGCTGCGTGGGGCTGATACAGATGCTCGCGCCCTATCAACATTGGGGACTGTATATTGACCGTCGTGCTGAAAGGCGGAGCAGCAGAAGTAGATTTCCGTTCTTGACTTAAATTCTATTCTTCCGAGCTCTGGGAGAAACCCCGAATGGAATCTAGGTATCCTGCTAGTTGCAGCGTTTGCGCGATGGCAAAAGAGGAAGTGTGCTAAGTTTTATTGTTTTTATTTTTTAAAAAGTAAAGAACATTGGTAGGAAAGTTTGTAGAACTCCCCAAGTCTAGCAACTCGGAACACATACTTTGATTATGTCGTTTTTAGAACAGTCTGCCAAAGAATTCATTTCACAACTTGTAAATGCAGTTTGAGAGTTGAGACTGCAGTTTGAGAGTGCAGTTTGAGAGTTGAGAGTGCAGATTGAGAGTGCAGAGTGCAGTTTGAGAGTGCAGAATCAGAGTGCAGTTTGAGAGTGCACTTTGAGAGTGCAGTTTGAGAGTGCAGTTTGAGAGTGCAGTTTGAGAGTGCAGTTTGAGAGTGCAGTTTGAGAGCAGTTTGAGAGTGCAGTTTGAGTGCAGTTTGAGAGTGCAGTTTGAGAGTGCAGTGTGGGAGTGCAGTGTGGGAGTGCAGTGTGAGAGTGCAGTGTGAGAGTGCAGTTTGAGAGTTGAGAGTGCAGTTTGAGAGTTGAGAGTGCAGATTGAGAGTGCAGATTGAGAGTGCAGTTTGAGAGTGCAGTTTGAGAGTGCAGTTTGAGAGTGCAGTTTGAGAGTGCAGTTTTAGAGTGCAGTATGAGAGTGCAGTATGAGAGTGCAGTATGAGAGTGCAGATTGAGAGTGCAGTTTGAGTGCAGTATGAGAGTGCAGTATGAGAGTGCAGATTGAGAGTGCAGTTTGAGAGTGCAGTTTGAGAGTGCAGAATCAGAGTGCAGAATCAGAGTGCAGAGTGCAGATTGCAGTTTGAGAGTGCAGTTTGAGAGTGCAGAGTGCAGATTGAGAGTGCAGATTGAGAGTGCAGATTGAGAGTGCATTTTTAGAGTGCAGTTTGAGAGTGCAGAGTGGCAGTGAGTGCAGACTGAGTGCAGAGTGACAGTGAGTGCAGACTGAGTGCAGAGTGACAGTGAGTGCAGAGTGACAGTGAGTGCAGAGTGAGTGCAGAGTGAGTGCAGAGTGAGTGCAGAGTGGCAGTGAGTGCAGAGTGGCAGTGAGTGCAGAGTGGCAGTGAGTGCAGAGTGGCAGTGAGTGCAGAGTGACAGTGAGTGCAGAGTGACAGTGAGTGCAGACTGACAGTGAGTGCAGAGTGACTGTAGAGTGAGTGCAGAGTGAGTGCAGACTGACAGTGAGTGCAGAGTGACTGTAGAGTGAGTGCAGAGTGAGTGCAGAGTGAGTGCAGAGTGACAGTGAGTGCAGAGTGGCAGTGAGTGCAGAGTGGCAGTGAGTGCAGAGTGGCAGTGAGTGCAGAGTGGCAGTGAGTGCAAAGTGGCAGTGAGTGCAGAGTGGCAGTGAGTGCAGAGTGACAGTGAGTGCAGACTGACAGTGAGTGCAGACTGACAGTGAGTGCAGACTGACAGTGAGTGCAGACTGACAGTGAGTGCAGAGTGACTGTAGAGTGAGTGCAGACTGACAGTGAGTGCAGAGTGAGTGCAGAGTGAGTGCAGAGTGAGTGCAGAGTGAGTGCAGAGTGACAGTGAGTGCAGAGTGACAGTGAGTGCAGAGTGACAGTGAGTGCAGAGTGACAGTGAGTGCAGAGTGACAGTGAGTGCAGAGTGACTGTAGCGTGAGTGCAGAGTGACAGTGAGTGCAGAGTGACAGTGAGTGCAGAGTGAGTGCAGAGTGACAGTGAGTGCAGAGTGAGTGCAGAGTGACAGTGAGTGCAGAGTGACAGTGAGTGCAGAGTGACAGTGAGTGCAGAGTGACAGTGAGTGCAGAGTGGCAGTGAGTGCAGAGTGACAGTGAGTGCAGAGTGACAGTGAGTGCAGAGTGACTGTAGAGTGCAGAGTGACAGTGAGTGCAGAGTGGCAGTGAGTGCAGAGTGACAGTGAGTGCAGAGTGACAGTGAGTGCAGAGTGACTGCAGAGACAGTGTGTCAGGGTGCACATTGTGTGAGTGTGCAGAATGAGTGTGCAGGGTAAACAGTGTGTGACTATGCAGGGTGACATTGGGAGTGTGCGGGTGAGCAGTGTGTGAATGTGTAGGGGCAGTGTGTGAGTGTGCAGAAAACACCACACACACATACACCACACACACATAACGCACACACAAACCACACACCTCAGTCTCTCAACACCACACACTTGTCACCACTCAACACAACACACTCACCACCACACTCACTCCCCAGGCTCACCCCCACAGACTCACCACCACACACTCACCAGCACACAGAAAACAACACACACAACAACACACCCCCAGCCGTCAATGAATGCTTTCACCATGCACAAACACCAACAACCATCATCCATCTGTGCACACTTTTACCAAGCACACACCCACCAGCCGTCAGTGCACCCTTCCACCAGGCACACACACCTCCAGCCGGCAGTGCACTTTTCCACCAAGCAATCGCAGTATGGTACACTTTACTTTTAAACATATTCATATAAAGCACAGCATGCCACCATTGGTAAAATTACAATTCAACCAAGATACTTCCACTGCACACCACATGCACACACTCCATAACACATGGCAAAAAGACATTGGCATTTACAATGCCATTAGCTCAAACTCAAATAAATCCGAGCCCGATTGCATTTCTAATGCTTGTTTTTTTTGTAAACATATTTTTTATTGGCAATCGTATCCACAAAAGAACATCCATCAGTATATCACTTCAGAGCTTGATAGCTCAATATCTATACAGACCAAGTACTCTTAAACTCTACTGCCTACCAGAATGGATGACATGTGATTCCTACCCTTTGTAAACTTCCGTCTTATTTAACATTTCCTATACACTGATTCACACACATATGATTGTATCTGTGCAAAGCTTGTGTAAAAAAAAATGTTCTGACACCTTAAACTGGCATGAGTGGCACTGTACTACTAAATTAATATAAGAGACAGTGGTTACTGAGACTTAAGGATCACTGTCAAATGATGGAATATGTGGCAGAGGTGGTCTTTGGGGGGGGGCGCCAACAAACATTGTCGCACAGGGCGCCACCAGTGCTAAAGCCGGCCCTGAGTGACACATTTGGGAAGACTCTTTATTTGATGCCACACAAAGCACAAAATGAGAAATATATGCGTTTTAGTTTTCGTGCATAACAAAACAGTGCACCAAAATGGACTAAAAAGTCAAGAGCATTCTTCATTAACTCTGACGATTGTAAAGATGCTTTCAGCATACCCTCTAACAAGTGGCAAGGATCTCTTACAGGGAAGCACTTCAGCTCAGGTATCGATTGTGACAGGTCATCACACAACTTTTTCCTATATATAGCTGAATCACTGCAAATACAAACAAAATCACTCCAATCTTTGTTGAACTTGATAAAAATGTTTTGCAGCAGCATTCCAAGTGACACTGGTTTCCATGTTTTCCAAAAGTCTGGTGTCATGTTTTCACCAGTATCCGGGATGCTTTGTGACTGCACTCTTTTCACATATACCTGCCACTATACCTTGCATTGACTCACTAGAAAAGGGGGGTGATGTATCAAGGGTTTTTTAGCCATTCTCTGTGAGTAAATGTGATGGTACATATTGGTAAAGATTCTTATGAGCCTACATTTTTCCTATAAGTGAAAGACTCAAATGTAGCCAGAAAATCAAATATGATTTTGATATTTACCTGATTCGGCATACAGTTTATAAAATAAACAAATAACACCTAAAACATGCTTCTAACTGCTGTATCTTTAGACCAAAGACCACTAAACTGAAAAAAGGAAGAAGAAACAACATTTTAGTGACATCCCTAAACAACAAAACTCAAACAGAATAATGTTAGTCCAGTCTTTCTTACTGCTACCTAATATAGCAAAGTTACATTGTATTGGCCCCTTTAGGAAGAAATAAAACTGTCTTTCACTCTCCTTTTACTTTCTTTGAATGGCATTTAGTTTGTGGTTGTGCAGGTTTTTTTCAGTGTTTATTCGTTTACGCTGGTGAGGGTTATTTCCCTTTCAGTGGTGTTTTATCAGTTATTATAGGTTTAAACCTACAACTGGACATCCTAAATATATATAAGTCACCCCTACAGCAGGCCTTACAGCCCTGCGACAGGGTGCATTATGTTACATGTGAGGACATGTCTGCATGAGCAGATAGGCCCCTGTGCTTTCTAGTTCAATTGCTAGATAGTGCAAGTAAACAAGAAAGCCATCTTAAGTACATGTACTGGGCACTGGTCATTACGAGTTCAACAGCTACGTGATGGCTTCACTAAAACCTATGGTGTTTTGAATCAAACACCTTGTCTCCATAAATCCCTAATGATGCCAGTTGTGGATTTATTATAGTATGCACCCAGTGTGCACCTTAGAGGTGCCCCTGAAAACCTGCCAGCCTCTCAGTGTACTGGCTGACTGGTACCATCCAACCTGCCACCATAGACATGTTTCTGGCTCTTGCAGGCAAGAGCCTGCGCTCTCTAAGGCCAGAAACAATGCCTGCTCCAGAGGAAGGTATTCACACCTCCTCCATCAGGGTGGCTAGTGAATCTGCATACCAAGGCCAGGGACTTCAAAGCCCATGCCGCCTTTGATATGCGCCCCAGCTTCCCTCAGACCTGGAAGATGCCACCCCCTGCCCTGAGTCCCATGTGGCAGCATGACAGGGGGAAATTAGCTATGCTAGGAGGTGTGGTGCACTACCAGGCTAGTCACACCCCTAAGGTGGACTGTCTGATATGCCCCATGAAAGAAGGATTCTCCTATCTTGATTTTGGTGGAATTAGGAATTCTAGGACAGGGTTATGCACAGTCCCCCCAGGAAGTGGTCATCTAGGGGGCGTAGTGACCCCAAGGGGAAGTTGCCCATTGGCTACTACCCTTCACTCCCCTTAAAGCCCCTAAATTTAGTATTTAGGTGGCCCCCTGACACCAGGAACTTAAGTTCATCTGAATGAAGAAAGAAGAGGACAAAGAAGAGCCGAAGAAGCGAGAACTGCGGACTGCTGGTGGACTTTAGCGCTAAAACTCTGTCTGCCTACCTGCTCCTATCCCAACAATCATGACAACCTGAATCATCCTGCAGCTGTGCATCCTCCAAAAGCTTTGGAGGGCCTCAAGCACTTTGCCAAGCTGTCAGCATCTCTCTTGAAATGGAGAAGCCACTTCCCTGCACCCTTCGGACATCAACCGCAACATCTGGAAAACAAAGGTGATCCTCAAATGGACCCATAGGCCAACAGCACAGGAGTCGCAAGAGGAGCTAAAGCAGCTCACCAAAAGAGGCAGGCTACGATGCATTCGATGTGGTGTGGCCGACGATTCAGGTCACTGGAGGTGCTTGAGGTTAGGGCTACTTAAAGCCTGAAGATCTTCTTGCAAAGATGCCAAAAAGCCTTTGCAACTGCAAAGGTGATGCGATACCCAGGGGTTTGGTTATTGGAACCCCCACAAGGACTACTGGCCTCCAACTTGGTCAGAGGGGAGAACAGGCCTCGGGAGCTGAGAAAAACTACCACCTGAGTTGCAGAGCCCACGGAGTCCGGAGGAACCAGAGATCTGCAGATTGGTTGTCTTCGTTGTGGTGCCTGTGAATGCAGGGGAGTGACTCCTTCACTTCAAGGAAGATTACTTCAGTTATCCTTGATGCTTCACAGGTCTTGGAAGGTTCCTGTAGGATGCACAGGGACAGACGATGCAGCATACTGGAAGGGAGACGAAGTCAGGCCCAAAACGAAGTCCAGCGTGCCCAGACGGTAGAAATGCAGTAGTTTCAGTTCTGAATCTTATCCCACAAAGAATCTAGGGATGTGCACATGGGTAAGCTCTTAAGTACCCTAGGGAAAGGGTTGGGAAGATTCAGGGGACCCTCCCAAGGGAGGGCCTGGACAGAAGGGAGCTTACTCCCATGTCCTTTGTCCAGTTTCGCACCAGAGCATGAGCCAACAGCTCCCAGGACTGGTTTGAACTGGACTATGCATAGGGATACCAAATGTGCCCCTCATGCAGACTTTCAGGCACTGACAAGCTCACCCAAGCTCAAATACACTAAATCCTGTCTGGGAGGTGGTCACATCTGCCTGTGACAGAATGCCTATTGTTCTGCCTTCCCCTGCTTGAGCTTGGCTCAGCAGGAGAAGGGCAGAAATGTGTCTCTGGTCGACAGCAACCATTTTGTGCTGTCCAGGACTAGAAGGCTGGTACCGGGAGCACCAGGAGCACAACAGAGCCCAATTCTAGTGTATGCAATCATACCTCCCACACTGTTAACGGTGTGGGGGTATGATTCCAACATGTTTGATACCAAACATGATAGGAATCGTTGCAGCCTATTTCGACATGGTCATCGTGTGGTCACGCGATGCCCTCTATATAGTATATGGCTGCTTCACTGACAACCCAGGAGAATGGACTCCGTAGACTGCAGGGGTGTCCTGCTCATGCAGAGGCACCCTCTCACTTAGAACCAAGCACCCTGCCTTCAGGGTTGTAAAGGCCTGCTATAGGGGTGAATTATAGGTTTTAAGTGCAGTGACCCTTAGATATAGTAAACCTATATCTTACGTAAGTGGTGCATCCACCTACTAATTACACAGGCTGCAATGGCAGGCCTGTAGTTCCATTTTGAATGGTCTCTCATGGGTGGCATAATACATGCTCCAGCCCATGGGAGACCTCTGGGGTACCCATGCCCTGGGTACATGGTACCATATACTAGGGACTGACATGGGTACCCCAGTATCCAATCTGGGGTGTACCTAAGTGCATAACGCAACAGTTTAGGGAGAAAGCGGATATACTGGGGTCCTGATTAGCAGGATCCCAATCAGACTAGTCAAAAACAGCATCACATTCAGAAAAAATGGGGGTAAACATAAGAAGAAGATCCTACTTTCTCATACCAGGGTACCAGACCCTCTGCAGCAACCAAAGCTTGTTTCAGTCCAATCCAGACTCCAACGCTGCAAAGACCATGCCGCCAACAAGGGACTCCAGCATCACAGAGGCCAGTAACCGAGAGGGGGCCAGCTGTCCTCCTTTGTCCCCTTTTGCAGGTCTCACCGAGAACCATGGGGGACTTTGGTGCACGGGCAGCAGCCAACCAAAACCTTTTGCACCTGAGCTCCCTGGCCCGGATCATGCTACCAGGATCCCCACAAACGAAACCACCTGTTTGGAGCTCCAGGACTTGTACCCAAGTCCGTCTCTGCAGCAGGTTTCTAGGTGCCCCCCTCTTTTCCTACGGTATAGTGTGCAAGGCTACCAACCTGTCTAGCAACTCTGCACCCGGACACTCCAGGGCAGGTAAACTTGAAATGCTGGTGGGACTTTGCACCTTGGCCTCCTAGCACCGTAAGTCCTAAAGGGGACCCCTGAGAATCGATTGCAAACACCTGAAGGCAGTATACGTTTCTTTCTCCATAGGAAGGCATTGCAGGGTAAAAACACATTTGAGTGACACATTTACTTACCTGCAAAAATTGATATACTGAAAAGTACTTACCTAATTACAAAGCTCTTGGTGGTAAACTAAATATAAAAATACCTGCTATTTTTATAAATTGGTCTTAAGTTTCTTTTTGAGTTTGTGTCTCATTTATTGACCTTGTGTGTGTTCAACAAATGCCTTAACCCTACCCTCTGATAAGCCAAAACTGCTTGCCCATACTGCCACAAAAGAAAGCATTTGTGCTTATTAACTTAATTCCTGTAAACCGTTAACGGCCATCTGGACTTTCGGCATAGTATACCTTGTGTTATTCTACTACGTAAAAAGCCAGCTTCCTACATCAGTCCTCCCTTAGGGCCCGCAGCACGGCGAGAACAAGGGCTGAGCCTTGGCAGTTGGGTGCACTATCATATCCCTGCCGCTTCGATCATTCAGGCCTGAGGCGGCCACCCTCCATGTGACCTCATCAACAGTCCCTCCGGGGATCTCAGTCTGGAAGCAAGTCCCGGCAAACCAGGGTGTTCTCCTGGGGTGGGCCGTAATATCTGAGCCCCGCAGAGGCGCAACTAGAGACAAATTCCGGCGGGGGGACTAAGAAAAAAATTCGGGGTGGGGCTGAACCTTTAATCAGTAGGCAGAGTGGAGCTGCAGGGGCTCTTAGAAGGGGTGAAACAACTGCAAGGCCTAATTAACATTCAAATGGTCTTTTAAAGACCTCTGAAACGTTCGGGTGCGGCTCTGTGTGTGCCCGGGATCTGTCTCATCCCGGGCTGCCACACACGACGCGGGGGGTGTAGTGTTAGCGTTCTAGTTCGTAGCGTGCGAGTGACGTAGCACGTACGAACTAGAACGCGTTGCATATGCGCATGCACGAACGGCTGTTCGCGCCACAGAGCGGCACGGAGTGCAACGGAGCTCAGACGCCCGGCGCTCTTCCAGAGAATACTTATGAATAATTAATAAAAGCATTTCCTGCCCACACATTGAGTCCAGCAGCCTCCTTTCAGGTGTAAACCCCCAACATTACAGTGGCGACGAGGAGTGGGATCTCCCACACACCACTCCCTGAAAAAAATAATAGAACAACATTTTCATTGGAGTGTGGAGGTGTAGGAGGAACCTGGTGAGCGCTGCGAGACTCAAGCTGGCCACCCACACAGGTGGATACAGACAGCGGGAGGCACTGGAAGAGCGTGGCAGTGGCACACAAAGACGGAGCAGTGTTCACCACGTGCCCAGGAGCCAGGCTGCACCACATCGTGCACCGAAACACGGTAGGAGAGGGGCGGTGCCACAGCTAAGGCCCTGGCTGAACAAGGTGGACGTGGTGAAGGGGGAGGAAGAGAACCCCGCACCAGCACATCGCAAGAAAGAGACGTCAACGCGCCAGGCAGCCCCAGGAACCAGGGAAGGAACGCCAGTGCGCCAGGCAGCCCCACGAACCAGGGAGGCGAACCAGAAGAACAAGCCAAGATGAGCAACCAAGCTTCCTCACTCACGACGCCAATTCCGTTTCTGCCCAAGCCAAGTGAATCCCAGATGAAATGGGAGGACTGGAGGGAGTATTTCAAGAATTACCTAGAAGCCTTGGAAGATGAAAACGGAGAGGAATTCCCTAGTGCAAGGAGAAAACGGATACATCTACACAACTTGGGCCCTGAAGGGATAAGAGTGTTCACAAACATAGTTTCCGCAACTCGACAAGCAGCAGACGTAGACGTCTTAAAGCATGCCTTGGAGGACCTAGACACTCACTATCGCCCGGCGGTATGTGTCTCCATTGATCGTTTCAACTTTCAACATAGGAAGCTAGGTGAAGGAGAGTCCATAGATGACTAAGTCGCGGCCTTACGTAGACTGGCGATCACGTGCTGGTATGGAGCTTTACAGGACGACTTTATCAAAGACCAAATCGTGATGCACACCACCAATAAGACTGTACAGGACAAGTTGTGGGCGCACGGAGAAGCGACGCTAAAGGAGGTGATTGCGATGGTGAAGAAAGCGAAGCTCTCGAAGCGTTGTGCTGAAGCAGCAAAAAGGGAAAATGCACAGAGGATCATGGTCAACAAGGTGGATGACGCGAAGCCCTCAGGGAGACACAAAATGGCGCCCAGGGATGGTAGAGGAATCAACAAATGGGCGGGAAAGCCAGGCCAATCGGGGAAGCAAATCGCCGACAGCAGGTCCATGTGCTACAGGTGCGGCAGCACATCCCACACAGCCCAGGACAGGCACTGCCCGGCGTTCCGTGCCAAGTGCATGTTCTGCGGGCTGATAGGACATTATGAGAAAGTTTGTCGCAGGAAAGGGAAGAAGTCGGTGGTAAAATACATAGCACAATCGCAGCCAGAAGATGAGGCGGGCCAGGAAACAGATGAGGATGACCAGGTGCTATGCATTGAAGAACAGGTGTTAGGCATAGACGTCAAACGCTCCGATAAACCACGCGCGGACATGCTAATAGGGGGAGTGAAGATCGGAATTGCAATAGACTCAGGATCCCCATACACCATTGTTCAGAGGTCAGTGTGGGAGGAAGAATTCATGCCCAGCCTGGGTCCCAAACTGGAACCACCGGACATAAGACCAATCTCGTACACAAACAACCTGATCCCCATGGTAGGATACAGGAGCCTGAAATTCGAATTCAGAGGAAGGACAGCGACATGCAAACTGTACGTGGCGGAGAAAGGCCCCTCAGTTTTGGGATGGAGAGAACAGGGGGACCTAGGAATTAAACTAGACCCAGGAGGCAAAGAGCAAGTGCTGCTGACGGACGATGACAATTGGCCGGACCTGGAGAGAGTAAAAAAGAACTTTCCCAAAGTGTTCGGAGGGACAGTTGGTAAGCTGGAGAAGTTCATGCACAAAATCATACTAAAGGAGAACTCCCGACCGGTGTCCCACAAGGTCTGAAATGTGCCCACAGCAGTGAAAGAAGCAGTGCAACAAGAACTACGTTGGCTGGAAGAACAGGGAATAATCGAACCCATAGACAGCTCGGAATGGTTGGCCCCCCTAGTGGTAGCCAGGAAACCAAACAGCAAGGTACGTTTGTGCGTGGACCTCCGCGAGCTGAACAAGTGCCTGATAGTCGAGAAATTTCCACTGCCCCGCATCGAGGAGATGTTGGCCAAAGTGAGAGGTGTGAAGTGGTTCTCAACCGTGGACCTCACGTCCGCCTATCATCAAATTGACTTGCATCCATCTAGCAGGAAACTCACGTCCTTCATAACGCCATATGAATGCTATCAATTCCGCAGGATGCCCTTCGGACTGGCGTCGGCTGCAGCGGTGTTTTAAAAGCTTATGCACCGTCTGTTCAAGGACGTCGAAGGCATCCAGTAATTCCAAGACGACATCTTAATAATGGGAATAGATCGTGAGGACCATGACAATAAACTGAACAAAGTACTAAGTGTGCTGCAAGAGGTGGGTCTCACAGCTGAATGGGAAAAATGCAGGTTAGGTATGACATCCGTCACCTACCTGGGACACGAAATAGGTGGATAAGGGATCACTCCCAAAAGTGAGAACGTGAAAGCCATCTGTGATGCTAGGGCTCCGGTCACCAAAGATGAAGTGCGGTCATTCCTGGGAATGGCCGAATACTATAGTAAGTTTGTCCAGCACTTTGCCACAAAAACCTACAAATTGAGACAGCTAATAAGAGACAAAACAGCGTTCCTCTGGGACGATGAAGCGCAGGGAGAGTTTGACGAGTTGAAGAGAAACATTAGCCAGGCGGTGCCTTTGCATGGACACGACCCCACAGGAAAAACGATTTTGACCACCGATGCCAGCGAAAAAGGCTTAGGAGCCGTCCTCGCGCAGGAAAGAGAAGACGACACAGTGGAAACCCTCAGCTTTGCTTCCAGGGCGTTATCCCCCACGGAACAGAAGTTCAGCGTGATTGAGAAGGAAATGCTGGCAGCCACATGGGCCATGGGAAAATTCAGGCAGTTCCTGTGGGGCACAAGATTTCGTTTACAGACTGACCACAAGCCTTTAGTCAAGGTGCTCACCTCAAGTGGGCATGCCACAGCCACCCGGCGTATAGCCAAAATGACTCTTAAACTGCTGGAGTACACGTATGATGTGTTGCACATACCAGGTACGCGCAACAAAGTGGCTGACTATCTTAGCAGGGCCTCAGCCATAGAGGATGCGCCGATCCACATAGCAGAGAACGAAGAGATGATAGCGGTAATGGAGGACACAGAAAGAGCTATCAGCAAACAAGAGTGGACACTAGCGTATGAGGGGGACGAAGACATTTAGGAGGTCAAGAACTGTCTCATCAAAGGTTGGCCGGACAAGAAAAGACTAAGAGAGACACTCAGAAAATTTTATGAAGTGCGAGAGGAGTTATCAATGAGCGATTCTGGTACCTTCCTGTATCGCTGTGACAAGGTAGTACCCCCAGAGAAATTAATCCCCACCCTCCTGAGTCAGCTGCACGAAGGTCATCTCGGTATTGTAAAGACCAAATTGAGAGTGAAACAAATGTACTGGTGGCCGGGAATGGACATCCAGGTGGAGAGGCACGTAAGAGACTGCATCCAATGCCAAGGCGCAGACAAAGTGCTCAAACCGTTAAGACCAGCGTTGGAAAGATTTGACCTGCCCTGCGACCCCTGGGAAGAAGTCGCAGTTGAAATTCTAGGGCCAGTACAGGACAGCCAAGGTACAGCAAAATACCTATGTGTGTTGGTAGACAAATACTCCAAGTGGCCTGAAGTGAAGGTACAAGAAGAAATGGACTCAGATGTAGTGATCAAGTTCCTCACTTCCGTGTTCTTGAGAGAGGGTATCCCTCGAACAATTCTGACTGACAACGGCCCTCAATTTACATCAGATAAGTGGCACCGATACATGGAAAGAAATGGTATCAAATCCAAGCACGCCTCGGTGTACCACCCAGCTAGCAACGGACAGGTGGAAAGATTTAACCGAGTCCTAATGGGATCCATACAAGCTGCCATTATGCAAGGCAAGGACTGGGAAGCAGAAATCCAGAGAATGATGTGGGCATATAGGATCACTCCCTCGTCGACGGGGTACAGCCCCTTCCAAATCTTAAGAGGCAGGCACCCGTTTACGAAAGACAATGTAGTTTGGAGAGAAAAAACCGTCACCAGCAAGTGGTCCCCGGCCGTGGTCCAGCACAATCTGGAGAAAGCCCAGAAAGTGTACACCGAGCATTACAACAGGAGAAGAAATGTAACAGAAACAGCGCTGGAAAGAGGGGAGTGGGTGAGAGTCAAGCAGGCGGTGCTTAAAAAGAAAGGAGAAAGCAAGTACAGCCCACCCCTGCAAGTGGAAGAAGTATATGATAGAGCCGCGTTGCTCAGTGACGGAAGAGTGTGGTCCCATGATCGCACGGCAAAGATCAATAAAATTGTACAATGGCCAGCGGAAAAAGGAGGTGAACTGCAAGACCAGAGACAGAGGAGTGATGCAGCAGGAAGGACAGTAGATGGTGAAGATCTAGGAGAGGAAGGAGTGCACGTGGAAAGAGAAGACCTAGAAAGGCCGAATGTGGAGGAGGCAACAGCAGGAAAGGAGACGACGCCCAAGAGAAGTGAACCGGGTCTACGGAGAGAGGAAGTAGTGAGTCCTTCGCCTGGTGTCCAAGAAACCTCCACACCGGTAAGACGCACACGTGCTGGAAGGGTGGTCGTCAGACCTGCCCATCTCAGAGACTTTGAATGAGAGGACTATCGAACTTTCACTGCATTTCATTGTTGTATAAAAAAGAGAGATATGTAGTGTTAGCGTTCTAGTTCGTAGCGTGCGAGTGACGTAGTACGTACGAACTAGAACGCGTTGCGTATGCGCATGCACGAACGGCTGTTCGCGCCACAGAGCGGCACGGAGCGCAACAGAGCTCAGACGCCCGGCGCTCTTCCAGAGAATACTTATGAATAATTAATAAAAGCATTTCCTGCCCACACATTGAGTCCAGCAGCCTCCTTTCAGGTGTAAACCCCCAACATTACAGGGGGCTGAAGCCCGGTGAGTCTAATGGGTGTTGCGCGCCTGGAGCCCCACTGATGCTCTTATCGAGCAAGGCTGCTCAAGCCCGTCTTTGTGTTATGAGTAGAGGCTTGATTTTGTCACATTTCTTGCATCCAGAGACAAAGAACACTGCGTTGAGGGGAGGGAGACAAATGAACTTTAGATAGGTTAGAGAGAAGTAACGGCAGTCTTATGGTAGTCCAACAGCTGCAGTCGTAATACTGTGGGCAGTCCCGCAGTGTGGTGGTTGTCGGATCGCCACCATGGGGACAGCGGTCCTTTGGACTGTAGTACTTGTAATCAGGTCCACAGTCTTGTTCCAGCGTAAACTGTTGAATCTCCAGAGCAGCAGCATCAGTTGGTAGTATGCACTTTTAGCCATAGCTCTTACATAGCGTGGACTAAGTCACATGAGCAGCACAGCATTTCACATTTAGCAAGCAGTGACAATGAAAACTTTTTTGAATTAAGTCATATTACTTGTGTGGTTAATTAAAATCATTACAATGTACAAAATTATGAGAAGTAAAAAAAATAGAATCATGCAAAAAGTCAGTATGTCAAATTGACATTTTCAGGAATCGGTAAACGTCAAAGCCCTACTGGGTGCTTAAATAGTCACATTTACATGTGCTGAGTATAAGATATTTTTTTGTATATGTGTCCTGCACTTTACAACCCTGCAGCTTAGCTGGATGTGTCTCCTGTCCAGGCTAATAATCTTGGTGACGGATTTGGATTTTCAAAAATTAAAAGCATGGTCTGAGCTGGAAGCGACATGCTGAGTCTAAGAGTTGGACAAGGGCACAGAACATGCAGGACTGATTCTTCATGGTACTTACAAACCAGCAACTTCTGTTGGTATCTTGAGGCATCCATGGCGGAGTATTGGCCTTTGTTGGAAAAATGAAGAAGCGACGCCGAAGAAGTTGCTATTTCAGGTTTAGCAAGAAAGGCTTATTAAAGTGGTGACAGAGCAGGGATTTTGTAAATCTTAATCTACGGGTGTAATCGTCAAACCCTGCCACTGGTCGCATGGGCCTTTGTAGATGTGAAGAGGTGACTAGGAGCGAGCATTTACATGAATTAGCATAAACAGTGAAACCATTAGGCTCCACAGGAAATGATAAAGAGTGTTCATGTGAGTTTAAAAGGTTTTTTTTTTTTGTAAAAATTTTATTTTCGGTTATCAGAATACAAAGTAGGAAAAGGAAGGAAAAAACAATGCAATAAGCGACACCCCTGCAATGCAGACTACAAATGGATAAAGCAATTCAGGAATCAAGCAGCTCACAGTTCAGCAAAGAAGTCCAAAGTCCAGATCTTGAGTCCTGCCATGGGGGTAGCCGGAGCAGAAGCCGGTAGTACCGTGTATACTCGTTGAACTCTTTGAAGTGAGCCAGGGGTGTCGTATAACAGAACCAATCTACAGAAAACCCCCCTCCCTCCCCCCCACCCCCCGTGGTGATGACAGCCATTCATACATACACACATACTTTTTGCGGAGTTAAAGCTGAAATAGGTGGAGCGTGCGTACTGAGGAAGGGCAGACTGCTGACGGCAATCCCCGTGAAAGGAATCGAACTAGTGGGCCCCAACGGAAGATGAAGTTCTTAAAGTTGCCCAGAAAGATGTCCACCACTCGCTCCACACTCAGGAGTCTGCACAGTCGAGCGTGCCAGAGGGAAATCGCTGGTGCAGCTGGTTTCTTCCAAGCCGCCGCAAGGGTAAGTTTAGCCGCTCCAAGACAGAGCCAAAGAATCTGTTTATCGGCTCTCGTCTGGTGTTCGAGAACAGGGTCTCGAAGCCCGAGTAGGATATATTCCAGAGAGTCAGAGATCGGGTAGCCAAGCATGTCCTTGAGGTGGGACAAAATCTCCTCCCAGTAAGGGCGAATGATCGGACAGTCCCACCAAATGTGGCGGAAGTCCCCCAAGAACCCACAGCCCCTCCAGCAACGGTCTGATGAGGACGGAAAGATGCGGTGCAGTTTGGACGGGTAGAGGTACTAGTCCATCAGTGTTTTGAGATGAGCTTCCCGAAGCGCCACCGAGCGGTTGTGTGCCGTGATGTCCCGCCAGAGGCCCGCCCATTCTGCATCGGTGAAGTCTCTTCCGAGCAGTTCCTCCCAGTGTCCCATATAGCGTGGACGGGGTGATGTCGCCGTGGCGAGAAGTAACTTATAGAGAAAGGCGATGGTTCCTTTCATGGTGTCAGTGCGAAGGAGGAAGGCCTCGAAGGTGGATGGCGGTCTTGTGGCCGCCTCTCCCACCCCGGTGGAGGTAGCCCAGTGGAGAAGCTGGAGATGATGATACCGTTCAGATGGAGGAACCCCATAGTCTCTCATGCAGTTAGCAAAGGTTAGTGGGACGGTACCGTGGAAAAGATGAGTAAGTGCTCTACAGCCACCCTCACGCCACAATCGGAAGGGACCCTCCTGCAATGCTGGGGGTAAGGCCGGGTTGAAATGGATGGGGGTGAAGGGCGACGGAAACGTCGTCCAGCGGTCATCGCCCGAGATTGTGTCCCACACTTTCAGCACAGTGCTAGTGGGGGTACTGATATAGGCATTCCTGGGCCTGTCACCTTTGGGTTTCCAAGCCAGGTCCCATATGGACCGACCCGCGACACTCCTGTCCATGTGCAGCCAGTGTTTTTCCGAGAGTTGCTGGGACCATTCCACGAGGACTGGTAGTTGTGCCGCCTTATAGTATAAGTGCAAATCAGGAAGACCCACCCCCCCCTCCGACCGTAATCGGCGCAATGTAAAAAAAGAGAAACGGGCTCGCCCGTCCTGCCATATAAAGAGGAGCATCAATGTCCTGAGGCGCCTAAAAAAATCGAGGTCCAGTGGGATGGGAAGGGCCTGAAAAAGGTAAAGGAACTTGGGGAGTAGAACCATCTTGATGGCATGTATTCTGCCTAGCCACGAGATGTATTTGGTGTACAGAATGGGTCGCACTCCGACTCCACCCACCAGCAGGTGTGCCCCAGGAGCATCATGGTAGATGCAGTCTTAGATAGCGTGTGCGCTATATCGATGAAAAGTGTGTAAAGCAAGGTTGCAGCACCAACTCTGGACACCGGTGTTTCGGAATAGTTGTTCCTCGTCAGCAGAGTGTAGGTTATTCGGGGTTAGCTGTGCAGGCTGCCAAGTGTTCACAGGTTGATACCTCTCACGGCGCGGGTGCGGGATCCGAGCTCGTCAGCTCAAGCTCGAGGGAGCCTATTAAATGTACAGAATGGGTCGCACTCCGACTCCACCCACCAGCAGGTGTGCCCCAGGAGCATCATGGTAGATGCAGTCTTAGATAGCGTGTGCGCTATATCGATGAAAAGTGTGTAAAGCAAGGTTGCAGCACCAACTCTGGACACCGGTGTTTCGGAATAGTTGTTCCTCGTCAGCAGAGTGTAGGTTATTCGGGGTTAGCTGTGCAGGCTGCCAAGTGTTCACAGGTTGATACCTCTCACGGCGCGGGTGCGGGATCCGAGCTCGTCAGCTCAAGCTCGAGGGAGCCTATTAAATGTACAGAATGGGTCGCACTCCGACTCCACCCACCAGCAGGTGTGCCCCAGGAGCATCATGGTAGATGCAGTCTTAGATAGCGTGTGCGCTATATCGATGAAAAGTGTGTAAAGCAAGGTTGCAGCACCAACTCTGGACACCGGTGTTTCGGAATAGTTGTTCCTCGTCAGCAGAGTGTAGGTTATTCGGGGTTAGCTGTGCAGGCTGCCAAGTGTTCACAGGTTGATACCTCTCACGGCGCGGGTGCGGGATCCGAGCTCGTCAGCTCAAGCTCGAGGGAGCCTATTAAATGTACAGAATGGGTCGCACTCCGACTCCACCCACCAGCAGGTGTGCCCCAGGAGCATCATGGTAGATGCAGTCTTAGATAGCGTGTGCGCTATATCGATGAAAAGTGTGTAAAGCAAGGTTGCAGCACCAACTCTGGACACCGGTGTTTCGGAATAGTTGTTCCTCGTCAGCAGAGTGTAGGTTATTCGGGGTTAGCTGTGCAGGCTGCCAAGTGTTCACAGGTTGATACCTCTCACGGCGCGGGTGCGGGATCCGAGCTCGTCAGCTCAAGCTCGAGGGAGCCTATTAAATGTACAGAATGGGTCGCACTCCGACTCCACCCACCAGCAGGTGTGCCCCAGGAGCATCATGGTAGATGCAGTCTTAGATAGCGTGTGCGCTATATCGATGAAAAGTGTGTAAAGCAAGGTTGCAGCACCAACTCTGGACACCGGTGTTTCGGAATAGTTGTTCCTCGTCAGCAGAGTGTAGGTTATTCGGGGTTAGCTGTGCAGGCTGCCAAGTGTTCACAGGTTGATACCTCTCACGGCGCGGGTGCGGGATCCGAGCTCGTCAGCTCAAGCTCGAGGGAGCCTATTAAATGTACAGAATGGGTCGCACTCCGACTCCACCCACCAGCAGGTGTGCCCCAGGAGCATCATGGTAGATGCAGTCTTAGATAGCGTGTGCGCTATATCGATGAAAAGTGTGTAAAGCAAGGTTGCAGCACCAACTCTGGACACCGGTGTTTCGGAATAGTTGTTCCTCGTCAGCAGAGTGTAGGTTATTCGGGGTTAGCTGTGCAGGCTGCCAAGTGTTCACAGGTTGATACCTCTCACGGCGCGGGTGCGGGATCCGAGCTCGTCAGCTCAAGCTCGAGGGAGCCTATTAAATGTACAGAATGGGTCGCACTCCGACTCCACCCACCAGCAGGTGTGCCCCAGGAGCATCATGGTAGATGCAGTCTTAGATAGCGTGTGCGCTATATCGATGAAAAGTGTGTAAAGCAAGGTTGCAGCACCAACTCTGGACACCGGTGTTTCGGAATAGTTGTTCCTCGTCAGCAGAGTGTAGGTTATTCGGGGTTAGCTGTGCAGGCTGCCAAGTGTTCACAGGTTGATACCTCTCACGGCGCGGGTGCGGGATCCGAGCTCGTCAGCTCAAGCTCGAGGGAGCCTATTAAATGTACAGAATGGGTCGCACTCCGACTCCACCCACCAGCAGGTGTGCCCCAGGAGCATCATGGTAGATGCAGTCTTAGATAGCGTGTGCGCTATATCGATGAAAAGTGTGTAAAGCAAGGTTGCAGCACCAACTCTGGACACCGGTGTTTCGGAATAGTTGTTCCTCGTCAGCAGAGTGTAGGTTATTCGGGGTTAGCTGTGCAGGCTGCCAAGTGTTCACAGGTTGATACCTCTCACGGCGCGGGTGCGGGATCCGAGCTCGTCAGCTCAAGCTCGAGGGAGCCTATTAAATGTACAGAATGGGTCGCACTCCGACTCCACCCACCAGCAGGTGTGCCCCAGGAGCATCATGGTAGATGCAGTCTTAGATAGCGTGTGCGCTATATCGATGAAAAGTGTGTAAAGCAAGGTTGCAGCACCAACTCTGGACACCGGTGTTTCGGAATAGTTGTTCCTCGTCAGCAGAGTGTAGGTTATTCGGGGTTAGCTGTGCAGGCTGCCAAGTGTTCACAGGTTGATACCTCTCACGGCGCGGGTGCGGGATCCGAGCTCGTCAGCTCAAGCTCGAGGGAGCCTATTAAATGTACAGAATGGGTCGCACTCCGACTCCACCCACCAGCAGGTGTGCCCCAGGAGCATCATGGTAGATGCAGTCTTAGATAGCGTGTGCGTATTTGGGCCGCAAGCGGGCTAAGTCAGCTCGTATGGACGTCAGCATCGGAGGGAAATTTGCAGAGAATAGGCCTCTTACAGTCGGTGTCAAGTGGACTCCTAGGTACAAGAGGGAGTTGGTCGCCCAGGACAGGGGGGGGGTCAAAGGCCGTACACGCTCCATTTCAGCCGGCGAAAGCGTAAGGTTAAGAATATACGACTTCCCAAAGTTAACCTTGAATCCGGCTACCTCCTCAAACCCGGACAGAACCGTCTGGATATGTGGGAGCGAGAGGGCTGGATCCCCCACGGAGGGCAGAACGTCATCCGCGAAGAGTGAAATCTTGTGTTGCTCCCCCGCGAAGGGGAGGCCCCGAATCCCCTCGTGTTCTCTTACCATCAGCACCAGTGGCTCAATGCTCAGCGCAAATAGCAGAGGGGAAAGGGGACAGCCCTGCCTGGTCCCGCGGGAGTGGGAGAAAAAGGGGGACAAATGGCCGTTAACTGACACCCTGGAGCGGGGATCGCTGTAGTTCGCCCGGATCATTGTAAGGAATTTATCAGAGAATCCGAAGGCCGTCAGGGTACAGAACAGAAACCCCCAATCCACTCGATCGAAAGCCTTCTCCGCATCTAGTCCAACCAGTACTGCCGGGATGTGGAACCTATCGGCTTTTTCAATCAAATGAATCACTCGACGTAAATTGTCGTGAGTTTGTCTGCCCGTGATAAAGCCGGATTGGTCCGGGTGAATGAGGATCGGCATTAGATCTTGGAGGCGCGGTGCTATGATAGCTGAGTATAACTTGCCATCGATATTTAAAAGGGCAATCGGTCGATAGGAGGAGCAACTAGCAGGGTCCTTCCCGGGCTTAGGGATGACAGAAATCACCGCTTCGGCCATAGAGCCAGAGGTTGACCCCGTCTCGGCCATCGCGTTGAAGAGAGCAACCAGGGTGTCGCAGATCTTGGTGTAGAAGGTCTGGTAAAAAAGGGCGGTGTACCCATCCGGCCCCGGCGCCTTGTGAGGTTTCAGGGTTTTGATGGTGTTTAGAACTTCCTCTCGGGAGAAGGGGGCCGTTAAGAGATCGTTCCGGTCAGCAGAGACTTGAGGTAGCGATAGGTCAGCTAGGTATCTCCTTTGCGCCCCAGGATCGAGGACATCACTTCTATAGAGGTCAGCATAAAATCGGCCAAACAGGGCTGCCTTTTCCTCGTCTCGATGTAGTGGGTCACCCGTCCCGTCTCGCATTCCCCCAAGGTACTCTCTTTCCCTTTTGTCGCGAAGCTGACGGGCTAAATGTTTCCCCACCTTGTTACCCTGCGCGTACGAGGTGTGTCGCAGCCGCAGCAAAGTAAACTCCGCCCTGTTGTTGTAGTGGGCCCTCAGCTTCCCCCGGACCGCCGTAATGGGCCGAAGGGTGAGTCGGGAGGGGTTCAATTTATGTGCTGCTTCCAGGGAGGCCAGCTCCGTCTCCAGCCTCTCCCGCTCCGCCCTTCGCAGTCTATTAAGGTTAGCGTTTAGGGAGAGGCACGTGCCCCTCAGGGAGGCTTTGCAGGCATCCCAGGTATTGAAGATGGAGGTGTCCGAGACAGGGTTCAGAGCCAGGAAGTCTCGGATGGCCGTCCGCAATGCCTTACACGAAGTGTCATCTCGGAGCAAGGCAGCTGGGAAATACCATTTGCGGAGCCCGTCCCCCTTCGCCGACCAACGCATCCCAAGGACCAGCAGGCTGTGATCGGAGACCGAGAGTGGAAATATGCTTGAGTCGCGGACATCGCCCCGAAGGGCCTGGCTTAGGAAGATATGATCCAGACGAGAGTAGGAGCGGTGGACAGCAGAGTAGAAAGTGTAGTCTCGGGAGTGGGGGTGCAGCTATCAATCAGACCCATATCACCAATCTTACTTTGCGTGGCTGTAGAGAACGAGCCGGCATCGGCTCTAAGTGTACCTGAACTATCTAGGGTTTTGTCCCACACCAAGTTAAAATCTCCCAGGATAAGCAAGTGGCCCTCAACAAAGTTTTCAACCTTACGCAACAGATCTTGGAGGAAACTATTTTGCCCCGAGTTAGGAGCATACACCACCACAAACGTGCAGAGCCTTTCATGCAGCAACCCTTTGACCATCAGCTAACGGCCCTCTCTGTCACACAGCATCCCCATCGGTTGAAAGTGGAGGGCTGCACGAAACATAAGGGCCACCCCTCTATGTTTGGTGGAGGCCGAGGACCTATAAATAAGAGGATAGTGTCTGTGCCTAAGACGAAGCTCATCTTTACGTGCCAAGTGGGTTTCCTGTAGGCCCACCACATCTAGCTGGTGATCAGTCAGGTACTTCCAAACTTTCTGGCGCTTCTGCGGAGAGTTCAGGCCCTTTACATTCCAAGTAGCAATATTAAGCGGCATTAAAACAGATTAGAACCCCCCGCAATGCAGTCATCTCATCCATTCGCCACCCCACACCAGCCAGCACCACAGTGCCATTCCTCCAGCCCTCCCAGGTGTCATCGTCCCCCTCGCCAACACGCCCCACCACCCTCCCCTGCAGCACCCATCTCCGCCTCCCACCCCTCTTCTCGGGTGCCCTCAAAAGTCTCACACTATCGGGGCCAGCTGAGTCAAGAAGTGGCCTATAACCTCCGTAGAACCCAAATCTCTTAGGACAAAGAAAGAGCTCCCTAGCAGAATCCACAAGCATAACTATCCAAACATTCCTGTCACCACCACCCCCCCCCCGAACAACCCATCCAAACTCCCCAACCTCCCATCCCACCACCCTCTCACCAGTTCCTCCCGGTGCACCCCCCCTACCCCCATCCCAACTACCCCCCTCCCCACCCCCTCCTCCAGAACACCTCCCCCCCACCCCCACAAACCAGAAACCCCATAGAACAAACCAAAACAATCCCAAAGGAGTAGAGTAGGCCGTAGGACCTCCCAGGGGCTGGGGTCGGGAACCAGACGTAGGATTTCCCGGGGCCAAGGACCGGGGCGTCTTCTTAAAAAGTACAAACATACCCTCGGTACCTGAGATCACGTGCCCCTCCGGCACCAGATGGCCAGTGGAGAGTTCAGGCTGCCCCGGAGCTCTTCTGTGAGGACATTTCCGTTACTGAAGCCACGGAGGCCACCGCGGCTCCTCGCTCCTGCAGACTGGTCGTGCGGTCAGGTCGCCGTCGGTTTGCCTCAGCGCCCACTCTGTGCCAGGATGAGGAACGGTGCCGTCTACGTGGGGACGGGCTGCCATTCCCAGGCGCGGGGGACGCGTCATCTATGCCCAAAAGTTCCTTCGCCTCCTGGAGAGAACGGATCTGCACCAGTCTGTTTTGCCACCGGAAGACAATGCGGAAGGGATGGCCCCATGAGTATGAGATGTTATGCTCTCGCAGGTAGGCGGTCACCGGCCGAAACTCGCGTCTCTTTTGGAGCGTCGTGGCTGCCAGGTCCTGATAAAGCTGGGGTCGATGCTCTCAGAATTGCAAGGAGGGGATGTCCTGCGCCTTCCTCAGGATTCGCTCCTTCAGCTGGAAGTCATGTACGCAGACCAATATGTCTGGGGGTGGTCCGCCCCCACGCCTGGGCAGGCCCACCCTATGAACTCTGTCCATCTTAATTTCCTGCAAGTCTTCTTCGTCTAGTATTTGCAAGAAAAGCGCCTGCACATAGCCTCGAAGATCGCCCGCTTCGCCGTCCCACGGCACTGCCCGTATCCGGATGTTGTTCCTCCTGGAACGGTTCTCCAGGTCTTCCGCGTGGGCCTGGAGGTCTAAGTTTTGTTCCATAAGCCGCAGTACGTCTTGTTGCAGCTGGTGCACATCATTCGCCATGCTCAGGTCGTGGTCTTCTAACGTAGCCACCCGTTCGCCTATGCCATCGACATCCCGTCGCACTTCGCGGAGATCAGACGCCAGTTGGGAGTGAAGCTCCGAGATATCTTCCTTGATAGATGCAAAGAGCTCAGTCATGAAGGCCTTGGTAGCAGGGGCGTCGTCATCCTTCTGCCCAGGCGAGGCACTAGGTCCCGGAGACGCTGGCGGCTGGGAGCCCTTGGCCTGGCTCTCCTTGCCAGGCTTCCCCTTGCACTGCGTGGCCGACATTGCCGCTACTCCACTCCGTCAGGAACGATGGGCAGAAACCACTGAGCGACAGTGCGGGGTTCCGTCGAGATGGTCGCTGCCAGTCACAAGCGAGGCCTCTTGTCCGTAGATCCAGCGTGTAGACGAGTCGGAACTGAGAAAGACAGGGCGACGCACACAGAGCTCGTCTCAGCCGTCCAGTTCGCCAGGCGGTTATCAGTTGTCGGTGCAGGGTGGCAAGGGATAGTCAAGGGCCCACCGTTCCCCTCGGGGTCACCAGCTGAGTCTCAACTCCCTGTCGGGCCGAGGCCGGCTTCACAGTCGCGCTCTCGTGCACTGCCGGCCGTCACTGTCACACAGAGATCGCCTCCCCAAGGCGCTGCCTCTCCACTCTCTTGCAGGACACCTGCCGCTGCTGGGGGGGGGGGACAAGGCGGACCCCCGTCGGCGTCTTGCACAGTCCTCGGGGGATCCCCAGGCCACCCCCGCTCCCTCTCACCGTTCCCTGGCGCTCTCCGAATGGGTCCGCGCCTGTCCCAGTCACTGCACACGTGGTCGGGCCCCTCGGTAAGTGCATGCGCCCCCAAGCGCTCCTTACTCTGGGCCGTGCGGGATCCTCATGCTGGAAGCGCTGGGCCTCCTCTCCAGCACCACAGTTGTGTCTGGGGGTCTCGGTTATCCCTGGCGGCTGGTCTACCCCACGTGGCTCCCAGGGCACCAGGCGCCCATAGCGCAGGCCGGGCGGGCCAGGCGGCTCAAGGTCCTTCAGTGCTGCACGGGCCCCTTCCTCCCCCGTAGAGCGCTGCCCGGGGCTCCGCAGTATTTGCAGCCACAGTGTCTCTGGTGTGGGGCCCAGCTACTCGGCTCGCCTCCCTCGACCAGGCCCCAAGCCTCGGACTTGCCTGAGTTGCAGTTCGGGCGTCGGCCACACCTCGCGTCCCAGCTCCTTCCCCGCTCCGCTCCCGGAAGCTGCCGCAGCGGCGGTCTGGCGGTGGGAGGGTCGCCTCGGGACTCAACGGAGTCCCCGGATCACTGGCAGCACTGCAGAGCCGCTGCAGTCCGCAGCGCTCCCCCACTGGGTCGACGAAGCTCGCAGCCGCCCGATGTTCAAAGCGGCCCTCGGTGCACCCGCTCCAGACGCGGCGCCGCCCGCAGGCTCTGCCGCCGCTCACCAGGTCAGGCGCCGGACACTGCCCACAGGGGGATGCAAGGCGTCCAGAAGTGCAAACAGGAGCCCGGGGCATAAGCTGGACAAAGCTATAAAGGGCCCGGCGCCGGAGGGACTGAAAACACGTCTCACTCCGCCGCCATCTTGGCCACGCCCCCTCGTTTAAAAGGTTTTTAATAACAAATGTTGTCAGATAAAGACATGTGAAAGTAAGGATTTTAAATCTTAAGTATAATCGTTTCAAATTTAAATTGTCTAAAAGGCAATATTTTAGTATAAGGAAAAACATTAGAGGTACCAAAATTATATAAAGATTACAGAATATCCAGAAAGTGTGTTCCATAAAGGAAAAACTCCTAATGTAAATTAAGGAGGGTTAGGTCGAAAAGGCATTTGGTTAAGCAAATAGATAAGGTGTCAGCTTCAGAATGGTTTCTGATGAGAGAATAAGAATGCGCAGGCATGAAGTCTATGCACTCAGATTTGCGGGATCCTGACAGAGAGAGGTACCGACGGACAGAGCGGGGCCTCATATTCCCGAGCGGTTGCCGGGTGAGGTGAGGTCATCTCCCACGCAAAGCGGGGATTAAGATACAATTTATATCTTCCTTGTGAACATTGGGGCTCCAAGTTCTTGGTAGATATAAGTAACTCTATTGTTATTGATTCTGTTATTATTTTTGCACATTCAAGTTTTTTCATGTTGCAGTAGCTTAATAATATCTAGGTCCTGACGAAAGCCGGATAGACTTCCAATTTGGCTGAAACATGTTGACCGTCCTGCACAGCGCCATAGTGTAGTTATATATTCAGGCTACCTGGCGTGATTTTAAATCTTGACACTTAGAAAATCTTTAATAAATAAAATTTTTGTCTGAGTCGTCAATTTTACTTTTCTTTCACCACAGCACTGCACTACACACCCTTAGCACTACCCTTGAGTAACACTCTGGTAAGAGGTTTCATTCCACATCCATATCCGCACCATCATTCGATGGCTTGGGCGGGTGGCTGGATGGATTAATAAATCCCATATGATGAGATTCCGCCAGAAGGGTGGCTGATGGGAATATCTCAGCCAGTTGTAACTCTTTCACTTTTTGCATGAGTCCTGTTTTCTCAGTTAATAGTACAGCATCACACAGATGACCGGTCTTTTCTATTTTTGTATAATGCTTATGATATAGGGAAGTGAAATGACAGGTCGTTAAATATATTCCCTTGACCCCCTTAAAATTCTTTTTATTGGCCCACCCAATCCTCCCACTGAGCCCGCAGTCGGTCTAGGGAAGTGGGGGTATTATTGATCAGTGTACGATAAATGCGGGAGATGCAACCCTTCCCCAGGTCCCCAAACATAATCTGAGCCTCAGGCGGGCTGTGATCAGGAAGCCATGTACCAGTTGTAAGGTGCGTGTGGAGGGCATGTCACAGTTGCAGATACCTAAAGAATTGTGATTGATGCAGTGAGTATCTGTTCTGGAGGTCACCGAAGGAACACGTGATTCCCCACCCATACATCAGCTAATTGTGAAATACCTATAAGGTCCCAAGCCCGGAAGCCCTTCAGCTCATTAACCTCTTTGAGCCAGGTCCCCTGCCACAGTGGTGTACATTGGGACAATGTGTGTGTCCATTTGGTGTTTCGCAGGTCAGCCCGCCAGGCCACTAACACAGAGCGTGTCACGTCTGGTATTGAATCCTAGCAGCCCAATTCCCTCAATTCGAGCTTGTAAGCCAGGTCAGACCATCCCCCGTTGAACCAATCGAAGCCGCGTGGCAAGGTAATACAAATAACGGTGAGTCATCCCTAGACCCCCGTCAAACGAGGGGATCCTACAGACATTTAGCACCAGTCGGTACCTACCTTTCCCCCACAGGAACTTGTTGGTCATGCTATCCAGTTTGCCGAACCAGGTGCTGGGAAAGCACGGGGGTGTTTTGAAGAACGTAGAGGAAGCGGGGAAGCACCATCATTTTAAAGAGGGCAACCCTCCCCATGAGGTTCAGGGCACTGACTGCCACTTCTGGAGGTCCGCCTTGGCCCGTTTCACCAGGGGAGTGACATTGAGTGCCCAGCTAAGCTCGCGGAGCATGGTCATCCATATCCCCAGGTATTTTTAAGGATTGCCGGCGAAGAGGTTTATCGGATTGCCAATCGAAACATTCACTGGATAGGTGAAGGGGAACTAGAACTGATTTGTCAGGGTTCAACCGGAGGCCAGTGGCTCGTTCGAAGGAATGCAGAATGCGGAGATAATGGGGACCGGGTGGATTCTGCTAAATAGATAAGGACATCATCTGCATAGAGGGCAATTTTGTCTAGCTTGGTGTTGGGCCATTCCCATCCCTGCACTTGTTCGCATGACCGCATGAGGGACGCCAAGGGCTCCATCACCAAAGCAAAGAGCAGGGGGGAAGAGGACAACCCTGCCTCGTTCCCCTGCAAACCGAGAAGGGCTCTGACAGAACCCCATTCACCAGGACACGAGTACGAGGGAGAGCATAAAGAACCTTGACCATGGCCCGAAAGCAGGGACCAAGTCCCATCTTGTCAAGGACATCCTCTCGAAACCCCCAATACACCAAATTAAAGGCCTTCTCTAAGTCTTCAAGAAGAATCGCAAGCTACGGGGTGAGGAGATGACGGTGGGCCAAGGCTGATTGCAGTCTACGGGGACAATGCTGGGTGCCGCGTGAGGGCATGATCCCGCATTGGTCGGGATGGACCAGCGTGGACAAGTGGGGTTTGAGCCACTGGGCGAGGATTGTTGCGAACAGTTTAACCTTGGTATTAATGAGGGGGATAGGCCGGTAGTTTGCACATCATGACACGGGCGGCTGGGATTTAGGCTGAACCACAATGGTGGGCATGTCCTTCTCCTGAGGGAAGGAGCTTTTTTCAATAGCTTCCCGAAACTGTTCTGCAAGATGGGGGGTGAGAATATCCCGGTAGTGCATGTAATATTCTTGTGGGAGGCCGTCTGGACCCGGTGTCTTGACGGAGGAATAAGGGAAATCGCTTCCCCGCACTCCTCTAGGGTGATGGAGTGGTCTAGATCAGCTTGAGTAACAGGGTCTAAACTCGGAAGGCGGCCACCCCGACCTCCAGCAGGTCCATGAGAGAAAGGGTTAGATTTCTAGCCTCGTATAGTTGGTGGTAGTAGGTGGCAAAGGCACGGGCCATCTCCACTGGGGAACGGCACATTGAACCATCCAGCGCCACGATCTCTTGAATTATACGGTTCCCCCTAGGGTATGTGGCAAGGCGGTGGAGGAGTGAGACATTTTTATCATACCCTGGCCACGGAGGAGCGCCAAAGGAGTTTGGCCGCTTCCAGCGATAACTGCTTGATCTCTGACTGGAGCCGGGTAAGAAGTCTTGCATCGGAAGCGTCTGGGGATCGGGCAGAGGCACGCTCAAGGCTCATGGCCTGTGCCTCCCGTGTAGTAATTTGTTCCAGTTGGGCCTGTCACTGGAGCTTGAGTTGGCTTTTGGTGACCCCCCTAATCGTGGCCTTGCCCGCCTCCCACATGTTGCCCTGGGAGGAGACGGATCCGTCATTAGAAAGAAAGTAGTGTCTAAGTTCCCGCCCTACCAACTTCCGAAACTCCCCATGCTGAAGGAACCAAGCGTTTGGCCTCTATGTTTGCCGCATAGAGGGGGGAGGGCTGTGCAAATCATTACCGGGGAATGGTCGGAGATACCTCGTGGGAGGAGTGCGACATCCTGAATCAAGAGGCAGTCCATCGATGGAACGAAGATGGCATCAATGCATGCTGTGTGTGGTGTGCCGCCAAAGTGTGTGTAAAACGTTTAGAATGTGGGTGCCATATACGCCATGCATCACATAGACCCAATGATTTGGACCAAGTCGTCAGCTGTTTTGCCTGTGTGATTGTACTAGGGACTGGTTGTATCAAGGTCAGGTGAGGAGACCGCATTAAAGTCGCCCCCTAGGAATGTGGAACCTAAGGGTAGGGATGCCAAGAGGTCAGCGGATTTGGTTAGGGTCGCCGTCAACATTGATGGAGGAGAGTAGAGTGACACAAGATTGATGGAGCTACCGTTTAGCATGCAACTAAGGCCCACGAAGGTGCCCTGGGCATCAAGGATTGTCTGCACAGTCACAAGGGGAAGGGAGCATTTCACCAGACTTGCCACCCCTCGGGAACCGCGAGTGAACCCCGAATGCCAAATCCTGTCGTAGCCATAACGTGCTAAAAAGGGGCAGTGATTACCCATCAGGTGTGTTTCTTGTAACAATAGAATGTCCACCCCAAGTCGTTATGCATAACGTAAGACAGTTATGTGCTTAAAACTGTCCAAGAGGCCATTACATTCCAGGACATGATGCACAGGAAAGTGGCACGTAATTTAATGTGGTAAATTACACTTTGTTTGTTGTGGGTGGAGCTAGTTCGCGACCAAGATGGCCACTTGAGTCGAGAGCTCTGATATCCCGCCACATTATCCGCCCAATATCCTGCAGCTGTGTACCACATGCACTGTGAAACGGTGATTCAGAGGCCCTGGAGGTAACGCGGCGCTGATGGAAGGAATAGCGACTCGCCTACCTGCCCCCTGAGTGAAGATAGTGCCCATCGCTGATTCGGGGCTGACTGGGCCCGGGACGCTGGTGCTGCGTGGAGCCTACCGTGGTGCGGTGATCTCCTTCCCCCTCCCTGGCCAGGGAGGCGGCGTACATTCCTCGCTGAGGTTCCGCTGCTGTTGCCCTGCGGCGGTGGGGCAGGCCTGGCTCCCCAGAGACCTGTTCGCTGCTCTGAGCCCCTGATCCGCCTGAGTGTCGCCCGCGGACCGCTTGGCACGTGCCAGTGGAGGGGGGTGAGGCCACACACTGCCTCGTTGGCCCCCATTGTCTCCTGCGGACCACAGCGAGCTGACTGCATGGGGTCTGATTAATGCCACCATGCCACCATACTGTAGACACAATCGCAATGGACCGCACACCGCTAGCCCCTCCTCCGGATCGCCCCTAGGGACTCTGGTACATGGAGTTCTTGAGTGGTTCACCCCAGTGGGTGCAAGTAGGTACTTGTTGAACTGATGATCTCTAGACCCGATACATGTCCCGGGTTTTAGGATATCGCCCGAGACATGGCTCGGGTTTCGGGATAACTTCCCTCATCAGTAGAGAAAATAGTTAGGGGTGGAAGAGAAGGCCGCCAAGCAACCGTCAAAGGCCTCGATGCCCGAACCGGCACGCAGGTGCGTCGTCCAGGAACCCGTCGGCTCAAAGCTCAAGAGAGCCAATTTGTAGACACAATCGCAATGGACCGCACACCGCTAGCCCCTCCTCCGGATCACCCCTAGGGACTCTGGTACATGGAGTTCTTGAGTGGTTCACCCCAGTGGGTGCAAGTAGGTACTTGTTGAACTGATGATCTCTAGACCCGACACATGTCCCGGGTTTTAGGATATCGCCCGAGACATGGCCCGGATTTCAGGATAACTTCCCTCATCAGTAGAGAAAATAGTTAGGGGTGGAAGAGAAGGCCGCCAAGCAACCGTCAAAGGCCTCGATGCCGGAACCGGCACGCAGGTGCGTCGTCCAGGAGCCCGTCAGCTCAAAGCTCAAGGGACCAATTTGTAGACACAATCGCAATGGACCACACACCGCTAGCCCCTCCTCCGGATCGCCCCTAGGGACTCTGGTACATGGAGTTCTTGAGTGGTTCACCCCAGTGGGTGCAAGTAGGTACTTGTTGAACTGATGATCTCTAGACCCGATACATGTCCCGGGTTTTAGGATATCGCCCGAGACATGGCTCAGGTTTCGGGATAACTTCCCTCATCAGTAGAGAAAATAGTTAGGGGTGGAAGAGAAGGCCGCCAAGCAACCGTCAAAGGCCTCGATGCCTGAACCGGCACGCAGGTGCGTCGTCCAGGAGCCTGTCGGCTCAAAGCTCAAGGGAGCCAATTTCCAGACACAATCGCAATGGACCGCACACCGCTAGCCCCTCCTCCGGATAGCCCCTAGGGACTCTGGTACATGGAGTTCTTGAGTGGTTCACCCCAGTGGGTGCAAGTAGGTACTTGTTGAACTGATGATCTCTAGACCCGATACATGTCCCAGGTTTTAGGATATCGCCCAAGACATGGCTCGGGTTTCGGGATAACTTACCTCATCAGTAGAGAAAATAGTTAGGGGTGGAAGAGAAGGCCGCCAAGCAACCGTCAAAGGCCTCGATGCCCGAACCGGCACGCAGGTGCGTCGTCCAGGAGCCTGTCACCATACGTTACATTTGCTACACTGCCTGACCAGGGTGCGGCGGACACCCCATAGCGCACAAAAAACTCTGCATATAAATGAGGGCAGGACAGTGGGAGATATTATTTGAGGCTCTTGAACTACTCCCTGTCGGCTACCGCTAGAGGATTTCTCTGGGGCGACCCCTCCCCCGGACGGATAGACAAACTCCTTCTGGAGGTGTATGGGGTGAGCCCTGCTGCTGTGGTGCCGGACCGCGAATCACACATCGAGGGGCTCGCGATGTGCCGCCATTTTGAGACAATCACACCCGCATCACTGCGTAGAGGCCCTATTACATGGGGATTGCAGGATAGGCCCCAGCTGGACCGGCAAACCTCACAGTGCCCCCCGTAGTCACTGCAGCTGTGACGGGATGTCCACATCGCTGCAACCCTAACGCTCGAGTTGTCATTTGCAAGTGAAACCAGGATGGGACGAGTGGATAGAACGCAACCAAAATTGTCCTGCGACCAGAAGTGGTCCAAGTCCGGCGAGACCACCACTGAGGGTGGTGTTGGGGAACAGGAACAGATCATGGAAGACCAACGCCAGAACATTCGCGGACTCTTATTGGCGATGGAAAATAAATCTCCAAGGCGGGATATCCTCTTTGGACATCAAGATGGATGCCCTAACTTACAGAATGGACCGCATGGCTGAAAGACTGGACAAACATGCGGAACGGCTCGACATGTCGGAGCGCAGATTGACGGAGACGGAGGAGGCTCAAACTGTCCTCCATTCTGAACACAAACAGCTGCGCAAGGTCCTCCAAGTCTTACAGGATAAAACAGAGGACCTGGAAGCCCGTTCCAGGCGCTGTAATCTCCGCATTACGGGCCTTCCGGAATCATCACCAGACTTCTGAAGACTCTACTGGGCAATTCCTCGTTCTCATGTATGTTTCTGGTGGAGAGGGCACACCGCTCCCTTGGCCCGAGACCAGCGCCGGGAGCATCCCCAGACCGAATATAGCAAAACTGCTAAATTACAGGGATCGAGAGGTTGCGCTTAAATTGGCCCATGAGAAACAACCGCTACGCTATGAGGGGTTGACGCTATCGCTGTTTCCGGACTTCACAGTTAAAGACCAAGAAGCATGACGTTTGTTTGCCCCCATGAAGAGACAACTTCGTGAACTCAGAGCAGACTACGCTATGTTATACCCTGCACAATTAAGAGTTAACTATCAGGGTCACTCGCATATTTTCACCGATCCGAAGGCCTTACAAAAAGTGTTGAAAGACTGGATGAAAGAGAAGCGGCCTCATCCGGAACAACACCTCCTTGATGAGGCGACAGGAGGCCCCATGGATGAGCAAGACTGACTACGCCATGGTGACACTAACTGCTGAGTATAGTTTGCTAATACTGGGGGGAGGGGATATGCTTTTACTGGAACTGTGTTTGCGATGTAAGTCTCATATCCCTTGTATTTGTGGTCCCCCGCTGCCTCGCCTGTTGACTGGTCGCCGTACCTGCCTTGTAGCGGTGGTGAGGATCTGCTTTCTCACAGGGGGAGGAACACATCGATGGGAATTCCATCCACTCTTTTGCCTCAGCCTTAACATGATGGGAGGGCTGGGGTGATGACTGATTTATTATGTCCTCTCTGGTTTGAACTTTTTATGGGTTGGCTCGGGGCTGAGATCCACGCTACATTAATGCCTACTGAGGCCCTGCTTAGTTGTGTTCTCCTACACTATTTCGCAGCTGAGAGTATTTCTTGTGGCGGGGTGTGGAGTGTGGCCTTCATAGTTCTTACACCCTTATTGCTGTGTGAGCTACATCCACCCCTGCGTGAACCCTACCTGGGATGTGTTTTGTTGTTTGGGATTGGGCGGGTTTTCTGTTTGGAAGGGAGGAATGGTACCGCAGCCGAGTTGGGCAGGCGTGAGAGGGGTTTGGGGGGTTTGTCCTGTGAATTGCTGCAATGCTTACTTACACTGATTACCTTTACGTGTTGCATTATTGTGGGATTGCAATTACATAGTACAGGCCACAACAAATTTGGTCAGACACGGGTGGGCACATGTTGAAAAAGTTTGTAGATGTATTCCTTGTTGTCTCATTTCATGATGTGCGACATAGTCCTGACAAGATTATCCTTGTTGCCTCTCAACTACATACTCTAATATAACAGATACACCATTGGCTAGTCACAATAGCATTCTTGACTTGAGGGTCCTGCTCACTTGGCATGTACATGGCCTTAATGACCACCGGAAGGTCCGTAAAATTCTGAGCTACCTTTACAGACACAACGTTGATGTGGCCCTCCTACAGGAAACTCACCTTCACTCGGATAGTCCCATTTTATGTGCTAAAGGGCTGTTGGGCAATGTACATGCCGCAGGCTTTACTTCTCATGCTAGGGGGGTCTTGACGTGGGTTAATCCGAAGACATCAATCACACTAACACCCTTGGAAACAGACAGAGAGGGTAGATTTGTCCTATCCAAGTGCTGCGGGAAGGGACTGGAAATTTTTCTTTGAAATGTCTATGGCCCTAATTTTGACCACCCAGACTTCTATCATAACTTGACGACTTTGACCTAACCATACGCTCAGGAACATGTCTTGTGGGGAGGGGATTTTAATTTTACCAGGAACCCAGCTCTAGATAGGTCGGACGGCCCAGACAGACGCCCCTCAGTCTCAGCCAGAGTGGTGGAGACGTTCCTGATAAGGTTAGACATGTGCGATGTGTGGCGGCGCAGACACGCAGGCCGAGGTGGATATATGCATTACTCTGCGCATCATAATATCCATATTAGAATAGACTACTAGTTTGCTTCACGACACCTATACCAACATATCCGCGCATGCATGATCCTTTCACGTACCTACTCTTTTTTATGGCGCTTTCCGCCATACTCACTTCTCGATACTGTTTTTAAGGAGGAACTCGCCATGTCCATTGAGACGTTTATTGAGGTAAATGTGGGGTCCGTGGACTCCTTCCAAACTGTCTGGGAGGCTTTTAAGGTGTATATCAGGAGCGTAATAATTTCCAGACACGCGGGAGTTCTTAAGTCGATACGCAACAGGTTGACTGCTCTTGAACGTAAATTGAAGGATCTTGAGTCCTCTCGCATGACGGACCAGAACGAAGAACTTACTCTAGAACTAGCGTAGACAATACTGGAATATCATGAGGAGCCTGATGCAGAAATAAAACACCTCGTGAAATATGCCACCGCTCGAACCTATTCTTAAGCAACGCAGGGAATGAACTACGATACCAGACATAAGACCGCAACCGGGAGACCCCCCGCTCAAGGAGGCCCAGCTGGCAGAGCAATTTCGAACATATTATGCGGAGCTCTACTCCTCACGCGGCTGCGGCCCAGACGATTGCATATTAGACTACTTGACTCACATTGAACTCCCATGGCTATCCAACTTGCACCGTGAGTTCCTGATGCACCCGATCGAGCGGGAGGAAGTAGTCCTAGCCCTCTCAGATATGAGAGCGGCGAGCGCGCCGGGGAGTGACGTTCTCCCCGTTGCCTTTTATAAGGCTTTCCAGGACCTCCTATTACCACATGTACTCACACTGTTTGAGGACATATACACATCGGGAACGATGCCCCCGACTATGCGAGAAGCGATTCTTGTAGTCATACTCAAACCGGGGAAGCCCCCGGGTGAGTGTGATTCGTGTAGACCTTTGTCTCTCATGAAAGTGGATGCAAAAATCTTCGCGAAGCTGCTCGCCAATTGCCTTGCTCCACTTGTCACTACTTTGGTAGCTCCGGAGCAAGCTGGCTTTGTACCTAGCAGGAACTTAACATATAATTTATGTACCGTTTTATCTGCTCTACAACATACAAATCTGGAGGTTCCTGCTATTGCGGTATTTTTAGACATGGAAAAGGCCTTCAACTCGGTCGAGTGGCCCTTTATGAGACAGGTCCTTGGTCGCATGGGAGTAGGTGCATTTTTTTGAAGCTCCTCGTGACACTATACTCCTCCCCCACAGCACGCATCCGGATTGGATCCCTGGTCACTGGCCCCATATGAGTTTGCAGAGGTACGAGACAGGGTTGCCCCCTATCACTGCGGAACTCTTTGCCTGTGCCCTACGGGAATATCACGGGCAGAGGGGCATACGTTTTCCAACTACAGTTTAATTGTCTCTACGTATGCAGACAACACGCTTATCTATGTCAGAGAGAGGGGGCGTGGCCTGGAGCCGAAGATGGTGGACGTGTAGCTCTAGCGCTCCGTCCGTAGCCCTAAACACAAGCAAGTTATCCTGATTCCCCCACCTGCAGCCCACCTGAACTTTGTACCGGAGGCCCCCGGGGGTGTCCTGCTGGAAGCGGAGCAGTGTTTATCCACTCTGCCTGTCCCGTGGACGCGTTGCCGCGGCGGCTCCGGTGGCGGCCTACTGGTTGCGGTGAAGCCCCGGGCTCGAGTGGGCGTTCTTCCCGGCCTCCCCATAGACATTGGCGCGGTCCGTTCGAGACTCCGCACCGGGACGCGACGGTGGATACCAGCGGCGGACTCCGTCGCCTACGAAGCACTCTGCTCCCGCTGCGACCCTGCGGCCTCCCTCTCAGCTGCGGAGCCCTGCCCGGCCGCCCTGCTGTGTGACCTGCGGAGCGTGTGGAGGCTTTCCCTGACCTGCCGGCGGGCTCTCCGCTGGCCTGCACAGTGAGTGACCCGCCTGTTGCCTGGGGCGCTGACCGGATCTGTGGGGCAGGCGGTGCCAGACGCCCGACACCGGCGCTGTGGACTGGGCTCTCCCCGGACCTCCCCAGACACTGCAGGCCTGCTACGCAGTGTCATTGGCGCCATTTTGTCTTCGCGTCCGGGACGGACAGCGTCCCCGATTCTGTGCTGAGACGTCTCTCTTTGGCCCACGCACTTGCCGACCGGCGGATCTGGGACGGGGAATGACCACGGAGTGATGCACGGCTGGGGTCCGTGTGTCCAGCAGCAGACAGCGGACAGTGATCAGACGACCCTGAATATCCAGGCAGCCAGCTCCGACCGGCGATAAGGGTGTGCACAGCGTGCATTGCGGACCTACCAGCACGCACTGGCCCAGACCTCTCCCGTGCTCCTTCTGGAGGCCGGCTCACTTGACATTTGCGGCAGCCCGTCTCTCTCCCTCTGGAGGGTCGAGGTCACGTCCACCCGGAGGGCCCATCAGGTGGACGCTGTCCCCCCCACTACAGGCGCTACAATCGAAGATCCCAAGCACTCCCTGCCAAAACTGGGTCTACACGACCGCCGCTCTTGACCACCACGCCCTGACCCTGCGGTGGCCGCGATCCGGTGCCCGGAGTGAGTGCGTGAGTGGGCGACGGCGGTCTGCTGTGCCCCTTCCAGCACCACCCTGCTAACAAGATCAATGGGCAAACACAGGGACAAGACCCATGATCGGGGCGCCACGGCGGACCTACAATCCACGGGTTCCGAGGACCCGCTGGCCTCCTCCAATATGGACATCATTCCGCCGACTGGAAAAAGATCCCAAGACGCAAAGTTGGACCTTATCCTCAATGAGATACGCGCGACTCGCGAAGCCCTGGAATCGCGTATAGACAACATGGCGACTGGCCTATCACTATTAAAGGCGGACCACAATAAATTGGCGGAACGGGTGGCGGAGCAGAAAATAGCGCTGAATGACCTGGTGCCACAGCAGACGGAACATTCCACGAGGTTGGAGGGCGTGGATAAACAGCTCAAACATCTCTGGGACAGGGTGGACGAGGCCGAAGGACGAGCGCGCCGCAACAATGTCCGCATTTTGGGCATTCCGGAGAGAAGCGAGGGGAGGAACCCCACCCAATTTGTTGAGGACTGGTTGAGAACACTGGTGGGCCAAGAAGACCTCACTGCCCTGTACAGCGTGGAACGGGCACATCGGATGCCTCCTCGGCCCCCCAAACCGGGGGCGCCTCCTCGCCCCCTGATCGCGCGCCTCCTTCACTACAGAGACCGTGACTCTGTACTGCGTGCGGCCAGAGAGAAAGCACCGATACGCTTTGAGGATAAAAACATTTCAGTCTACCCTGATTTCACGCCCACTGTACAACGCGCCAGATCCACATTCATGGGTGTGAAACGCAAATTGAGAGACAGGAATATGAAATATGCACTACTGTTCCCTGCCCGGCTCAAAATCCTGCATGATAATAAATCTCACTTCTTTGACTCACCGGAAGAGGCAGAGGAGTGGATGGAGATCACTCTGGCGCCGCCGGCCTCGCAAGACCCGTTTGAGGATGGTCATGGAGGTGGACACAGCGACCGCGGGGACCCTCCGGATCGACGGCGCGACAATCCCAGCCCGGGACACCGCTCCTCCCATGGATCTTTAGCGGAGACACGTCCTCCTGGTACTCGAATGGCAGACCACCCGTCATCGACACAGCGGCAACAGCTCACAGAGGCGGCACTTGCAGCTCATGACGCAGAAGCACGTGGAGAAAGGCACACAGCCACCACCGACACTCATACAGAGGTGTCTGGATCAGTAGACAGCTTGCCGCTGTTTACGAAAATTACAGCGCAAATTGCAGCGGAGTTCTGACCTGCTGGGAATATGATCCCCTCCGGATGGTAACGTATAATTGACCCTCCCCCCCCCCTCTTTCTTACATCAATGGTGGGTTGCTCGGGGATCCCGCTTTGTTGAGGGCTAACTAGCCTATGCAGACCGTTCAGTGACAGCCAACTTAGGCCTGTCACCCCCCGTTATGCACATGGACTTCATTGACTTGTGCCCCAGTTGGGCACCATGGTTTGGCTCCCGGGCATGTTGGCTTGGGGACCTTTTTGTTCAGGGGTTATATGTTTTCACGACACTCTCACCTCATCGCTACGCAGAATTGACATGGGTACCTGGGTGTTTCACTGGGTCGCATCACACAGATGGTTATGGGGCCACTTAATAATTACCACCTATGCACCTGGAACGTGCGTGGCATGGGAGCAGTGCAGAAACGACATCGAATATTGGCCCAGCTTAATCGCAGGGGGACTCAGATTGCATGCCTGCAAGAGACACATTTGACCGCTACTGAAGCTGTGAAACTGCGCAGAAAATGGAGGGGACAACTATTTGCTACCTCCTATTCTGCGTTTTCGAGGGGAGCAGCGATTTGGTTTCGCGGCTCTGTCCCCTTCCAGATGTTAGAACAATGTATCGATACTGAGGGTCGTTATGTATTTGTGCGGGGGCTGTTAGATGGGGATGCTATTGTATTTGGATGTGTGTACTCGCCGAACTCGAATCAGTCGGAGTTCCTGGCAACAGTGAATGGGGTACTAGCGAGATGGGCTGATTATCGTTGGTTCATTGGGGGTGATTTCAATGCTGTGCTTGATGTTACGTTGGACAGGTCACATCCCCCTTTACAAGCGACTGAGAGTAGGAAACAGGCAGATGCTCTTACTAGGTGGGCTGAGGGCTGGGACCTGACAGATGCATGGCGCAGCATGCATTCACAGGAGAGGGAATACACTTTTTTCTCCCCACCACACCAGCTTCATACCAGAATTGACCACATTTTCTGCTCTCGCTCCATAGCGGGTGCAATTGTCCAGGCACAACACATGGGGAAAACTCTATCCGATCACAGCTCTGTGGAACTCACCTGGCATTGGGGTAGGCGGCTGACCCCCATCCCCACCTGGAGATTGTCACCAGATCTCCTCGAAGACTCAGTATTCCGGGCCTCCCTGACCGATGCCATAGTGACCTACTTCTCCACTAACATGAACACGGCCAGCACCCGTCAAGTGGAATGGGACGCATTTAAGGTCTGTCTGAGGGGGACAGCAATGACCGCTGGAGTGGGCAGGAAACGGGAGGTGATTAATCAACTGAAGGAGGTGGAGGGCTCACTAGCGTCCCTAGAGAATGAGGCTGCAGGCACATATGCACCTTTTACACCACTACAGGAGGCTCATATTAGGCACGCAGAGCTAATGGAAGACCTGAGGCTCCTAGATTATAGAGAATACACTGTGGTATATAAATAAATAATACCGGATCTATTTTTGAATGTATGAATGAATAACAGATAGCTCAATAAAATAAGAGTCAAGATTCGAGGTAGTAGGAGTTTCTGCAGGTTTATTACAGCATAAGGACAGGATCAGGACAACCTGCATAGGAACAGGGGCCCAGCAGGACAACTGGGGCCCAGCAGCTGCCGGGGCTTGATCTGGGATGAGCGCGCTAACTTTTAATAACAATACATCAACTTATATACATAGCGCAAACACATAGCATTACATTGCAGTAGGCGTAGCAGTGGGTGGAGCAGAAGGCGTGACGCGTAGCAGTCGCGAAAGATAACAGTAAAAAGAGGTGTAACTGGGAGTATACTTAGACATGTGATGCAAACGTAACAGAATATGTCATGAATGGGGCGGAAACATAGGAGGGGGCTACCTAAGGAGCCGGGACCTCTAATCTAATGGTGCGCGAAAACTGGCAATGACGTGTTACTAGGAGAAGCTGGGGGCTACGAACTCTGTGCTAGGAGCAGAGACTAGAGTCTGGAGGGTCGGAGCGACATGTGCCTGAACCCTATCTGGTATCTGATGTTTAGGGAACATGTTGATATAAACTAGAAGTCATGAGGGGAAAAGCTAACTTGATTCTAAGACTGGACCATGCATTATTCTACATGTAGTGCGTGATGAAGAATATTAAATGACCATTAAATACAGTATTTCTCTAACGTGGAGCCGAATAGGCTAGACAATGACGGAAACTATTGATGCAGTTCAGTAGCTTAGGAATGCAAAGAAGGAGGACTGAACTGATAACTGGAACTATAACATACTTTTGGCAGACTCAGAGGCAGAGCCAAGCTGCACCGGGCTCTGCGAGGCAGGAAGTAAGTGAAGGGTCGAGGATACAGGTGGGGGCTGTATCGCTCCTCAGCGAGGCTTTCAGGAGACAGGAGCTGAATCTGATGTCCGGGCCCTTTTGAGGCCTAGAAACGGGGACTTTATAATGGAATAACGTGCACACTGAGAAACGTGGCAACATTACTTCACATAGGCCTGATATTCGTAGTATTCACGAGGACTGGAAACTGACATACCAGAGGTGGACACAACTGTAATTGCGTCATTAATCAGACATGGGGAATAACATATGCATATTGGTCATGCACACATAACATATGATGGATGAAGCGTAGGGACACAGAACATGGCAAAATTTACTTTTCCACATTCCCTCCTTGTCACTACGTTTCCATCAGGAAACATCAATATTCATGATACCATCTATCATTTCATACAGTACCATTTGCTCGTCTCGAATTGTCTTGGAACGGGATTTAGAACGGGGCTTGGGACTAGGAATACAAGAGGTAGCACAAATGCCGCAAATCGCAGGGCCACATTGTATACAGAGGCAGCAGCTAAATATGATCGCTACTGCTATACTTAGAAAGGACAGGACTTTCCATCCCCATGCGGAAATTATATTCCAGAACCAACCAGACCATGTCCAGGTGCCTGGATATTGGTGTAACAGATGGGCAATTTTATGGAGTCTGGTTATAGCTGAATAAACAGACGGCGCGTTATTTGGAATGAAAATGCAGCAACTAGATCCGATGACTCTACAGGCCCCGCCCCTATCGGCCAGTATGACGTCAAGGACGAGACGATTTTGCAAAACGACAAATCTCATAGCAGATTGTTCTTCGGTTAAGTTACCTAGAGCAGAGGCAGTCTCATTTACTACAGCTTCAAGGGTTCTTGTTAACCTACGGATTAGTTTACTATTCTGGACAGGTCCTACAAAGAAGAAGAAGCCTTTATTGAAATCTGTATACTGTTCTAGAGTAGTTTCAGTATAATCGACAATTGGGGACTCCCTTCTATGTCTAATGTGTACTAGATGTGTGTTTCTGTGATAATCAGATGGGGCTAGAAAAACAGGTGGCAGTAGGAAGGCAATGTAACAGGTTCCCTCCCAATCGAGGGGCAGACGAACATATGCGGTCTGACCACAAATAAAATAAGAATGACGTGAAGCTTTGAAAACAGATTTCCCACTGTCACTATACTGGATAACAGTAGTACATTCACTATATCCTACGTGTACGGAACCATAATTACGGACACATAATTCACCTTTGACTGGTAGTACTGATATAGCAGGTAAGTCTGGAGTAGTATCAGACTGAACATTCAGGACCATGAAATTCGACGAATAATTACCTAAATTATATACTTCATTTTCTAGATCTAAACCTGTTCTGTGGGGGAGACCTTGCTTGTCTGGAAAACATGTACTGTTAAGAAAAGACATATCTGTTGCGGATGACGTTAACGTGGACCATGCTCCACATGAACCATTATGTGAGAATGGATAAGGAAAAAGTGGCAGAACTCCCTTCGGTGTCTGGAAAGGGGGGAGTCGACCACACACCCAACAATTAGTGGCATTGCTGGTCTGGTGTGAGTAATGTAACATACGGATGAAAGAATTGTTGCGCATAGCGAGGCGGTATGAATATTCGTGAGGAGGCAGATCACTAAACGTGTGCTCTACTGCAGCATTAGCAGACATATTTACATGAGGAACTGGAAAATACAGATAGAATGCATCGCTGGTGCAGGAAATCATAATGCTGATGAATAATATGAAACTCAGAAAAACAATACATCGGTTTGCGTTTAGACTGACTCTCTCACTATGGGGGTCTATTTTATACATGTCAGAAACAGTCTAACCTTTTCACCTAGGGGAGGACTTATACAATCAAACTGACTGACTTATTTTACTAGACCTGAGCTTTAACTTATACTCCTGTTGCGGAGTTTTCTCTAACAAGGGAGGGGTTGTAATAATGTCTTTTGCGGGACAGTCCTTTAAAACAATGTTTTGGCAGTCTTTAGAATCTTGGGAATCCTTGGAAATGTTTTTAGAAACCGGTTTCAATCCTTTAAAAAGTTTAACATGAGAAAGGTGGATCCATCCTTTTCTGCCTTCCAACTTGACGGCAGTACGGGTGGTGAGGAGGACCTGACGTGGCTCCTTCCAACGTGGTTCCAGCGGACTTGATCTGTCAAAATTTCTGATCATCACCAAGGAGCCTGGAACGATCTCGTGCGGTGCCACCTCGGTATTGTCTGGAAATGCGGCGGCAACCTGTGAACGACATGAGTTGAGGGCAGACATCAAGGAAGCTAGGTAATCTGTCAGCATATTACATGAAACATCGGTAATACTTCGGGGTCTAGGAGTACCCCACATGTTAGGGGGGCGGCCGAATACGACCTCATACGGGGACAGACCTGATCTAGAATGTGCGACCATGCGCATATAAAACAGGGCGACTGGCAGAGCTACTAGCCAGTCCACACCTTTTTCTTTACAGACTTTTGCAATGCGGATTTTCAGAGTCTGATTATGTCTCTCGACCAGACCGGCTGCTTCAGGATGGCGTACACAATGAAACTTCCACTGGTACCCTAACAACAGGGAAACGTGCTTCATTAACTCTGAGGAGAATGGCTGGCCATTATCAGAATATACGACTCTAGGGAGTCCGTATCTAGGGAAGAATTCACGAACCAACTGCTTGGCAGTGGTCGCGGCTGTGTAATCTGGGACTGGATATGCTTCTGTCCATCTGGACAAAGCGCATACAACTACAAGGACATACTTGAAACCTCGACATCGCTCCATCTGAATATAATCCATCTGGAGGACCTCAAAAGGGTGGTCAGGGGGCTGGAAACCACCTTGTTCCACCGGGACACTTTTACCTGGATTAAACTGACAACATATCATACAGGTGCGGACTTTCTGCTTGGCTGCAGCTCGTAAATGCTTGTTGAACCAAATATTCTGGATACTGTCTAACATAGCTTTTTCTCCTAAATGTGCTGGACTATGTGCGGTATTAATAATGACTTGAACCATAGAGTCGGGGAGAAACCATGTGGCTCTACCCTTCGTTAACCATCCTTGATCTGTCTGGACCCCTCCTTGTTCAGACCATTTCTTGATTTCATCGGGGGTAGCATGTAACTGGATATCTATGACGTCTTGTGTAGGGTCCTTAACTGTCATGCATGTAGTCGGATCTGGAGTATGTGTCTGATTAACTGGAATGTCTGGAGTCTGTGCTGTAAGCTTGGCTGTGCGGTCTGCTAGATCATTACCTTGGGAAATAATGTCAGTAACTTTCGTATGTGCTTTGCATTTCATGATGGCAATAGATGTCGGTAAATGTATGGCGTCTAACAGGGCTTGAATAAGGAGACCATGCTGAATCTTGGTTCCATGAGAAGTCATGAAACCTCTCTCCTGCCAGAGCACTCCGAAGTCGTGTACAACTCCGAATGCGTAACGTGAATCTGTATAAACATTAACTTTCAGGTTCTTGGCATGTATACAGGCTTGTGTCAGAGTGACTAGCTCTGCTGCTTGAGCGGACAGGGTATCAATACGGTGTGTTTCAATAACTTCGGTGTCAGTAGTCACTGCATACGCGGCGACTAGTTCTCCTGTACTAGTTCTCATACATGAACCATCCACATAAAGTGTCAGGTCAGGATCTGGTAACGGAATATCTGTCAGGTCTTGTCTTGGCTTTGTCGTAATATTAACTACTTCCACACAGTCATGTGGGTCAGGATTTGAACTAACTGATGGTAACAGTGTAGCAGGATTCAGGACATTGCAGCGTCTAATTTCTATGTGTGGCTGGAACAGTGTCAATTCATAACCTGTTAAACGTGCAATTGTCAAGTGCTGTGTTTGTGTTCGGTTTAAAAGAACTTCTACGGAGTGTGGAACTTGTACTGTCAGGGAATGCCCTAAAACTATGGAATCACTTTGTCTGATAGCTAGTGCTGTAGCTGCAACTGACTTGAGGCACGCAGGCAACGCCTGGGCGACTGGATCTAATGTGCTCGAAAAATAAGCACAGGGCTTGTATTGTCCTGCTTGATCTTGTGTGAGAACAGATAATGCTGTACCTTCGCGTTCAGTAACGAAAAGTGTAAAAGGCTTACTGTAGTTCGGTGTAGCTAGAACTGGAGCTTGACATAGGGCTTTCTTTAACTCGTTGAAACTAAGTGTGTGTTCAGATGTCCAAGGGAGGACAGTCGATACGGCTGCCTCCTGTGTCGTTAACTGTATCAGTGGCTTGGCTAGAAATGCATACTGGGGAATCCATTGTCTACAATAAGAAGTAAGGCCGATAAAGGCACGTACCTCCTTCTGGGTTCTGGGCTGGGGAAGACTCGCTATCAACTGGATACGGTCTGGTGTCAACTGCCTACCCCTCTTGGACAGTAAGTGTCCTAAGTATACCACTTGCTGGACACAGAATTGAAGCTTCGAAGGGGACACTTTGTGCCCCATCTCGGCTAGAAAATACAAGACTGTAAGGGATGCTCGCTCGCAGTCACGTTCAGAACGGGCTGTGATCAGTAGATCATCGACATACTGGAGCAGGGCAGTGTCAGTTGGCATGTGAATATTGTCTAGTTGTCTCTTGAGTGCTTGACTGTAAATACTAGGACTTTCTGTGAAACCTTGAGGAGCGCGTGTAAACATATAGCTCCTTCCATTTAAACAAAATCCGAAAAGAAACTGGCTGTCTGGATGAATTGGAACACTGAAAAATGCATTCTTGAGGTCTATGACAGTGAAAAACATGGCTTCGGAATCAATGGCTGTTAACAGGGAAGAGATGTCTGGAACAACTGGGTACTGCGGAATAATACATTTATTAAGCTCTCGTAAATCAATCACTAATCGATATACTGGGGGTGCATTTGGATCAGTACGTTTCATGACTGGAATGATCGGAGAATTACACACATTGGAGTCAGTTTCTACAACTACTCCTTGAGCCATGAGCTCGTCAATAATTTTGGATAAGGCTGCTACAGCCTCGGGTGGCAATCTGTACTGTCTGATTCGGGGTAACACTACACCTGGTTTGAGAGTCACACGATAGGGTGTGATTTGCATATAACCTACATCAGTTGGACCTTGCGCCCATAAGTGCTGTGGAACATTAGACAATCTTGAATCAAAATCTCGTAATACATAGTGACCCTTAAAGTCACGTAGGAACAGACGTATTCCCTCTGGGGAACAGCAAATAACTGCACCTAATTCTTTCAGTGTCTTGATGCCTAATAGGTTTTCTGGACATGACTTAGTAAGTAACAGATCAGTAGTACGGGACAATGGACCTACTTCTAGAGTGACTGGCTTTGATATCTCATTAACTATTGGCTTTCCTGAAAATCCAAGGGAAACATTTCTTGAGCCTGAGAGCGGAGCCCCTGGAACTTCGGCGTGACTAATTGTGGTCCTACTTGCCCCTGTATCGATCAGAAACTTTCTGTCTTTCCCTAATACTTGACTGTGAACATAGGGACCTTCTTGATCTACAGGTATCTCGATGAGAGGCAAGCCTACCTCCCTCTCTAGGCTGTTTCATGAATATGACTGGTACTCTGGATACTCGGACTGTGCATACTGGTACATCTGTGATGTGACATGCTGTGTTGCAGCAATAGGCTGCGGAGCTGTAACTGTCTGTTGTGCATTCTGTGGCTGAGGAATCTGTGAAACTTGTTCTTGTCTAGGCGGACGTGGTCTTTCTTTAGTCTTACCAGTAGCTATGTTATGTTTCAGAACTGCACACTCGTTTATAAAATGACCTGGCTGTTTACAATAATTGCAGTTCCCTTTAACGGGAGCTGCAGGATGACTGGCTTGATTCGGACCCCTCTTCTGACTGTCTTGAGGAACAGATTGTGCAACTAGCACTTTCATTTTCGTGTCTTTCATACGTTTTCTCTCGTGTTCTTGCTCTTCCCTGATTCTATTCTGGTGGTACTGGAGCATCTGGAGCATCTGGGACGGAGTATTTGCTTGCCAGGTGCTTTCGACTTTCAAAACTCGATTTTTAATTTGTGGACTTGAATTCTCGACTAATTTGGTAACGAAAAGGTGAGGGTATGACTCACTACTTGTCTTGAGACCACTGTTGATACTGAAGCATTTTTCAAATCTAGAATAAAAATCACTAATATCTTCGTCTTGTTTCTGTTTACAGGCTGAGATTGCATCCCAGTCTTCTTTTCTCGTTGTCAATAATCTGGGTAAAACTTGAATCAATAATTCTGGTAATTCTTTACATTTATCTCCAAGACCGGTACCTGGTACTCGTGCCTTGTCTTCAGCTTCTAGAGCTGTCCAATCGATCTTTTTCTCTCCCACCTCCCATTCCTTTTCCTTTAACTTTTCATACACCCCTGCGGGTAACAGGACCTTTAACATTTTAATGATATCTGGGTAAGTGTATTCTCCCATACGGAGCATGTCTTTTAATTCTCTATGGAACCCTGCTGGATCTTTGTCATGACAGGGAATTAATTTTTTCATTTCAAGAAGTTTCATCTTTGATATTGGAGTGTATACAAACACTCGTTGCATTTCGCCACCCGCCCCTTGGACTGGGTGGACTTCTCGTAACGGATTCTGTCTGTCTATGTAAAATGATTTTCTTTCTGGGGGTGAGACATGAACAAAATGCGGGTTCAGGAACGTTCTATACTTGTGACGCTGTTCTAGAATGATACTGATTAAATCGGTACCTAGACCTCTCCATCTATACTGGAGTAACTCGTTCAGGACATCGTGCAACGGACCTGGATCAGAATGTTGATCCTCATACAGAGTAATGAGGTGCTGGATCATATACATACCCACCAGTCGTTGCTCGGCTGGGGGCAGTTTCAGAAACATTTGTGCCACTATTTCGTCTGGAAAAGTGGTAGAATCAGTAATCCATCGGACTGCTGATCGGGCTAGTTCTTGTTCATGCATGGTACTTAATTCACTGTAACCGACTCGTGATTTCAGAATGTGATCGGTAGCTTGAAATACTTGTTCTAGAGAACCTTGTTCTGGTGCTGGATGATGAAAAACAGACTTGTGTTCTAGACGTAAATGACGATCTGGAAATCTAGATTTTCCTACATACGCTATTCTGGCGGAATTCTCGTCTTCCTCTTCAGGATCAGAGATACTTTCTTTCTCGCTTACTTGTGCTGCTTTACGCTGTTCGTGTATCCTTATTATTTCTTTACGAATTTTCTTGTACATACTCTCCATGGCACCGACGGTCTTGTGCTTACCCTCGGCTATATTATCACTCCACCTTGTCAGGATTCTCATTTCGGCGGGATCTTTAGACGGGTAATCTTGTTCTCTTATTAGACAATTGATCAGGAACTTTAATATCATGAGCTGGATCTCGGCTTTCCTTTGAGACATAATCTCGCCAATACTTTCTGGATCATCCCCTGTACGGATGAAACGATATATTCTGTCTAGATCTTCTTTCATATTCGGTAAGGTGACTAGATACTCGGTCACTCTCCTTACACGTAAGGAATATAAAACCATATTATATTCGCCTGGAACTGGATCATAGACACATTCGTTAAGGGTTTGCCTGATTTCTGTAACAGACTGATGTTTGGGCGTGCGCTGTAACGCTTGAGCATGTAATTCGAGTAATGTTAAACGCTTGTGTGGCGGCGGGGTTTGAGGAAGACCTCCTCCTACGGCCCCTAGACTAGAATCGTCGATTGACATTCTTCGTGCTGACAGGGTCGGTAGTTGTAACGTGGGCTGGACTTGTATGGCGGACTGGACCGGGGGAGCTGTTAAGGGCACCCCGGTGTCTGGAGGAGCGGGAAGTGCCTGATTTACAGGGACTGGCGGAGCGCGAACAGGATTTGCATATTCTGGGACTGTGTCGTCCAAGTAGGACGAAATAAAAATATCAGCTGCGGTCGGTTTATGACGTAGCTTGGTCGGAACTAATGGTGGCGGGAAATTACTGGATGCCTCTGGGGTCGCTTTTGGCAAACCTTCGGCAAGGAGAGGATACATACCCTTAATAAGGGCATGCCTCTGTCTGTCTGACTGTTCGGTTTTGACTCGTTCACCTATCTCGATTAATTCTCTTTCTTGGACTCGTTCTTGGGATTCTCTACTTAACTCTGACTTTCTGACTTCCTTTTCCGTTCTTTTATGAGCTTCCTTACGCCATAACTCGATGGCATCTTTCTGTGACTGTCTGGCTTTCTTTTTCCATAATGCTTCTTCTACTCGCATGATACATTCGGCATCCCATGTACCCGATACGGGCCATCTATACTTTTCTTCTAACTGTTTGGTATACTCTACCCATAAATCTAGATATAATATGGCGCTTATGCCATGTTTCTGATACATAAAATGACCTGGACTGTCCCTGGGCGGGACAGGAACTGCTTCTTCTAATAAACCCTTTCTAGTTTTTAACTGACGTAACTTGGAAAATATGGGCATGACTGAACTGTAATCTAGACACAATACAATATACAATAAAAACACGAAATCACATCGCACTCATACCACAACATTAAAATACATGCAGAACATTATGAAATAACAGTTCGAACAGAATATTACCTGGAATACTGAGAACAGAAACAGAACAGAATTTCTCGAGAACGGAACAGACTAGAATTACTGGATGCACTGCTGTAACAGTACGACATTTACCGGTCTCATAAAGAGACACGTCAGAACCCGCATCCACCGAAGTGGACACTTCGTTTGTGGGACTGTGTACCACCAACCCACAGACCAGAGTCAATTAAAGTGACCCTGTCTAGATACTACCCCAGCAACGGTACTCACCGGGCAGCAAGAACGGAAGGCCTCGGACTGGACTGGACTGCTACGGCGACGGACGACGAACTTCGGACTTCAGTTACGGGTGGGCCTCCGGATACCTCGGACCTTGGACTCTTGGCTTGGGCTCTGGTCGGGACTCGCCGCGTTCCTCCACCGTCTCGTTCGGATGCTGGACCGCCTCCTCCGTCTCCTCCGTGGGCCTGAGGGATACTTGAAGCAGAAATATCTGCACGTGGCCGGTATGGTTCCGTCACGGCTGCAGAGGGTCAGGGGGTCGGCGTGGCTTCACCGACGCGTGGGGAAAGGGCAAGTCCCTATTCGGGCGCCATTATGTGGTATATAAATAAATAATACCGGATCTATTTTTGAATGTATGAATGAATAACAGATAGCTCAATAAAATAAGAGTCAAGATTCGAGGTAGTAGGAGTTTCTGCAGGTTTATTACAGCATAAGGACAGGATCAGGACAACCTGCATAGGAACAGGGGCCCAGCAGGACAACTGGGGCCCAGCAGCTGCCGGGGCTTGATCTGGGATGAGCGCGCTAACTTTTAATAACAATACATCAACTTATATACATAGCGCAAACACATAGCATTACATTGCAGTAGGCGTAGCAGTGGGTGGAGCAGAAGGCGTGACGCGTAGCAGTCGCGAAAGATAACAGTAAAAAGAGGTGTAACTGGGAGTATACTTAGACATGTGATGCAAACGTAACAGAATATGTCATGAATGGGGCGGAAACATAGGAGGGGGCTACCTAAGGAGCCGGGACCTCTAATCTAATGGTGCGCGAAAACTGGCAATGACGTGTTACTAGGAGAAGCTGGGGGCTACGAACTCTGTGCTAGGAGCAGAGACTAGAGTCTGGAGGGTCGGAGCGACATGTGCCTGAACCCTATCTGGTATCTGATGTTTAGGGAACATGTTGATATAAACTAGAAGTCATGAGGGGAAAAGCTAACTTGATTCTAAGACTGGACCATGCATTATTCTACATGTAGTGCGTGATGAAGAATATTAAATGACCATTAAATACAGTATTTCTCTAACGTGGAGCCGAATAGGCTAGACAATGACGGAAACTATTGATGCAGTTCAGTAGCTTAGGAATGCAAAGAAGGAGGACTGAACTGATAACTGGAACTATAACATACTTTTGGCAGACTCAGAGGCAGAGCCAAGCTGCACCGGGCTCTGCGAGGCAGGAAGTAAGTGAAGGGTCGAGGATACAGGTGGGGGCTGTATCGCTCCTCAGCGAGGCTTTCAGGAGACAGGAGCTGAATCTGATGTCCGGGCCCTTTTGAGGCCTAGAAACGGGGACTTTATAATGGAATAACGTGCACACTGAGAAACGTGGCAACATTACTTCACATAGGCCTGATATTCGTAGTATTCACGAGGACTGGAAACTGACATACCAGAGGTGGACACAACTGTAATTGCGTCATTAATCAGACATGGGGAATAACATATGCATATTGGTCATGCACACATAACATATGATGGATGAAGCGTAGGGACACAGAACATGGCAAAATTTACTTTTCCACAACCACACCAGCTTCATACCAGAATTGACCACATTTTCTGCTCTCGCTCCATAGCGGGTGCAATTGTCCAGGCACAACACATGGGGAAAACTCTATCCGATCACAGCTCTGTGGAACTCACCTGGCATTGGGGTAGGCGGCTGACCCCCATCCCCACCTGGAGATTGTCACCAGATCTCCTCGAAGACTCAGTATTCCGGGCCTCCCTGACCGATGCCATAGTGACCTACTTCTCCACTAACATGAACACGGCCAGCACCCGTCAAGTGGAATGGGACGCATTTAAGGTCTGTCTGAGGGGGACAGCAATGACCGCTGGAGTGGGCAGGAAACGGGAGGTGATTAATCAACTGAAGGAGGTGGAGGGCTCACTAGCGTCCCTAGAGAATGAGGCTGCAGGCACATATGCACCTTTTACACCACTACAGGAGGCTCATATTAGGCACGCAGAGCTAATGGAAGACCTGAGGCTCCTAGATTATAGAGAATACACGAACAGGCAACATACACAGGCGGATAGAGCTGGTCCCCTTCTAGCCCGCCTCTTACGAGACTCCCCGGTGAACCATCCCATTCTGAAAATACTGGACCAGACGGGCAACCCGACTACCACCCAGGTCGGGATTAACACGGCGTTCAGGGAATACTACACCACGCTGTACAGCCCCCCTCAGCCACTCCCGGAGGATGCATTCGAGGCCTTCACGAGGGACTTGGCCCTGCCTCAACTCAATGACAGGCAAATAAAAGACCTGAAGCGCACCATCACCATAGCTGAAATTAGGCAGGCAATACGTGCCCTCCCTAAGGGCAAGACCCCTGGAACGGATGGCCTACCGGCCGACTTTTATGCAACATACATAGATCTATTGGCCCCACGTTTACACGCTGTTTATTTAGAGGCGCTACGGACAACTGCTCTGCCACAATCGTCTATGCAGGCATTAATCACGTCCCTTTTGAAACCTACTAAGGAGGGGCTTCAGATGGCTGACTATAGACCCCTGTCCCTACTCAATACTGACTCCAAGATATTGAGCAAGGTACTGGCATCGAGGCTCGTGCAATATGTATCTCAGCTGGTCCACTCAGACCAGTGTGGTTTTGTTTCGGGCCGCAACACGGCCATGAACCTCGGGCGATTGGCCCAGCTCATGCTCGGAGACCGGGAGGTCACGTGCTCCGAAGGCTGCATTTCACTGGATTTGAAGCAAGCTTTTGATTCCCTGAGATGGGACTATATGTTTAACACGCTGTCTAAATTTGGGATCCCACCCGAATTCCTCGCTTGGGTCAGATTGCTGTACACCTCCCCCACCGCTAGAGTGCACACCTCCGGACATATATCAGCATCTATAGCCATCGCACGGGGCACCAGACAGGGCTGTCCACTCTCCCGCCTCCTCTTCGTCCTTGCCCTTGAGCCTATGCTCTGTAAACTCCGGCTGATGGCCCCCCGATATGGCATCCTACGGCATGGGACTACGCACATAGTGTCCGCCTATGCGGATGATATCATCTTGTATCTCCGGGATCTGAGGGGCGACTTGAGCCCCATTGCCCAGGTCTTTGAGGACTTTAGGACGGTCTCGGGCCTGACCATAAGCGAATCCAAGTCATATGGGTTCGCATTTGCAATTACAGGCTTGGCTGCTCCCCTGCCTTTCGCCCCCCACGTGTTCCAGATGGCTGAAACCACCTTCAGGTACCTGGGCATGCAGATTTACAGAGAGGCCGACATGATGATTGACGGTAATCTTGGGAGGTCCATCAGGGCACTGAAATCGCAGGTACAATTTTGGCTCACACTTCCGCTCTCCATACCCGGCAGAGCGGCGATCTCCAAGATGGTGATGCTTCCCCGTCTTCTCTACCACTTCACTAACTTGCCATACCTGATCCCAGCAGCTACTTTTAAGACCCTAGACACTCTGCTCACCGAACTTGTTTGGGGGCACGGCCGCAGGCGTGTAGGTCTGTCCAAGCTACAGCTCCCCTCCGATGCCGGTGGTATGGGCCTGCCGGACTTTAGAGCTTACAACTACGCGTGTCAGCTACAATGGCTGGCATTCTGGGTAGCGGGTCGCAACCTTCAGGAGGTCGATATGACGGTTAGAGAGCATGCAATGGGGAAAATACACACGTTGCTTTTGCCCAACTCGGTTATACCGAGGGATGCCCCACCTCTCCTCAAACTAGCGATAACTTATTGGCGAAAGGCATTAAAGTATACGTCCCCGGGGTCGACATATGCACCCACGATCCCACTATTGGGCATCCCGCTGGCCACGGGAACTCTAACGACGGACTCACTGGAGCAATGGCATGATGCAGGAGTGTCGCATGTAGGTGACCTGTTTGCAGAAGAGCACCTGTTGTCCTTTGAAGACTTTAGAACCACCCATGGAGTCCCTGGAGGCACCTTCCTCCTACACGCGGGCCTTCGCCGCTATATAACACACAAGTGGTCCCCTGAGAGCCAAGAGCCTGTTACAAACCCTCTCATCACAATGCACTACCTGATGGGCACGGGCGCCCACTTGACAAAGTGGCTCACTGCTAGTATTAAGGGGGGAAGGGCATTCGATTTGTCGTTACTTCGGGCAACATGGGAGGGAGACATAGGGAGGCCCCTGCGGGACGGAGAATGGAAACGCATCCTCCAGTTTCCCAAGAAAGTAGCCAGGAGCCCCAAGTTTAGGTTTATTCAGTTGATGCTACTACATAGAGCCTACCTGACCCCACACCGCATACATATGATGTTCCCTGATGCGAAAAGCAATTGCCCCCGGTGCGACACTGAAGACGCATCGCTGATACACATGCTTTGGCAATGCCCTAAACTAGGATATTACTGGACCACGGTTCATGATGCGCTTAAGAGAGCGGGCGCTCTGTCCAGATCTCCTACACTGGAGTGCACATTATTGGGGTTGGGGCCCTCACAACGCACCAGAACCGTGGCGGCACGCTTCTCGGACCTGGCCCTGTTGCTAGCGAAGCGTGCCATCACGATGAGATGGAAGTCTCCCAAACCTCCTAATCCTGAACTGTGGAAGGCGGAGGTAGTGCGGTGGGGTATGGCTGAGGGGGAGGCTTTGCAGCGAGAGGAATATAGAGGCCTGAGGAAAACACCAATCTCACTGGACTGGTTTGCCATCCTGGGTATGTTCGAAGCTGGGGACGATGATGAAGACGGGGATACATGTACCTCGCCGAATATAGGATGCATGGGTACTTAGTCAGACTGTCATGCACTGATACTAACTGTGGTGCGCTCTGGTGCGGTGCGAGGAACCCCAAATTGAATCACTGTACTTGCCTCGTTCCACCTGTGTGTACAAAAGGATGAAGCTTTACTTTGTAATGCCGTAAGTGGCCCGGTCTACTGATATTTCAGTCTTATGTTGTTGTGAGAGTGTCGGGTGGGTGGGTTGGTTGAGGGTGGGGGGAGGGATGGCGTTGGCCGGGGTTTCTCTATCGGGTGACGGTTATTGTCATCATCAACAAAATGGAAAACTCCAGTTAACTATGCATGTATATGCTCTAAGCGCACTTATGGTTGTATTACCCTGTTTTTTGCTGGAACTGGAAATTTCTGTAACTGCTTTACCTACTATGCTAATAAACAGATTTTCAAAAAAAAATAAAAAAAAAAAAATCTATGTCAGAGAGCCTGAGACCAATCTCTCTCTGGTTCTGCGAAAGGTTGCCCTCTTTGGTTCCCTATCGGGTATAAAGGTCAACTGGAACAAGTCCATCACGTTCCCCCTCACCCCTGCCATGGTCCGATTTGAGCCGGAATACCCCCTGCAATGGACCACAGAAGCGGTGCGATACTTAGGTATCTGGCTACATACTGACTTAGAGGTTATCCTGGGGGAGAATTATGGAGTTGCTATCTCCAAGCTGGAGGATGATGTTGACAGATGGGTGACAGATGGGTGAGTCTCCCTTTATCATTAATGGGCAGAGTATCCCTTATGAAAATGATTGTCCTACCACGCTTCGTCTTCCCCTTTATGAACATACCCATGGTCCTGTCCAGAACATTCTTTCAGCTTCTAACACTTCCTAATGGTGTGTCTGGCATGGGCGGGCAAGCAGCCACGCGTTGCTGGTAAGATATTGACATTGCCATATAAAATGGGGGCCTCGGAGCTCCCGACTTGGAATTATACTATAGAGCTGCTCAATGCTCTCATGCATATCACTGGATACACGGACCCTCTGACATTCCCCACATACGGATTGAGACCATAGTAGCTGACACCAGACCTCTTCCAGCCCTGCTGTCCGCCTCTCGGGATAGGCGCACTGGTATAATGGACTCTCTAATCTCGGTCACACACACTTGGCATTATATACTGGATGCTCAAGCCGGCAATATACTATATGCTCCAATAACCCGTCTTGACCGGTGCCACTGGCTTGCTCCATGTAGGGACAGGGGAGTCATAACTGCATTACGGACGCTAAACATTCTTACCATAGGAGACCTCTTTGCAGACGGCACTGCCCGTTCCTGGGAGGATGTTACAGAGGGGATGAGGTACAGATGCCCCTTGTGCACTTTCAATTCCACAGACTTAGACACGCTCTCCGGGATCTACTTGGGGAAGATATGGCGGAGCCCCCTGAGGTTCCGGCACTGACTGGTGTTATTAAAGCAAAGTCACCCGCTAAGTTAGCGTCCAGAATATATCACACCATGCTGTCTGCCAGAGAAGGCGACTACACCAAACCACGACTGGCATGGCAGCGGGACTTACAGGTAGACTTGATGGAGGATAAGTGGCTCTACTGCTGCTTAAGTACCAAACGAATCTCGCTCAACGGACGTCATAGATTAGTCCACTTTAAATTCCTCAACAGGGTTTACTATACGCCGGAACAATTATATCGCTATGGCCTGTGCAAGGGATCTCAGTGCGAAAGATGCAGAGAGCAAATCACAGATTTCTTTCTGCTGGCCTGGGTCTGCCCGGGGGTCGCCCACTTCTGGAGAGATGTCTTTACTGAGATTAATCGCATCACGGATATGAAGCTCTCCCCGGACCCGGTCCTAGCTCTACTGGGCTATTCCAAACCCCTTCCTAAGGCACACAGGCGTCTTGTGGACATGGCACTCCTCCTCCCTAAACGATGCATTGCACTCTGTTGGCTTCGTGGCCCGACACGTCCAGAGACATGCTATACTGCTGCACTCAAACGGAAAACTATAGCAAGTTACTACAGCCCTGCAACAGACTCAAAAATATTTGGGCCCTATATATGACCAGATGATCCACCCTGACGACTACCGAACACGATGACGCTACACCTCCGACTGCAGCCGGTCACGACAACCAAGACTCTACCACGTAACAAGACCCCCATTTCTGACACTGCTCACTTAACATTACACGTTACTGCCCACCAGGGTAGAGGTACAGAAGATAGGGGTCTCTTTGTCGTTCTGTGAGGGAAACCACTCGTGTGTTTACTGTACTAGCCTTTTTTATCCCTTTTTAGAATGATGCAATGATGTATGATCATTAGACTGCCGCATGTAGATGATGTCACTTGGAATATGTCACTGTCTTTATTTTATTGTCCTGTTTTATTTCCCTTGTTCTAAAACCCAATAAATACATTAATAAAAAAAATTGCTCTTTGTTAATGAATGCGTTAAATTTTTCAAAAGAAAATTACACTCCATCAGTCGTGACACTCTCTAGTACTATATGAATTCATTAAAGTCCAGGCATGTGAGCATTTGTCAAATACATTTGAGTTTGTTCCATTGAAAGAAGAATTGCCATTTTGTTTGCTAGCCTCTTAAATAAATTATGGCTTATTGGAGCTGACCAGGCTTCATCTAATTTCAGTGCCTTAAGAAGGGAGTGTAGGGAACTCAGCCATGAGTTCTGATTACTCCAGTATGCCATGGTGTATATCTTTCTGAGTGAAAATAGTGTATTGTCTCTGCATGATCCTATTTGATGTAAGAACATTTTTGGACGATCTCAGCAATATTCAAGTAGATATCAAGTTGTATTTGTGATTGCGCTGAGTTGGGGGGAGACCAAATACTCGTCTATGAATTTTACTGGTCAGAAAGTTGATGTATTCACCTGCTGGTGCTGGGAGAGCAATGAGGCCATATGTTAAAGATAGTTATATCTCATTTTTCATGACCTGGGTGAGGGAAGCGGGAAGGTGAACATTGAAGTTTGAAAGATAATGCTTTAAATGCCTGAGTCAATTACCTCTATCAAGATTATGCCCAGATACTTGTATTCTTGTGTGGTTTCAATGATTTTTTGGGGAAGATGCCATGCCCCATTTTTTAGGTCTCAGCTAGATAGCACATCTCTTATTTCTTCAATACATTTGGTTTACACACATTGTGCTTATAGCCCACCCATAGCTTAGCACTGATCTGCTTCAGCAACGCTCTCATTTCCTACGTTCCCATTTGTGAAGGCATGCCTGCGTTACCTTTTTGTGTTTGGCCCTCCCCTGGAGCATGGACTAAGTACTTGTGTCCATCCACTACTTCGCTTTTTGGAACTACTCTTTTTGTGTTCCTGCACTCCATATAAGTGCGTGTGTTTTCAGGCCTTCTCTCCTATCCCGTCCATAACATAATATAACATAACATAACATGTGTATTTGTAAAGCGCACGTTCACCCCTAACGAGGTATCTTGGTGCTGAATAACAGATGTTTATTGTTACCCAACTCAATGGTACTCATTTTATCGATCTGAGATGGATGAAAGACTGAGTGGACCCACCGGAATTTGAACCTGTGACCATGAGGTCGAACACAGGCCCCTGAAGTGAATGCATTAGACCACTGAGCTACCAGACCACTGAGCCACCAGATCCATGTTGCTTCTTTAAAAGCCCTGCCACCCCCTTTCTATGTTGCTTTTTTTTCTCCCGTTCCTCTGTCCCAGTCCGTTACTTCTCCACCCCAACTTACTTCTCCACCCCAACCGGCGCCCGTGTTCCAAAATCTTACATCGTTTGTGTTGTGTGCGTGAATTTCAAATCAGTTTCTAGTGGAAGAGCAGTGCTGTCCTACAACCCTCTTGCCGGGAGCAGTTTGGTGCCGTAGTGATTTCTGGTTTTCCTTTCGTTTCTTTTTATTGGGACATATTTTGTGTCTTACGAGCAGCCTCTCATGCAGGGAGCTGAGTAGGGGAAGTGCTAGTCGCATGGTGGCTCCTTGGTGTACAGCAGTCTGCAGCTGCTCATGATTCTTTATCGTTTTTAGGTTCCGGCTACACAATGCATGCATTGTTTCTCTCTTGGTTGTGCTGGCCTCTACAACTCCAACTGTGAATGAGGGCTTGCGTTAAGTAAAACAGATGGTCCTGGTGGTCTCTAAAGAGCACTTCTTCTAACAAAATAGTTAGAACAAGCATTGGCATAGCCAATAGGTCTCGCTTTTGGGACCTTGTAAGTGATTAGCCATGCAACACTTGATGTTTTATGAAGGATATTGTGCTGGATAAAGGCGAGACCTATTGGCTATGCATTGGGGAGGGCCTTATAAGTGTTTAGGTAGAGCTATTGACTTTGCCAATGTTTCTAAGCTGTGCTGTAGAGAAGTGTGGCTGCTGTGCAGCATGTTGAGAAGTTGTAATTAAAAAGTGTAAGAAGCACTAAGTGATGCTGCAGTGGTTGAGTTATGCTGTGCTGGCCTTGAGTTATGCAGTGGTGGCGTTGAGTGATGCTATGCTGGCCCTGAGTTATGCAGTGTTGGCGTTGAGTGATGCTGTGCTGGCCCTGAGTTATGCAGTGTTGGCGTTGAGTGATGCTGTGCTGGCCCTAAGTGATGCTGTGGTGGCCCTGGGTAATGCTGTGGTGGTGCTGAGTGATGCTGTGGAGAAGGTGAGTGATCCTGTAGTGGCCCTGAGTCAGTGGCGTAACAAAACTTGAAGGGGCCTCCCTGCAAAGCCCAATGAGGGCCCGGCCCACCACCTACCACTTTGCCCCACCGACAAAAATAAGCAGTCACCTACTGTATTTTCAGCACTTATCTGTGCATACTTCGAACAGCAAATAGAAATAGGATGCGCTTTAATTGTGTTCTAGGGCTGCCTGAATGATCCATGACTTAATTAAAGGGAACAAAGACAGAAAAGTCACTTTACAAATGAATACGTTCATTTTTATTTATAACCCTATTTAGTGTCAAGACAAGGTCTTTCAGGGTCTTTAAACAACACATGGCTGGCATTTTTCTTTTGGCAACCCTACTTTATATTCCTTTTCATGAAATGCATTCTCACACTACAGCAGTAAATGTAAATTTCAACTGTAAGGAATAGTCAGAGTGGGGGTCATCTTTTTTGGTCACAGCATGCCTAGGTTTTCGGGTGTCAACCTGCCTCAGGCCCGGTTTGTGCTGCTTGCGTTCTCTAGTTATGCCTTACTGGCCTACGTTCTCCTATACCCACCTACCTGCACTCGTTGGGGCTACGCTGATTGTACAGATACTGTATCTTTCATGTTTGTCCACGGCATTACCCTGCATATGTCTCAGAAATCAGCATGTCTATCTCTCTTTATCTCTCTTCCCCTTCTCTCTCTCTCCACCTCCCTCTCTCTGTCTCTAACCCCCCCCTCTCTCCCTGCTCCTCCTATCATGGTATCACCTTGCCTGTGTTACCCCATCTTACTCTGGATTGCTCGCTGGCCTGAATGTCTGCATGTAGAGGCCCCTGTTTTCACCACATTAAATGTCGTCCTTACCAATGGAGTCTTACAGTCTACCAAAGCGACTTAGTGTACTTTACTGCCTCCGGTTATAAAAGTACATACTGTCTCAGCGACTCCTGTTGTCATCCAGTGTGCCATTAAGTGTTCATAGATTGGCGACTTACTGGGACATAAAGTAAGCCTGGCACCAAAATAAAAGTGGCCCTCATTAGCAAATCAGACAGCTAAAAGAGCAGCCCATTTGCAAATAGGGGTCATTTTTATCTTATCAAGACATGCTATATATGTGATTTCAAGGTATGGTAGACTGCATGAATTTATGCTTGCTGCAGTGCAAAGTTTGTGGTAATATAATGGATATCAACAGTAAAACCCATCATACAAGATTCAACTGGCCGACACACAGCCTACAAATCAGCCCACTCTCTGAGGTGTCACATCTACTCTTTTGGAGACAGAACTAGCAGTGGGAGAGGCAAGGAAAAAGAAAGCTCCTAGCTGAAGGCTGCCACTTCACATGCTGTAGGTGTTTAGCAAGGAATGTGCGACTGTGTTTATTTAAGGATACTTCAGGCAAGGTTTGTGGTATTATCCAAAAATCACCAGTAAAACCCAGAGCACCAGACCATCCAGGCTGAAAAAAGTCACTTGACATACTGGCCTGCAAAGCTAACCCACAGGACTGTATGCACAGGTGTCTCAGGCAAGCAATGAAAAAGAAAGCTGCCACCCATGTGCTCTATATATGTTTTATAACTTAGCGCCTTGCCGCCCTTGGGCTAAGTTAGCGCTTTATACATTTTATATTCATTCATTCATTCATTCATTCAGGTATAAGAGATGTCGACTCAGCATTTAAGCTTGCTCCGGCAAGGTTTATAAAGCAGAGAAATAAGCAAGAAAACACAATGCCCACGACCCTACATGCCCACAAACAACCAAAACAAATCATCCCACAATGTGACCTGTCACACCTAGCCTTTGGGGACGGACATTATTGGCAGCAGATGAGGCAAGAAAATAAGATAGATGCCTTCTACCACTTCATACACGTTATAGGTGTTTTCACTTTTCAGTGCCATGCATTTGAGCTTGCTTCAGGCTTTGCTGTAAGATCGGGGAAATCCTCATAAAAACTCAGAACAAAAGACCCATTCGGCCTACATGCTGCCAAAATGAACCAGCCCACACAATGACCTCCACAGCTACCCTTCCGGACTATAATGTACGAGCGGTGGGTGAGGCAATGAAAAGGGAAGCTGCTGTCCACTGGCTCAACATAAGGGGCCAGTCAACACACTGCATAGATGCAGCTATGTTTTTCACCACACAAGGCACGGATAGGCCAGGTGGTATGCTTGAGGGAGAAGTCGGACACAGCTTGTTTAAATCCAAAGGTCAGGGTCAGCGATCTCCGCTAGTAACTATAAAGTCAGTGAATTGGCCGGTCAGATGTAAGTAAAGGCCAAAGTATCTTTGAGACAGCAGACTGGCAGACCGCACAGAGTGAACTCATTAGCACCATCACGTCCCTGCCGCCTCGGAAGCAGAGGGCTATAAGTCATCAAGAGAAGATGGGACTGGAGAAGGAATAATGAAAACAATTGTCGGTTCAAATCTGTTTCTCTAAAGAAAATGTATTGTTTTTACTTTTGCGCAAGGGATGGGTAGTCAGTGTTCGTGAATCATGAAGGCTCATAATTTATAAGGAATACCATAAGATCATAGTAAATCCTGGAGGCAGCAATCATTCGGTGTTGTTGGGGATTTTTTCACACACAACAATGTCGTATACGTTTGGCCAATGATTACACAAGGCACAGCTATCATGAAAGTGGATTTATGGCAATGTCATGTGACCTTTGGTAAAGGCTCCTATTCCTCCTGTGGAATTCCTCACAGTGGAGAAGTATGCATGGCTGAAATGGAGCCTCCTTGAAAATGTACAAGTTTCTTTTTTTGGGCTGTGGAGGAAAACGTTGTCATGTAGAGAAACCCCTAACCCTGCACCCACATGAAGTTTGATGCTCATCGCTTCCTCCTCCAGTCTTGGATGGAGAGATACTGCAGCCCTTGGCTGGGGTGAATCTGTGGCTGTTTCTAGCATAGAAAAAGATCTGAGAAGAGTTTAGAAATGCTACAAGTATAGATGTTGATGGGTGGTCCCAGGAAATCTACAGTACTATTAATATGTACACCCACCAGGAATCGCTTCCAGGATATCTGGCAACAGTAGTAAAATGATATGTTGTATAACCCAGCGCAGCACTGCCAGAGTCTGGGATCCCCTTTAATGCCTCTCACACCCCTGGCATCTTCAGACTTCTTGCCACAGAGGAAGTCTGAATTAGTTCATATCTGCAGCGTCAACATGCACACTTCCGCCTCAGCAGGAGGTGTGTGTGGAGGACTATAATGCATGATTACTTTCAGAGTTCTCTCTCTATGGCATGCTTCATTTCAGAGTTCTATCTCATACATACATTATGAAACGCAAGCAACCAAAGGAGCTCTGTGACAAAATGCAGCAACTCACTGAGATAGCCTCATAAAATGCAGTTTAGTCAACTGCATGGTACACGTTCTTTGCAGCAGGCACATTAACCCTCTGCACTACTTCATGATCAGTGAGACCTGCCACTAGACAAAACGCTGATCTCCCTCCAGAAGAAACATTATTTAATTATTTACTTGTGTTATATTGACATTTTAACTGTTTCCTGAAAACATCTGGGCACACAAGGAAAAATTAACAACAGCGCTACTTGTCATGCTGGTGATTCAAAACTGCCGGTAGAGAAGAAAACTCGGCCCTGTCAGCAGGAACATTATCAGCGGCGCGTTATTTGGCTTACCTGTGTGCCTCAGAATCTTACAACTCTGTGCTGCTGCAGCCTGCTGCCTTAAGTGTCCGTGAGCCACACGGACTGCAGACAGCTATCACTGTCTCCCAGTGCGGTGTTGAATTCAACGGGGCGTACTTACTGAAGGTACTGTGTTCTTGTGCATGTGTATTCAGAGGAGTAGAAGAAACCAGGTTCCTGTGCTGATTCTGAGGTGAATGGACTGTGAACCCCCTTGTTTGAAAGGATTGTACAAGAACCACTGCTCCCACCTCTATGGCGAGGAAGTAATCTGTGCCTCTGGAGAGAATGTCACAGGTGTGACCAGCCTCATCCCCGAGGAAAGGGACTTTAGAAGAAAAAAGCTGGGGAAGGACTTTACCTCACGCGGTGACTGCTTTGGTTTTGTGGAGGAAGGTGTACACAAATACGCTGGTACTGTTCTGTGTGTGAAGAGAGGAGGGTGCAAGAAGTACCACCCCTCTTTACTTTCTAGAGTCAAAAAGAGTTCTAGTGCCCTGGTACTGGGCTGCCTGAAGAGAAAAGGTGCACCGGCAGATTACTGTTGGAAGACCGCCTTGTACAAGATCCTGAGCGTTGTCCCAGTGCTGGGTTTACGGAACTACTGTTGGACAGAATCAACAGTCCCAGACTGTACTGAATTGTAGATAAAGGTGTATGCCAGACACACAATCCTAGTACTGTGCCGCAGCTGAGTACAAAGCACCGCACAGGTCTAGGGCCCCACTGGTGAACTGTATTGCATCTGGAGGGAAAGGAAAACCCACAGGATACTGCCCTACTCTTGCGGGCAGAGCTCTATTGCATCAGAGAGGAAAAACACACTCCGTGACCTCGTGGTGCTCGCTGGGGGACTTGGACTGCACTTTCTTGTTGCTCACATGCCGGAGTCACGTCGCTGGCTGCTGCAGTGGCTGTCCACCTTGGCCCTGGTGGGAGTGGTCAGCCTGTCTGGGCCCGGTGGCTCCCTGCCCTCGCTCTGCCCTCAGCCTTGCCACTGCGATGGGGACGGCGGGGTGCACGGTTCCGGCAGGGGCCTGACGGCAAATCCGGTGGGGTTTGGCGCGTTCTGTAAGTATTTTTCTTGTGTGAGAAGTGGATATAAAACTGTTAACCAATAACTAGTCTCACCGAATGATTCGCTGCAGTATATATTTAAAATGGGGTTGTGAAATACTTATGAAAAGCTGTCTATTGAAAACTCCGCTATAATATAATAGCAGCACATATGTACTGATTTCAATATGACTGTCCCCTTAATGTAGTTGCACGTCTAGGTAAGGTGATTATATCAAACCTAACACTAACGTATGTCGTTGTGTGTGGTTATCACACACACGTTGAGTGAGTAGGTTGGGAACTCTTTAATTTTAGAACAATTGCGAAGTCTCGCTTGAGTAGTTTAAAGTGATATTTGTATACTTTACCTATATTCTCCCCTGGTTCTTTTTTCTATCTTCGTCCAATCGCAAGGAAGAGCTCATAGAATGGCATAAAGTGCTACACAGATGACATATCCTGTATGAATACGCGAGGGGAGGGTAGCAACTTTCAAACACCCATTAAAAACGAGAAGTGGGCACTCTTTTTCTATCTTTATGAAACGTGTTCCTCAGATGATAACCTGGTGCTGCAAGGCATATATTAATGGCAATATAACACTTTGTGAATCTACGTAATATTATAGTAGTATTCTGTGGCTGCTAAACCCATGGTTGCAGTAGTTTATGTAACATGAAATTGATGACACTTTATGCCAAATGTCATCATATTGATGATAATGTGTACCTGCTTTCGGATGGATGGTGGTGTTTTGTGCCTTGAATCGGAGCCAAGAACATTTTTGGTTGAACCTGCATTCTATGGTTCTTGTTTATGTTTCCTTTGTCAGTGAGTACCTCATGGTCCTTCATATTTGGGCTACATCATGTCATGTCGTGATATTGGCAGTGGTCGAAGTGGGGGGAAAAGTAGGGGAACTGTGGGCGGAGACTCCGCGGGCGGGGATAACCCAAGGATTGGATCAGTGGGCGGAGTCAGAGGTGTGGCCAAAATGTGCCAAACATTTGGCATTTCAACCAATTGATACCCTTGATTATTTAAGGTTTAATAGGAGTTATTGGCATTTAAATACATTCAAAAAGTGGGATATATTTCCAATCACACAATGTCCCAAATACGCTTAAAAGTGGAATCACAAGCCATTTGTCTCCAAGCCATGCAGTTTCTCTCATTATCACTTCTCCTCCCTTCTTCCACAAGAGCAGTTCAAACATGTATGGCAAAATATCCTAGTTTGCAAATGTTTTTTATTTAATTGTGGCTCTGCCATATTTGCCACATAATAAATCATCCACTTCATAATCTTACAGTTATAATAATCATTTTTGTAGCTCAAACGGACAAAAAGGTACAAAAAAAGTGACTTGAGTTGCTGCAAAGTGGACGGCCCTTTGCAAACGTTGACTATCAGCTTTCTCACCGCTGCATTTGTATGTTATACTGATACTAATGAGGCTGAAACTTTGCAGAGACTTAACATGTGTAAAAATGTCTAAATAATAAAGTATAAGAAAATATATTGCATTACGCTGCAGCCTTTTTTGTGTTGCATAATTTAGTCAACACTGCGGCATAATTTTGTGCCCCATTGCTGCATAATTCCAGTGGCTCCAGAGCAGGTAGCACATGTTAAAAGTGCTTGTGCATGAAGCAGAGAGACTGTGAAGTTTGCAAACTTCGTTTGGTGTGCGTGCAAATCCTGCATTGCCAATCCTTGGTGAGTTGCAGCTACTACTGCTGAAACAGGCCAATGGAGGTACCAATGGGTGAGGCGGACTGGCCTCGATGGCATGGCCGGCTTCAGAGCTGGTGGCGCCCTGTGCAACAATGTTTGTTGGTGCCCCCAATGATCACCTACACCTCGGACTCCCTCACTACCACCCTTTAACAGTCGCCCTCAAGTCTCCATAACTACACTCTTTCTCAGATGCATTTAATTTGATTTACAGCGCCACTCATACCAGTAAACGTTGTCAGAGCACTTAACATTACACACACTACACAGAGACAATCATTTATATGTGTGTAAATCACTGTATAGGAAATGTTACATAAGGGAAAGGACTACAAGGTGTAGAAGCCACATGACAACCATACTAGTAGGCAGTGTAGTTTAATAGCTCACTGTTCTGGGTTAGGATTTTAACTTATAAACTGCAAGCAACAAAAGGATCTCTCTGACAATAGCAGTATCCTACTAACCTAGTTAACATTATGTGAACTTTGTGATCTGCATGGTACATGTTCTTTGCAGCAGGCACATTAACCCTCTGTGCTACCTTTCCAGGAGTCAACCCTTCCACTAGACAAAACTCTGAGCTCTCTCTAGGAAGAACCTTAATCACCGAAGTTATCATGACATTTTATTGTTGCTGAAAATTGCTGGAGGCCAGCAAGGAGGCAGCAAGTTTTTTTAAAACCATAATATACTTGCAAACACTACGCACCCACCCGAAATAGGTACCCAGTGCAGTCACACCGTTCGCACCGCCCTAACCTGCTCAAGGTTCATGTGGCCTCGGTGACAGAATCACAGTGACTGGATCACTGCTGCTCTAGGGTGTGCTGCTTCGTAGGCCTGCCCGCAAGACTGGAGATGAACTTCAGTATGGATTGTGGTGGACAGGCCTTCAAGGTTAACCCACAATTGACCCCACTAGGGTACACCTGCTTGTGCTAAGACATCAGGCCTTCTAAGGTCTAGTGGGGCCTTCTAAGATCTAGCATGAGAATATGCTCCCACAGTAGAGTGGTCTGGTGGACTGGTCATGAAGGCTGAACTTGGTACCGAAGTTCCAAATTCGACAGCTCTGGCCATAGTGCCACATCCTCTCCCCCACGAAACTCGCACTGCCTTCAGCTACACCTAACTGTGCCCGCTATAAACACTTGGATGTGGCTCAATTCAAATTATGCACTTGATAAGAGTAATATGCTGCCTAATAAACAAAAGTAATAGCAAACACTCATAGGGAATGCAAGATTAAGTAAAGCATGTGAGGGTTTGAAGCTCGGCGAGAATGGCCGCACTGTAGTGCAGCTCCGCCAGCCATCGAGGGACACTAGCTAACATCCTTGCCCAATACCCAAAAAGTGGGAAATCTGCGAGCGGAATTCATTTACTGCAGACCCGCTGCTAAGGAGCTGCCCTGCTGTACCGCACAAAGGGCCAACACGGCTGAGAACTGACCCGCGCAGCGGCTCCACCGGCTCGGTGGAAAATAGCAGCCTAAGGCGGGCGACGGAGTGGGGAGAAAGCTGGTGTGAACGGGCGCTCCCAGGGGCAACGACAGCGAAACACGCCTGGGGAACTTGCGCCCACAAACCCGTATTATTGAGTGCAACGCAGGGCCGCGGAGAAACGACCGAAGAGAAAGGGGCGGAGCTAACCGGAGGCAGAGTTGTTGCAAAGACGGCTGCGGATTCACGCGAGGCCCCGGCGTCAAGACTGAAGGTAGGCCGCTGACAGGCGCGAGACCCCCTGGAGAGGCTGCTGCGTTGAGGATTGCCGAGCGCCGAGTCGGCGACCCGACCCACCCTGGTTTGTGCTGGGTGAGAATAGTGTAAAGAGCGGCTCCCCCCTTCGCCCCAGCGGAGAGCACCACAGTCTACAGCCTAATATCCCGGGAGGTGTGAGGGAAACATCCGCAGGCCTCAGAATAACGTGGGGAGTAGGGCCTACTCGGTGGTGGGAGCGCTGGACTGTAGCAGAGGAGGAAAGGCAGCGGACACAGTGGGCAGTTACCCGTAACATCTGACGGGCCCAACCCACAGCGAAGAAGAGTTGTAACGCCGGGACTACCAGGAAAACGCAGCTTGGAGTCGGTGGCACCGGGGAGCAGTAGCTGACGAGTGAGCAGGCCGAGGCGGAGTGCAGAATTGGCGCCAATACTGGCCCCCCGGACTGCGGAGCTGTTGGCAGGCGTATAAAGGGGTGAACACACCGCAGTGAAGAGAGGTCTCGGCGGACAGCGCGAGGCTGCAAGGGCAACGGTCTCCTGTTGCGAGCGTGCACTGAGGGGGAGACCTACTGTCGCGGACCTTGGTGTGTGTGAACTCTGGCCTGAGAAAATGGGGAAACCGGACAAAACGCAGCCGAAACGAAATTTTGAACTGCGCAAAGGAGGGCGGCAGCGGCGAGACTCGGAGCCGGACATGGAATGGGGGGAGGCTGCAGCGCAGAACAATGATATTGCGAAAACATTGGTGGCAATACAGCAGAGTTTACAGACTATAGATGGCAAGATAGAAGTGCTCACAGGCCGAATGGATCACTTTTCGTCGAAGCTGGACAAGCACGCAGTGAGATTAAGTGAAGCGGAACAGCGAATATCGAATGCGGAGGATGGTTTGCAGCAGGTCGCAGACAAGACAAGTGAATTCGCCAAATTGCTAGAGGTCATACAGGCTAGGAGCGAGGAGAGTGAAGCGCGCTCCCGAAGGAACAATGTACGCATTATAGGGCTGCCGGAGTCCACGAATGTGGGCAAGCTAGAGGATTACGTCGAGACCCTTTTGCTGGAAGTGTGCGGGAAAGACAAACTATCACCCCTGTTTGCGATCGAACGTGCACACAGATCCCTGGCGGCGAGGCCTCCGCCGGGAGCGAGCCCGAGGCCGATAATAGAACGGGTGTTAAACTTTCGTGATAGAGACACGGTTCAGAGAATCTCTAGACAGAAAGGGTCCATCACACATCAGGGAAATGTGTTGTCTTTTTATCCGGACTTCACGCTTGCGGTCCAGGCGGCCCGGAAAGAGTACCAAACAGTCAAAAAAATGTTGCAGAAGGAACAAATCCCATATGCCATGCTATACCCGGCGAGATTGCGAATAGGTACGTACGAAAAAGGTAAAATTTGCACGTCGCCCAAGCAGGTTATTGAGTACGCTAAGAAGCTGCAGAGGGACAAACGGCAGGCTACTTCATCGGCCACATCGGACATAGATTAGTGAACTATATGGAGGGTGTGGTATGCATTCCATGGGAAACTACATGACTAGCTGTGATATGTGAACAAGAGGGCCTGTGGGAGCACGGTGGACATCAGCATGAGAGGGTAGGCTGGACATGCAGAGATTTCCATGAAAGGGGAAAGAGGGAACAAATGAGATTCGATGGCTCCCCTCCCTTCCACTATCTAGGAGTGGTGTTAGCGGTCACGACCCCCAATGGGTAATCCCCGAATAGACTGCACAGTTCTTAAGTTACGGTTTGATGGGGTGTTTGAAGGGGGATATGTCTTTGGCGATTGGGGTGTGCTGAAGTGGGTGGTGGGGGGGAAGATGTTATGGTTTGCAACGTTGGGGCACTTGAATGTACTTCTTATATATGGCAAGACAGTTGGGTGGAATGCACAATGCACAATCGCTTGACAAATGGACACCAGGGATGGGCAGTACTACTAACGTGAGGGGCGCAATATACAAGGCGATATCGTGGAATGTACGCGGCCTGAATACGCTACGGAAAATAAGACAAGTACTGGCGCAGTTGGACAGGCAGAATGTCACGATAGCACTGCTTCAAGAAACACATTTAACGTGGGCAACAGAGGCTAGAGTAGCGAAAAGATGTGCAGCGTACAGTTTGGCGTCCTCCTACTCCTCATACGCAAAGGGTGTGTTAATCTTGGAAAAGAAAGGGGTGGTATTTCAGGAACTGGACTCAGCTACTGACAGGGAGGGCCGGTGGGTATTGGGACAGTTGGGACAAGTGCGAGTCACGATCATAAACTTTTATGGGCCGGTGGTAGATGATGCGACCGTTTACTTGAATATGTACAGAGTTCTACGAACATTGCCGGACACAGCGATATTATGGGGGGGGGGATCTGAACACGCATCTGGATCCCACATTGGATAAGTCTAATCCACAAGGGGTCAGAATGGGCAGAGTTGCCAACTGTGTAAAAGATGGTATGCTAGAATTTGGACTAAAAGACGCATGGCGCACAAGACATTCACAGACACTGGCAGGCACACACATAACACCCGCGACAAACGGATGGTCTAGGTTAGATTACTGGCTGGTTAGTGACGATGTGAACTGCTGGGTGACTGATGTTCTTATACTGCCCAGAACACTTTCTGATCACAACCTGGTACTGCTCACGATGAATATTCCCCAAAACCAGAGGCCACCATTCACATGGCGATTCCGAGCAGAGGCCTTGCTCGACCCTCTATATGCAGACAAGATTAAGAAGGCCATTGAGATGTATTTTGCAGAAAATGTGGGATCCGTAGAAAGTGAAGGGACGCTATGGGAGGCATTCAAAGTCACGATAAGAGGGACGTGCATTGGCACGGCAGCTGGGATTTTGAGGGATATACGCAATAGATTGCAGAGGTTGGAGGCGAGACTGAGAGAGCTGGAAACACAATATGATGCTGAACGTGATGCGCAGACACTGTTGAGTATGCGAGAGTTGGTGGATGAATATAACAAACTTGCTGAATCAGAGATTAAATACCTGTCTAAACGGTGCACGGCCAGACGATATGGGGAGGGCGGACGACCGGGTAGATCACTAGCGGCCCAGTTAACGCGGTGAGCCCTGCAGCCTCCCATAGACCGTATAGTAGATGACGAAGGGGTGAAATACAATACCCCTAAGGGAGTGGGAGATTCCTTTAGGCGCTTTTACGAATCACTATATACATCAAGGGGAGACACTGAGGGACAGGCTCTAAATGAATATCTAGATGATGTTGCATGTGCGTGGCTATCCGACGCCCACAGGAAATACCTCAGTTTACCGAGAGACGAAGAAGATGTAGTGGCGGCTATTAAATCACTCCCGAATGGGGAGGCGCCTGGACCAGATGGGCTAACGGCAGAATTTTATAAAGCGCATGCTCAGATACTTGCACCCCACTTATTAGCAATGTATGCTGAGGCTTATGACGAGGGCAAACTACCCCAGTCACTTCGCCAGGCATTAATCATAACACTTTTGAAAAAGGACAAGCCACCGGAAAAGTGCGATTCATATCGCCCTTTATCCCTTATAAATATAGATGCTAAAATTCTAGCGAAGATTCTAGCCACCAGGTTGCAGCCCCTGATGCCCCTGCTGGTCCTACCGGATCAGGCGGGCTTTATACCAGATCGTTCCACGTCCTTAAATTTGCGCACAATATTTGCCATGCTACATGTGTTGAACCCTGACCTCCAAGCAGTCGCGGTATTACTAGACGCCGCGAAAGCGTTTGATTCGGTGGAGTGGGGCTACATGATACATGTACTGAATAGAATGGGCTTCCCCGCTATGTTCGTTCGGTGGATACAATTGCTTTACGCGGAACCTACGGCATGGGTCCGCACCGGGGGAGACACGTCTGAGCCATCACAAATAGGCCGGGGCACACGACAGGGATGCCCTTTATCCCCGTTACTGTTTGCGATTGCACTCGAGCCCCTAGCGTGCAAGGTGCGTCAGCTGCACGGGGCGGCGGTGTTAAATTTCGACAATAGACCGGTGGGGATATCGTTATATGCTGACGATATGGTCCTGTATGTGCGCGAACCAACAGTGTACCTGTCCCCTCTACTGAGGGAGTACATAAAGTTCGGCCTATATTCTGGATTAAGTATTAATTGGCAACAATCAGTGGACATTCCGCTGACTGCAGCTACCACGTCCCCTGTGATGGAATACCCCCTTATATGGTCTGCAGAACCAGTGAAATATCTGGGAGTGTGGTTACACAGGGATCCGGAAGTGGTGATCTCTGAAAACTATGGAGCGACATACGAAGCAATTGCCACGCAGGTGGAAAGATGAATGGGATTGCAGCTATCGCTAGCAGACAGGATAGCTGTTATAAAGATGGTGATATTACCTAAGCTACTGTACCTGTTTTGTAATGTACCGGTCCCTTTGACGGCGCATTTTTAAAAAACAATCCAAATGCAACTCCTTAGACTGGTGTGGGGCGCTAAACAGCCACGTATAAGCTGGCGTACACTGTCGCTTCCATATGACAAGGGAGGATTTAAGGCGCCGGATATAAATGTGTATTACCTTTGCTGCCAAGTACAATACGCCTACTACTGGTTTAAACACCATGCCTTCACACCACATGTGGCAGCGGAGCAGGGAGATGCAGATCCTACACCACTGAAAGGTATAGTGACACATGTTCGTAGGCAAACGCCAAAACAGAAATAAACACAATATATACTACGGTAGCAGCATGGCAGGCCATAGGGCGGAAGACACACAAGAATCCATTGTATGCGCCCGCTTTACCTATAGAGGGACATGCTGCACTATCAGTGGCGCAAGACAAGGGGTCGATTAAATAACTACGAGATGTGGGCATAGTTAACATGGGGGACCTTTATGCTGAGGGGACATATATGTCAGGAGAAGACCTAGCATACATTACGAACCCGACACTGTTGTTCAAATTTACGTGTCATAGGTTGAGACAGGCGGTGAGAGCACATTACCCTGATTTTCTGGCAGAACCGTCGCGATCACTCGCGCTGCAGGCGGTCATCACAGCCCCCACAAAAAAGAAAATGATAACTAAACTGTATAAGGCGGTTCAAGCGGACACCCCTCGAACTGAGGATAGGAGTCTGATGCGTTGGAATGATATACTGGACCCCCCGCTAACAGAAGTAGAGTGGGAATGGGTGTGCGCGATAACAGGAAAGTTGACTCCTAACAGTAATTTGAGGATCATTCGTTTAAAATACCTCCATCAAGTGTATCACACTCCGCACAAACTGTGGAAAATGGGTTTTTAGGGAAGAAGGGAAATGTAAGAGGTGTAGAGCGGACGATGCAGGATTCATACACCTGGCGTGGGAATGCTTCCAGGTGCCTAAATACTGGGATGAAGTGATCACTAGTGTGACAAAGATGACAGGCATTACGCTGCAGATTAGCCCAGCACTGTGCTTGTTAGGGCACGGATCAGTGGCGAAAGGGGCACTGGTCAAACTAATTCAGGTGGCGTTGCTACTGGCAAAACGGCGTGTGTTGTTCACTTGGGACAGCAAACTTACTCCTAAGGTAACAGGTTGGCTAAAATATATGGTGTTCTGCAGAGACCAGCTTGAGACATATGCGGAAGAGCTGCCTATGAAGTCGAAACCTAAAGACATATGGCCCCATTGCGAGAATACCTGCAGGTCTGCTGTGATGAACAGTCAGGGGATGATGTGTAACTGCTGGAAGGATGAGGATGTGGGAGATAGTATGCCCTGGGAAAGTGTGTGTCAGTATTAATATAAGACAATGAGGAAGGAGTCGATGAGTGATAGATGAGAGGATGTGCGTGTGCGAGACGTTCCACCGAATGTGACTGGAACGTGATAGGGAAATACGAGGAGTGTAAGGCTATGTGCCCTGTTAGGTTTGGTATGCGTTTGGTACGTTGACGTGTGGACACTGGCTAATGATTGCTAAGCAAAGTCAGCGGTTGTTTAAATTGAACAGGTTTATAAAAAAAAAAAAGCTGAGTCTCAATCATGCCTGCTGAGTATTGGCGGCACTGTGCCCTCTCCCCCTGTTGGCCGCAATGCAGCCATACTGGAATGAAAAAGTTGGACAAAAGAGCGATGAGGGAGAGGGAGGGTTGCGAGATCATGCTACAGGGTACAAGGATGGCACAGTAATTTCTGGCTTAATACGCGGCCGGCCCTGTGGGGTTCTAGGCGACATGCTGTGTTAATCAATATCAAGGATGGCACAACATCGGGACAGACTGCAAAGATCGAATTGTGAGCTGCCGGCCACAGAGTGGTTGTAGGCACACAGCTGTGTCAACTGATTGATTATAAATAAAGATATTTTTTGAAGACTCAAAAAAAATAAAATAAGTAAAGCATGTGAAATGGAAGCAGAAACAACATGGTTACCTTAACGATCTCTCACTCACTATTTAGCGAGTGGTTTTACCTGAAAAGTTAAGGACATGACTACAGGGCCCTGAAGGGAACCGTTTCAATGTCCATTGCTTATATCCTTAAAAAACTTAAGCAGTATGGTTTAAAAAGACCACATCCATAAACACAGAGCCATGGTACACATTTTGTTTTCCAATCCACCCATCAACCAGGTATTGCAATACATCCAGGAATGGCGCACTTCCCCACATGGGGACAACAATGCTGTTCAAAGAAAGACGACAAAACAAAAGTAGCGCTTCACTGCAAAGTCTATAAAGTGAGGCTGATGTGTTTGGATGTGACTAAAACCAATCTGGCCACTTTGCAACTACTCTGTCTTGCTTTATTTAGTTATGAATTTATTTTTCATATTTAAAACCTTTTATTTCTCTCCATCCCGAGGCTGCAATTTGGAACAGAGAAAAATGTCAGAAAAAGGGCATTTCCCGCAAGTGTTTTTCTTTTTTGGATCCATTTCACAGGGAAGCAACTTAAATGAAAGACGGAAAGAGAGGTTGTGACCCATTTCTTCAAGTCACGTTTTCAGTAAGTGAGGAGCAAGACACAAAGAGAGGGAATAATAGGAAGAGAGGGGGGGGAGCAGCAGTGCGCACCACCATTTAATTCATGGTTGAACTTCAATCACAAATTAAATGGTGCGCGCACAGACTTGAGGCTTACTTGATGTCTCTGCGGCTGAGATTGAGTGAAGGGGCCTCTGGAGCGTGGGGCCCCCCACACCACGGGGGCTGCGGGGGCCTGTGTTACGCCCCTGCGCTGAGTGATGCTGTTGTAGTGCAGAGTGATGAAGTGGTGGTGCTGACTGATGCTGTGGAGGTGCTGTGTGATGCTGTGGTAGTGTTGTGTGATGCTGTGGTGGTCCAGAGTGATGCTGTGGTGGTGCTGAGTGATGCTGTGGTCGTGCTGACTGATGCTGTGGTGGTGTTGAGTGATCCTGTGCTGGCCCAGAGTGATGCTGTGGTGGCCGTGAGTGATGATGTGGTGTCCCTGAGTGATGCTGTGGTGTTGGTGATTGATAATGTGGAGCTACTGAGTGATGTTGTGGTGACCCTGAGTGATGCTGTGGTGGTACTAAGTGATGATGATGTGGTGGTGCTGATTGAGGATGTGGTGGTGCTGAGCGATGTTGTGCTGGCCGTGAGTGATGCTGTGGGGGTGCTGATTGATGATGTGGTGGTGCTGACTGATGCTGTGGTGGAGCCGATTGATATTTTGGTGTCCCTGAGTGATGCTGTGGTGATGCTGAGTGATGCTGTGGTTGTGCTGAGTGATCCTGTGGTGTTGTTAAGTGATGCATTTTTAGCCCTGAGTGATCATGTGGTGTTGCTGAGTGATGCTGTGGTGGTGCTGAGTGATGCTGTGTTGGTGCTGAGTGATGCTGTGGTGGTGGTGAGTGGTGCTGTGGTTGCGTAGAGCGATGCTGTGGAGGCGCTGAGTGATGCGGTTGTGGCCCTGAGCGATATTGTTGTGTGCTGAGTAATGCTGTGGTGGTGCTGAGTGATACTGTGGTAAGGCTGAGTGATTCTGTGGTTGTGCTGAGTGATGTTGTGGTGGTTCGGAGTGATGCTGTTGTGGCGCTTAGTGATACTGTGGTTGTGCTGAGTAATGCTCTGGTTCTGCTGAGTGAGGCTGTTGTGGAATTGAGGGATGCTGTGGTGACGCTGAGTGATGCTGTGGTTGCGCTGAGTGATGCTTCAGCATCACATAAGGACACAACTGGTGAACGTTCACATTCAGAATGTTCTGCTTTGTAAAGGAGCTGTGCTGAAGGCACCTTTAGGATGCTTTAAAGCTGTATTGAAAGTACTATCATAATCATGGACTGTAAATAGAAGCAGGTTGCTAAAATGAAGTTCACTCGGTGGCTTCCATCAAGTAAGACGTGCCATTCTGTTAGCCAAAACTTTCGAGATAATAATTGCACAACATTTACTAAAGTGGTCAGTAGGCAAAACACTCCTCTTGCCCCTTCCTGAGTTCATGTATTAGAATGAGCTCAGCGTCTCTCATTGTGGGGAGAGAACCTGTCTGCAGGTCCAATGAGTAATAGAGGGTCGGCCTAGGTTTCCCAGTGGCAAAATAAATGCTTTAAAAACCTAGTATGCCCTCATTTTACTGACAATGGACTACCGGCCCAGTCATGGGTTTAGTATGAATTTTCTTGTCATTTCTCCTCATTAGTTTCTTATCTTATTCTTACCTGTTGTTCTCCTCCTGCTTTTCATGCAAAAATAAACTTTGCGAAATCCCCCCCCCAAAAAAAAATGTTTATAGGGTGTCAGCAAACTTATACTGGACATTATAATACATTTTTGGATATCAAAATGGCTCTGGTGGTGTGTACTAATGGTTCCCCAACTGCAGGTGTGAAGCACCGTATCGCAATTGACACAACTGGTGTGAGTGGCCAGGCACGTTTGTGCTGGATAGTGAGAGTGAATAGCCTGTAGCTATATGAACTGGTTACTTCTAGATAGGGAGCAAATGTAGCGATCTGATAGGTCTGCTTGTGCAGTTAATTGTTGGCTACAGAGAACTGTACCGGGTGAGAGATGGTATGGCCACAGTGTAGAATCATAACACTTAAAGTACTGGACAAACTGTGATTGAGTTACAGTGTCAACAGGATGTTTGAATCAGGCAGAGCAATTATTTTTGTGCAGAGCGTGGGCCCTTTGCGTGTGCAATTACGGTAGTTTGAGTGGTTACGACGTACTCAGTATGTGGTATGTGGACAATAATCCAGTGTGGGATTACAAGCCGAAAGCTCCGACAAGTTGTGCTTGCAGCAACTGGTATTGTATGGATGGCTATGCAATGTCATGGGGGAAATTATATTTGGCAATTCCACGGTAAATGTTAAAACTGCTTTTCAAAGATGCCACAGAACCAAGTGCTATGTAACTAAGCATTGACAATGACAATTTCTGTAGGTTTTCCTTTCCTTTTTGGCATCTGAAGGTATGCTGGTGCATTCACAATAAAAGGATTCATAGGGTAGCACACAACCATGACGTCACTAGTCAGAGCCAAAACTTCAACTTGACCCCCCTCTCCACTTGACACAGTTCAATGCAATCACTTGGTTTGTCCTTAGCCATATTCCACACCTTTGTCAATTTCGACTTGTGGACAAACACAGCAATCCGATAATGGCTCCCACAGTAGCAGGGTGCTAGGTTTACATTTCTGGAAAGCTAAAGAATGGCAGCTTGTGCTGTTTAACGTCACACTGACACATCCTGCAGCACCCGTTTAATGTACAACGCTGTAAAATGGAAGCCTCTGTATTACGAGTTACTGCTATATTCACAGTAGCTAACTGCAAGTCAGTCAGTGGCACTGCTGACAACAAGTGTGTGCACAATAAACATGCACAACGCTAGGGCTCCTTGACTGCGCACACGCAAACCGAAACTACACATGGATTAAAGGTAGGTTATTTTCCAAACGCTTCTCAGATTTAGCAAAAAAAAAAATCCTGCATTTTAAACAGGGCAGGAATAATATGAAAAATTCCCAAATCTATATTGATAGCGCTTTTGACGTGCACTAAAAGTAGACACCAGTGTATTTTCAACGTAAAATAAAAAGGGAAAGTGCCTCCTTTCGATTCAGCACAATCATTTCCTGGTCACTTCTTTCACAATAAACCAGGAAAGCTCTGCCTCCGTCTCCTTTCATTTTGTCTAATGAGAAAAGGTGATGCTAGTCCCAAGTTGGCGGGCCCGCCTGTCCCTCGTGCCTTCGGTGCCAATGTTTGCACCCCTTGTCTTGCAAGCAGAGCTCGCTGACGGAAACATGCCCCCTGGCACCGCTGACTCACCGGCGCCATGAACGCAAAGTAGCAACGTCTCCTCGCCAAAGGGTAACATGTGCTTTTTAAAGTGGCGCGCAAAAGCGGCAAACTCCACACTCGAGAAAGCTGACTCCGTGTAGTGCTACTGCACTCTTGCACCAAGCAACACCAAGTTCATTTATTCACCAGTCCTCCACATTCAATGTCAGCAGCAATCGGGTGTGGAACGGGGGAAATCACCAGGACGAATGAAATGCTTAAATTCGAAGGGCTAATGACACTGGGTTCGGAGATGATCCCTTGAGGTTTGTGCGGTGCCTACCCATCCAAGATACTGCAGAAACTTGGGCGGCCATGAGATGGCAGAACCTGCCTGGCAGCTTTCAATTCGAGCAAAGAGGCCGTCTATGGGCCGGGCTCTTCCTGCAGGGAGTGGCTCGCAGACCTGCAAGGCGCAGGTGATTGTTTGCACTTCACCCGCCCAACGCGGACCATAGATCAAGACCACGAGGTGGCCTCACGGTGCTTTAATTTTAGTAGTGTGATATGGTACGAAGCTAGCTCCAAGGGGAACACGCGTGTGCTGCAAAAAATATGCACGTGATGCCAACATATATATATATATCGGACATTACTAGACATCAACATCATGCTTTTTGTTATAACAACAAGGTACAGTGACAAAGTGATGTGTATAAGCAGCCAAGCCACTACATCAGATCTATAGTTTCACAGCTCCAATTTGCTTTGGAAGATATATTGCAGGCATTTTTCAACAAAACGCATTAATATCATGCACAGATAAGGGTCCGAGGATGGCTAACAACAGCTGACTTGATTGCTGCAAAGGGTTAGGACATTTCAAAATGCTCTAAAAACAAGCCGGTAATGTTTGTTTAAACAAGAGGTGCGGCTGCGAACGGGTGTTGTGTGTGCGCGCGCGCACAAAAGTGGAACGCAAAAGTGAAATTGATCGCGGTCCAGATGGCGCCTCGGACGGTGAAAGCTGGTGGGTCGCACTCGCGCGTAACCGCAAGCGCTAGGCCATCAAAAGCATGGGTTAGCACTTTGAAAACCCCACTTACTAAATGTCTCGCAGACAGCGCATGCACTGGCTCAGGCGAGACCTAAAAATAATGGGACTATGGTTGTATTTTATCTGGCAGCAAATGACAGTTCTCTTCCAGGAGACACGTTCAATCTGGACTTTTCCTAATGTTTGCATTACTTCATCTACAGCAAGGTGACTATTTGCTTTTCTCTTTGTGTGCTTTGAGTGTGAGACTCTCTGTCATTGGCTCAATATCCTGTGATTCTGGGACATCACTTAATCTCACAGGCCTCTAAACAATGCATGTGAGCTTGTGTAATGTAACTAGTGCTCATGTAAAGCTCTGGGCCTTCAGTTGTGTTTGCACTGTATTTAAAAACTACAGAAAAGTCAACTAACAGGTAAAAACAAAGCCTTAACATAAGGAAAGACAAATACATACCTATTTCTTGGCTGATTTGTAGAAAGTGAAACCAGAAAGTCTGGATAAATCGCAGTTTCCCCGCTTATATTATGTGCTTTTGGGCAAATATTTTATTTCACCAAAACATTTTTTTTGCATATGAACGCACTTTTAAATATATGTGTTAAGAAAACGAGTTGGACAAACGGATTACTTTTAATAAGTACTTCTCAGTGCAGTCTTATAATGTGCCTTATTGATATCAAAGGTTCCACTTGGTAACTTTTTGGGATTTTGAAGAAACTTTTCAGATTTTACGTGATGTGTGTTGTATGATTTACATAGCAAACATTTCATTTTGAAGAAATGTTTTATATTTTATGTGATGTGTGTTGTATGATTTGCATAGCAAATATTTTCAGGGCTTGGCTGGTGCACGGGCTCTAAGATCCGAGCCAGACCCCCGGTTCGGCTGTACTTGTTAATTTGTTGACTTGCCCACCTTTAGTTACACGTATATATGTCTAAAATATCAGCAAGGTCACCATACTACACAAAACACTTTGATATTGGTATACAAGGATCATGGTGGTTAGATTTGAAATGTGTTTCTATTTCTCACCTTTCCGTCTGCTCCATCCCTCCCATTGTTGTGTTGGCCTTCCCACCCACCCAAACAAAACAAAGCACTATGCCATGGACACCACTGTCTGCGTACATAACAATTTTTTTTTTTACCCTTTTCCCAACTGCCCTGCACCCCTTCCTATGTTGTGTTGCTTGACTCGACCCCTTGTTGTGTTGCTCTTTTACCTTGTCACCAACCGCCCTCCACCTCCTCCAGTGTTGTGTTGCTTGACTTGCCTCCCTTTGTTGTGTTACTTGACTCGCCCCCCATTGTGCCGCCCCTCCAACTAGCCAAAAAAGTGCTATGACGCGGCCAGCACTGACTGCATCTTAGCGCTTTTTTCAATGACTTTCAGTCATGCTGAACAGGAGCCGTGTTGCTATACAGCATGGCTAAAAGACATTGGTCTTGACAAAGACAATAGCTCTTGCATTGCCAAGACCTATTGTCTTTGCCAGTGCTTGTTTTGATTTTCATCCTAAAGATCATTGCTCTAGTTTTGCTGATGTTAATTTTTAACTGGTGGGTGGAATAATAAAAGCTTAGACAATCTGCTGATCTTTGCGGTCCAAAGGGGGTCTACCTAGGACTGCATCATTCTCATATTGCAGAAGTGACAGGCCTTGAATTCCCAGTCTCGGAGGATCTAATTAAATAGGATCAGAGCCAATATGCAGCACTGTTTCAGTCCATTTTCGGTCATCATTTTTCTACAGATTGTTTCTTTGGTGCCAGCCTTGATTTGTACCCAACTGTATGGCTTTTAGCAGGGCAAGCAGGATGTTCCACTGTTATAACTCTTGCCAAAGTAGGTCCTGCTGAACTTTCAAAGCCTGCTTTCCAGTCAATGAACAGAAATCACAGGAGGATTTATTTCCTATAACCTTTGCCAGGAGCATGGTTAGGACCAGGATGTTGTGCTCTGTGCCTGAGCTTGGCAGAAACCAGTCTTGTTCTTCTGCCCTAAGTTCCACGTCTTGCAAAATGAACTTTGCATAGTATTGTGCCTCATTGTCTATCAGGTCTATGAGTCAATACTTACCTGGGTTCTCCAGTACTGATGTGGCTTAGAACTCGTACTGTGCTGTATGTGAGAGGCCCTAGGAGCATCTAATTGCATTACCTGTCAGTAGAAGATGTGTATCTGGTAGCAAGGGTGGTAACGTGTCAGACACGTCATGTAAAGCCTTCAATAATTTGTACCACCCTTCTTAAGGGCTGTATTAGTTCTGCAATGTGATGTAGTTATTGTGTATTTATTGCGGCCCAAAAGGACCTAGGGTTGGTTTTGTTACTAACCTTATCCCATAGGTCCGACCTTTTGTCTTGTTCTTTGCAGTCCATGCAGCTTTCTTTTTTTTTTTTTTTTTTGGAAAACCTTTATTGTTACTTAAAACAGTTACAACTATGGGCCTACAACCACCAGGGCCGGCCGCTAATCAGTTTCACCACAGCAAGTCAGTTAGGACGCGACTCGGCAGCCCGGGAAGCGAAGGTACCACAAATATGGTTGAAACTGGCTATTAAGCATACCAAGCAAATGACAGGATTCTAAAGGCTCCATTTTATAATATAAAAAATGAAAGGATCAGGTGCCATACAATATCACAGAGTCGCACAAGGGGCGGGTAAACTAGTAGGACATCCCCAGTTCGAACGGTCTCATTTTGAGCAGTGGCGCTAAGGCTTACAATTCAGGATAAACAAGCATACAATCACAGTTCGCACCAGTGAAGCGCCCGCCCATCGATACTGATATACTGTAGAAAGTGTAGGCACAGATAAGGAAAAATCGATAATAGACACAAGAGTGAACCCACTACGCTGACCCGAAAAAGGAAGAATCGAAAGAAAAGGCAAAAGGAAGATACGAAAGAGAAAAAAGGCCATAGAAACAATAAAGACTAAACAAAAAATCCCCTCCCCCAAACCCCCACCCTGCACCCCTGCAGATGACTACGGCCTACCCCCCTAGCAGCGTGCCTGTCGCCCCAAATAACTGAAACCCGAAATATAGAAAGAACAAAGAGAAAGAAAAGAAGAACTAAGCCATACACTAAAATTAGAAATGGAGGAGAGCATTAACGTACACATTCCCGGTCTCCCCCCACCGCCTTAACAAAGAATCCCCCACAAAGCTGACGCAATCGAGCAGAACACAATAGAAAATTACACCAGAGGAAACCATAAACCCCGCCCGGTCTCCGTTAACCTAATAAAGCAAATCCCGTTATTGATGAAACCACAATAGTAAACCCAAAACAACAGTCTCAGCCCTGACCCCGTCGATCTAACTTGCTGACTCCTTCTGGTAAGTAGAGCCCCATCCACAAATGATCAAAATACACATAGAAGTTGCCGAAATATAGTCTGCTAGATGGAGAAAGGATGGCAAACCCCAAAGCACATGGCCGGTTCCAACGATGCCCCTCCCCGACTTCAAGGCCAGACACTGTCCCCTCCGCCATCTTGATGAACCAGCTGGGAAGGGGGTGAGACACAATCCAACGCAGTTCACAGTCTCGACCAAAAGTTTCCAGAGTGGGAACAGCAGTTGAACGTTCCACTGGTAGTGAAACCAAGGATTCCGACCATATAGGTGATACACAGATCTCAACATGTTCAAGCAGTTCCACTTCTATAGGTGCAGGCACAGCTCCATGCACCTGGTCTGGACGCACCGTTGGGGTGTCTATCGGGAGTAGAGCTGACCGCCGAGTCCCGAGCGACGAATCAGGGTCCGGTCCCAATCGCATAATGCCATCTGCTGCCGACATCAGGTTACATACCTGGGCCTCCATAGTCACCTGAAGTGCCTCAAGGGCTGCCAGCACTGACCACAATGACGGGCCACACTTAGCCCGCTCCGCCGGGTCTCGCATAACGTCAGGCATAGTGATCCCCTCGGAGAGCCGCTCTCCCCGAGGGAAATTAGGCGGAGCAGGGATGAACCGTGAGGGACAGATCGCCAACATGCGTTCGTGCGCGCCAAGTCCCCAACCCAAAGGCGCCAGCGAAGCGAACGCTAGGCCTCCGGGTCAGGGACCCCTGCCACACCGCCTCGGGCGTCACTCGTCTCCTCACCTTCGATGCGAGACCAGGCAGCCGATCGGCAGCGAAGCAATCCAAAAGATGTCGGAAGTTCCATGGACCGGACCCTGCCGCCCTCACCAGTCCGCTGTTGTTCAACTAGGACCCGGCTGGACAAGCACTCGAGACCCCGGCTTCCAGACTGGGTTAGGCCTCGAGTTAAACCTCAACATTACTCCTCGCCACAATGTCGGAAAAATCTCGGGATTGCTCCATCGGACTGCAGATTAGTTCATAGACACGGATATGGGGCGGAATATCAGGATAGATGACAGGATCTTCAAGCGAAAGACGGAGGTCGGCGGAGCCGGGAGACTAAGCGGCCATCTTGTCTGCTGTCGTAGCTCCTCTCCCCATGCAGCTTTCTTATAGTCAACCTGTTGCTTCTTAATCAAAAATGGAGTTCAGGGTCTTACGGATCGTTTTCGGTTTTCTTACCAATCTGCGACCTATTTCTTCCCTTCCGTTAGGCCTTGTTAAACCAGAGGGAGCTATCGAATGTGCCCTTCCATTGGGAATTGTTTGTATTTGGGGGTGGGAGGGGGAATGCTGCACAAGAGTTCTTCTGAAAATTGATCCCATAATGTGGGCCATATGGTATTAGAGCGTGGATCTGTTCTTATTTTTCTCGAGACAAGCGGGTTTAGCCTGTCTTAAGATTTACCGGATAGAGTATCTGTTTCCCTTCCACTTCAGCCTTTTAATATTGTCTGAATTGACAGTTGCCAGAGTTGTGGGGGCTTTTTCTGTTGTATAGCTTTGCACACAGGGAAGGTAATGGGTGGGGCATGTGATTGCTTTCCTTTCTTTTATTTGAAACCTTCTTACCAAGGAGAAACATTGGAGGTTTACATGAGAATAATCCAAAATAGAATTTTGATGAGTAGCGAAATGGATAGGCCAGCTGGTCCTGCGGGAATCTGCCATTTAAAGTTCTGAGACCCAATGACTGTAGGGTTGCTATGAGACTTTCCCCTGTTTATCAATTCTTGATGGTGAAAAGATTAGTTTGGGATCCCTCTGAGCTTGTCTTGGGTGGTGCTGTGGTCCTCATGTTGATGACCGGCCATTAGGTTTGTATTGAAATCTCCAGTAACTCTGCAAATATACTCGGGATGTTTGTTTCTTAGGGCCCGGTGTAGGTAGCCAAATACCGGTCGGTAACGGCCGAAATTCGGTAATTTCGGCCCTTACCGACCGGAATAAGAGTTTCGAGATGTATGTGGAAAAAAGTGTTCGAATCGGTAAAAACCAGTCGGTAAAATACCAAATCGGTATTTCACGAATCGGAATATACCGAATTCTTATTTACCGAGTCGGAAAATAAGAAATGGGTATTTCCGAATCGGAATATACCGAATTCTTATTTACCGAATCGGTAAATAAGAAATGGTAAAAATGGCATATCGAGATGTAGGAAACCCAAAAAATACCGAATACCATGAAAATCGGTATTTAAGAGTCGGTATTTACCATGGATTGAAAGCAGGGGGAAACCAGGTGCAGGATATAAAAGAAGGCCCCAAAATGCAACAGTGCAACCACAATGGTGGCTTTCTACATAATTACAAGGTGGCTACGGATACAGGCAGCAGGAGTGAGGGTCTGGCTAAGGGAGGAGCAGGTGTATAGGCAGAGGATCACCCTCTTCCAAATGATTGAAGCTGAGATCCTGCAAAGGTACACACTACACCCCAGAACCATCCTGGACTTGATCAGGGACCTCCACCCATATCTGGAACACCCAACCCCAAGAGCACACGCCATCCCACCCCATGTGCAGGTGCTGTGCTGCCTACACCTTCTTGCTTCTGGGAGCTACCAGAATGTGATTGCTGTGGCAGGTGGGGTGTCCCAGAGCTGCCTGTCACGTTTTTTCAGGAAATTCCTGGACGCCATGATGCAGAGTATGGGACACTACATTGAGTTCCCTGACACACCTGCTGAACTAGCAAAGACCAAAACCGATTTCTACCAACTCGCACACTTCCCTAGGCTGTATCGATGGCACGCACATCTCACTATGCCCACCTGCAGCAACAGAACACATTTATAGAAACCGGATGTCTACGCATTCAATTAATGTGCAGGTGATCTGCAACGCTGCCAACATAATTACGGACATTGTTGCCAAATTTCCAGGGAGTACCCACGACTCCTACATCTTCCAGAATAGTGGGATATACAGACGCCTTGTTGCTGGTGATTTTGGGGATGGATACCTGCTAGGTAAATAACTGTGAGACACCCTGATAGTCAATGCAGAAGGAGCAATCATGAGTATGTGACTAATCATTATTTCATTTTCCACCCAGGTGACAGTGTATATGCCCTGCGTTCATTTGTCCTCACCCCCTTCCTGAATCCATCCACCAGGAGTGAAAGGCGTTACAACGTGGCACACAGAAGAACACGTTGCGTGGTGGAACGCACTTTTGGACTGCTTAAAAGCAGATTTAGGTGCCTCCATAAGAGTGGAGGTGTATGGCAGTACACGCCAATGATCTGTTGCAAAATTATTGCGACCTGCGCCATGCTGCACAATCTTGCCACCAAGGAGGGCACAGAGGTAGAAATCACATATCATGAGGACATAGATGATGGGACAGAACAAGCCGATCACAATGCAGCAGGAGCAGCGCCTGCAACAGATGGGAGACTGAGA